>NC_143254.1:81960295-83165295 GCF_984573655.1 Nuphar pumila | reverse complement strand
GCATTATTTATAGCAAAACAAATATCAAAATGGAATGTGATCATTTGGCATATAAGCAGGTCACAAGAAAAAAAAAGTTATTACCCTCTATGCCCA
Organism: Nuphar pumila; assembly: GCF_984573655.1. Lineage (NCBI taxonomy): Eukaryota > Viridiplantae > Streptophyta > Magnoliopsida > Nymphaeales > Nymphaeaceae > Nuphar > Nuphar pumila. Next base: position 83,165,199 of record NC_143254.1, on the reverse strand, counting down.
ACTCAGAACAATGTTAAAGGGTAAGCATTATATTGTGGGCTCATATAAGCACCTTTATCATTGAATCACTTCAACTCATTACACAACAGCTTAACATGATATACAAATAATAGAGATTCCAACTGCATTATGGAAGCTTTTTTATCTATGATACATGCATCTTATCCAACAGTAAACATGTCATTCAACCTCATAAAATTTGAGGCGCTAACCTGTGGGATTACATCCTTTAACAGAATGGCCATGAAAACCACGACACATTTAGTGAAGAAGCCAGCATTAGGCTGCCTTGTTTTCATCAAAGACTGATCTTGCCTTCTCATGTATTCTCATAGTCAGCTTTCTTAACAATTCATCATCAAAAGTGTGATCCATTTCCCTAACCTTTGAAATGAAATCAATTGCTTCTCCATGCTTATTTGATCTACAATAATTATCAACAACCATGTTATAGGTCAGTTCGTTAGGTATGCAGTTTTCCTTGATCATATACTCAATAACATTGATTGCCTCTGTAAACATGCCAAGCCTTGAGTATCCGCTAACAAAAGTATTATAGGTGATTATGCAGGGAGATAACCCCACATTTGTCATCTCTGAGAGGAGACTGCAGGCCTCCTGCATGAGGCCTTGCTTGGAAAATGCTTTGATTACAGTGTTGTAAGAGATAAGATCAGGTTTATATCGGGAGTTTTTCAGTCCTCTGAGGACCTCTTCTGCTTTCCAACAGACACCTCTTCTTGCATACATGTCCATCAAGGTATTATATGTCACGAGATTAGGTTCCAGGCCACTATGATGAATCAAATTCAGCATATCATGGGCCCGATTGAACATATTGTGCTTTGCATATACTGAAATCATGGAGTTAAAGATGACCAAGTCAGGCTGGTACCCATTTCTTCTGATCTCCTCGAATGCTTTCTCCATACCATTCAGCCTTTTGCATTTGAAATTAACCAGAATTAGGGTTCGCAATAGAACCCAACTGGGGAAAATTCTGCCATTGTACAGTTCTGCTTCAATCGTGTGAATCCCTTCAACATTTCCTCCTCTTGCATAAGCTTGTAACATCAAAGAGAAAGACGTCTCATTAGGCTTGAACCCCTTCAGCTTCACATCCTTCATGACAGATTCCGCTGCCTTCCAATCTCCCTTCCTTGCTAACACATTCAAAAGAGAATTGCAAGTTGATAGATTAGGCGTAAAACCAGCTTTGATCATGTTATTGTACATCTTGTGGGCATATCCCCCCATTCCACATCGTCCATATGCACTAATCAACGTATTGAAAGTATCACGATCAGGATCGAACCCACAAAGCTTCATCTCTTCCAACACTTGGTTGATATAGTTATCCCTACCTTTACTGCCACACACTGCCAGCATCGTGTTCCAAGTCACCCTGTTGGGGGTACATAAACCTGACTTCATCTCATAGAAGATCTCCATCATCTCTTTCAATCTGGACTTCTTTCCAAGCATTCCAATGATGGTGTTGTATGTACACACATTTGGCAGATACCCTGATTTTTTCATCTGAATAAAGAGTTCCAAAGCCTTATCTTCTTTACCAGCCTTACCATATGCACTGATAAGAGTTGTGTATGTTATGACATTAGGCATAACTTCCTTGTTCATCATGGTACCAATCATGGCAACACCATCATCATAAAACCCTGCTCTGGCATATGCTTGAATCAGCTCATTGTATGTCACAATGTCTGGAGGGCAGTTGTTGCCTTCCATTTCTCTCAACACATTCAGTGCATCAGAATACCTCCCAGCCCTTCCATATGCATTCAGCAAGGCATTGTAAGCAACCCTACCAGGAGTGTATCCCTCCAATTTCAGTCCTTCAAAGAACTCGACCGCCTCTTCGCACAAACCTTGCCTGCTACAAGCAGATACAACAGTACTGCAAGTGAATTCATCAAAGCGCAAGCCTTTACTTCTCATTTCATCCAGAAGACCCAAAACTTGATTCCATGAACGCCCAATTCTACCATAAAGATCAAGAACTACATTGTATGTAACCAGAGTCGGGTCAACCCCCTTTTCTTTCATGGATTCGAAGAGACGAATTGCATGCTCAAATTTACCAATTCGACCGTATGAATGAATTGCAGAAGTGTAAGAATGGGCATCCAATGCGTAATCCTCTAAAGGAACTCTATCGAGTAGCTTGCAAGCAACAGAATATTGGGATTCTTTTCCCAAAATCCTAATTATCGATTCAATCGACTGTTTGCTCAAATGGGTATCCTTCCGATCGACGACCCACTCAAAAATACTCAACGCCATACCCCAATTCCCAGAACTTTCCAACAATTTCAACACCCCAACTAAATCCTCCCCAAGAATCTCATCCTTAGCAGAAGACAAAAAACCATGCAAGTCATCACCATGGTGTTCGATCAAGGATTTGAGAATGGATTTACCTTTCAAGGAGAGAGAGCTCCTCTCGACGACACCCAAAAAATCCTGTTGCTGGATCGATGCAACTGGGCTCGATTCGCCGCAGAGCTTTTTGGGCATTTCCGATGGGAGGGGAGGAGAATGGTGAGAAGAAGACAGAGATAGATGTAAGAGATTATGGAGAAGAGAGTCCATAGGGACGGAATTGGGTGGTTGTGGGGGTGATGGTGCTGGTGGTGGGGGGTGGAAGCGTGGCGACGGTTGTGTGGGGAAGAGAGGGCGGAGATGGAGGAGTTCTGCTCCCATGGAGGAATGAAGGAGAGGCAGGATTCAGTGTTACCCACAAGAGATTTGAGTCTTGCACAGAAGAGGGCACCCAATCTCTCTCTCTCTCTCTCATACACACGTAGAGAGGAGTGAGTGGCGCGGGGAGTTGGTCGACGTTATCTCCCTTCTTTGATCCGAAGAGATATTGAAGCTTCTTTTTTTTTTTTGAAAAAACAGCTATGCGCTGTGGATGGAAAAAAGATCAGGCGCAACGTGATTCCACCGCACCTAATTACCCTCCATCTTGAGAATAGTTGTGGGGTGCAAGAAATGATGAAAGGCGATAAGATACAGCGCACATTAAAGTGTGCACTCACATTACACCTGATCCTCCCTTTGTAGATGGGGTTCTTGGTGCCGCGGTCTGACCCGTCAAAATCCAGGCCAGGCGTAGGCCCCGTCGGGCCCAACCTGAGGTCAACATCTCGATCTGATGCCCACCTTCAATACTTTTTGTTTTAATAATTCAAGTAAAAAACAACATAATCGACCGTACATTGGCTGGTCTTCCGTTGGTAAAATCCAAGAGGTCTCCCTAGCTTCCACTTTGCGGCAAAGAACACAACTCGTGAGTTTCAAACTTGTGATGTCCCGTTAATTTGGTGACATTAACAAGTCACCCCTAACAGATAAGCGGAGCCTACCCCCCTAAACTTGTGTTATTCTTATGGGCATATCCAAAGATTACGCTGGTCAAGCTGAGTCGAACAACCCTTGCTCAAGCTCAGCTTGTTTGACATAATGTGCTTGTAATAAACTGAATAAAGCTTTTTAATGAGTTAAAATAACTTAATTACTGAGCCAAGCTACAAATGACTTGGTTCATTTACCAATCCTAATGCCAATCTTTAGAATCTTTGCCCAAAAGACAAGGTGTTATGTACTTTCTATGAAAGCTTGCAACATCCAAACAAGACTATGGTCACCGTGTCACCTCTTGACCCGTAACATGATATTGATCATAAAAAAAATTGATCATATTGGATGACTAATTTGCCATGTTTTTTTTTTAAATGCTCTATAGTTTTTGTTATTTTCTTATGTCCAAACTCACAAATATCCAATTTTAAAGTCATTTTTTTCCTTTCGTACATGTAGATTTTCTAAATATATGTGAATTTTCTTTCAAATATGTGATTATTTTATGCGTACCAATCTTTGTTCTCGTACTTTTATCTCTCTAATATGATGTCAAAAACATGTGTTTTTTATAATCATTAGAAAACTCAAACACAAACATATAACTTTCTTGTTTTAAGCCAAAAATTGAAAACCCCTCAAGGGTTCTCGTTTCTAAGTTCCAAAATCAGAATAGACGCATGCTCTGCAGACTTAAATAGGCATGGTTGCACATTTACTATCTGTTCTATGCTATTTTCTAGCCACTTGTAATGAAAATCGAGAAAAACAGAAAAAAGAAAGAGACAAATTGAAATGCTAGCTTTATAGTGCCACCAAGATCACCTTGATCTAATGAGCGTTTGGGAAGAAACAATATCTGAAAGATAGATTGTTTGGTTATTGCAGTCTGCAGAGCAAGCTTCTATTCTAGTTTTGAAACTCAAAAACAAAAATCCTAAAGGGGTTTTTCGCTTAACAGAAAGATTATAATCCTATGTCTTAGTTTTTCAACGACTGTAAAAATGTAGGTTTTCGACGTCAAGTCAAAGAGATATAAATCTAAGAACATGGACTCTTCTGCAAAAAATATATATGTGATTTTCTTCATATATATATATATAGTTCTTCCTATATATGCTATTTTTCTCCTATATATGTGGAGTTCCTCCTAAACATGTATTTTCTTCCTAGATATGTGATTTTTCTTAAATATATGTGGAGTTCCTCTTATACATGCAATTTTCTCCAAAATATATATGGCGTTTCTCTTATATGTGTAATTTTTCTCTTAAATATACAATTTTCTCTTAAATACATGATTTTCTAAGTTTAATAGGATGTTCACAAATATTTTTATGCAAATTTCTGAGGTATATGTGAACTTAGTCAAATATTTATGAAGTTTCAAGGTTTGAGTTTAACAGGATGTTCGCACATATTTTTATGCAAACTTCTGAGGTATATGTGAACCTAGTCAGATATTTATGAAGTTTTGAGATTTGAGTTTAACATGATATTCACACTTATTTTTATGCAAACTTCATCATGCTCTCATATATTTTATGTGGACTTCCTCATCATTGTCTATATTGAACAATCTACCTTTCAGAAGATGTGTCTCCCTAATCACTCATCAGATCAATGTGATCTTGATGGCATTGAAAAAGTAATGTCTCAATTTATCATTTTTTTTTTTATATTTCTAACGCAGGTGGCCAAAAAATATCATAGAACATACAAAAAAGGCATAGTTGTGTCTTGTTTATCTCTTATTTTAGGAACATTGTTAAGGTTGTATCTCAACACTCGTTCAGTGTTTTTCAGCAAGTCAAGTGTTGTTGAAAAAATATTTTTGTATAGTTTCTTTTTTCTTTTTTATATTTTTTTCAGAATACTTTATTTTATAGGTTGAAACATCCTATAAAGATATATTGTTTGTCTGTTTAAGTCTGCATAATATATTTCTATTTCGATTTTTTAACTCAGAAACTGAAACCCAATATGGGTTTTCAATTATAACTTAAAACATGAAAGTTATAGTCCTCTGTCTCAGCTTTCCAATGATTATAAAAATAAAAGTTTTCAGCGTCGGATCGAAGAAATACAAATCTGAGAAGAAAGTCTATACTGCAAAAAATGATCACATAAAATGATCACATATTTGAGATAAAGTTCGCATGTCTGAAGGGTAAAAATATTTTTTTTAATTCAAATATTTGTGATTTTGAACATAAAAAGATTATAGAAGTTTTATAATAATAAACTGCCTTCCCATAAGTTTTTCTCTCTCAAAAGATGGAATAAACAACAATAGAAGGTGCAGCTGCCCCCAAATGTTCCCTCGTAATTCTCTACATATTTTGGTGGGCTTGGTGTCACATGAATTATCACATATCCAACGCTTCTGCCTCTACTACAGTGGTGACCTTGAATTCTTTGGAACAATGTAATTACGATGCTAGATTTAAAATGTCATTAATCCATGAGAGAATGGTATGTTTAAGAGGCAACAATTTTAATTTCACATTCGACAAACCCTTAGAGGTTTAGTAAGTTTTGAGCATTTAACTCTTTTTTTTTAACTACTTAGAAGAACTGCATTTGGGACTGGAGATCTGATCGTGTTAGTCTTAACCTGCCATACCTACGATCGTAGTCCCGACGATGTAAAACCCTATGGTACTAAAAATATTAGTTAGTCTATGTCCTGTAAGTCATTGAAGCTGAATCTTTGGCCCAAACTTTTTAATTAGGAGGTTTATCAAATGCTTAGAGGAAAAGCTTTTGACCTATGTTTGGATGAAGAATTTAATAGGGTAATTTAACACAAAAAAATGATTGTACTATACGATAAATATGATGCATTTTTCAAATGCCCTAACATTTTTAAAATCTACCTGGTGTTCAAAATGGTAAATTAGAAAACTTTTAGGACCTTTTTTTCTTTTTTCATAAGCGAATCTCACAAAGTTCTCATGATATATTGTTCTGCCTAGCACTATGGCAAAACATCACTTAAATGTATATTCACACTTTTTTTTTGTGTGTGGTCCTCAAGAAACATGTAAAAAATTATGTTATTTATGTGGTTTTTTCTGTTAATCTTAAAATCACAAATACCCTAGTAAAATTATATATTTCATAACAAAGTTGCAAAAAACTATGTAAACCTCTTATCTTTTATTTAACCGTCACTTAAATGTATGTTCACACATATTTTTTGCAGTCTTCACGAAGTGCACAAAAACAAATTTTGTAGACTTTCACATTATTGTAACTTCACAAATACCTTAGTAAAATCATATATTTTATACCAAAGTCATTAGATATCGTACGAACCTTCTTTATGTAACCCTCATTTAAATGTATATTCACAACTTACTTTTTGTGGTCATCATGAAGCGCACAAATATAACTTATGTGAACCTCTTTTAATTGTAACTTTGCAAATAACAAACTAAAATCACATATTTTATAAGAATATTGCATATATGATTGTGCAAAGAGATACAAATATGTTAATGTTATTTACTAAGGTACGGAATATGTGATTTTACTAAGGTATTTACAATTTTATGATTAACAAAGAAGATTTCATGAATAACAAAAAATTTTGTACGCTTCTTGATGACAAAAAAAATATGCGAATATTCATCTAAGTAAGGTTTTGCCTTAACCGATGGGGAATGTTATATGGCACAAACTTTGTGAATGATATATTGTGCGAACTTTGTGAAGTTTGCTTGTGCCAAAGGTAAAAGGTTCAATTTTTTATTTATTTATGGTTTTGGACAGCTGATGCAAAAAAATGTTAGGACATTTGGGAAAATGTGCCAGATTTGTCATGCAATTCGATTGTTTTTTGAATTTAATATGGAACCAACTAAGCGTATTCAGGAAAAACTCAAGTCAATCTATGATGGTTAACATCGTTTGAGAATGTAGTAAACAAGACAAGACAGCTTGATAAAAAAAAATAGGGAATTAACCAATGGGAGAAAACATCAGTCAGTCAGTACTGGCTGACCTTGTTTTAGGTTGTAGTTGGAGACAGAAATAGGAGAGTTTTTGTTGAAGGCAGATGAAATCTGTATACCGTCTAGGGATTTTATTGCCGGTGTTCACAAGATGAGCGAAGTGCACCAAACTCGTTGGCTTCATGTGGGTAGTAATTGGGAACCAAGTTTAATGCTTACAGCTTGTGCTTAAGGAAGTTGCACCTGGGGTTTGAATCAGGTTGGCCAAAGTGAGGTGGGTGAATGGAGTCAGAAAAGATTGGTGCACAAGAAAGGCTCCTGTTCTTTGATCAAGTGATGCACATTGCTTGCAAGCTAAAGATGGATAAAAAACAATAAGAGACCGTTGTCATATTTTCTGAGAGAAGAGACCGTTGTCATATTGAATATCACCAATTTTTTGTTATATTAAACATGAATAGCATGCGTACAAGGGCTCGGCTCATTTGATAGAGGCTACTTGTGAACGGCATCGAGTAGACGGGATGTCACAAGTTCGAAACTCATAGTTGCACGTCTTTTGCTGTGAGGCTGAAGCTGGGTGTACCGTGTACTATCTGGACAAGGAGGACATAAGGTACCCAATGAACTCTGAGTAAAGCAGTCTTTCCCTCGTTATGAAAAAAAATAAATAATAAATAACAAATTGGAGTTTGATTTTCATGAACCCTCTCTCTCTCTCTCTCTAAAAGCCACTGTTCTTTTGATCTTCACACATGCCACCTGTCATTTTTGTTTAAATAAGAAGTAAAATAGTGGGTCAAGCTTAGCTTTATTCCCATAAGGTCGTCTCATGATCTGAAGCTCGCCCAACCAAAGTGTTATCCATCTTAGGACGATTCCTCATGAAGGCATCTATGCCACGTTATGTAGGTAACAGGATACTCAAAGGTGACACTTCTAACATTATTTTAATAATATTCAGTTAATTATTATATTTTTATACATTAAAGTATCAAAAACATAATTTTATCAATTAAAAGACAAAATGCGTCCTTGCGCCTCAGTTTTGAAAATTTTGCGTATTTATGTCCAGTATTTGTGTTAAGTTCTTACGCGTGTCCGTATCCACGTGACACAGTCAATAGTACTCTGTTTTTTCAGTAGGAAGCCCGGTACACTCGAGTGTACCAAATATAAGCCATTAAGCCTATTCAAGCCGTTTAAACCGGTTCAAGAATCAAGTTAAGAAAGAAGCAGAATTAATTTGGGGGTGTTTGTGTCGGTTGGGGAGGAGGGAAATTGCGAAGCGTGCTTGAAAACGACCATGGATGGTCGGTGTGGATTCTTATCGAATGGATTGTGAGATCCAACAGGTTTCTTTCGTACCATAGTCAGGTTGTAGCATCTACAAAGCATACTCCATAATAATTGGAACGTGCTTCCCCTAATTCCTTCGTTTCTTCCACCAACAGTCCGTTCTTACCCACTCAGAGAGAGGGGACTGCTGTCCCTTCTCATACTTCCGTCGTCTTCTTTGAATTCGTAGATTTTCGCTTCTCGGTCTATTGCAGAAGTCTCAGGGACAACAGGAAGATCAATGGCTATCGGTATATGTTGTTTGGAGGCAAGGTATGTCTTACTTTTCTCTTCCTTTTTGTTGGGTTATGTCGTTTTGGTGGGTCTTTGGTGGTTGATTTGTGTGGTGGAACATGATTTTGATTTCGTGTTTATGTTTTGCATTGGTTTTGGATGTTGGGTGGTGAAAATCTGCGTGTGGTGGATGTCTGGTTCTATATTGAAGAAATTAGCTTGTTGGTGTTATGCCAGTTTTGCTCAAGAATTACGTCTCAATTGTTTTCTTTGTTTTTTTTGGTTGATGGGTGTTGTTACAATTAAAGCTGGTTTGGTTTTATCGCGGCAATTAGCTGATTCTATGAGAACCTGTATTTTGTTTCCTTGTGTTTGTTCGATCTGTTTCTCATTGTTTTCAGATGATGTCTTGCGTTGATAAGTGTAGTTTTCTATTTTCTCTTTTTATAATTGATATGAGATTGCGGACGATCATATATCTGGAGGAAAGGAGGTAGAGGAAATGAAATGCAGTGGTATTAGTTATAGTGGACAAAGCAGGTTTATGGTGAAGTGAGCTCAGTAATGTTTTTGGGCATCTTAATCATACCATGAAGGATTATGGATAGAGTGATAGCGGTTTATATGGAAGCATTGGGAGTGGTTCCCGGGCTATTCTGCATGAGCCTAATTGAAAAGGCAAAATAGGCTTTATGGTAATTGGATGTGTTCCTTCTGGAACTCTTTGTCTTTTCTGAGCATTGTGAGCAAACGATCCACTTTTAACAATTTATGTCAGACCAACCTCAAAGACAACTTATAGATCCTGTCCTTAGTTTCTTCTTTTCTTTACTTTCTTCTTAAATACTTGTGGTTCATTATGCATGAGGGAAAATGATGCTATCACTAACAGGAGGCATTGGATGTTTACTTGGAGAACAGTGTGAAATATAAAATATAACTAATTTCCCCTTCTGTTAGGTGAAAATCAGCTTCAGAAAGAACAAAAGAAAAGCAACCAATAGAAAAAGCACATAAGTACAAACACATTCTGAGCTAATAATAAGAAATGTGGAGAAAGAAGGCATAGTGAACTATATTATATATCTTGAGTACAATACATATGCCCACGAACTTTATGCAATGGAGTGGGACTAAAGTATAAGATGTGTGAGGATAGCACATTTGATAAGGTGTTGGCCATATCAGGTTAATACCATCAACAATTGCACCACAACAATGTGTGGGTTGAAATCAACATCAATTGTTCCCTTCTTGTCCTGGTATCACATGGAATCAATAACCCAAGTAAAAGTTTACATGTTGGCTTTTATTTGACCTCTGTTGCACAGGAATGGTGCCAAGCATAGTAACTAAATATCACTATATATAATTGCATTTTAAAATCATTTTTTGGGGAAGGATATAAAACTCCAAGATATCACAATCAAGTGAAAGATAACTCAAATGATTGCCTTAAATATTATTTCTGTATTTTCTGAAAATGTTATTTTTTGTTTTGTTATTTATTTAAAATAATCTAGGTTTTCTAAGATTTTTGTGAGAACGACCCTCATAGATATTATTGTGCAACCAATATTGGTGACTATTGCGTCAAGCCTTGTTTTATCGCCCCCTGACTTCCTGGTCTGTGAACCTCATGCAAAAAATCTCGACCAGTCATACAGGACTCTTTTACATGGCTTCTGTGAGGTATCTCTGGAGTTTTTTTGCTCACTTTGCTAGTTCTTCAGCCAGGTCTCTCAAACTTGGCTATGCACTTGAGAAGTGATGCTACTATTCCCTGACTCTGCATACACGTTGCATGCTTGTGAACTTATAGTCGCATGCAAAAGATCATCTGGAAAAGGACATCTAACATGTGTCTAGCTCATAAGGTACAAGATGACTTAACTCCTAGCCTTCTCTAAAATACAAATGTGAGTGTCTATTAGTTGTTGGACAACACATGTTGATGGCCATATCTGTAGTTCTCAAGTTATTGTACAGATGCATTAGATTAGTAAGTGCTAGACCAGGCCATGGACAGGTTGGAATGGTAGATTCCGGATGGTCTATCAATATTTCTAGTATCTTTCACATTGCCTTGTGAGAATATGGGCTGCAGTGGATGTTAGAGCAGATGGGCCATCAATAGTTCTAGTATCTTTTGGTGAAGGGGAATCATCTGGTTATCATAATAAAGTAGCCACAGGATTCCTGATAAAATATGGGTTATATCTTCCTCTTGTTCTTTTGAGAGCATTTACCTTGGGACTTGACTTGGATCATGTGTATTTTCTGCTAGCTTTCTGCATTATATTTGCTACCGATCTGGAACTTGAACTATAAATGGCAGTTCACTTCTCATGTATGCCCCATGCCAACATGACATGACACCGAACACACCACGACTCTTTATGGACAGAGCCAACACCATATCCTTAACTTTATCTACTTTATCTATTACTTTTTATGATCTTGATTGTTTATTTTGTATTTGTTTGTTTTTCTTTTAAAATCTGTTATTGATTACATTGCATTTCACTTTTCAACTTAGAATTATTCTTTAATGTTTTTAATCATAATGATTTAGAATTTTTAGCTAAGTCACAAGGACTCGGCAAAGCAGGTGTCGCACCCGCGTCGACGCGACGCGGGTGCGCGTGCGGCACCGGGTGCGGTCAACGCACCCAGGGTCATTTTTGTCCATGTTTCGAACATTAAAAAAAAAACTGATGAAAAGGAGGATTAGGGCAAATTTTTTTTTTGCCCTAATCTCTCCTCTCCTCTCTCGCGCAGCTCAGCTCGAGCTCTCTCCTCCCGACGCCACCTCCTAGGCTCATCCTCATCGCAGGTATGTACCCTCTGGCTTCCTTTCGCTCTCTTCTTATGTCAGCAATGGAGGGGCCGAGCCCCCTTGCTCCCTCTCGCTCTCTTGTTGGGTCGACAGGGGAGGGGTCGAGCCCCCCCTGCACCCTCTCACTCTCTTGGTGGGTCAGCAAGGGAGGGGCCGAGCTCCCCCCTGCTCCCTCTGATTTTGGTAGGGGAGGGGCCGAGCCCCCCCTCTCGCTCTCTTGTTGGGTCGGCAGGGGAGGGGTTGAGCCCCCCCTGCTTCCTCTGTTTTTCGTAGGGGACGGGGTCGAGCCCCCATCCCTGCTCCCTCTTATTTCAGGGGAGGGGCTGAGTCCCTCCCTGTTTTTGACATTTGAAATTTTGAATGTATTTTTTTTTTGCATTTTCAGGATAAAAATGACGGATAAAGGGAAAGGACTTGCGTCATCCTCATCCCAACATGTGAGTTATGCTGCTAGTTTTGCTGATAGTTGTAGTGAGATTGATGATGTGGGGCCACTATGGGTACACGTAGATAAACTTGCAAAAACTGGAGAAGGAGGCTGTGAAAACAAGAGATTTCGTTGCAAGTTCTGCGAAAGAGATTTTGTTGGGTCTTACACAAGAGTGAAGGCTCATTTGTTGAAGATACCAGGACATGGCATTTCAGGATGCAGAAAAGTTGATGAGGCAATGCGAAGACAATACAAGAAAATACAAGAAGAATATGAGAAGAGAAAGACAATGGTCGATTCTTGTGGAGTTAGTGTGCCATTTGCAAGCCACCAAGAAGATGCTGAAAAAAAAAGAAAAGTCAATGTAGGAGGAAGATGAACGATACAAGCAACATTCAATATATATGAAAGAGAAGAATTGAATAAAAAAGTTGGGAGGTATTTTTATTCTAGTTCACTCCCATTTAATGCGGCTAGAAATCCTTATTGGAAGGATTTAGTAACATCCTTGGCAAATTGTAATTTGAGTGACTATGTGTCTCCAAGTTCAGAAAAAATACGAACCACACTTCTTGCAGAAGAGAGGGCAAATGTAGAGAGGTTGCTGGACATTAAAAAATATTCATGGGAGCAAAATGAAGTTTCTATTGTGTCTGATGGATGAACAAATATTCAAAGGCGTCCACTGATCAATTTCATTGTTTGTTCGCTTAGTGGCCCAATATTCTTAAAAGCAGTTGATGCATCTGGAGAATATAAAAATGCAAAGTATTTGAAGGGATTGTTTATAAAAGTCATAAAAGAAATGGGTGATCAAAAAGTGGTACAAATCATTACAGACAACGCTCCAGTTTGTAAAAGTGCAACATTGAGTTTGGAAAGTGAGTACCCTCATATTTTTTGTGCTCCTTGTGTAGCACACAACTTAATCTGACCCTAAATAACATCTGCAACCCCAAAGAAGAAGAAAATTCACAAGCATATGCTTTATGTTCATGGATTGAAGATTTAGAAAAAAATGTCAAAAGCAATAGAAATTTTGTTGTTAACCACCATCGTGCTAATGCTATATTTAATAGGCATTCTGACCTGAAATTGTCGAAGGTTGCTGAAACACGTTTTGAATCCATCATTGTGATGGTGAAGATGATTAAAAGAGTGAAGAATGCTTTGATTAACATGATGATTGATGAAAATTAGACATTCTATCTTGCTGATGATGATATCAAGGCTCAAGAAATTAAAAAATTCATTCTTGATGATGAGTTTTGGGACAGAGTGGTATACTTTCTTCAATTTACGCAACCTATTTAGGAAATGTTAAGAGAAGTTGATAAGGATGAGCCCATGCTTCACAGAGTTTATGAAATGTGAGATAATATGATTGAAAAAATACAAGCTATAGTTTTCAAGCATGAAGAAAAAAAATCATGCATTGGATGATTCAGAATTTTTTAATCATATTCATTCAATTTTAGTCAGAAGATAGGATAACAGCAACACTCCTTTGCATTGCATGACACATTCTCTTAATCTAAAATATTATACCAATAAGTGGCGGGCTGATGGTATTGGTCGTGTCCCTCCAAATTTAGACCCAAAGCTATCAAGACATAGAAATATGTGTATGACAAGACTTTTTCCAGAAGCATATCTTCTATATCAAGTCACACAAGAGTTTGAAAAATTTTCATCTTAGAGATTATATGGACCAACATTATTCGCGAGAGAAGAGGATAATATAGATCCTATCACATGGTGGTCAACATTTGGATCAGAAACACCTCTTCTCCAATGTCTTGCATTAAGATTGCTATCACAGCCTGCTAGTTCATCTTGTTGTGAAAGAAATTGGAGCACATATTATCAAATCCACAACATGAAGAGAAACAAACTGACCAGCAAGCGTGCAGATGATTTAGTATATGTTCATTCAAATCTTTGATTACTTTCGCGAACCAATGATGAATACAAGTACTACTTTGCTCTCTTAGTTATTTGATTATTTCTTAGTTTTTCATTTAAATATACTTGTATTGTATTTAATATTTTCAAATTGGGTTTGTAACGCAGGCAAGGAACATCCAAATTTTGGGATGTAAACCCAGAAGAGTGTGACTTCGAGGGAGAGCATGATTTCAACATAACAAACATGGATTTAGCTGAGCTCAGTATTCCTTCTAATGATGCATTTGATGATGAAGAAGAAAATTATTAAGATCTATTACTTCATCAGAATATACTTTGGTATGTAATTTAGTTATTTTCTGCTTTACTTATTTGATTGATATTTAGGTTGATTTATGTAATTGCTTTACTTATTTGATTGATATTTAGGTTGAAATATTGCATGCATGATGAATGATATAATGACAATGTTAACGGTTAAAACTTCAAAATTATATATATATATATATATATATATATATATATATATATATATATATATTTTGCCCTGTCGCACCCCTGCACCCAAGGTTTTTGAAAGCGCCGCACCCCCGCACCCGCACCCATGTGACATAGATTTTTAGGTACACAAATGGCCGTCTCTGCATCCTAATTCAACAAAACTTGCATGTCGTACCAAACATGTTCATATCATGTCCCACACCGATATCCATGTGTATTTGACACAGATAAATGGTTGCTTGCTTTTCATGTTTTTTTATCCTAGAAGTACCATTTTGGATAGAACCAGAGGCTCTATTTTTTGCTATACATTTATCTTGAGTATAAGGTGTTTGCCGGTGTTCACCAGCTTTTTTGCCTTTGAGATGAGTGGCCAGCAGATTTTGTTTTGCCCCTTTGGAGGTGGGCGAAAAGAAATGATAAATTGTTTGCAGAATATGATGGGTATCCTGCATTAAAGCATATAAGTCTGATTATTAGATTGTATCCACTAATGATTCCATGCTTCATGCAATTTTATTGCCATCTAAATTTGCCTGTAATATTGAGTCTTGCTGATTTGTATCTAAAATCTGTTCATGGCTGCCTTGCCAGGTACCTCACTGCATGCAAGAAAGAAAATATGCAACCTAACACTTCCGTTTTGTTGGGATTTCATAAGGTTAGCCTTTTTGCCTTAATGTTGACTGGTCATTTATATGCTGCACGACTGTTACTTTTGTCATATTTTTACTGGACATTTTGATATCTTCAACCCTTTTGTGGTCTGTTCATGTTGGCCTTGTCATTAAGTGTATTTCTAATGTACATTGCATTAAAATTGGATTCTGTTGTTTATATTTACTATCTTGGTGGTAGTATTGGTGGACATAGTGGTGATGGTAGAAGTTGAAGTTTCTGGTGGCATATGACAATATGGACGTGGAGACATGGAATTAAGTGGTGGTTGGGGCCCTTTGGGCTAGCTAGTGATGCCCAGTTGATAAGAAAGCAAGCACTGTGTTAGGGGGGCTCTACAGTTCTTGTGGCATTCTGACAAACATATTGTACATGTTCTTGAATCTCAAATTCTATCACTTGAGAATGCAATTATTTCTGATTCTAAATGCACCCTAAAAGGAATTCACTTTTCATGAAGTGAGGAAAAGTGACTCATGTAGAAAAATAATTTGAGGTGTTTCTGTGTCATGCTGCTGTGACTTAATGAGGGTCCACACACCTCACACAAGAACACAACCCACAATGGCTGCAAACACAAGAGCCATTAAGGGCCAAAGAGAGAGCACACACTTAATATAAATAATTTATTAAAGAATAAAATGCACATAAAATTCATAACTTGTAGGGGACAAGAGGTCCCCTATTTATACACAATACAAGAGGCCAAAGAGTCCAAAAAGAGCTGTTGGGGAGCTCCCTAGAAATCTAGTTGTTGGGAGGTCCCAACGACTCTAATGGTCCAATGACATTTTACCTCTATAGAAAATAAAAAATAGATTGATCCTAAATACATTAAAAAAAAAAAAAAATATATATATATATATATATATATATATATATATATATATATATATATATATATATATATATATATATATGTGTGTGTGTGTGTGTGTGTGTGTGTGTGTGTGTGTGTGTGTGTCTTAATGCCTCCCTCAAACTCACGGTGTCACAACTAAGAGTTTGCCAATAAGAAAATGAAACTGAGGAGGGGGAAGGGTTTTAGTGAAGAAGTTCGTCAATCGATACTCAGATGTCACATACGGAAATGTGATGGTTTTCTTCAAAAATTCTTCTCGAACATAGTGACAGTCCATTTCTATGTGCTTGGTTCTTTCATGGAAAGAATGATTATCTGCATTTTTTACTGCACTTTTGTTGTCACAACATAATATTGAGGGTCTTGTTATGTGAACTCTCAAGCCTTCTAGGAACTATCTCAACCACACCAACTCAGAAATAGTTGTCAAAGATTGGTATTGTTAAAATATCGGTAGTAGTTATATATATATATATATATATATATATATATATATATATATATATCACAGTCCAGGGGTATTTTGGTCTTTTGACCACTGTATTAGCCTATTAGGTGTCACCTCCTTTTTTATTATTTTTTATTTTTTTACTTTGTTATACATTGTTGTATTGTCAAGGGCATAACATTATAGCCGTTGGGAGCTCCCAACGACTAGATTTCTAGGCGTCAGGGAGGCCCCAACAACTACTTTTTGTAGTATCTTAGTCCCTCCTTTGTGTATAAATGTGGTCTTGAGCCCCTTGTAATGCAATGCATTTTGTGTGCATTTTTTAGTGAATAAATTATTATTTTTTATATTGTTGTGTGTTCTTCTAAGCCCCTAAGAGTATGTTTGATGGTTCATCGCACGAGACGAAAAAGACGCTGAGAACATGATTTTTGACAAACATTAGACATGACAGACGGCGTTTTGCGCATCCGCCGCGTTCATTAACATGTGTAATTTTTGATCCACCTCCCCCCCCCCCTATTATAAAAGGAACAAAACAGAGAGAATAATTAAAAAAAACATCAACGGGCGCGCTGCACCCGTCGATGCATCTGTCTCTCCACCGATTTGTTTCAATAGCGAGCGACCTCCTCAAGCGGCCGAAGGAGCGGCGAGCTGTGCTCCTTCCTTGGTGTTGGGGAACCGGGAAGCTTCTCCTCCAGCTGTCTCCGGCCATCGGATGATGCAAGTTGTGGTAGTGGTGGTCGGGCTACTGCCGCTTCTGTGTGCAACGGGGATGGCAATACTGTCGCGTTGGGGTTCCCCATGGTTTGATGGAAAGAGGAACAGGGGTCGTAGCAAAGCAGAGGGGAGCGGCTGCGGTCCAAGAAAGATTCGTGTGAGAGCGCTGAGTTTTTTACGTTTTTTTGATGTGGGTATTTAACCAAAATAGTTTTTGAAGATGTTGGTGGCCACCGTTTGGGTTCTGGGATGTGAATTGACGGGTTTTAAATTGTGGGTTTTATTTGTTCTTGGTTATTTTTCACAATAGTGAGAGAAAACAGATGTTTACTTCATATTTTGTTTGATGTAGATGGGCAACTAGAATGATAGTGAAGATTACAGTGGCTTTGTTCATGTTTGTCGCATGGAGAAGTCTTAATCTTGTGTCCTTAAGTTATTTGGGTTTGTTTGGGTGTAATGGGTTTGTGCCAGAATTTGAGCCATCAATTTTGTGAAATTCAGTTTTTAAAGACTCTTGTTGCTTAGTTCTGGTGCAAAATTGTTTTAAATAGATGACTCATGGGATTTGAGTTTCGAGCAAAGAACCATGGAGTGTATTTACTGAATATTGTTGCAAAGAATCATTTGTTGTAGTTTGTGAAAATCTAAATCTTAACCCCATCCATTTTACTAGATCTCCTTACTGTGTCTCTTCATTCTAGTGCAGATACTGGTTGCCATATAGCAGTGGTTTCTCTCTTGCATCAGACTAGTTTCGAGTGATGGGCGGTCTGTTTCTTTGCTATATTGGATGCCTTGTATATCAGGTCTCTCTGTTGGAGATACCCACTTTTAGTATTTTAGGTCAAGAAGTGTGTTCCTTCTTTGTGAATTTGTTGTCCCATCTTGGTAGAATGCTGCAAAAATTCTAATATATTAAAGAACTGGAAAAATATGTAGCAGTTTATGGTGGAAAATTCACAGCTGACATTACATAAATTCAGAGGTGAAGTTAATCACATCATAATGGTAGCGCAAGATGACCATGTGCAGTGCAATAAAGCTCAGGATGATAAAACACTTTCCGTTTCTGAAGTTGAAAAGGATCAGACCAACTCCATATCTTATGATGGTTCTGACAAGGAAGCACCATTGGAAATTTGTGTCAATGTACTGAGCCTGATAGAAGGGGGGATGCTGCATTGGTTTTCCTTGACATCATTTCCCCAATAGATATTGATTCACAAAATGACAAGGACGCCTTGAGGAATGCTCATGATAGTGCTGATTATCAAGATGCACTGATCAATCTTGGCCGTATTGAGACTGGTCTATTTTACCCATGTTTAAGGGTTTGGATCTGGACTCGGAATCCAGAATCCGTGTATTAACCCTAAATACTTTGTATTTATTCTATTGGGTCTGGAACCGATGTAATGTTGTGTAATATCTAGACCCAATCCAGTTTCCTGTTTGTAATATATATATATATATATATATATATATATATATATATATATATATATATATATATATATATATATATATATGGAATATAGGGCACGATTAAGTGTGTGGGGATTGAATCATCTATTGCATCCGTCTTCTCCTCTCTCATGATTTTTCTCTTCTGCATCAACAAAACTCCGGGAGACGAAATCTTACATGGTATCAAAGCGGGCTTGATTCTGATCACCGCCCGAAGTGCACAAACCTGTCTTCAGGAGGTGTGTCCTGCGAGACCGAGATCCAACGATTCAATAGGTCACTGCATTCTTTCCCATCTCCTATCCCCTTCTGTCTTCTCTGTCTTGATCTTTGAATTTTTAAATCAAAGATCGTTGATTTTAAATCCCCCCCATTTTCGATCTATAAAATAATTTCTTTCCTTTCTCCCTTGAAATCGTTCTTCTCCTCCAGATCTGAACGTGAGTACTTCATAAGATTTGAGCACGCGTGAAACAATTCAAAAAAAACGAAACTGTTCATGCTCCATCAGTTTTCTTTTGCATTAACGACATTTTTTTTTATTAGATCTGAGCCTTTGCTTTGCCCTTTACCCAATCTGAATCCTTCATTCGTTAAGATCTTTTTTTGTTATCATATGAGAACACGTGAAACAGATTGAAATCTGTTCACGTTCGATCAGTTTTTGCCTTTTGCTTTGCCCTTTACCTAATCTGAATCATTTATTCGTTACCGACCTTGACGTCAGCAGCACATTTGATTTAGTTTTAATTAAATCAGACTGCTGTCTTGATTGGCCTTTACAGAATACTAGGCAGCACCAGGACAGTTGGGAATATTCGATTATCTGCAGCTAGCTTGTCTCTTTAAAAAAAAAAAAAAGGGGGCGAACTTTGATTGTTGGAATTTTTGCTACGTTGAAATTTCTGTTACTGCTGCACTGGTTGTTTCCTTGTGCTGCTGCCTTTGCACTTACGTTTCTTTTATTCATCTTCCTTCATATTCTTTCATCATGGATTCTCCTTCTCTACCGTCAAGTTTCCTTCGTCAACTCATCTATGAAAAACTGAACAATTCGAATTACTTGACCTGGAAGAGGCAAATTTTGCCTTTAATCAGAAGTTTGGATCTCTCCGAACACATCGACGAGACAGTTCATGCATCTCCAGAGTTTGTGATGCAGGAAGAGCGAGATGATAAAGGGGAGGTTTCCAACAAATTGATTTGCAATCCAGAATTTGGAACATGGAGGAGAAAAGATCAAGCAGTCGTTGCTTACATCACATCTACTCTTTCTTAAGAGGTATTAGGGGGCATTCCTGACGAATGATCGACTAAGGAGTTATGGCAGAGGTTGGTGCAAACATATTCACAGGCCAGAATCTTACATTTAAAAAGAGAATTTCATCTCTTAAAGAAAGAAAACTTGTCAGTTACAGAGTACATCAACAAAGTCAAGATCCTCACCGATCAACTGGCCATGGTGGGTTATGAAATTCCTGACAAAGAAAAGGTTCAACAGGCACTGAATGGACTTAGCTCCAACTATCACATGCTGGTCACTTCCCTTCTATGTCTCCCTTCATTGCCAAGTTTTGAAGATCTTCGCAGGAAGTTATTGCAGTATGAAATTACCATTAGAGGAGATGGCTATCAATTCCAACAATCATGATGTATTGGTTACAGGGATGATGCCAGGAAGAGGACATGGAGGCTTTCGAGGTGGACACGGACAGGGAAGGAACAGTCAAGGAGGCCGTGGGTTGCCCACGCCCAATATGTCACTCAACTCCTTATCAAGAAACCAGAGCTCCAGGAATATACCGACATGTTTTCAATGTAATAAAAAGGGGCACATCAAAGCTAATTGTTGGTACAACCCACATAACAAATGAAAATTTAATGGTGCAGGATCCTCCCACAGAGGAAGAATATGAGAAGACTCGAAGGATGATGAAAAGGATAATATAAAGAATCTTTTGATATCTGCTCTTTCAGAGATAAGCTTCGAGCAAAATGAACAAGGAACTTGGTATATTGATTCCAGGGCTGCGACACAAGTAACCGGTGATGTCAGTAAGATTTCGAAACCTATTCCTTATCATAGAAAATTTCGTATTAAAACTGGAGATGGTACCCTTCACTCTATATCTCTTACTGGAAATGTTGACCTTTTACTCCCTAATTCTTCGTTAAATTTATCTAATGTCTATCATTCTCCCAGTATTGTCAAAAATATTGTTTCTGTCTCTAAACTTGTTGATGATACTGATTCTTCCGTCGAATTTACTCCTTCTGTATGTGTCAAGGATCTTCTCACGAAGAAGACGCTCGTTGAAGGAGAACGACAGGGAAATAAGTATGTCCTCAAGGAATCCTCTTATCCTGTTCGTGGTGCTTCATCGAATTCGTCGGTCAGTCAGTCAGACCATCTAGTGTCCTTCAAAGATTGGTTTAGTTTATCTCAGTGTAATAAGCCAGAGATTTGGCATCATCGTTTGAGCCATTGTAATAGATCATTTATTGAGAAACTTGTGTCAAGTGGACTTGTTCCACGGTCTAGTTTGAGTGTTGAGTCTGATACTTCACTTTGTTCCAGCTATCAATTATATAAGAGTCATGTTCTTCCTTTTAATTCAATAAATTAGAGAGCTTCTTTGCCATTTGAAATTGTCTATTATGATGTTTGGGGACCTGTCCCACAATCTTCTTTATCTAGTAGTCGCCATTATGTTACTTTTATTGATAGTTATTCCAGATACACTTGGATTTATTTTATGAAACATAAATCTGAGGTGTTCAAGCTCTTTTGCTCGTTTTACGCTTTGGCCTGTATCAATTCTCGTCTAAAATTCAACATTTCCAATGTGATGAGGGGGGGGAGTATTTATCAAAGGAATTTACTGAATTTCTCCAAGATAATGGACTAAGTCGTCATATATCTTGCCCACATACACCACAACAAAATGGTGTGGCGGAAAGAAAACATCGACACATTGTGGAAAGTGCCTTGAGCATGTTGCATGACACTCACATTCCCGTGAGTTTATGGACGGAAGCCTTCCACTCTGCTGTGTATATCATAAATCGTCTACCCATGAGATTGCTAGAGAATCAATCTCCTTATTTTGCACTTTTCGAGATTCAACCTGATTATAATAAATTACGAGTGTTTGGTTGCATATGTTACGTTCATATTGATAGCTCTCAACGTGACAAGTTTCAGGACAAAGCATGCAGGTGCAAGTTTGTTGGATATGCTGATCAATACAAAGGGTATCGATGCTATGACCCCACCACTCATCACATTAGAGTCTCACGAAATGTTGTTTGATGAAAACATTGTTGAGATAATTTCCTAATTGGATCCATATCCGTGCAAAAAACCATAATAAACTTGTTAAAACATGTAAAATGGTGGACGGATCGGGTCATACGATCCAAAACGAAGTAGTTTGACCCATTATCTATGATTGTCCAAGCTGTTCGCACATCATCATCAAACAATGGGCATTTGGAACATAGCATCTGAGTACGACCCAAACAAACGTTGGACTTGGAACAGTTGTTACGGAACAAACAAAACCAATGTTCTGTTCTGTCTTTTTTGTTCATTTAGTCCAACCCTAGACAAACCATCAAACATGCGCTAAGTAGTTGTTGTGCTTTTGCCCTCTTTGTGGGATTTGTATTGGCCTCTTGTTTGAGGTGTCTAAAGAGCTCTTGGTTTCATTACATGGTATCAGAGCCATTGCTATTTTGATCATGGTAAAGCGTGCTCGTGTGGACGTGAGATCGTGGATCGTATGATTGTGAAGTCGTGGTGCCCAAAAGAATTCCACCGTCATTTTCTTTTTCTTCCTCTCATCTTTTTATCTTTCTCTCTCCTTCTTTTCTTGTACCTATAGAGGATGAACGAGAAGTGCTTGTCACCATACCATGAGACTCAATGACACAAACTATGTGATGTGGGCATCCATAGTGAAACACAAGATTTGAAAAAAGGGTTTATGAGACTTGGTGGATGAATTCGAGAAGGAACCAAAACTTGTGCTCACAAAGAATGAAAACAACAAAAAAATCATACTTCAAGGAGATGAGATGAATAAAGCCATTGTCGACTATGAAAAGAGATGGAAGGAGTGAAAGATGAGTCGTTCCAAATTCATGGGATAACTCATTAATAGTGTTGAAATCAAGAAATGTTCTAGCTTAGCAAAGTTTGAATTTGTTAGTGATGTTTGAAAATATCTCCAAGATATATATTCTTTAAGAGATGTTGCTCATATATGTAATCTCCAAAAGAAAGAAAGAACCATGACCTAAGGAGATATGAGCATAAAAGAATATTATAATGCTCTCTCTCCTTTGGGATGAATTGACTCTCTTCGAGCTTAAGTGGTATTGTTCACTTGACATAGAATTCCGAGAAAAACAAATCAACTCAGAGCATTTTTATCATTTCATATATGGGCTTAGGCTCGAATTTGAAGAAACAAAATCGACCCTTCTTCATAGAGGAAGTGTTTCTTCTATAATAGAAACTTTAGAAGAACTAACAATAGAAGAGAATAGATTGAATAAAATCTCTCCTACCAAAGAAGAAGAATCGGTGCTTGCTATGTCAAGACCCAGGAATCATACAAAAGCATATAGGCTTCCTCACTTTGGAAAAGGCCAAAATGACTATAGAAGAAGATCAAGTGATTATGGGAAGAACTCAAATGACTATGAAAGAAATTCAAGTGACTATGAATACAAGAGAAGTGGTAAAGATAATATGCCATTTTTGCAAAGAATCGGCCACACTAACCATTTTGCCTAAAAAAGAGAGATGAAAAGAAAGTGGCCTATATGAGATCATCAAGCGAAAAAAATGGCGTCTCCTTTGCTCAACTCATGGAAATCCTTCAACTACTAATTAAAGGTCAATCTTCCTCTCTCTTCAGTGTGGTCGTATCAACATGAGTGGACCCCGTTAAGAACTCTTGGATTTTTTATTCCGGTGCCTCTTTCCATATGACTCTAAATGAGTCCATACTATCCAAATGTTTAATTAACTCAAATTATTCTTATGTTTCAACCGCCAATGGAACATCTTTAAAAAATAAAAACTTGGGTACTTTGAATTTTTTTCTAAAAATAATCAAAATTTTTATATCCCAAACATTAGAGTAGTACCCAAACTTAACCTAAACCTTTTGTCTGTTTCTCAATTTACTGACCATGGGTGTGAGGTCACCTTTTCATCTAATGATCCCTTGATACAAGATCTTTAATCTAAGAAGCCGATTGGGCGCAGCCATACCAGAGAAGACCTCTACTACATGGTCAACTTGGAACTATCAAATAAAAAATTTTGTTGTTTCGTTGAAAAGAAAAGTGTTGAACATTAGCATAAGAGATTAGGATATCAAGTATGCCAAAAATGTATTTATTCCCTTTTCTTAAAAATTATAATGAAAAGGATTTGACTTGTGAAGTGTTCATACTTGGAAAAATGAAATCTCTACCTTTTGGAAATAGCCAATTTGTATCTAAAACATATTTTGAGTTAATATATTCGGATGTGTGGGGACCGGCACCAGTTATGTCCAAAGAGGAGTTTCTTATTATGTATTATTTGTGGATGATTATAGTAGACATATATGGATTTACTTTCTTAGACTCAAATCTAAAGTATTTGAATGTTTTAAAAAATTTCATAGTTATGTCAAAAATCAATTCAATCAATTCAAAACATCTATTAAAATATTTAAATTTGATTCCAGAGTAAATTTTTTATCAAAAGATTTTAAAAGCTTTATTGATCAACAAGGGATTACTCATAAAAAAATCTTGCCCTTCCATCCCACAACAAAATGAGTTGGCCAAAAGAAAGCATCAAAACATTATTGAAACTACTGGGAGACTTCTAATATCCAAAAATGTTCAAGAAAAGTTTTGGGCCAAAGCCGCCCTTATGGCAATTTACTTAATCAATAGAATGCCTTTCACTATTTTTAGAACACTTCTCCTATTGAAAAACTATTTAAAATTCCTCTCGGTTATTCAAGATTAAGGATCTTTGGTTGTAAATGTTTTGTTCTTTCCAACAAAAATAATAAACTTTTTGTTAAGGCCATGCCTGTTTTCCTAGGCTATGCGAAAAATAAAAAAGGATTTAAATGTTATGATATTGAGAAGGACAAACTTTATGTTTCAAAAAATGTAACTTTTCTTGAAAAAAAAAATTTGAGTCTAAGAAACCATGTGAGTATTCATTTTTGTTTGATCTAATGAATGAGCATAATAATGATAATATTGATAAAAGTAATGATGTTGATGTGAATGAAAATAATGATATTCATGATATGCATGATAGTATCAATGGTAACACTCATGATGTTCACGAAGATGATATGCCTATTGTTGAACCTCACAATGAACTTCGAACATATTCTCGGCATACACAAGGCACCATGTGCATTAGAAAGGTATACCCAAAGTTAAGACATAAATCAATCTAGTCTTAAAAGATCTACAAGGATATCCCAAGCACTTAGTAGGTTTGTAGTCTTTTGAACCCCACTATAGAGCTTGTCTTATGGCCATACATTCTTACGTCGAGCCCTCTTTCTATAATGAGGCAAAAAATCACTATTAAAGGATTGAGGTCATGAATAATAAACTAGAAGCCTTAGAAAAGTCAAAACTTGAGAGATTCAATCATTATCTATAGAAAAAAAAACTATAGGATGTAGATGAGTCTATAAAGTTAAAACCAAAAGAGATGAAACACTAGAAAGGTACAAAGTTAGGCTAGTTGCTAAAGAGTATAGTAAAAAATATGAAATAGATTATGAGTAAACCTTTGTCCCAGTAGCTAGGTTGACAACCGTTCAAATTCTTATCACCATAGCATCTATTAAAAAATGACTTATCTTTCAAATGGATGTTAAAAATGCCTTTTAAATAGAACCCTTAATGAAGAAGTCTATATAGAACCTCCACCCGGGTTAGGTTTGGCACATGGAAAAGTTCTTTAATTACAAAAGGTTTTGTATGGTTTAAAACAAGTTCCTAAGGCTTAGTATAATCATTTTAATGATATGATGGTTCAACTAGATCTTGTTATACTGATACTGCCTTATTTGTTAAGTCCTATGATGCAGGTATAGTTATCTTACTCCTTTATGTGGATGATATGATTATCACAGGAGGTGACAAACAAGGAGTTAGTCATATCAAGGATGTTCTCAAAAGAAATTTTAATATGACAAATCGTGGTTTTCTTCGATATTTTCTTGAGATAGAAGTTGCTTACTCACCTCGAGGGTATTTTTTGTCTCAGACTAAGTATGCAACCGAGATAGTTGAAAGGTCAGGCCTTACGGATGAAAAGAGAGTGGACACGCCAGAGGTCATAAATGTGAAAATGATGGAGAACCTTTGAACGATCCAACTCCATATCGCCAAATGATTGATGCCTTATCTTACCTTTTCATTACTTGTCATGATATTGCTTATGCTATTAATATTGTTAGTTAATTCTAACATTCTCCCACTATAGTACATATGAGTGTTGTAATAAGAATAGTTAGATATGTTAAAAATATTATTAATCATGGTTCATTTTTGTCATCCTTATCCCTATTAGATGTTATTGCATATCATGATTGTCGCTCAATCACTAATTTTTATATTTTTGTAGGTGATTCCTTGATATCTTGGAGATGCAAAAAGCCGAATATCATGCCATGGCTACTACGACTTTTGAATTGGTGTGGTTGCGACAATTACTTGAAGATTTGGTAGTTTTCATATCTGCGCCCTCAAGGTTATGCTGTGATAACAATAGTGTTGTCTATATCGCAAGCAATTATATATTTCATGAGCGAAAAAGCATATCGAAATGGATTATTATTATGTCCGTGAAGAATTCTTAAAGAAGACCATCACTTTACCATATGTGTCATCTGAGTACCAACTGGCAGACTTCTTTACGAAGGCGCTAGCATCTCCCAGATTCCACTTTCTTTTTGGCAAACTCTCGGTTGTGGTTCCATGAGTTTGAGGGGATGTTAAAATATGTGTAGTAGTTATATATATATGTTCATATATATATTTGTTATTTATATACATATATATATATATGTATATACATATCACAATCTAAGGGTATTTTGGTCTTTTGACCACTATATTAGGTGTCTCATCTTTTTTTCTTTTTCTACTTTGTTATACATTGTTGTATTGTCAAGGGCATTTTTGTCATTGACAATACAACAACATTATAGCTGTTGGGAGCTCCCAACGGCTAGATTTATAGCTCTTGGGGAGCCTCCCAAGAGCTACTTTTTGGAGTATCTCACTCCCCCCTTTGTGTATAAATATGGGCCTTGAGCCCCTTGTAATGAAATGCATTTTGTGTGTATTTTGAAGTGTATGAATATTATGTTTTATATTGTTGTGTGTTCTTCTAAGCCCTTAAGTGGCTATTGTGCTTTTGCCCTCTTTGTGAGATTTGTATTGACCTTTTGTTTGAGGTGTGTGGAGAGCTCTTGGTTTCGTTACAGGTATTCTGCTTCTGTAGAGGATAGGTACACTTTTTATTATTTTTTGCACTTCCACGATATTAAGGATTCACCTAAAAAAACACAAAAAATTATGGTTGGGCGACAGTTATTGACATCCCCTCCCCAATTAGAATATGAATAAACAATTATTTTCAATAGAAAGGAAAATGATAAAAATAATCCATGAGCAATAGTATTCTTAATATCTAATAATCCTCATTATAATACTCAGATGTACTGTAATATGAAAATGTTGGAATTGACTAACAGAATGTATGACATGTGCAATGCTAGGTCTAGTAATAGAAAGGTATGTTAATGCTCCAATCATTTGTCTATATGAAATTGAATCCTTTAAAGGTTATTAATCACCTTTCTTCATTTTCACATTTATGACTTTCGGAGTATAAACTCTCTTTCTATCAGAGATTCCTGGTAGAGTAATTATCTTTGTTGTATATTTAGTTTGTGATAATAAATAGCTACGAGGTGAGTATGTTACTTCAATACCAAGAAAGTAACAGAGAAAGCCAATGTCAGTCATATCAAAGTTAGCCTTAAGGATATTCTTAATGTAACCAATTCCATGCTTGAGGATATTCTTAATGCAACCAATTCCATGCTTGTCAACCCTTGTGATGATCATATAATCAACATAGAGTAATAAAATCACCATACCTGCATAAGAGGATTTAACAAACAAAGTTGTGTCACTATTACATGATTTAAAACCCAATTGAACCATCACACTACTAAACAGATCATACCATGCCTTAAGGGCTTGATTTAGGTTATACAGGGTCTTGCGCAAGCTAAGGACCTTTTCATGTGCCAACTCTAATCTTAGGGGAGGTTCCATATAAACTTCTTCATTAAGGTTTCCATTTAGAAAAGCATTTTTCACACCCATTTGATTAATAGGCCATTTCCTAATAGGTGCTATAGCTATAAGTGTTCTAATAGTAGTCATTTCGACAACCGAGGCAAAAGTCTCAGTTTATTCTATATTCTTGACTATATCTTTTAGTTACAACTTTGTATCTTTATAATGATTCATCACATTTTGTCATAATTTTATAAACCTATCTACATTTTATGGTTTTTTTTCTTATAGGAAATGATTGATTTTTTCAAGTTTTTGTCTTTTCTAGAGCTTCTGATTTATTGTTCAGGACTTCAATCCATTTTTTATGGCTTTTAGCTTCATTATAAGAGGATGATTCTACATATGAGTGAATAGCCATAAGACATACTCTATACTTGAGTTCAAAAGATTCATAAGACACAATTGTACTAGGTGTTTTGGATATTCTTGTAGATCTTCTGATGCTAGGTTGATCTATGTCTTGATTTTGAGAATATTTTTTTAAGGCACATGGAAGATGATCATTGATACGACGAGTATGCATTTGTATGTTATTGTGAGATTCATCTATATTATCATGAATATCATTGTGGTTTTCATGTGCATCATGAGAGTCATCATTGTCACTCTCATGCACATCACAAATATCAACATCATCATTTTCATGAGTATCACTATCAAGTTCATCATTAACATTAGCATCATGTTTATTAACTAGATAAAAAAGAAAAGAATACTCACAGTCTTTCTTAGACTCAACCTTATCAAATCCATTTTTCTTTTCAAGAAAATGGATTGTGAGTAAAGCACATCATCAACATAGGTCTCAGAGTCTCTTGGTGTTCACACTCTTGAGCTCTATTGATCATGCTTTTCATAGTCAACAACGACTTTGGTCATATCATCTCCTTGTAGTGCCACTAATTTTTCGCTTTCGGTGCCATCTACCAATCCCCACAGCCCTTTACTCCAAATATGGTGCTTTACAATAGAAGCCCATATCACATGGTATTGTTGAGCTTTACAGGAATGGTGGTGATTATCTCATGGTTCTCCTCTATAATGGTGAACAAGATGAGAGAGAAAAGAGATGAACAACACGACTCTATTGAACACCACAAACTCCCGGTCACACGATCCAGAAGTTCACGTCCACACGAGCACTTTATCCACAAGAGTCAAGAGTCCAAGGTTCTTATACCATGTAACAAAATGAGAAAGGGCCCACACCTCACACCTATGTCAAAGGGATTCGGCCAGACAGGTGTTGCACTCGCATCAATGCGATGTGGGTGCGCGTGTGGGTGCGGCACCCGATGCGGTCAACCCGACCCTAGGTGCGGTCAACGCACCCAGGGTCATTTTGGTCTATTTTTTGGATTTTTTAAAAAAAAAAAATTCTGCCCGATGAAATGGGCTGTAGAATTAAAAAAAAAATCCGCTCTGCTTCCAAAGATTTAGCTAGAAATCACTCAGAACAAGCTAAATACAACGAGAATGCGAGCAGAAAACCCTAGATCACTCTGCTTCCAAAGATCCCAACGGGAACGATGAGCAAGAAGACGAGAAACGGCGAGAGAGAAGAGGAACACGAAGGCCTTATCATCATCGTCCTTGTCGAATATGCTGAAGGCCTCCTTGAACTCGGCGATCTGTTCCTTTGTTAGCTGCTCCGCCATCTTCCCCTTTGACGCAGCACATCACGCGAGATTCGAGAATGATCGCAGAGCTCCCCCTTTTATACCAATCTCTGGCCCTTCTCTGCTCTCTTGGGCGCCAAAAAAATCGAAAACGCGACGCCAGGAATTTTGAAATGTACATGTGTCGAGATCTCTGGTGCCCGTCGTCAGAATCTGACGGTATTGCAGCCAGCTGGCTTCACACGTGTGATAGTTCACGTACGACTTCATGCTCGCACCTCGAAGCTCGAGTTAAAAAAATTTGCTGTGAGTGTTTGACTTGAAAATATCGTGATTTCTAATGTGGCGTTTTCAAAGTTTATAATTGATATTTTCAAAATATCAGTGATGCTTGAAGTGTGGTGACTTCATCCACTATTTTGTGCTATTTGATGCCTTTTATTTTTTATGTTTTATTATACCATTTCTTTATGTTTTATGTGTTTTTCTATTTCTTAAAACTTTATATATTCTCTAGTTTAACAAATTTTGTTGGCATATTTTTCGCTCTTCGAGAAATTCCTGATTAGTGAGAACTGAGAATGAGATTTTTTACTCAAAATTGAACTATTTCTTGTTTCAATGAGGTTTTCGTTTTGCATATTCTATTCCATAACGACGAATGATGCAATATTTGGAAAACAGAGAGGAAAAAAAACATGAGACGTATAACATATCGTGTTAATTTTAATGATTACAATAGAATTTCTGGAAAAAAAATTCTTGGGGGGGCGCTGCCCCCCTGGACCCCCGCCCGCTGACCGTGCAGCGGGGCCCGCACCGGGGGAACCCCCGGACCCCCCTTCTCTCTCTCTCTCTCTCTCTCTCTATATATATATATATATATATATATATATATATATATATTGCCGCACCCCCGCGCCCGCACCCATGTGACATAGCCTCACACAATAGGCAAGAACACAACCCACAATGGGTGCAAACACGTGCAACTAAGGGCTAAAGAGAGAGAGCACACACACTTAAAATAAATAATTTATTAAAGAATAAAATGCACATAAAATGCATAACATGTAAGGGACAAGCAGTCTCCTATTTATACACAATACAAGAAGGACAAAGATGCCAAAAAGAGCCATTGGGGAACTCCCAATGATGCTAATGGTCCAATGACCATTTTACCCCTATAGAAAATAAAAATACATTGATCCTAAATACATTCTAAAATAAAAAGAAATAAAATAAATATATATTTATATATACAAACATATTAAATATATGTATTTACATGTATATATCCAATACACATGTCTTAACAGCTTCAGGATAATAATTCTTCTTTTCTAGGTTATCTGTGCCGGAAGTAAGATGGGAATGATAATGCTGTTTGTAGATGCCTAAGCCATTTGTGTATCTTATGTATTTTAAATGTGTATCAAAGATCTTGACCAAATAACTTACTTTTTTAATGTAGGATCAGTAGTAATTTCCAGTTGTTTGTTAGGTTTGTAATTTATAGGGTGCTTCTCCTGAATGAAATCACCAAATTACTGGTTTGGATATCTTCCATCAATTCAGAGGTGCTAATTTCAATAGCCACAAGCTATGTCTGCTTTGTGGTTACTAATTTGTCATCCGTCATTAACAAGGAGTTGAGATGTTCTTTTCACAACTAGTTGTGTGTATTTTTTATACAATTGTATATTCACATTAAACGTGTATTCTGGTGCCTTTTGTTTTTTCTTTTTCATGTTTAATCTTTTCCTTATGATTTGTATTGACATTTACCTTGGTTTTTCAGGCCAGAGTCCTAAGATCCCTCAAGAAGGTGTGTTGCTTTGAGGTACTCTTGGACCAGATAAGGGAATCTGATATTCCCACTCTCATTGATGTGTTTTCTGTAATTGGCTTATCTGAGATTGAGGCAGTTGATTTCCTACACAAGACACCATGTGCAGTTTTCAACTGTAGGTTTATTTTATCTCTGGTTCGTTTGGTCGGTCAAAAGGTTCGGATAGTTGATCTGGCAGATGCTTCATGTGGTAAAGATTTTATAAGGTAAGTAGCAGTAATTACTCTGTTGAACTGTGTGACATTATATATTCCACAGTGTCTTTGTCCAAAATCTTATTTGAAATGGACCAAATTGAACATCAGCTTGGCTTTTCTAACTGTGGTTTTCTTAAGTTTTTTTTTCGGATAATCCAAGGGAAAAACTCTTCCCATCACCAACCACACATTGGCTGGCCTCTGGTTGGTAAAACCCTGGAGGTTCCCCTGGGGAGTACACTCAGCTTTGACCTTGCAGCAAAGGACACCAACGTGAGTTTTGAACTTGTGATGTCCCATCAAATTGGTGACATTCACAAGTTGCCCCTACCAGATGAGCGGAGCCCTTGTGGGCATGGTTTTCTTAAGTTGTTTGCATAATTTATCCTCTTTTTGAGGTACAATTTCACATTAATGGTAAATATTAAGCACCTGGAGTGTTGCATTATATTTTCACGTGCATGTGCTCGTGTCCACACATATGCACATTCATTGTGAATTGGGGCTGCCTTTCTTGACATCGTGTTCAGCAATGCATAGTACTAGGGAAACTTTATTCCATGTACACAGCCCATACTTATTTACCTTGTTAAGCAATGTACTAATTAATTAGACTACCCTATCAGATTGCACTGCTGAATGATCATTTTTCTCTAAGATCTTTCTGGTGCAGATCAACTTCTTCAAATTCTCCATAGAAGCTTCTTGCAGTATTATTATGATACTGATATTGGTGACTTTAGTATGAACAATGTTCTGTTGTGTGATATAATCTGTACTTTTTTTAAAAATTAATCCACCACTATTTAGCTTGGAGACATATACACTTGCCTTAATCAGCTTGTGGGGCAATCACTGCAGAAATCTGAGATGATTTGGACAACAAATTCCTTTCACTTGCTTGCAAAATTAGGTTATGTTTCACAGGGTAGCCCTTGTTTCTGCAACACAC
The DNA here is from genome assembly GCF_984573655.1 of Nuphar pumila. NCBI lineage: Eukaryota > Viridiplantae > Streptophyta > Magnoliopsida > Nymphaeales > Nymphaeaceae > Nuphar > Nuphar pumila. Next base: position 83,132,379 of record NC_143254.1, on the reverse strand, counting down.
ACACACACACAAAGAGAGTCCTATGCAAATGTTGCACCACCAAGTGCCCCTGAGCTGATGGTGCATGTCTATCTTCAAGCAACAATTCAGAGGAATTGAGATGAAATAAAGTAATTTTTCTCACTTGTGAATAAAAAAAATCACATTACTATTAGCCCTTTTTGTGCAAGAAATTGAATCGCAAAAGTACCCTCTCAGGGCTGGTGTACTTGCTATTATTGATCACAAAGAATTGGTATATAATGTAACGCCCCAAAAATCCCGAACTTGTAACTTTTAGGAAAATTTTGAAAGCCTTGTAATAATTCATTTATCAGAGTTTTAAATAGTAATTCAGCAAAAAATGATATTTTTGAAACAAGTCAACAGACCTTGGGCGCATTACTTGTGAAATCTTTTTCTTCACACAACGGATTTGAAACTATGTTCATTCAAAACCAAAATAGATTAAAAAGAAATGCAGTTTTGATAATTTAGAGTTTATACAAAGAGGAATTTTCAAGAAAACTCTTATGCAAAATTATAGAAATATCCTCAGAAGCAAAACGTAAGGGAAAAAGTCTCATCTTGATCTCATCACGTCATCGTGCCATCACATGCCGTACTGACCTAATCATCACCTGTACCCATAAGATGGGTCAGTTTTATGAAAAATTGGTAGGTGCGCACAAGTAAAACAGTAAAGATCAAATCTAGCATAAACATTTAATTCATACATGATAAGCAATTCAACAGGTAATGTGAACAAATGTGACATGTATTAAATTTATACATGATACGTAATTTAACAAGTAATGTGAGCAAATCTAACATATGCATCAAATTCGTACATAATACACAATTCAGTAATTATTATGAGCAAGATATCTTTGTTTCGATATTCGCTGGCCTGCGGGTATGCACATGCATAAATCGTAGAAACAACTGAGACTAATGAGGGAGTTTAATATGCCATATATTTTTTATACTCCGGGTAGTTAGCTAAGTTCGCTCCTAAGGGGAAGTCGCCAGTGACCGAGAGAGAATTTTTCAAAAGCATACGTAGCAAGGGATACATCCAACTTCTGCAAAAGTCTATGGGATCTACCACTTAGAATAATTTTCGGCAGTCCCGTCCCCTAACTCCGATGACTAGAGACACTAAGTCATTTGCCCAAGGGGTGGTTGTTAACAACCTGTCAATCGAAGTTTTTGTACCATCCATCATCTCCCTTGACAAAAAACAATGGGGTGAATGGGTGTGTCAGGTTTTATTCAACTGAAGACCCATTCTGCATGCTCTGGTTTTTCAAACCCGCTCGAGCATCTTGCCTCTGAAGGCGAATCGTGACCATTTATGTGATTTTCATTTCATCATTGTGCCTTTGTACGTTGCAAGGTTATCATAAACCTCTCATCCAATCATCGTAGTGCTAACATGTCGTGCCTGTCTAAAAGTACGACTACGATGAGAGGGGTATAGGTTTCTCAGAAAGAAATCTCAGCTTTAATGTGTTGTAAAAGAAACGATGTAATCATTTTAGTTTACATTTGCCATGCTCTGCTCCTTTAAACCAACACGAGCATCTCACCTGTGAAGGTGAAACATTACTATGTAAATGATTTTCACAAAGTGTCATTCACTTGCTTTGAGGTTGCACGAACCTCATCCAATCATCGTAAAACATGTCGTGCCTGTCTAAAAGTACAGCTACAATGAGAAGGGTATTGGTGTCTCAAAAGAAACCTCAACTCAATGTTTTGTAAAAGAAACGATGCAACAAATATTTAGTTTGACCTAACACTTGTATATTCTTGTGCAATTTGCACGATATGAGATCGCCACAGATCTCTCATCTAGTTATCGTAGTATCAGCATGTTGCGCATGTCTTGCGATACTGTGTGATGAACCCGCCCAAACACCTGCTCATGCCCCCAACCGGGGTTATCCGAGTCATTTTAAAAGCTTAAGCTGAAGTTGTAAAATATTTCTCCCAAATGCGTCGACTTGGGAAAGCTTAGTTGCAATTTCGTCACTTAAAAGCGAGCAGACTCTCCTTTGCAAAAATACGTATTTAGAAAACTGGATTCTCGCAAGGAATTTCTTTTCTTTAAAATTCTAACGCTCATATGCAAACCCGTGTCTTTCAAAAACGAGCAAGTAAGAAACAGGTAGGATAGGATACGCTCTTGCGTGTCCTACAGGGTTGCATTTATGTAAATACATATACTACAATGTAACCCCAACTCTATTTAGAAAATCTCAATGTCCTGTACCTTTGGCCGGGGATATCCGAGTCATTATCGAATATCAAAACGAACGACCGTACGTAACTCTTAGGGTTATGCTAGGTTGAGGGAAAGACTTGGTTGCGAATGTGCAATCGCCAAAAGTTTGATTTTTGTCTTTTGAAACAACGAATATTTCAAATATTTAAATCTTGCATGAAAATCTTTTTTTAAAAGACTAGGCAAGGATGCGCAAATCTGCGTTTTTAAGTGTAAGCGTAAGCTTGTGCACATTCTAGCACTGCAGCAAAGTAATTAACATAAAGCGAGACTCGATGTGTGAAACCACACAATGAGCTAAATAAACTGCATAAGCAATGCACGATGTACGAAATTGTACATCGGCCAAATAAATTTCGTAAGCAATAGCCTGTGCACGTAATAGCACGGTGGCAAAGTAAATGACAGAAAATAGTAAATGGAAAAACAATAGCCTGTGCAATAAAGTGCAACGACAAAGTAAATGACAGAAAGCAGTAAATGCAAAAACAGTAGTCTGTGCACTAAAGTGCGACGGCAAAGTAAATACAGAAGCAGTAAATGTGAAAGCAAAAGCTTGTGCATTAAAGCACGACGGCAAAGTAAAGACAGAAAGCGGTAAATGACAGAAAGAAAAGGACAAGGATCACGAAACCGCATCCTTGAGTTAAATATATATATATATATATATATATATATATATATATATTTGTCCTTTTTTAATTTTAGTATTAATTGTTTAATTTAGTTCGTCCATTGTCCTTTTGCGCAACTTTCCCCTACTTTGGGGAGTTTCGGGGTTGCGGATGCCTCCGAGCATAGGTGACAAAAGGCTCGGGCCCCGGGGCACGAGCTGGATCCGTTGCGCAAGCTGCGAAAAGAAAAAAGGTGAGAACTTAACCTGCTAAACTCAAATACTTGGAACCAAAATGGGGTCAAGACCTCGAAGAGGGCAGGGTTGCGTCCCTGCCCGCCGATCAACAGAAGAAGAGAGGAAGGGGCAGGGGCGCTTCCCCTGCCCGCCGATCAATAGGGAAAGAAGGGAAGGGGCAGGGGCACAAACCCTACCCGCTGTCCAGTCCGAAAAAGAAGCAGGGGCAGGGGGCATGCCCTTGCCCGCCGGCCTGACTGAACAGGGAAAGGGGGCAGGGGCACAACCCCCGTCCTGTTTGCCTGACAGAAGGGAGCAGGGAGGGGCCGAGCCCCTCCACTGCGAAACCAACCTAGAGCGAGAGAGGGGGAGGACAGAGGCGCCCTCCCCTCTGCAATAATCAGAGGGAGAAAAGAAGAAAAGAAAAAGGAGAAAAAGAAAAAAGAAGATGAAGAAAACAACGAGGGGGGAAAACAACACTCCCCCTCCCTGATTCAGCGTGCAAGGGGAGGGGCGCAACCCCTTCCCATCTGTGAGGAAACAGCTTTGAATATATTAGGTTCAATAATGAACCAATACACATGCACATAAAGTGCGAATATACCCACTAAAAGAGAAAACACAAGCACATAATGTGCTAACACATAAACCCACAAAGGAGCAAAAATGCCTATAAGGCATAAGTTGATATTATTGAAGAGAGGAAGGGTGTAACACCCATTACATGGAGCAAAAGCTCCTCCAAAGGAGTGAATAAATTACAAGGGGGAGACCCCTATTTATAACAAGAGAGGAGCCACATAGGGGGCTCCCAAAGGAGTCGTTGGGAGCCCCCAACGACTCTTTGGGGAGCCTCCCTAGGTGGCGCAAACCACAAAAATAAAAAAAAACAAAAACAAAAATAAAATTACAAACATATTCCAAATGGAATATGCGTAAAAAGGGGAAATGACTAAACTACCCCTATGCCTAATAATAGAGAAATATATATTTTATATATATAATTAGGAAGATACATATGCATATATACCATATATGTATATGTATCATCCTTTATATATATAAAATATATATAAGATTACAAAGATTGAATGATACATTTTAACACCCCCCCTCAAACTTTGTGTGGGGGAACGAAAAGATTGAAGAATGCAAGAGGAAGAATCTCAAGGCTTCAAGAGCCTTCAGTCCAAAAGCCATTGAAATTTGCAAATGTCTTCCTCCAAAGTCTTTAACGATGAGCACCTTTCATGATCTATCCAAGGTACTTCTTTTCCTCTCATCTTCAAGATCCTGTGGAACAAATCAAGAAGAGGTCCAAGTAAAAGATATTTTTGCACTTTAATCAAGTGAAATATTCCAAATAAGATGAATTAACCAAAAAAACATATAATATAATTCATCCAAAAGTAATGGTGCAAAAAGATATTCTATGCATAATTCATCACAGGATTTGATGGAACAAGATAATTATTTATGTATGCAAAATGATTTTAGAAAACCAATTTTTCATAATCATATACCATGTTGAAGAGGGAGCGGAAATGAATTACAAGAATGCATAATGCATTCATAAAGTCCAACATTGGACAAACATAACCTCATAACTAGGGATGGCAGTGGACCGGGGGAAAGCGGGGCCCCGCCCCGCCTCGCCCCGTTTGGACCGGGGATGAAGGGTATGAAACGGGGATGGAGGCGGGGGTGGAGGATAAAATCCATCCCCGCCGTGGAGGCGGGGCGGGGGTGGACGTGCACTTTTCCCCGCCCCGCCCCGTCCCCGCCACGATCCTCGCCTAATCCCTGCCTAATCCCCGCCCCAACCTCGCCCCGACCACTTTTCCCCGCAATATCCCCGCCCCGCCCCGCCTCATCCCTGTTTGGACCGGGGATGAAGGGTATGAAACGGGGATGGAGGCGGGGGTGGAGGATAAAATCCATCCCCGCCGCGGAGGCGGGGTGGGGCGGGGATGGAGGATAAAATTTTGAGGCAGGGCGGGGGTGGAAACCTTGTCCCCCGCCCCGCCCCACTGCCATCCCTACTCATAACGAGGAATAACATAATGGTCCACAAGGAACACCACAAGAAGCCTACGAAGAGGCATAAGTTACACATAATTTATTGAATGAGGGCCAAAAGGCCATAATGAGCATATGCATACAATATCATGAAATGAATCAACACCTAAAAGAGTCATTAATGATCATGCTCCAATCATACTTTAGTCAAGTAATATTACATGAGCCGATAAGATAGAAAGACAAGTGTTATTGATTTTAGCAAGTCCTTTGAAAACGATTTCAAGAGGGAAATGCTCAAGAGCATAAAAAAAAGAGTGTATAAAACACAAGAGTTCAAAAGGTTTTAAGTCCACTTAAGAGGCAAAATAATGAGAGTTATTTGAGTAGAGAACCTTTCACATTTAGGAACATCTCACTCAAATGATTGTAATTACAAAAACTCATTTTGCATATCAAATATAAAAGGTGACCAAAAAATCAATTTGATTTTAAAATGTGCATATTAGTGATATGATTCACTTGTATCTTTAAAAGACAAAATATGAATGAAATTTCACAAATTTCAACAATAATTCATCCATTACAAGCAACTACATCATTAGTCCTCCAAAACCCCCATTAAAGGCTAAGAACACACACAAAGGTGTGAAAAAGAACCTCTTGTCTACATGTAATAATACTTGAAATGAGTGCATCAACGATAAGACCAAGAGAATACACGCCAACATGGACCAAAAGCATCTCTTGTCTACGTAAAAATACACTCAAGACCGAGTATGTTCAGCTACTAGAACAAGAGTATCAAGTCAACCATGGGCTAAAACACAATACATCTCTTGTCTACATAAAATGACACTTGAAATGAGTGAAAGAAGCCAACCATGGGCATACATCTCAGCGACTAGAATAAGGACACAAATGCCAACATGGACTAAAGATCACACACCATGGTGTGAATCAACGTGCCTTGTCTATATATAATAACACTCAAGACAAGTGTGTTCAGCTACTAGACCAAGAGAACAAAGCCAACAAAGGGCTACCAACATACGATGGTGTAATAATATGTCTTGTCTACATATGATGACACTTAGATAAGAGGTATAAGAGGAGAAGACTTTTGAGGCAATAAAACTTGTAATGACAAACATATAAATAAAACTTTGGACAATATTTTGAAAATAAATATGTGCACATACGCACAACAAGAACACTTGGAACACTTGTGCACATAAGCACAAAACACTAAATCACAAATGTGCAAATGCACTCATAAGATTAATAAGCAATAAAAGGTTGGGCAATAATCCCCAACACCCTTGAATTAAATATACCTTAAAACATTTAAGGTTCCAAAACACGATATATCCATCACATTTATATATAAATAAGAGCATCCATAAGATCAATGGCAAAAAAAAAATGAGTGACACACTCATAATTAGAGATCATATAACAAATCATTCTAGAGTCCCAAGGTGTCCATAACTCACCTCAACAACCATCTTTAATATGATAATTGGACAATCTAAAATGACATAACACAAGGTGCCCTTAACTCACCTCAACAATCATCTCTAATATAACAATAAGGCCATACAAAAAGGATTGATGCATCGTATAACTTGTGATGGATAAAAATAAATGTCATAAAAAGGCAATGAACACTTAGGGAAATCATTTTCCAAATATGTGATTTTACAAAGAGGGTTGATTCAAAGGTCCAACATAATTAATCACAACAATATGCCTTATAATAATTTTGCATAAATACGAAATTATGTTCAATCATGATCATTATCAAAAGACTTAATAAACACAACATGAAATATTTAAGCAATGTCATGTGTGAGGATGGATTTGGAATAATCCAAGAATCAAATCAAGCAATTATATGCATACCAAGATGTAGAATGACAATAATCTTAAATGAGCAAATTTAAGGCATGTAACAAGATATTGCAGAAGCACTTATAATGATAAAAGAAACAATCTCACAAGTCCAATAAGGGACAAAACAAGCCCTAAGGAAGGCAATATATATCATCTCTTTATTGAAAAGAGAGTACCATGTGAAAATGTCTATGAATAGACAATACACATACAAGCATGAATACTTTATAAAAGAAGTGTACGAAGACACTCTCACAACACTTGAACAAAATACGCAAAAAGCATAATAATAGCAAACATGCAATAATGCATGTATTTTATAAAAGGAGCAAATGCTTGAGACTCTAAAGCTTTCACAATCTCATAAAAAACCAATATTAAAAAGAAGCTTATAACAATCATGAAATCTTCTCAAAGAGTATATACTCATAAGAAGATTCACAAGGATCAAAAGGCCTTTCAAAGAGAGATTCAACAAACAAAATTCTCAAATGAGGGTACATACGAAAGGAAGAGGGAAACTATTAAAGTGGAGAAAATCCCAAAGAGAATATTAGGATTGCGTTATGGCATAAATCTATAAACAAAAATTCATAATATTATATGACTTAATAGATTATAACCAATGGCATGAATATGTTTTAAATAAACACAACATGAAATATTTAAAACATATGTAATAAGTATGCAACATTAATGAAGACCATAAATCTTATAATAAAACATATTCTTGAAATTGAATTGAAGAATGAAAAGAGAATAACCATATTTTATGAGATCATTTTAAAAACTTAATTCAACCGATATTATAAAAATGCCTTCTTAATCAAACATTGCTCGTATGAAAAAGAACTCATTAGGTAGGAAAATAAAACATTATTTTTCAAAGACACATGTTATTATGAAAAAACCTCATATAGGACATTTTAGAGGGTAAACACATACCTTTAATATGAAATAATTATGATGAGAGTATGTGAGCAATGCTACATCTCTCACAAACATTTTACTTCTAACATAACTTTCTTTAAAAAACTTATTTCTCAAGAAAAGACATACGAAAGAGAATAATATAAAAAGTTCAATGGAATTGTTAAGAATCCAAACTCATAATGACATGGAGAACACATATGCAAAAACATATCTAATTCTTTATAATGCTCAATATTTAAAAAAATATAATGCATACCAAATATTTTAAGAAGCAAAAGAGAGAAACACATATGCAAAAACATATCTAATTCTTCATAATGCATAATACTTAAAGAAATATAATGCATACCAAATAATTTTAGGAAGCAAAAGAGAGAAACGAGAACTTCACCATTCTTCTTTAAAATTTCTTGAATAGCACGCTTCCCAATGCAACAAAGAGCAACTCGATCCCAACCTTGCTTTGATACCATGTGAGGAAACGGCTTTGAATATATTAGGTTCAATAATGAACCAATACACATGCACATAAAGTGCGAATATACCCACTAAAGGAGAAAACACAAGCACATGATGTGCTAACACATAAACCCACAAAGGGGCAAAAATGCCTATAAGGCATAAGTTGATATTATTGAAGAGAGGAAGGGTGTAACACCCATTACATGGAGCAAAAGCTCCTCCAAAGGAGTGAATAAATTACAAGGGGGAGACCCCTATTTATAACAAGAGAGGAGCCACATAGGGGGCTCCCAAAGGAGTCGTTGGGAGCCCCCAACGGTCACATTTGTGACCGTTGGGGGCTCCCCAATGACTCTTTGGGGAGCCTCCCTAGGTGGCGCAAACCACAAAAATGAAAAAATAAAAAAAAAACAAAAACAAAAATAAAATTACAAACATATTCCAAATGGAATATGCGTAAAAAGGGGAAATGATTAAACTACCCCTATGCCTAATAATAGAGAAATATATATTTTATATATATAATTAGGAAGATACATATGCATATATACCATATATGTATATGCATCATCCTTTATATATATAATATATATAAGATTACAAAGATTGAATGATACATTTTAACACCATCCTCTAAGAGGAAACAAGGAGCGGGGAGGGGAAAGACACCCCTCCCCCGATCAAAACGCAAGGGGAGGGGTTGCGCCCCTCCCCGTCCTTTGAGAGAGGACACGGAGAGCGGGAGACCGAGAGAGAGAGAGATGGTTAGGGGTTATCTGAGAGGTGGCCGGAAAAAGGGGGAAGGTGTCGCCGACGAGAGACGTTGCACGCCTGCACGGGGTCACAGGTGCGACAAGGGTTCCGGCATCGGTGGCTGGAACACGACGAGCTGGAGAGAGGGCTTGAAGAAAGGGAGGAATGAGCGGGGGAGGCTCGCCTGTGAGACGAGGCTCCAACGATTGAGGGAGCCCGAGAGAGGGTTCGGGGAGAGAGAGGGCGTCGAGCGAGGCTGCCGGTGTCGGGTGGCCGGAACACGAGCGGGAGAGAGGGAGAAGCGTCGTCGGTCCAGGTTTGCCGACGAGGGTGGGGGTGGTCGCTGGTGCGGGGTTGCCGGCAAGCGAGGTGCACAGAGGGGGGAAACAAGCGGGAGGACAAAGAGAGGGTCGGGGTTCCCTTTTGCGTAAAAGGGGAATCCCCACCCTCCCGTGTTTAAATAGAAACACCGGGGGGGGGGGCAATTCGGGTCCGGATCCGACCTGGGTCCAAACTTTTTTTTAACCGGGTTTTACACATAATGCAAGAGGAGACAAAACTGTAAAAAGTCTAATTATTTTAGGAAATAACAAAAGAATGGATAATAGAATAAAAATAGAGCGGTAAAAAAGCTAAAACATGACAATAAGCAAAAAGATAAGTTTTGTATTACTCAAGCAATTGATCATTAGTAACAGCATGCTTAAAAAGTTACCAAAAATGAGAAATATGATGGAGGCATGCAATGTATCAATTCTTGAACCTTTTTCTGTGGAAAGCCAACTCACAATTGTTTACGATGAAGTCCTATACAAATATAGATGAATGAAACATTTACCTGGATAACTTGGTAAATTCTAATTTGTGGTAGTCAGAATCTTTTTTAGTAAGGGAATGGTCTCCTTATTGAGGATTAGCCGATTAGGTATTCTAATGTGCTGATGATTACCCTGTTTGCATTTAGAGAAATGACCAAAACCAAAAAATGTGGGGAGAAAATGTGACAAACTGCTGCCTGTATATGTGCATTCTTTTCAGTTTGTTAGTTGCTGCATTTCATATTCCAGCTCTACTTATGCAAATTTACATGGATATGGTGTAAATAACTATATACTAAAATGGTAAGACCATGGTGTACTAGAACTCGTGCTGTTGGTCAAACTAGTTGCAATTGGATATATGTGAGTGATTAAGCTGTTCACGTGTAAATTTGGAAAAGAAAATCCCTTGGTTTATACTCGTGGATTCCAACACCCACCCTCGTTGCTGGAATAATTTTCTAAGAAGGTCCGAGTTCTACTTAGGTTGTTCAAATTGAAGAACCTTTTGAGGAAATACATGGAGTTGCAGAAACCTAGTTATCGAGCTTAGTATATGGAAACTCTCAGCTTTATTTTTTGAAATCCTGATATACAGAATAGGAACTGAGTTCTTTCTTTCATATTTGGTTTCAAGTTGTAAAAACTTAGATATTGTCAAGATCCAAAGTCTTTGTATTCTTTTACTTCAGAATTTTAAATAATTGCATGTGATTTATAAAATTATTAAGCATTTGTTATCTCAGATTAGACTACCCCCAAACTGGTATCCTGGTAAGTGGTAACTCATATTTGTGCAAGGTGGTGGTTTTCTGCTCTATCTTTTATGTTTCTATGTTTTTTATCTTCCTCTTTTTTTGATTGGGGTTGGGGGTGATGGGGTGATGGATGGGTGGTCATACTGCTGCTGTGAAGAGCTTTCAAAGCAAGCATGCTACTTTAAATTTTTAACGCAAATACCAATGTACACAAAATCAACTTGATGACCATGTTGATATGAAATTTCTAGTTGCCATCATCATGGAGAATTAATTTGAGCATGGTAATTTATTAAGTTCTTACTGTCAGTGAAGTCAGACCATTATTAGTGGTTTTCTTATGAACTTAATACATTCCAAGTTTGTGTGAATTGATGTCTTGTTCTTGTGTTCCTTGGCTCAATGTGCACTGACAGGGATCTCTTCCAGGAGGGTTTATCATGCCAAGTCTTGAACTTAGGTTCCTGGCGTATACGAAAGTTGAACATCACTGGGAATTTCATGCAGCTTCATACACTAAATTTAGACTTTAATGTTTCCCTTAGTTGCTTCCCAAAAGGGTGCTTTAATTCTATGCCCAATCTGTCCCGACTCTCTTTGTGTGAAACCAGAATTACTAATCTTTGGACAACATGTGCTGCTTTGTCAAAGCTCCTCTCCCTAAAGGAGCTTCGTTTCCAGAATTGCTTGTGTTGCAGTGACACCAGACAGTGTCCTGCATCACCTGGTGGAACAGCAATTTCGTTTGCAGGTGATGAAAATAATTCTGTAAAGCTGCAGTCTTATCCATGTATGTGTCCTACATCTAATGGCAGAATGGATTTGATAATTCAAAGGATAGAATCTCCGATCAGAGAAGAGATGTTTTATGATGCATATTCTGATGACGATTCATATGCAAGTCACGGCCCGACTGATAGCACAAGTGAAGAATCATCAGATGAAAGTGAGTCACATTTTCCAGCTCATGATCAGGGAACTGGCAACTGGGAACCTAGCTTAGTAAACTCCCTTTCAAGATTAACTGGATTCAGTATAGAAAATGGTCCAAGTGCAAGCACACGACCTGTTAGTTTTTCCGACAAATCTCCCTTCCTGTCTGTGACAGATGGAGGCTATTCTTCATGGTCTCTGCATGATGAATTCATTTCAGGAAATGGAGATGTTGTTTACACAAGAAACTGTAAAGGAGTTATGCCTGGCATTCATGAAATTGATATGTTTGATGGCATGAACGAGGTGCATTTAAGTGGTTGTGACTGTCTAACAGCACCACTTTCTGAATCCAATGTTGGAAGAGGCAGCACCCTGGTAGTTTATGATCAGTGCCTGGAGATGGTACCCAACTCTGAAAATAATGTGCCAAAGCATAAGCTTGCACTTAAAAAGTATAAATCACACCATCCCTCACCTATTTGTTTTGAACAACATTATAGAGAGTATATGATCACTTCATTGCCTGGTCTGAAAGTTCTAGATAACTTGCGCATCACAGATGCAGAAAGAGAAAAGACTAAGTTGGTATTTTCTCAACATTTTGAATATTTACCCTACAACAGGAGATGCAAAGAAAATGTTTTTAATATTTTGCAGAGGCGTGAAAGAGGAGGAAATGCTTGGGGGGAGACAATATTCAAACTCAACCAACCATATCCTATTAGTAAGAGTTCCATTTCCTTCACAAGGTCAATGTCTGCTGCAAAAGTTGGTTCTGCTATATGGCCAGTGTCACATCCAATGTCCAAGTTCAGAAACAATGAGAGTGAGGACACTAAGAGTTTTCGTCCACGGCAGTTTGAGTACCATCCCTCTGATCCCAGTCTTATGGTTTTTGGGACTTTGGATGGAGAGCTAGTAATTGTCAACCTTGAAAGCGGTAAAATGGTTGGTTATGCTCCATCTATTGGCTCATTGAATAGTGTTCTGGGACTCTGCTGGCTTAAAAGATACCCTTCAAAGGTAGGAAGATTTGCACCATTCATATTATCTTTGTTCTCTTCATTGAGATGATCATTTCATGTTGTCAACTGGCCTTCCTGCATGCTCATGTTCCAAAGATAATGCTATATGAGTGAATGCAATTGGAGTTTATATTTTGTCCTTTTGCCCTTTTAGTAATGTTTATTCTCATCATTCTTCTAATTCTAATTTGTTTGTCAGCTCATTGCTGGTTCTGATAATGGTGTTCTACAATTATATGATATCCATCGGCTGGGTTCAACATTTTCAGACAGAGTTCACCAGACAGATCCTGCTACATGTACGTTTGAAGAATTTGAGCAGTTAACATCTGTGCATGTTAATTCAACAGATGAATATTTTCTTGCTAGTGGTTATACAAGGGATGTGGCACTCTATGATATAGGCAGTGGAAAGCGACTGCAAACATGTAAAGATTTGCATCAGGAACACATAAATGTTGTCAAGTTTGCCCACCACTCTCCTTTCATTTTTTCTACTTCATCTTTTGACCATGAAATAAAGATGTGGGATTTGAGACAAAAGCCCTTGCATCCTTGTTATACGACCTCCAGCAGCAGAGGAAATGTTATGGTTTGCTTCTCTCCTGATGATCGTTATTTACTCTCATCTGCTGTTGACAATGAGGTATTGTTTAATCTACTGAAGCACATGGTATGCTCTGAACGATACGTTTATGCAGCAATGTTCATTATCCTTTATTCATGAAACAGGTTAGGCAACATCTGGCTGTGGATGGAAGCCTACACATGAAGCTTGACATTGCTTCATTGGGGAGTGCACAAAATTATACAAGGTCATACTATATGAATGGTGGGGATTATATTATAAGTGGGAGTTGTAAGGAAAGCGTCATCCGTGTTTGCTGTGCTCAAACAGGCAGAAGGCTACGGGATATTGCTTTGGAGGTGAATTTATTTTGTTACTTTGAGTTTGAATGACTGCTCTATGTAAGGACTAACAGAATTTTCTTGCATAATATTTCCTCGGAACATATTTAGTGTAGGTTCAAATTATCATAGTCCTGACCTGCCATGTGTATTTGGAGTATTCCACGTATGTATTGCTAATAATCAATTAACAACCTGCCATAGATAATCCTTCTCTTAGGGAGCTTTTGCTATCAACATCTATTAAAGTTGGAGTATGATTTTGAAAGATGACAGAGAAACCTTTTTGTTGGTTAGTGTCATTCCTCCCTCCCCTCCCCACTCCTTCCCCCCAAAGTAAATTTAGTGAAGGCATGGACCAAGCAACTACCTTTATGGATCTAACATCCATGTTCTATTACAGGGTGTTGGCTCAAGAAAATCATGTTTTGTGCAGTCTCTTCGTGGTGATCCATTCCGGGTAAACTTCTTATCTCACTGCTGATTGATAAATTCAAGATACTCTTACACTTCCTATGTTTTTACTTGAATTCCTATTCCTGGACATTAGGTCGAGCATTTATGTAGTTTCTTTCTCAACTTTCATGTGTGATAGCTTTGTTCATTCTGCAATGAATAAAAATGTGTTCTTTTTTTTGTACTTTAATTTTTTGGGGAGAATCTTGAGAAAATGTTGTTTATTCTAAATTATTTCCTACTAGTTTGCGAGATAAATTTCCTAATAGTTTTTCCTTCCATTCTGAAAAGTATTTTTTTTTTACTTCTGTCAAATGCCAATTTTGCAGAGGTTCTCCCTGCAAATCCTGGGAAACTCAAAATTCTGTAGTTTCTCTATGGTGCATTGGTGTTGGGGAGTTGGAGCAAAATTACATGGAATGGAATTGATTCCTTCGCTTGTTTATGGCCAGAGCATTGGCAGGGGGGAAATTTAGCTTGTTTCCCATTCTCTCTTGTTTTATAGATTTCTGATTTAGCAGTATGTTTCTATTGACATATGTACTCTTGGGGAATGACTGGGTGCATGCAGAATATCGCCTGTCATGATGGATAGATATTTTCAATGAGAAATGAATCCTCAATTGTCTGGTGAATGGTGGCAGTCTTGTAATACTGTGCTATTTCTGCCAAGGTTCTTCCTTGTGATGTTTTTGTTTTCATGTTGAGCTATGTTTGATGTGAAGTCTTATCAAACGCAGGCTTTCCACATGAGCATTCTTGCAGCTTATGTGCGCCCAAGCTCCAGTTCTGAAATCATACAGGTATCTCTCTGGTGAGAAAGTTTGGTGCTACTTTCAATTCCAATTTACTTATGTCTTTTGCTTGATACCTCTGTATAGGTCAACTTGCTTACATCGGATACTAATGGTGAGGAAAAGGGTCATCATCAACTCCGTTGGTGTTCCAGAGGACTGGGTGGTTGATCTCTTTCTGGTTGCACGTTCTGTATCAGGCATGCACAGCGATGATTTCTTGCATGTTACATCTTCATAGGGACATTGGTGTAAACTATTAGGCTTGTATAGTTTATGCAAAACAAACTTCATGAACTCAAGTGATCGGACTTCATGAACTCATGATCATTGTTGAAAATGCTGACAGTTCATGAACTTGGTTGTAGTTCATGTAGGTATAACTATTGCCGTCGACTTGGATGCTCCAACTTCATGGACTCGTGATCTTCAGTTAGAATGCTGGAGTTCAAGAATTTGGTCGTAGTTTATGCAAGGTAGAATTGTTGCAGGTTCAGCAATTTTGGTCTTATTTTCATTGCACAATGTCTGATGATTTGTGTGCATAGAATTCTGCTTTCCAAAACTTTGTTCCACGCAATGGTGAACTTTCTTACCATGAAACATATTAGCCAAAGACCGTTTCCGGCCTTATGATGCTTGCCATGTCCATATCAATGTTTAATTAATGTATGGTGTTCCAAGTGTAAGAAGAGGAAGCTCACAAACGGAACTTCAAAAAGAAGCTCACAAACGATCTTTCACAATTAACACGATGGTTCATACAACACACTTACAAAAACCGAAATACTCAAAAAAGAGCACACACAAAAGAGTGAAAAATATTTCTCATTAAAGTAGGATAAAGCCCACACAAAAAGTATTTTATACAAAGGGGTTTTACCCCATATTTATAATGCTCACAATAGGGAGCCAAGAGGGAGTCGGTGGACTCCCAACGGCTCTAATGATACAAGTGCTTTTTGACTTGGTCAAAAAGCACTAAAGTCCAAAAAGTTAAAAAGACAACCTAATCTTAATTATAAACTAATTAGACTATACAGTTAGAATAACTAACTAAATATATTATAGATGTTTATTATATTTTAATACTCGCCTTCAAACTTATGGTTGAATAACCGAAAGTTTGTCCAAGAGAAAATGAAATCGAGGAGCAGTGAGAGGTTTGGTAAAGAAATATGTCAGTTGATATTCTGAGTTAACATATGGTAGATCAATGATGTCATGTAGGAACTCCTTTCGTACTTAGTGACAATCCATTTCGATATGCTTGGTGTGTTCGTGGAATGTTTGGTTGCTGGCAATATAAATAGAACTTTTGTTATCACAACATAGTCTTGATGCTCATGTACTTTCAACACTCATGTCATGAATCTGACACCTTAGCCAGACCACTTTCATAGTAGTTGTAGTCATCGCTCTGTATTCGACTTCAGTTGACTAGAGAGAGACTTTTTGTTGCTTACATCTCCATGAAATCAATGATTCATCTAAAAACACATAAAATTCAGTAGTTGAGTATCGATCATTGGGATCACCTCTCCAATCTACATCAGTATAAGCAGTTAAATCAAAGGAGGAAGAAGCAGATAAAAAAAGTCTTCGAAAAATTGAAGTTTTGATATATCAAATAATGCGTAACACAACTCCCATATGAACAGTGGTAGGAGCATGTTGAAATTGACTCGCTGAGTGGACGACATGTACAATGTCAGGTCTGGTAATAGAGAGGTAAGACAGTTCTCTAACAAGTTGTCTGTAAGGTGTTGGATTTTCAAGTGGTTCTCCATCATCAATCTTCATTTGGATGTTTATAACTTCAGGAGTGTCAACCTTCTTTTCGTCTGTGATACCAAATCTGCCAATAATATCCAAGACCAATTTAGACTGAGTCAGCAAATAGCCTCTGGAAGAATAAGCAACTTCTATGTCAAGAAAAAAATTAAAAAACCAAAATCACTCATTTCAAAATGTGTTTTGAGAATTTTTTTAATGTTAGCAACTCCCTGCTTGTCACTTTCAGTGATGATTATGTTGTCTATATAGAGAAGAAAAATGATGATACCTGCATTAGAATTCTTAACAAACAATGCAGTATTGGTAAGACAAAATTGAAAACCAAAATTAATCATAACTTGACTAAATTTATCATACCAAGCCTTTGGGGCTTGCTTAAGTCCATATAAAGCTTTGTTTAATCGAAGAGCCTTTCCTTTGAGAATATTAGTACAAGGTGGTGGTTTTCTATATACTTTTTCAACTATGTTCTCATTGAGGAATGTGTTTTTAACATCCATTTGATATATATGTCATTTCTTTAAAGATGCTAAGGCTATTAGGATTCTAACTGTAGTCATTCATTCAACTGGAGCAAATGTTTCTTCATAATTTATTTTATATTCTTGGGAATAGCCTTTGGCAACTAAATGAGTCTTAGACCTTTCAAGAGTGACATAGCTCTTGGTTTTTACTTTGTACACTCACCTACATTCGATAGGCTTTTTTCGAATGAAAGATCTTGGATAGTCCAAGTATTTGCTTTTTCTAAGGCTCTTAATTCTATTGACATTGCTTCGACCCATTCAGATTGTTCTTTTGTTGTATAATAGTTAGAGGGTTCTATATGGGAATGTATTAATGCAATATAGGCTTGATACTTTGGTGAAAAAGACTCATACGACATAAATTTTTGGGGAACTTTAGAGACTCTCGATGACTTTCTAGTGGGTACTTGTTCCTGTTCTTTAGTGTATTTTTTGAGAGCACACGGTGTCTCTAAATTACCTCGCCTAGAGTACTGAATGCAATCAGAAGGATTAAGATCTTCTTAATTTGTCATATCGAGTTGTTCTTCTAGATTCGTTGTGATATCATCTTCAACAAATTTTGGAACTAGATCCAATAGAAAAGAATATTCATCTATTTTCTTAGAGTTCACGTTTTCAAAAAAACTTTCTTTTTCCACGAAGGATACATTTCTTGAGACATATATTTTTCTAGTTTTGAGATCAAAGCATCTATAGCCTTTTTTATGACTTGCATATCCTAAAAAAATACATGAAATAATACGATGAGAGAATTTATCATTTTTGTTTGAAAAAACAAAGAATTTGCACCCAAAAACTCTTAACTTGGAGTAATCTGGGATTTGTTTATTTTTTTTTTTCAATTGGAGATATATTGTTTAAGGAATATGACATTCTGTTGATAAGATAAATTGCAGTTAATGTGGCTTCAGCCCAAAAAACCTTTGGTACTTGATGTGTGATAAGTAAGGTTGTTATTTCTATGATGTACCTATGCTTTCTTTCTGCTAACCCGTTTTGTTCAGGAGTATACGGGCATTATTTTTTATGTATAATGCCATGCAAGTTTAAGTAATCCTTAAATTCTTTGGACAAAAATTCTCCTCCTGAATCAATGCGAAAAATTGAAATATCATCTTTGAATTGATTTTTAACAAACTGATGAAATATTTGAAAGTGTGAAAAAACTTCAAATTTGTATTTAAGAAAATAGATCCAAGCGTGTCTTGTGAAATCATCTACGAAAATTACATAATAAAGGAAGTCACATTTTGAGCTAATAGGTGTCGGGCCTCACACATAAGAGTGTATTAATTCTAGTGGTCGAGAAGTGACAAAGGTTCTCTCTTGAAATGGTAGTCTTTTCATTTTGCCCATAATACACTTTTCACATTTAAATGTCTCAAAATTACAAAAAAATTCTATCTTTGGAAATAACTGAAGCTTGGATACACTAAGGTATCCAAGTCTCTTGTGTCATAAGTCTAAGTGAACTTTTTGAATACTACAACATAATGTATTCTTAGGTATATCCAAAAAAATCATGTACTACAGGGCTCCTTTTCTATGGTCTTCCTTAATCAGTTTTCTTGACTGGTGATGTTGCACTCGACATTCACGAGGGGAGAAGGAAACATTACATCCATGGTCAGTTAATTATGAAATAGATAAAAGGTTTAAATTGAGTTTAGGAAGATATCTAACTTGTGGAATACAAAACATTTTAGAGTTTTCAAAATTTTCTATTCCTTTAATTCCAAGAGATGTTCCATCAGTAGTAAACACATTTGACCCATTTGAGTTATGACATTTAGATAAAATATTACTATTTGGGATCATATGAAAAGAAGCACCTGAGTCGAGAAGCTAAAGAGATTTACCTGGATCTGAGATGTTAATGAAAGAAACCGTGGCTCCAGTAGAGGAAGACGCCCCCTTGAGCAGTGGTTGAAGTATCTCCACTAGTTGTGCTAGAGACATGCTTTCAATAGAAGATTCATTGGATTTTTGTGGAGGTCCGACAAAGGCAACCTTCTTTTCATATGGTTTCTTTAGTTTTGGAAAGTAAGTTTTTACATGTCCTAGCTCATGACAGTAATAACAAATTATTTTTTTCTTCTCAAAATCATTTTCGTCATTCGTTCTTTCATAGTTTAGAGGTTTGTAAGTGCGAACATAATTCCCCGATCTAGATACGGCTAGAACCGAGTCGTCATCACTTTTGACAATTCTACTTTTGAGTTGATTTTCCTCCATGCTCAATTCTTCTATTGTATCTTCAATTGAAGGAACCTTTCTTCGATAAAGAAAAATAAACTTGGTAACTTCAAAATCCGATCTTAGTCCATTAACAAATTGTAAAAAGTGTTCCGCATTCATTTGATTTTGGCGGAGTTCGATGTCATGTGGACAATGTCACTTTAGTTTGAGAAGAGCTAACTCTTCTCATAACTCGAACAAGCCATTATAGTATTTTTTAATGCTTTTGTCTCCTTGAACCATGTTCCAAACTTAATGTTGTAGATTGCACACGTGTGCAATGTCTTTAAGAGAATACATTATCTTAAAATAGTCTCAAGCGTCATTTGCATGTTCAAACTTTGCAATACTTGAACATTTTTTTATATTCACACTACTTATGAGCCAAGACATAATCTTGGCGTGTGCCATTCTCCATTCTTTTCACTTTTTCTCGTAAGTGGTAATGATTATAGTCTTTTCTACCTTCGTAAGAGGTATTTCTTTCTCACCTTCGATCTTTGTAAGAATTAATTTAGGTTTTGAGTCGGTTTCATCTACTAATCCCCACAACCCTTTTACTTATACGAAGTGCTTCATAATTGAAGCTCATGTGACGTAGTTTGAATCATTAAGCATGATGGGTTTAATGGTAACATTATCATTGTCATCCATTTTACAAGATTTTAATAAGGAGAAGGAAGAAAAATAAAAAGAGTAGAAAAATGAGATGTACTCTACCACGAATGATAGATACAAACACACCTCCAAGTGTTGCTTGATCACACTTTTATATATACTTGATGAAGAACGTCTCTTTTTCAAAACTTGAGTGGCATGCTTTCCAATGCATCGAGATAAATGACTTGATTACAACCATCACTCTGATACCATGTAAGATGAGAAAGCTCACAAATGAAACTTAAAAAAGAAACTCACAAACAATCTTTCACCACAAAAGAGTGAAAAATATTTCTCATTAAAGTGGGGGTAAAGTTCACACAAAAATTATTTTATAAGAAGGGTTTTTTACCCCATATTTATAATGCTCACAATAGGGATCCAACGACTCTAATGACACTAAAGTCTAAAAAGTTAAAAAGACAACCTAACCTAATCCTAATTACAAACTAACTAAACCATACGGCTAGAATAACTAACTAAATATATTACAAAGATATTGTTCTTGATCAGCTATTTTTTTAAACACTAGTGGATCCAACACATTTACGATCATTTTAACACCAAGTTCCAACCAAATGAAGGTCCAAAAAATAGCTTAATCCATGGCCGTCCTGTCCAGATCTTTGCCTGTAAATGTAAATTTAGAACCAGTAAGGATTCAAAGATATTGATTCCAATCAGATTGCAGTTTATCCAACGAATTCTGAATCCAAGTTGGAACCAACCATTGATATGGACATTGTCCGGTAGTATCCATCTTATTTATACATTTACCATTTGTAAATAGTGGAATTTTCTCTCTCTTGGATGTTTTCTTTGCGCCTTCTTCAACTGAATTTTTCCTGGTCTATTTCCAGATTTCCATGTACTTTCGTCATAATTGCCTGTCACAAGAATTCAGATACGGCAAGATTCAAGACATGAATGTGTTGTTTGATTTTATAAAAGGCCATGAGAAGACGTATTTTTGACATATTTAATTTATAAACTGTATGTTTTTAATAGTTAGAAATATATTTATTAATAATAAAACACAAATGATTTAAAATTGTTAAAAAAGAATTAATAGTGTGCCATTCCATATCCCCCAAACACAGATTCCAACAGTCCAAATAGCATGTCTTTGTGACGTCAATGGGGATATGGGGGTACTGGGGTGGCCTGATTAAGTGATCCCTTACGTGACACAAGCCAATCATATGACAGCATTACATATTGACCCCACAGCAACAGGATCCACGCCCTACTCAAAATCGTGTCATGTGATTGGCTGGTGTTACAGAAGGAATCATCTAAGGGATCCCCTGGATCCTAACATCTTTGTGAATTAGGTAATTACATTTGTAAAATCCTCAGCACCCCTTCTTGCAAAAGGATCCACATAGTGGTGTTTTTAAGGTCTAAAGTTGGCCCAATTTGATCTAGATTCACAAGACTGATTTAAACCCCATATCAGCGATCAATGACTCCGGTCCAACCAAATCTGAATTTAGATACTATAGTCCCCATGAGAAGCTTAATTATACACTCTTCAATCTTACGTCCGTCCCTCTACCAAGATGAGAAGCTCAGATCAGGTAAAACGATATTTCACAATGTTATCACAAAACACTAACACAAGACATGACTTGTCTTGTTAGCATGCAAATAGCTGGGGGGTCCGTCCTACTACAAGGGGCAGGTGTCATTTCTGTATTGATCGTTTGTTTTACCTGATCTGCTTCCCATTGCGGGTGCCACCCATCTAGAGTCAATAGCATGATGGGGTTAATAACTAAAGCCATCATGTGAGCTCCGATTTGCCCTAGTTCAAGTTTGATGTTTTGCCCAAGTTCAAGTTTTCCTAAACAAATTTCAACCGCAACCAACTTTCATAGGCCTACAGTGAACTTTGGATTCAACCCAGAGATTCCCTAGTTATTGACACATTCAATCACTGGTTTTAGAACGGTACTCATGGTAGGTTGCTTAACTATGATTGAGGCATTTGCTGGTGCCCAGTACGTTTTAGATGACTTCTGCAGTGAGACAGCTGTTTCTCTGCAACCAGATGAAAACTCATAATGATATAACCAGAATTTTGGTGAACAGGGGAAAGTAGCTAGCTTTAACGCAAGTTTTGACAGTCAAATAGGTGGTGATCAAAGAATACAGAAATCATTCCCCCCCCCCCCAAAAAAAAAAGAAAAAGAAAAAAAGGTAGAAATAAATAACATGGGCTTATTTGGTTTGCGGTTGCCTTGCCATCTCTATAGTGTGTAGGGGGAGGTTGGTATGAGAGTGAAAAGGTAAAGGTAGGGATGCTAAGTGTGAGAGGGTACACGCATCATGTGGGGTGTGTGTTTGTGTGGCATAAGTTGTGTGAGATTCCTACTCTGAACGGGTGATAATATAACGCTTACCCCCTTCTTTTACAAGGTGGCAGGTTCACTTTTTCATTTTCTAATATTTGATCCCTAACAAGGAAAAAGAGCAAAAGAGAAAAAGATACTAGAGCTGAACAACTCAATGTGAAAGCAGAAGGGGTCGTTTCCAAAGTTTTTATCTACTTAATATGAGTCTTCATTTTCTCAATTTAAGTATTTCACTGGCAGCCCTTTGCAAAGTAGCTTTGCTTAAGTGAACTAGTTTTATTAAAAAAAATTAAACTTATGATATTGGGCAGATAAATGTCTCTAAACTTTTAAGATATCTTGAAGGGTCCTATCTTAAAAGTTATTATTGGTGGTGATGGCTCATAAAGTTTTCTTCAATATATAGACTTGATTTTCTTAAGCAGAGAGAGTGCATATGCGAAAAATATTATATATGCACACATAGTACTCCTTTCATGAACTTTGCAGTACTGATACAGCCTTCTGCAGTAAAGGTGAAACAGCACCACATCTCCACATATTGCCTGCGAGATACAGCCTGCTGCAGTTTTCTCAACTTGGCACCGACACCCGGCTGGCCAAGCCTGTAAGATCCGAACCACTTCCAGCAAAAGGACAGGGACGCGAAGCTTCTACCCTCCTGCTTGCCATTCATGCCTTCACGTGGCACCATTTAGGACCCCCCGACCCCTTTTTCTCGGAAGCAGATCAGGTCATGCTGAACATGAGCGTTTTTGCTCATGCTGACATCGTGGCCATCCGATTTGCATTTTAAAAAGTTCAAAAGTCAACAAAGCCACGTGGCATTCATCCAAAATGCAAACAGACGGCCACGACGTTGGCATGAGCAAAAACGCTCATGTTCAGAATGACCTGATCTGCTTCCCTTTTTCTCTGTTATATCGTGTATAGTTTGCGTTTGATTTAATACGATCCGTCTCTGACCCTGTCAACTCTCTCTCTCTCTCTCTCTCTCTCTCTATATATATATATATATATATATGCCGTACAGATGTAATCTATAGGGATCCGCTCTTAAAGTATTCTATTGCTGCACAGGAGTTGGTTTTTATAAGGTTTTAAACTTCAACCATCCAAAATCTTTGTAAATTTTTGGGATAGGAACTTCAAAAAAAGAAAATACCGGAAGAGCAAAAAAAAGCCAGTAACCTGCCCAATGCTATATATATAATTGCTCCCGGCTTCCTCTGAGTCCTCTCTGCTGCATTTCTTTTAAAATGCAATATAAACTCTCTCTCTCTTTCTATATATGTCTCTCCACAAAAAAGAAGTAATAATTAAGGGCGACCACCTGGCTTGGCGCGCAACGCAAACCTCAGTCCTTGGGTCTGTCAAGTGGAGGTGGACAGCTCATTGCCCACTAACCATCTCTCTCTATAAATAGCCCTCTCTTGCTCAGACCTTCCACCCACCTTTGGGATTAAGCGTTAAGTTTTATCAAAGATCTTTGTTATCTTCTTTTTTGCTTTGCCTAGTTCTTCATTGTCCACATCTCTCTCTTTTTTTGTTTCCACACCCATTGAAAGATGAGGACTTCTGTTGTTGCCATCTTTCTGGTTGTTCTATTATGCTTGGCTGCTGCTTCTCTGCAAGCATCAATGGTCGATGGTGCGTACTCAATTTCTATACTTATTCATCAATTTAGACGCATCTGTTTTGTGGGTGCATTGTTGGAACGTGACAGTTTTTAATGGTTTTCTTCTTATAAATAGTTTTTGCTTTTATGGTTGAGGCTCAGGCATGTGTGACGGGAAGTGTAGGATGAGGTGCTCAAAGGCTGCAGTGAAGGATCGCTGCATGAAGTACTGTGGACTTTGCTGCGCAGAGTGCAGATGCGTTCCCTCTGGCACGTACGGCAACAAGGACCAATGCCCTTGCTATAGGGACAAGAAGAGCCATGGAGGGAAACCCAAGTGCCCTTGAACTTAGAGAGAAAGAGAGATGTATGCTTGATGTCTTTGATTATAGTGTATGAATAAAGGGTGCCATCTTCGTCTCGTTGATGGTGTTGATGGGTTCAGATTAAGGAGTGTGTTAGATTATGCTTCTTGGTTTTTTCTTGGCTAGTTTGTAAAGCTTAAAATAAACAGAAAGAATGTGAAGGTTTTCTTTATCAGTGGCTCTTAGTTTTCTCAACTCTAAAGTCCTCCGTAATGACATCGGGTCTCTTGTTCATGATGCATTTGCTCTTGGCCTTTGGACGGTTGATCTTTTGAGATGAACGGTGGTGATGAACCTAGGGGATGTTGCATATGATATGAGCTCTTTTATGCTTGAGTTTTCATTCGTAGGCATGAGGGCAAGCGGCGACTTGTCGTGCTTGTGGCTTTGAGTTAAGAGGGGCAAGTGTGGGCAGAGACTAATTAGAATAATTTGCAAAAGAACGGGCCTGAACTAATCTGCTATTTTCAGATAACACTTAATGTTTCAATTATTACATTTAACTGCCTGCTTTAACAATATGTATTTTTTATTTTAATAGTAAAGTACATTTGAAATAATACTAAAAAATTTATTAAAATGTTAATACAATGGTGTCCGTGTCACCAAGGGCGTGCGCCCAAAATGGCGTGTCCCTGTGACACTGGGTATATTCCCCAATCACTGGAATACTACTCATAATGGGCTACCCTGCCCGAGCACATATTTACTCAAGTCTTACCTGCTGTGTCACAAAGTTAGGTAGATTGGACATGACGCGAGATTGACTCAAAAAAATTATTTTTGATACTTTTAATAGTAAAAATAATGGTTTTACTTGAATAATATTTTTAAAAAATAAAACATTATGGTCGTACGTGTCAGTATTTTGGTCAACGTGTCCAATCATGTCACCAGGGACACACCCAAAATGGCGCGTCCTGTGACATAGCTTACCTGTTTTCATACATAATTTCAGAGAAAAAAATTATGATAATTCCATGACTTTGCTATTGCATTTTACAATCGTATACATATACAATACATGATTATTATATAAGTAACACTGTTCAATGGCGGCATATATTTGATAGAGGACTAACTTAGTAATAGTCTCTTAACTTTGCCCTAAGGGCTGTGCTCATCTGGTTGGGTAACTTGTGAATGCCACGTTGACGTGCTCACAAGTTCGAAACCCACAGGTGGCATCCCTTGCCGCAAGGTCCTTCGGGTGATTCGCAAGTTTAAATTTTTCTGAAAATAAGACATGAGGTCATGAAATTTCTTAATTTTTTAATCAATAAAAAATTAATTTTGATACTTTAATAGTAAAAATTATTTTTTCTTAATTCACGTGACAGGGCTCCGCTTGCCTGGTAGGAGCAGCTACTAGTGCACGTCACCTTGTGTTGGGACGCTGCAGGTTCAAAACCCGATGGTATAGTTGTATAATTGGTAGGGGGTCTGCCTAACCCCTGCTTACCTATAACAAAAAAGGTCGAAGTTGAGCCTAATCCCCTGTAGGCAGGAGGGACTTCAAGGGTTTTAGGTCAGCCAATGTACCGTCAACGATGGGGCTTTTTTTTCTTGAAAAAAAAAGGTCTTGTAAGTATTGGCTTAAGCTGGTTACGATCTACATAACTATGTTCAGCCTTTGTATATTGGTTCTGAAATTAATGCATGAAGGTTACACGCCATGTCAATAACCCATAAAGTTGTAGCCATAGTGACAAACTTTTTTTCCGGCAAAATCTCACTTTTCAAAAACTCACGAGAAATTGAAAAAATTTCATAAATCTTGCATTTTTTCAGCAAAATCTTGGCAATAAAAAAATATTCTTTAGAAAAAAATATTAATAAAAAATATGTAAAAATAATAATACATGATTTTTTCACGATAAATAGCCGTTTAAAACATAAATATCATGTTTAAATCACGGTATTTATGTTTTTTTCATAAATCTCACGAAATTTTGAAAATCTCTCAAGAAATTGCCGTTTTAAACTTTCAGGCAATTTCTCGCGATATTATCGCGAGATGTTCATAAATCTCGCTATAGTTGTCACTATAGTTGTAGCTTGTAAGGTGTATTTGCTGCCACCACCGAGGTGGTATTGCATGTGGTAAGCGGGGTCTTGTGTCAAGCTGAAGGCCCAGGATCGAATCCCTCTGCCACATGGGGCGGCTGTTGTTCTGGTAGAGGTTTGCCTAACCCAGGCCTTTCAAAGAAAAAATTGTATTCACTGCCAGTAGTTTGGCATTCAACAGACGAACATGCAGGAGATCTTAAGTGGGCGTTTGATACGCAAAATGACCCCATCCGCAGAACGCACTTTGCATGGGCCCCACGCATCCATGCAAATGCACAACAATGCATCCCGCTGATGCTAAAACAGCCCGGTATCCGGACACTGTTCATCAATTGCAAAAAAAAAAATGTTTGACATGCGTAGACAGGGTGAGACAACACAAGCACGTACGGGACAGGATAGGGCATCCCCATCTATGTGTGTCCACGATTCAAACGCCCCTGAGAACAAACACAATAACTGCACAGGTGGCGGCAAATAGCTGTAGGAACTTAATTTAACATGATTCAAAAGACAATCATATTTTCCAAACAAAAAAGGTTTTATTTTCTAGTGGTTACTGATAGTATAAGAAGATTTACCAGGACATCTTTGGAGATACGGTGACAAGTTGCACAGGGGGCTTGAGGACATGGAAGGGTTCAAATCCATTTTGTTTTTCAAGAAAAGTCACATTTCTTGAAATATAAAGTTTGTTATTTTTAACATTATAACACCTTTATCCTTCTCATAGCCAATAAAAGCACATTCTTAATTTTTTGAAATCCAGAGATATTTTAAATAAATTTTTAAAGAAAGAAAGAATAAATAAATTCACAAATAAGAACAATCGCACATGTCGTTCGATCCATCGAGAGGATCGATGTGTGCAACCCAAAACTTCATCACTCACTAAGAAGAAACCGCCATATTTTCTCTTAAACTTCTCTCAAAATTCAAGAGAAGTACTAAGCATCGGTGAACTACTCAAGAGAACAAAACCACCATCTTTCAGTACCACAAGATAGATGTTTTCTCTTTTTTCTCTTAATTAAGCCAAGAAGTATCTCTCTACCTTTTCTAAAGAGAGCACACCTTTTATTTATAATTATCAAGATAGAGTCTTTATCCATCAAAAAACCTTGCATGGTCTCTATTTCTCATATCATATAAGATTTTAAACAAGAGTTCAAAAGAAACTTCTTTATGTGACAAGGTCAGTCCTAATCCAATAAAAACTCATTCAAACCATAATCAAGAGTGTCATTCATGACATGATTTATAGCATAAAACTCTTAATGAGTCATTAGTTGCAATGCAATGTTGTTTATGATATTTAACAAATTATCAATGTTTTCAATGCAGTAGCTAGGTGGACATGTGCTTTGGGCATTGTAGCCCTTCGCTCAGATAGAAGGTTTAGGTTGTTATTAATCAGTATGGACAACCCATAGAGTGAGAGACACAATACTTTAGTAGCTTTATAAGAATCATCACACGAGATCCTTACCAAACACCTTTACATTTTTTTACCTAGCATGCATTACCAAAATTCTATAAGGAAGATGCTTGGGCTTTAGTTCTAGTATATATATATATATATATATATATATATTGTAATTGATGATCTTTTAACATTTATTCCTTAACAATAAGTAAGATACATACATTGTTAATGAAGAAAAAATATAAAATTCTAGAGATGATGAAAGGATAAGTGATGAAAGAACACGCTAGAGCCTAAAAAACTTCAAGTTCAAGCTTAGGATAATTTACAAGCAGCATAATACTTTCAAGGAGCGCCTTGCTGCACGTTCACCTTACATCTTTGATCATCAATAAGAATGTTTGATGCATCATTTTGATTCTTATCAATTGAAGATTTGCATTTTTTATTATATGTTAATATTTTATGCATTCATTATATCCGATTATAATATATATATATATATATATATATATATATATATATATATATATATATATATATATATATCACTTCATGTCTTTGTAGGCACTAAGTATAAAGAACACAATCAATCATGCTTAACAAAATTTTTTGCACACTACGAGTATGAAGAGGTTCATATAATATCGAGAAGAGTGTACTTTGCATGATTGTCATTCATGATGATATTTCATTTATTTGTAGGTTGGTGATGATGGGGTGAGGCATTCTTGAGGGCAAATGTTTTGGATGACCAGCAACAATTGAAATGATGGTAAGGTCTATTTGTTTTATTAGGGTACATTGTTGGTGTTCCCTTGCGACTTACAGTGTACAGTTGCGCTTAGAGTCTGTTTGCTTTTGTTGAGTCTGATGTAAGCTGCCCGGTTCAGGTGAATCAATACCCTGAAGGGGCAGCCCGTATACTTGAATTGTAATAGCCTGCGGGCAAAATTGTGAATGAAGTAAATGCGTTGAGCTTTCTTTTGTTCACCCTCGTTGTGATTGCTTCTTGTGATTGCAATTTCTCTTCCTCTATTCTCTCTTGCTCTCTTGCACTCTGATTACAAGCTTCCGCGATCGGCAAGCGAGCTGACAAGTAGGCTTGTAGTGGTGAGGAAGGACCGTCGCGCCGCGCTGACCCATTGAAGGAAATAGGCCTGTGACAAGTGGTACGAGAGCCCGTTCTCGTGCTGGGGAAGGGACTCCGGAGTCGGTGTCGACAGACACGCCGACAGGCTGCGATTTATGAGCAAGACATCGTGGCGCCTTATCAAAACTTGCGCAACACCAAAGGCAAGACAGTTGTTGAAGCTGAGGAGATGGGTTCACCTTGGGAACAAGAAGAGTTGGTTGCAACTGTTAACAAGCTGCTGGAAGAGGTGACTTCACATGAGGAAGCGATTTCACGCGTATGTGAATCATTCAATGGACTAAATGATGTGATGGCGAGCCTGCAAGAGCAGGTAACTGTGATCATCGCAAAATTTTTTTTATTCTCTTGTTGGTTTCTCTCTCTTCCTTCTCTTTTCCTTTTCTAACCTCTATTTTCCTCCTTTTTGAAGGGAGAAGAATAAAAGAAAGAAAAGAGAAAGAGAAGAGAAAAGAAAGAAAGAAAAAGAGAAGAGGAACTAATTTTGCGCGGTCTCACTTGACCTTAATTTGAAAATATTTAGCAAATAACTCACCTCCGTTTTTGAAAATATTGCGGGAAAATGGAGAGACGGGATTCGCTCGTCGGTACGAGGTTCGACCGTTCCTGGCGCCTTTACCAGGGGTAATCGAACCAAGGATCGAATCTATGCCTTTTTGCTTTGCCTAAATATAATCTAAGAATTTATCCTAAAAGATCTAAATGCACAAAGAATCATGCTTGTGCAATGCAATAATGTATGCTCCTTTAAAAAGATGTTTTGAAAATTTCCAAGTATTCTGAGATGAATTCGATAAGGGAGTGAAGAACTGATTGAATCTAACTTAGAACTTGAGATAGATCAGAGAAGTTCTAAGTTTTTGAAGTAAGCCAGGATTCGGAAGAATAAATAAGAAGGAATGACTTGAAGTTTTAAAACGAAAGGAAATGAAGTTTTAAAGTCAGAAATGGACTTCGAACTTTAAATTTGATTTTAGGAAAGGAAATGAATACTTGAACTTAGATTTTGAAGTTTTAAATTGGAATAGATTGAGGAACTCAAATGGTATTTAAGAATAGAAATTGATTTAGGGAGTTCAGATGAGATCTGAAATTGGATTTGAAATCTAGAATTGGGAATGGAGTTGGATCTAAAGATGGATTTTAAGATCTGAGATCCGAGATAAAATCAGGTTCTGGATCCTAAGATGGGTTTGGATCAGAAGTCTAAGATCCAACATGTGATTGAGTTCTGGATCCTAAAATGGAACTGGATTTGAAGTCTGAGATCCAATGTAGAGTTGGATTCTGGATCCTAAAGGGGATTTGGATCTAAAGTCTGAGATCCAATGTAGAGTTGGATTCTGGATCCTAAAGGGGATTTGGATCTAAAGTCTGAGATCCAAGGTGAAATTTGGATTCTGGATCCTAGAATGGATTTTGGATTTTTGAAAGTCCAAATGAGACTTTTGAAAATGGATCTGGGTTTTGAAAACCCAGATTGGATTTAAAATTCAGGAATTGAATCTTGAATAAATGAATTTCAAAGTCGATTCAGACCTTGAATTTTGAATTTTGAAATGTAGAAGAGGAAGAGAATCTCAAAGTTAAATTGAACTTTGGTTTGGAGTATTTGAATATAAATGATTTTGGAATTTCAAAGTCAAATGGAACTTTGAAATCTGATTTGAATAAAAAATGAATTTGAAATCTCAGATTTTTAGATTTGAATTTTGAGATGAAATTGAATCTTAAAAAGCTGAAAGAATGAATCGGATTTGATAAGGATTGAAGATAGATTGAGATTTTTGCATTTACTTGGAGTTTTTGAAAAAGGAATTTTGAAAACATGATGCAATTCTATCCTAAATGATGAATGCATTTAAATTTTTTTGAAATTGGATTTTTGAAAAAGCTATCTTATTCTTGAACTGAATCAAAATAAGATTGAAGATATAATACATCCCTGACTATGGTCATTGAATGTATTATATGATAATCTATATTTAAATTCAGGTGAAGAATAAAACACATTTGGTGCTTTTATAGAATTTAAAATGAAATTAACTCTCAACATACCCTGACTATGACCATTGGTATGTATTTTGAATTGATTTTAAGTTAAATTCTGATAAAAGAAGAAAATATTTAAGGAAAATATGATGAAATTTTGAAAACGGATCCAGTGTTATTTTGTAAAAGGTAAAAATACTAAGTTTTGTCCACACCCTGACTATGGCCATTGATGTGGATCATCAACTTAGGATTAATTTATCTCTTACGAAATGGTGCACGTGCCATTCGTGTTTCACCAATGTGAGATTTTAAAAAATAAAGGTAAAAGCATGAAAAATAAGTAATTTATGATATTTATAATGCTCATTCATTCTATCTAAGACAGGAAATGTAAATTCTCATTAAGATCTAATTTATTACAACATATGAAATTGAATTTACAACTTCAAGTAATGATATATTTCACATATTTCTTGTGAGACAACTAGATTAGCACCATGTAAGTGTATAAGAAAATGGAAGATATTTTATTGAAAATGCAAATGCACATGCTTATGCCTATTCTAATGGAGGATATATATATGAAATGGTATTCTTACATTCAAATCTAAAATTCATGTAAAAAGCCTTATATTAAGAGGAGAATAGGCATGTGGATATGATGGAGATTCATATGACAAAAAAAAAAGCACATGCAATGCCTTAAGCTAAGTGAAAAAGAGGTATTTATCTACCTAGGGCTACTAAAATCCTATATGGGAGGATATATATAATGGATGAGGGCAAGAGCCAGGATGGTCCAAGGAGGACCATCGTGAAATCTAATAGCCACCGCAACTCATGATGGAGGATCCGAGTGACTTATTGGGAAACCCCAAAAATGCTGATTATAACTATAGTAGTTCTTGCCGAACTACCATAGTAAAGAGAGGCCACGATGATTCTGTGTGAACCATGGTGAATAGGAGAGGAAAGAAAGAATTGCAGCTATAGTAGTTCTTAATGAACTACTATAACAAAGAAAGACCACAATGGTTCTGTGTGAACCACTGTGAAGAAGGAAAGGAATTGCAGCTATAGTAGTTCTTAATGAACTACTATAGCAAAGAAAGGCCACAATGGTTCTGTGTGAACCATTGTGAAGAAAAGAAGAAAAAAGGAATTGCAGCTATAGTAGTTCTTAATGAACTACTCTAGCAAAGCAAGGTCACAATGGTTCTGTGTGAACCAGTGTGAAGGGGAAAAAGAATTGCAGCTATAGTAGTCCTTAATGAACTACTATAGCTAAGAAAGGCCACAATGGTTCTGTATGAACCATTGTGAAGAGGAAAAAGAATTGCAGCTATAGTAGTCCTTAATGAACTACTATAGTAAAGCAAGGTCACAATGGTTCTGTATGAACCATTGTGAAGGGGAAAAAGAATTGCAGCTATAGTAGTCCTTAATGAACTACTATAGCTAAGAAAGGCCACAATGGTTCTGTATGAACCATTGTGAAGAGGAAAAAGAATTGCAGCTATAGTAGTCCTTAATGAACTACTATAGTAAAGCAAGGTCACAATGGTTCTGTATGAACCAGTGTGAAGGGGAAAAAGAATTGCAGCTATAGTAGTCCTTAATGAACTACTATAGCTAAGAAAGGCCACAATGGTTCTGTATGAACCATTGTGAAGAGGAAAAAAGAATTGCAGCTATAGTAGTCCTTAATGAACTACTATAGTAAAGCAAGGTCACAATGGTTCTGTGTGAACCATTGTGAAGAGGGGAAAAAAATTTATCTCTGAGCACTTAACTGTTAAACAGTCCACCGTCAGCATTTTCAGACCATGACAGCACATGCTGTTTGTAATGAGCACCATTCATGCGACTCACCATGAAATTAACTTTGCCATATTTAAAAAAAACAGTTGTAGTATCACATTTAATTAATGATTGTACACCATCGTTCAACAACCTGATTAGATGATAGCTCGAACTGATAAAAATAAAAAAAAAAGGGTCACCAGAATTTGGATTTTGCATGCGTATCAATCTCATTTAACTGACACCTTTATACCTAGGACTTCAATGAACCAGAAAATACATGACCTCTACAGATTACAAGCCATCCAATGAATCATCACTATTCATTAATGGCAAGGATAGTATTCCATACCTTTCGATTGTATATATTCTATTGGCAATGAACCTGTTCTTAGGTACCACTGTACTAAATGATCCACGCCTGCAACCTTTTGAAATAATCTGAAGACCTTAGGTTAACAGAGATCGAAACCCGGAGGGGTGAATCCTCACGACGTGCTGTTGGGAGATCCCTTGCTATTTGCTTGATCCAATTGCAATACTTTTCCCGGGAGTTGAAAGTTAGATCCTCCTTTTGATTCTTTATTGCAGGCGTGACTCGATGGGGGTTCCGGATGATCGGAATAGCTGGGACCGAGTGAACCCCCCTGGTTCTGTCGGTATTCGGACTACTTGGATGTTGCAGGGGGTAACCGATCGACTTTCTTCAATCGGTAGAGAGGGTAGCCGTTGCCACGCGATCGACTGTAAGGGTTTCTTCAGCAAAGGAGGGGAGGCAATGCTATCCAAGGGAAAAACCCGTGTCCCCTTTATCGATGAGAGCCCCCCCCCCTTCTTAACGAAGGGGTGGAGGCTTCGAGAATCAGCAGGTGGTTGCAGATGGAAGGTGAAAAATGAGGGGAAATCCTTGACGATCGACGGTTGTGGACGGAGAAGAAGGTTCGTGGAATCGATTGGAGTTTGTTAGGGATGAGTGGAGGAGGAAGGAGAGAGGCGATGGGGAAGATTCTTCTGGAGAGTGTGCGAGAGCCGCTGTTTTCCTTATTTGAAACCCTAAAGAGAAGATCGGCAATGCGCCCCCTTCATTTTTCGAGATTTTTACAAAGAGGGTCTTTAACAAAATTTTGCCAAAAGAGTGTTTTTCAAAAGGGGTGTTTAGAAAAGGGTATTTTCAAAGGGGGGGGGTTTCAAAAACTTATTTTTTTCTTTTTATATATATATATATATATTTTATTTTTATATTTCTTTTTGTTCTTTTCTTTATTTTCTGATTTTTTTTGTTATTTTTTTTGGAAATAAGATTCTAAACCTAAGCAGTATGAGAGATGAAACTTTTTTTTTTTTTGCATTTTTTTGATAAAAATTTACAAAAGAGAAGTTTTTGAAAGTTTGGGTTTGATTTCTTCAGAAAATGGGTTCGGACCCAGGTTTTTGAGAAAATATTCGAGTTTTAAACCTCGAATTGAGGAATATAACACGATGGATCCAAACGGATAGCGAACGAAGTGTCTGAGCTTTTCAAAAGTTATTTTGGTAATTTTTAGAAATTGGACAACAAAGCTCAGATTTGAATCTTTTATTTGGATCCGGATCCGAAATTGAGTCAGATATGCAAAATGAATTCAATTTCAGCAAAATTTGAGAAATAAAATGGAATTTAGATTAAAAAGTGACTCGATTACCTAGAAAATGGGTGCAAAGGGAAAAAAGGGATATTTACAATATTTTGAAAAATTTGGGGTGTTCAGAGATGCCCCTCTTTGCTACTAAGCTGGTTGAAAGCCGAGCTTAGTGGCAAAGATAACACTCCAAATTTTGAAAAATGCCCCAGTCAGCAGATCTGAATTGGGTGGTGAAGAATTATTTTGAAAACATGGCTTCTCAGGCTTAAAACCTTATCCTGAATGGTTCTGGGGGGATGAAATCCTCGACAATGATACAACTGAATGATAAGAATGAGGAAATCGTGATGGGACTTTGGGTGCAGTTCCCGGGACGATAAAAGATAAGAATTTTGATCAAGTCTCATGGGTGAGACAAGATCAACCCTTTGGAATGACTCAGGTTTAGCCCTTAACCTGGATGGGACGAAGATAGATCAAGATAATTTGGATGGGGGAAAGGAAAACGGACCTCGATGGGACATTTTGAGAGAAATGCCTTATGAGATTAAGCTCAAGGACGATCCTTTCCTGGATGAATGTACAAAGAGCATGGATTCCTTTGTGGGGAAAACCATGATGGGATGGGAAGGATTACCTTGTCTAACGAGGCTCAGGTTTAACCCAAACCTGAAAGGAAGGTACCTCCCGGAGCGAGGTTCAGGCTTCACCCTTATCCTAAGAGGGACGACCATACAGAATCTTCAAGCGAAGAAACCGTGATGGGACAACAAATGCATCGCCGAAGCGAGATTCAGGTTTAACCCTTGACCTGAGTGGGAGGATGATACGGAATCTTCGAGTGAATAAACCGTGATGGGACTAGAAAGGATATCTAGTCAAAGCGAGACTCAGGTTTAACCATAACCTGAACGGAAAGGACACTTCGTGAAGCGAGGTTCAGGCTTAACCCTTAACCTGAAAGGGATGACCATATGGAATCCTCAGATGAAGAGACCATGATGGGACCTTCAGAGTTTGGACGAACAAATCTGAAAGGGGTTTGCGAGAAGAGAAAATCAAGGGATTCCCTAAAGCTTGGAAAAGGGATGATCTTGGGCGCCTCATTGCTGAGACTAAAATCAGCTTTCTAAAAACAGATGACCTCTCGCAGAAGTTTTTTTTTTTGGGTTACACCTCGAGGAGCGTGGTGACAGGTTTAATCCTTAGCCTGAATGGATACAGAATCCTTGAGGAGCGAGGAAAACTGTGATGGGCCTCTAGACTTTGCACAACAAATCCAAGAGGGGTTTTTGCAAAAGGATAAAAATGGAGGTCCCTAAAGCTTGAAAAGGGGTTGTTCTTGGGCGCCTCATTGCTGAGACTGAAAACAGCTTTTGACAATAACCGATCTTTTGCAAAAAGTTCAGATTTTACCCTTATCCTGAGCGGGAACTGTCCATGGTGGGACAGTGGGGAGCACAGGGAAGTGTGCGGATCCGAGAGCGCTCAAATCGGACGGAAGGAAAGGACTTTTCAGTCCTAAGGAGGGATGACGTCAGGATACGTCAAAACGATCGTCAAGTTCACACTTCATGTTGGGATAACTAGAAAATATTGCCAATAAAATGCCAAAAATTGTAGTTGATTCAGAATGATTGAATTGTGCTCATGTGTGAAGATATCATCTCTTTCTACCTAGAGTATTAGCTTCAATGGGGCTAACTCTGTAGAATTTAAGATCTAAAATTCAATTTTGTTGCTGTTGAGTTTCCTCAAGGAAGATATCAATTTCCCTAATATGAAAAGAAGAAGAAACATTCTTAGCTTCATAAAAGCAATTAGGTGAAAATACATTGATAAAGAATTTCACATAGGTAAAGATGATTCTTGACAGTTTCGGGCAGTTTGATATCCTGGGCATTTC
The DNA here is from genome assembly GCF_984573655.1 of Nuphar pumila. Classification (NCBI taxonomy): domain Eukaryota; kingdom Viridiplantae; phylum Streptophyta; class Magnoliopsida; order Nymphaeales; family Nymphaeaceae; genus Nuphar; species Nuphar pumila. Next base: position 83,095,961 of record NC_143254.1, on the reverse strand, counting down.
CCATGATGATCTGTTTGCACTCTTTTTGAACCATGGATCTTTTCTGGGCTCTTTTACATCCTCCTTCATTTTGGAGATGTCCTGACTTTTCTCTCTTTTTCGAGGAAGGGTACGTCACAAACTCCTTCATCTTGGAGATGTTCCGATCCTTCTTTTTCTTTCTCAGGAATTATGACATTGGTCCTTGGGTTGAAATCTCTAAATGATAGCAGAAATCAAATATCTTTTAGGGTTTGTCGGTAGGTCCATCGCATCCGCCTTCATCTTGACGGTGATCCGAACTTTCCCTGGAAGGATCTGTTGCAAACTCCGTCATCTTGGAGATGTTTCAAATCTTCTTTGGCCCCGGAGGTCCACTCGCTTAATTCGCCTTCATCTTGACGACAATTGAGAGATCCCTTTTGCGGATATTTGATTGCAGCTTAACCTGGATGACTGAGGATATATGGATTGGGTAGGTTCTTTTTACTGCCCAGGATATTTTCACTGTCTTACTGCAAAAGAATACTCTTTAAGCATGCGCCATAGCTATGATCAATATCAGCTCACTCATGGCTTTTCAACATCATTGAATTTTCCTCTGCCGATCATATCGAAGATTTTTTCTTCATCCTCTAGGTTGACCAACAGAATAAGCTTGAACTTAGCTCTTACTTCGCAAGAGTCTTGCTCTTTTGAAAATGATACTGAAGGTAGTTTGAGATAATTTTTGTGTGCGATGAAAACTTTGAGATCAACAATGACTTTTGATAGCAAATTGGCAACGTATTCTAGAAAATCCTTGACGAAAGAAATCACTTGATATCGAATCGACACGTCCATGACAAAATTCTCCTCTCTTTTTCCCCAAAAAGAGAGACTCAGGCTTAAGCCCTTACCTGAATGGGAAGTTGGAAATACTCCTCTCTTCCCTGAAAGAGGAGGTATTTGCAAAACGGAACTTTCGAAGAGAAATTAAGTTTTCGTCAAAACTCCCTATCTCTAGGCTTCTCTTATGGAAAGGTGGCCGAAAAACAAAGTTGAAAGTATCACAGAGGAACGAGTCCATCACACTCTCCCTAGAAGAGGGTCCTCTGTGAAGGGGTTGGCCAAAGATGATAAAACGAGGGCCACAAAAGAAACGAGCTTCCGTCGAAACTCTCCCTGGAAAAAAAGGGTTCTCTTGTGTAAAGTTGGTTGTCGTTTTGCAAACTGTTCGCGAAGAAAACGAGTCCCTTCAAACTCTCCCTGGAAGAGAGTCCTTGCGAACGAAAGGTGGTTGCATGCGAAAAGAACGAGCTCCCTCGAACTCTCCCTGAAGAGGGTCCTTCGCAAGAAAAGATTGATTTTTTTTATGGAATGATAACCCGAAGGTTGAAATTGAGAATTTATAGTTTGAAATGATGATGTTTGGTTAGCACAAAGGCTGAACCTGGATGGCTGACTGATTAGTCAGCCCAACACTAGCACGAGCGCTAGATGTACCAGCACTGGATTTCAAAAAGAAAGCCCCAGTACGAGCGCTGGGCTTTGAAAAACGCACACCAGTATGAGCACTGGACGGTTTAATAGGAGAATTTGAAAATGAGACCGACATTCAAAGATACTTGAGAATTAAGCGAGAATGATTGCCGGTATTTCAGGATTATCCCTTATCCTGAAGGGGAAATGATGAATGAAAACTCGGATTCACAACAACTTGTCCAATACGAGCATTGGATTCAAAAGGAGGTTCAAGTCGGAACTTGAAACTTCAAAAATGAGAATATACAAGAAGGAAAATCTGAGTCGGAACCCGGTTTTTAAATACAAGCAAGGAAGTGAGAATCGGGTTTTTAAAACTCGAATTCTCAAAACAAAGAATTGTCCAACACAAGCGTTGGATTCAAAAGGAAGTTCAAGTCGGAACTTGAAACTTCAAAAATGAGAATATACAAGAAGGAAAACCCGAGTCGGAACGCGGTTTTTTAAATACAAGCAAGGAAGTGAGAATCGGGTTTGAAAACTCGAATTCTCAAAACAAAGAATTGTCCAACACGAGCGTTGGATTCAAAAGGAAGTTCAAGTCGGAACTTGAAACTTCAAAAATGAGAATATACAAGAAGGAAAACTCGAGTCGGAACCCGGTTTTTTAAATACAAGCAAGGAAGTGAGAATCGGGTTTGAAAACTCGAATTCTCAAAACAAAGAATTGTCCAACACGAGCGTTGGATTCAAAAGGAAGTTCAAGTCGGAACTTGAAACTTCAAAAATGAGAATATACAAGAAGAAAAATCCGAATCGGAACCCAGATGAAAAAGGAGATAATTCCTATCCAGGAGTTGGATTGAAAGGATTGACAAAAAGCATGAATAGATCTCGCCGATTACAAAGATTTATTCAAGACTCCCGACCCAAGATGGTCTGAATTTTGATTACTTCAGGATTTTCCCTTATCCTGGGGAAGAATGAATAAAAGATTGATATGAATTGAAGAGTTTATGGGAAGTAGTTCAGGTTTTATCCCTTAACCTGAAAGAGGTGTAAAATAAAAGATCGATAAAATTTAAAAGTTTGATAAAAACTTGATAAAAACTTGGCAAAATGAACAAATCGATGAAGATTCAATTAAATTGGAAAATGAAATAAATGCCAAATAAAAATAGATCAACTGAAAAATTGACAAGTTTTTCAGAAAAAGAGTTTGTCTAATCCTGCCTGCATATGATGAAGGAAGACATGTATAGATCAAAAAAAAAAAATACAAATGCCCCAGTATCAGGGAGAAGATGTGAGAATTTAATAGAAAAATCGTCGCTTTATTGAGAGAGATTCTTTTGAAGAATACAAAAGGCTAGGAATTTAAGTGTAAAATCTCTTCAAATGTAGAGCATTAATAGGATCTGGCAATTCCGCTCCATCTGCGTTGATCAGACGATAGGAATTACGGGGCAATGTTTCCTTAACCACATAAGGGCCTTCCCAATTGGCTGACCACTTGCCCTTTGGCCGATGCTTGAGATGAGCTATCGATCTGAGCACAAGATCATTAACTCAAAATCTTCTCTCAATAACGGATTTTGCATAGTGTCTAGCTATCCTCTGACGATAGGCTTGAGCGTGCTCTGCTGCCTTGAGTCTTTTCTCGTCTAGTAGATCAAGTTGTACCAACCTCTGCTGCTGATACTGATCAAGTGGAAGTTCAATGAGCGACGCAAACTTCAGCGCGGGCTTCTGAACATGTAGAGGTAACACCACCTCTGTCCCATAAACAAGCTCTGAAGGTGTAGCATTTGTTGGGGTTCGAATGGTGGTTCGGTATGCCCAAAGTGCATCGTGCATCTTCTCGTGCCAATCACGACCTGTTTCCACTGTTCTTTCCAGAATGCGGATCAAAATCTTGTTGGTGGCCTCTGCCTGACCGTTTCCTTGAGGATAGTAAGGAGTTGAGAAGTGGTGATGAATCCCAAACTTCGAACAGAAGGTCTTCATCTTCTTATTTTTGAAATGGCAGCCATTATCTGACACAATGTCATGTGGGACGCCGAAGCGATAGAGAAGATTTTTATGAATAAATGAAACTACATGTCGGCCTTCTACTGTTCGCAGAGTTACAACCTCGACCCATTTGGTGAAGTATTCCGTAGCTGCGAGGAAGTATTTGTGCCCATTTGATGCAGAAGGAGTGATCGGACCAACTACGTCGAAGGCCCACATCGAAAAGGGCCAAGGAGAGACTATGGATTGCAAGTATGCAGCCGGTGCATGAATGGAAGGTGCGTGCATCTGAAACTTGACACATTTCCTTACAAATTGGTGACAATCTTGTTGCATGGTTTTCCAATAATATCCTGCGCGGATAATCTGCTTGACGAGTGTTTGGTAGCCGACGTGGCCACCACAAATTCCTTCGTGCGCCTCTTGGATAACTTCCATGGCTTCGTCTTTGTCTAAGCATCTGGCATACTCAGAACTGAACCCACGACGGTAGAGAGTATTGGCAAGGATAAAATAGCGGATTGACATGCGTTGAATCGCATGTTGCTCCTTTCTTGGCATTTCTGTTGGAAATTCACCGGTTTCAATAAAGCTTTTGATGTCTTGATACCAAGGCTTTTCCTTCTAAGCGACCTGGTTTACTTGCTCAACTGGAATGTAGGCAGGTTGATCAAGTCTGCCGATCTCGAAGGAATGACAGGATTTACTGTCTTTGAAAGACAAAATAGAGCCCAAGCAGGCTAAACCATCGGCTATGTGATTGTATTCCCTCTTGACATGATTGAGCTGAAATTCTTCAAAGTTGCCTATGAGAGCTAAGGCAATCTTCTGATAAGGGATTAACATTGAATCCTTGACTTGCCATTCAGCATTAACTTGGCTGATAACAAGTAATGAGTCGCCGAAGGCGTGTACTTTCTTGACATCAAAGTCGCACAAAATTTTGAGGCCTTGTATTAGAGCTTCATACTCAGCCATGTTGTGAGTACATTGGAAATTAAGCTTGAGGGAATAGGGGAGCATCTCCTTTTCAAGAGTGATTAACAAGATCCCAATTCCTATACCAGACATATTTCTGGCTCCATCAAAGAATAGAGTCCAGAGTGGAGATTCCTGAATACTGCAAATGCGATCGTCAGGAAAATCGTCTTCTGCTTTGATCTCTTCTGTCAACGGAAAATCTGCTAACTGATCTGCGATGGACTGACCCTTGACTGACTTCTGAGAAACGTACTCCAAATCATACTGCATCAGGAGGACTTGCCATTTCGCAATCCGTCCAGTAAGGAACGGCTGCTCAAGGATGTATTTGAGAGGGTTGAGCCTCGACAGGATCTTGATTTCTGATGCCATTAGATAATGTCTCAGCTTCTGACACATCCACACTAAGGCTAGACATGTCTTCTCCATCTGGGAGTATCTCTTTTCATAATCGATGAAAGTCTTGCTGATATAGTAGATGGCATGCTCTATCTGGCTGCCTTCCTCATACTGCGCAAGAAATCCGCCACAAGCATTGTGGTTGATAGAAATATATAAGAGCAGCGGCTTTCCGAGTTCGGGTGGCTTCAGAACAGGTGGATTGAGGAGATACTGCTTGATGCGCTCAAATGAGAGTTGGCATTCTGATCCCCATTCAAATTTCACTTCTTTTCTTAGCAAGTGATTGAAGGGCTCGCATCTCATGGCCAAATTTGAGATGAAACGTCGAATAGACTAAATGCGCCCCTGAAGGCTCCTTAATTCCTTGAGGTTGGTGGGAGGCGGCATGTCAATGATCGCCTTTGCCTTGGCAGGATCCACTTCTATGCCTTTCTTGCTGATCATGTAGCCAAGCAGCTTGCCTGACTCTACCCCGAAGACACATTTCTGCGGATTGAGTCTCAACTTGTAGAGAATAAGTCTTTCGAAGACTTGGCCAAGAGCATCAAGATGATCCTCGCCTTCTTTAGATTTGACTAGGATGTCATCCACGTAGGCATCCATGTTTTTATGCATCTGATCATGAAAGATCACTGCCATAGCCCTCTGATAGGTTGCCCCGGCATTCTTGAGTCCAAACGGCATGACTGTATAGCAAAAGGTACCCCAAGGCGTGGTAAAAGAAGTTTTGGATTGGTCACGAGCGACCAATTTGATTTGATTGTAGCCCGAGTATCCATCCATGAAGGAGAACATGGCATGGCCTGCCGTGCTATCGATCAGAAGATCGATGTTGGGGAGTGGATAATCATCTTTCGGGGTTGCTTTGTTCAGATCTCTAAAGTCAATACAAATCCGAACTTTGCCATTCTTTTTGGGGACTACCACAATGTTTGCCAACCAGTCTGGATACTCAATGATCCGAATGAATCCTGCCTTTAACAACTCCTCAAGTCCTTCTTTAACTTGTGGTGCTACTCGAGGATCCATTTTTCTGAGTTTCTGCTTGATTGGTTTGCAATCTGGCTTCAACACAAGGCGATGCTCGACTAACTTGGAGTCTAAACCTGGCATATCCTCATAAGTCCAAGCGAAGACTTCCTGATGCCGTTTGAGGAAGTAGATGAGCCTTTCCTTCTCATCAAAACTTAGACTGGAACCAATTTTGAGGATTCTTGGATCATCTTCTGAACCAATATTGACATCCTCTGTTGGATCTTGAACTAACGGTGATGGTTCATCCTGCTTCTGAATGCTGACAAACTCTGGCAAATCTTGAATTGTCGAGTCGAATTCTGCCAACTCTTCAATCTGCTCTGTCATTTTGCTGAATTCTGCTCCTGCCTTCGCTTTGCACGCTTTGGCTGGTTTATTTTGAAAAAGGTTGGTATTGATAACGAGCTTTTTGAATGATTTAGGAGCCATGATCACGGCAATCCTGTAAGTGAAGAGGAGGCCTTTTGAGAAAAGGTAAAAAATGTTCGAAAAATAGCCTTTTGTACGGAAATGAAGAATGACAATATAGACAAAAACATAAGCGAAGAATTCGTGCACACAAACTTTTCATTGATTGAATAACTTTGATATTTACAAGTGATCGTTTGAAGGAAAGAAAGAAACCAGGGCGGATCTTGCCCTTACAAGATGACAAAAGAGAACAGAAAACACTGGCATTGTCTTCATTACTGAGCTCCCTTGACGAAGATGGTCTTTCTGCCGGAACCACTGTTGCCCTGATCTGTCAATTCTGCGGCATAGGCGACGTGCGCCTTTTTCTTTTGATCAGGATTTCCTCTGACAAAAGGATATCCTTCGTATAGACCATTGTCCAAGCCGGTCTCGAGTCACTCGGCTCTCTCAATTAATTTGATGAACGACTTGGCAGGCGAAGTGGAAATGAGGTTCCTCAAAGGCTGGGCAAAGTTATTCAGAATAATCTGCAGGGCGTGCTCCTCCGAGATGGGGACCTTCATTCTGTTACAGGTGCTCCTCCACCTGTGGATGAACTCACTGGCTTTCTCATTCTCCATCTGTTTTAAATTGTACAGATGATTGAGGGTTGGTGAGGTTTCAACATTAAACATGAAGCGCTCAATGAATAAGTTGACAACTTTATCGAACTCTCGTAGTTCGATAGGATTAATGTGGTCTGCATACCACCTGGCCGCTACCCCTTCAAGGCTGCGAGGAAAGCATATGAATAACGCCCGATTATCTTTTCTGAAGCGGCCGCACTCGGCATAAAAGGTGGCCAAATGAGCCTTGGGGTTACTGGTTCCATCGAATTTAAGAAACTTTCGAGGGAGATTCTCCAAATTGTCATCCCCGTCCAGACCATGATGGAAGTCTTCACCGGAGTAGGTCTGCTTGCCCTTGCTTTTAGCTTGAATATCCTTGATGGCCCGATTCATTTCTTTCATTTGCTCCTGCATCGGGTCATTAGTTTGAACGGGCTTGTTGATTGATTCGGGCTCTGTAGTGGTCTTTGCAAACTGCGGTGGAGGATTCTGATAGACAAATTGCTCTTCTTCTTCTGATTCCTCAACTGATTCTGTTTCTTCAGAAATGGTGTCGGGCTGTACTTGCTTCCTAACAATCCTGACTGGCTTCTTCATGGCCTTCTTCTTTGGCTTGTTCTTCGGAACGGCTTCTTTTTGACTGGCCTCGGCCTGTTCAGCCATCATTTTGGTCATCATTCTTTTAAACAGATTATACATGGCTGGATCGATATCATCTGTCTGATTTTGTCCTCTGACCGATTTGGGAGAATCTATCCCTTCGGCCTCGCTGTCGCTGTGTTGAGGAACTGTTTCTTTTCCTGCCCTTGTTACGACCATTTTGCCAATGCCAGTGATTCCTGTTAAATATTGTGAAAAGAATGATTAGGGTTTGGAGAATTTTTTTTTTTTTTTTTGGAAATGTGATTTTTAGAAAAAGACATGAGGGAAGGAATTTTGGCAAATTTTTGCGATGATCGCGTCATCCTTTTATGGTGACAAAACGCGCCTTATGACCTAGGCGAGAACAGACAAAAAGAAGTCTCATCGCTGGGGATGAATCCGTAACTATATGAAATAAAATAAGATTTGGCCACAAAATAAAAGTTTACATTTTCATTGATTGACAAAATTTAAATACAAAGAGAAGGTGGGCAGACAGTTAGCCACCATTCTCAATATTCTGATGATACATTAGGACCAGAAAATATAGACAAAGGAATAAAGGAGTCCCAAGTGTATTTGGCGACGTGATATGCTCCAGACCACGGATCTGACCGTAGATCGAACTCTGGCATGCGGCCTGTCAGGAAGCGAGTGTTGGCACGAACCTGCCGCTGCAAAAATTGTCTGAGACATCTCTCTGGCTGATAGTCTACGCAGAAGAAAGGGCCGAGCAGTTTGCAACGCTTGTCTCGAGCATAGGTGTAACGAGGAATGGTCTCTTTTCTGTCGAAGAAGTCCCAAACGATTTCCTCCTGATGCAGTTTCTCGATCAAAACTCGGCACTGAATGACTGACTTAGGCTGCTTGCTGCTGAATCTGAAAGAACTGGCTCTTGTTGGCACATGTCGCAGGAACCATAGCTGCAAGGCATACGTGCATCCTTCCACCAGAATGGTCTCTCCGAGGGCGAAACGCGCTAAACCTCTGTAGAGAAAAGCTAGAGCTGCCATGGATATTGAAAGCTGACGGGTCTGCTTGCTTCCCCATCTTCGAAAAAGTTGGGCGACTCTGATATCGATGAAATTCTGACCATCCTGAAAGAATGCTAGCCCTACTGTGCATAGGACCATGGCGTGCTGGATCCTTTCTTTCGCTGCCCGAGATAAGGTATCGACTTCTTCGTAGGCCCCATATTTGTTGTAGAGTTCGAATAGATCGATGAATTGACTTCCACTGATCTCTGTGAGAGGCAAGGATCTGCTCCCTGTAGCTCTGGCCAATGCTTCTCGAACATCTACCCCTTGATATTGATCAAAAATTGCTGCTCGACCGGATCGTCTGGCTGACCAGCTGGTTCTGGCAATCCCATGATATTATTGAACTCGTCCATTAGCATAGTCATCTCTCCCCATGGAAACCAAAACGTGCAGGTACGCGGATTCCATCGCTCTGCCAAAGCTTGAATTAGACTGCCGTTGATGGTTCGTTTGCCAACTACCAATGCCATCTCCAATCCACAATCATCCAAGTGGTCTGGGAACATACGCGAGAAGGCGGTGAACCAAGAATAGTACCATCGAGGGAAGAAGGTACGAGACTGAATGACCCGATGATCTGGGGTTCCATCCCTTACTTGATAGAAGACATGATCCCAAGGAAAGATAGCATCGGGAGATTCTGATGCCATCGGAGTGATACTGGAGCAAAAAGGAAGAGAGTCAAATAGAATGCAGGACTTACGGATAGACTTTTTGATGAAAGAAGGGGACAAACATTAATCCTGGAAATTTTGAAAAAAAAACAGGGGATTTGAAAAAAGTTTTGACATACAAAAGGGGAAAAGAATATAGGCAAAGGGAAAAATGTGCACCTGGGGTTTTTGAAAATAGAGGAAGCTTTAAAGAGTACACCCAGGGTTTTAAAAGAGGTCGATATAGGAGAACACAAGGAAAACATCGCATAATCATAGTTGCACAAACAAGGATGTGCACACAACACTCCCTAAAGGCTGACTCTATATGCAATATTTGAAATAGCTTGTGGGACCTTAATCCTAACTCTACGGTTCAGATCATCTTATTCCAATCAAGGTATGCTGATATACTCAAGCCGAAGCTCGAAGTACGTGGCATATAAGATATTTCTTCGGTTCTAAGGTAAGGGCTTCCCAACATCCTTGAGCACCTACCGATATACCTCGAACTATGACCCTTAGGTACGTGGTAGGGGGGCGCGAACCCAAATAAGTGGTCCAGTTGTGAGGCTCGCTCCCGAACTATGGTTCAGTGAGACAGCCCAGCAACGTGAAGACCGGGACAATATAGGTAGGGATGTTTTCAAAATATGATCAATATGCAATAAAATCAGAAGGCTCTAATGCAAGTCCTAAAGAGATAGATTTAAATAAGAAGAAGCAAACACTTGCATATATTGTTTACATCCAATCCCTAAAATTGAGGAGAGTTGTATTTAAGACCTAAGTCTAATGTGAACATGGATATGATCTCCTCAATATGGTCATACCAAACCATACTTAGATCCTTTATGCAATGATGTCAGCTTAGGACAAAGTCTAGGCTCCTAAGGTTTGCATGAAAATGTAGCTGACATATGTTAGAATAAAGACTTAGATTATATAAAAGCAAAGCAAAGGCATAGATCCAACCGGACGAAGACGGGTCCCATCACGATCGCCAAAACTGTGATCATCGCAAAATTTTTTCTATTCTCTTGTTGGTTTCTCTCTCTTCCTTCTCTTTTCCTTTTCTAACCTCTATTTTCCTCCTTTTTGAAGGGAGAAGAATAAAAGAAAGAAAAGAGAAAGAGAAGAGAAAAGAAAGAAAGAAAGAGAGAAGAGGAACTAATTTTGCGCGGTCTCACTTGACCTTAATTTGAAAATATTTAGCAAATAACTCGCCTCCGTTTTTTAAAATATTGCGGGAAAATGGAGAGACGGGATTCGCTCGTCGGTACGAGGTTCGACCGTTCCTGGCGCCTTTACCAGGGGTAATCGAACCAAGGATCGAATCTATGCCTTTTTGCTTTGCCTAAATATAATCTAAGAATTTATCCTAAAAGATCTAAATGCACAAAGAATCATGCTTGTGCAATGCAATAATGTATGCTCCTTTAAAAAGATGTTTTGAAAATTTCCAAGTATTCTGAGATGAATTCGATAAGGGAGTGAAGAACTGATTGAATCTAACTTAGAACTTGAGATAGATCAGAGAAGTTCTAAGTTTTTGAAGTAAGCCAGGATTCGGAAGAATAAATAAGAAGGAATGACTTGAAGTTTTAAAACGAAAGAAAATGAAGTTTTAAAGTTAGAAATGGACTTCGAACTTTAAATTTGATTTTAGGAAAGGAAATAAATACTTGAAGTTAGATTTTGAAGTTTTAAATTGGAATAGATTGAGGAACTCAAATGGTATTTAAGAATAGAAATTGATTTAGGGAGTTCAGATGAGATCTGAAATTGGATTTGAAATCTAGAATTGGGAATGGAGTTGGATCTAAAGATGGATTTTAAGATCTGAGATCTGAGATCCGAGATAAAATTAGGTTCTGGATCCTAAGATGGGTTTGGATCAGAAGTCTAAGATCCAACATGTGATTGAGTTCTGGATCCTAAAATGGAACTGGATTTGAAGTCTGAGATCCAATGTAGAGTTGGATTCTGGATCCTAAAGGGGATTTGGATCTAAAGTCTGAGATCCAATGTAGAGTTGGATTCTGGATCCTAAAGGGGATTTGGATCTAAAGTCTAAGATCCAAGGTGAAATTTGGATTCTGGATCCTAGAATGGATTTTGGATTTTTGAAAGTCCAAATGAGACTTTTGAAAATGGATCTGGGTTTTGAAAACCCAGATTGGATTTAAAATTCAGGAATTGAATCTTGAATAAATGAATTTCAAAGTCGATTCAGACCTTGAATTTTGAAATGTAGAAGAGGAAGAGAATCTCAAAGTTAAATTGAACTTTGGTTTGAAGTATTTGAATATAAATGATTTTGGAATTTCAAAGTCAAATGGAACTTTGAAATCTGATTTGAATAAAAAATGAATTTGAAATCTCAGATTTTTAGATTTGAATTTTGAGATGAAATTGAATCTTGAAAAGCTGAAAGAATGAATCAGATTTGATAAGGATTGAAGATAGATTGAGATTTTTGCATTTACTTGGAGTTTTTGAAAAAGGAATTTTGAAAACATGATGCAATTCTATCCTAAATGATGAATGCATTTAAATTTTTTTGAAATTGGATTTTTGAAAAAGCTATCTTATTCTTGAACTGAATCAAAATAAGATTGAAGATATAATACATCCCTGACTATGGTCATTGAATGTATTATATGATAATCTATATTTAAATTCAGGTGAAGAATAAAACACATTTGGTGCTTTTATAGAATTTAAAATGAAATTAACTCTCAACATACCCTGACTATGGCCATTGGTATGTATTTTGAATTGATTTTAAGTTAAATTCTGATAAAAGAAGAAAATATTTAAGGAAAATATGATGAAATTTTGAAAACGGATCCAATGTGGATCCAGTGTTATTTTGTAAAAGGTAAAAATACTAAGTTTTGTCCACACCCTGACTATGGCCATTGATGTGGATCATCAACTTAGGATTAATTTATCTCTTACGAAATGGTGCACGTGCCATTCGTGTTTCACCAATATGAGATTTTAAAAAATAAAGGTAAAAGCATGAAAAATAAGTAATTTATGATATTTATAATGCTCATTCATTCTATCTAAGACAGGAAATGTAAATTCTCATTAAGATCTAATTTATTACAACATATGAAATTGAATTTACAACTTCAAGTAATGATATATTTCACATATTTCTTATGAGACAACTAGATTAGCACCATGTAAGTGTATAAGAAAATGGAAGATATTTTATTGAAAATGCAAATGCACATGCTTATGCCTATTCTAATGGAGGATATATATATGAAATGGTATTCTTACATTCAAATCAAAAATTCATGTAAAAAGCCTTATATTAAGAGGAGAATAGGCATGTGGATATGATGGAGATTCATATGAAAAAAAAAAAAAGCACGTGCAATGCCTTAAGCTAAGTGAAAAAAAGGTATTTATCTACCTAGGGCTAATAAAATCCTATATGGGAGGATATATATAATGGATGAGGGCAAGAGCCAGGATGGTCCAAGGAGGACCATCGTGAAATCTAATAGCCACCGCAACTCGTGATGGAGGATCCGAGTGACTTATTGGGAAACCCCAAAAATGCTGATTATAACTATAGTAGTTCTTGCCGAACTACCACAGTAAAGAGAGGCCACGATGATTCTGTGTGAACCATGGTGAATAGGAGAGGAAAGAAAGAATTGCAGCTATAGTAGTTCTTAATGAACTACTATAACAAAGAAAGACCACAATGGTTCTGTGTGAACCACTGTGAAGAAGGAAAGGAATTGCAGCTATAGTAGTTCTTAATGAACTACTATAGCAAAGAAAGGCCACAATGGTTCTGTGTGAACCATTGTGAAGAAAAGAAGAAAAAAGGAATTGCAGCTATAGTAGTTCTTAATGAACTACTCTAGCAAAGCAAGGTCACAATGGTTCTGTGTGAACCAGTGTGAAGGGGAAAAATAATTGCAGCTATAGTAGTCCTTAATGAACTACTATAGCTAAGAAAGGCCACAATGGTTCTGTATGAACCATTGTGAAGAGGAAAAAGAATTGCAGCTATAGTAGTCCTTAATGAACTACTATAGTAAAGCAAGGTCACAATGGTTCTGTATGAACCAGTGTGAAGGGGAAAAAGAATTGCAGCTATAGTAGTCCTTAATGAACTACTATAGCTAAGAAAGGCCACAATGGTTCTGTATGAACCATTGTGAAGAGGAAAAAGAATTGCAGCTATAGTAGTCCTTAATGAACTACTATAGTAAAGCAAGGTCACAATGGTTCTGTATGAACCAGTGTGAAGGGGAAAAAGAATTGCAGCTATAGTAGTCCTTAATGAACTACTATAGCTAAGAAAGGCCACAATGGTTCTGTATGAACCATTGTGAAGAGGAAAAAAGAATTGCAGCTATAGTAGTCCTTAATGAACTACTATAGTAAAGCAAGGTCACAATGGTTCTGTGTGAACCATTGTGAAGAGGGGAAAAAAAATTATCTCTGAGCACTTAACTGTTAAACAGTCCACCGTCAGCATTTTCAGACCATGACAGCACATGTTGTTTGTAATGAGCACCATTCATGCGACTCACCATGAAATTAACTTTGCCATATTTAAAAAAAACAATTGTAGTATCACATTTAATTAATGATTGTACACCATCGTTCAACAACCTGATTAGATGATAGCTCGAACTGATAAAAATAAAAAAAAAAGGGTCACCAGAATTTGGATTTTGCATGCGTATACCTAGGACTTCAATGAACCAGAAAATACATGACCTCTACAGATTACAAGCCATCCAATGAATCATCACTATTCATTAATGGCAAGGATAGTATTCCATACCTTTCGATTGTATATATTCTATTGGCAATGAACCTGTTCTTAGGTACCACTGTACTAAATGATCCACGCCTGCAACCTTTTGAAATAATCTGAAGACCTTAGGTTAACAGAGATCGAAACCCGGAGGGGTGAATCCTCACGACGTGCTGTTGGGAGATCCCTTGCTATTTGCTTGATCCAATTGCAATACTTTTCCCGGGAGTTGAAAGTTAGATCCTCCTTTTGATTCTTTATTGCAGGCGTGACTCGATGGGGGTTCCGGATGATCGGAATAGCTGGGACCGAGTGAACCCCCCTGGTTCTGTCGGTATTCGGACTACTTGGATGTTGCAGGGGGTAACCGATCGACTTTCTTCAATTGGTAGAGAGGGTAGCCATTGCCACGCGATCGACTGTAAGGGTTTCTTCAGCAAAGGAGGGGAGGCAATGCTATCCAAGGGAAAAACCCGTGTCCCCTTTATCGATGAGAGCCCCCCCCTTCTTAACGAAGGGGTGGAGGCTTCGAGAATCAGCAGGTGGTTGCAGATGGAAGGTGAAAAATGAGGGGAAATCCTTGACGATCGACGGTTGTGGACGGAGAAGAAGGTTCGTGGAATCGATTGGAGTTTGTTAGGGATGAGTGGAGGAGGAAGGAGAGAGGCGATGGGGAAGATTCTTCTGGAGAGTGTGCGAGAGCCGCTGTTTTCCTCATTTGAAACCCTAAAGAGAAGATCGGCAATGCGCCCCCTTCATTTTTCGAGATTTTTACAAAGAGGGTCTTTAACAAAATTTTGCCAAAAGAGTGCTTTTCAAAAGGGGTTTTTAGAAAAGGGTATTTTCAAAGGGGGGGGGTTCAAAAACTTATTTTTTTCTTTATATATATATGTATATATATATATATATATATATTTTTTTTTATTTTTTATATTTCTTTTTGTTCTTTTCTTCATTTTCTGATTTTTTTTGTTATTTTTTTTGGAAATAAGATTCTAAACCTAAGCAGTATGAGAGATGAAACTATTTTTTTTTTTTTTTGCATTTTTTTGATAAAAATTTACAAAAGAGAAGTTTTTAAAAGTTTGGGTTTGATTTCTTCAGAAAATGGGTTCGGACCCAGGTTTTTGAGAAAATATTCGAGTTTTAAACCTCGAATTGAGGAATATAACACGATGGATCCAAACGGATAGCAGACGAAGTGTCTGAGCTTTTCAAAAGTTATTTTGGTAATTTTTAGAAATTGGACAACAAAGCTCAGATTTGAATCTTTTATCTGGATCCGGATCCGAAATTGAGTCAGATATGCAAAATGAATTCAATTTCAGCAAAATTTGAGAAATAAAATAGAATTTAGATTAAAAAGTGACTCAATTACCTAGAAAATGGGTGCAAAGGGAAAAAAAAGGGATATTTACAATATTTTGAAAATTTTGGGGTGTTCACAGTAACCTTATTAATGGGGCAGGTCACTTCGTTGACGACTATAGTGGTCGACTTGCAGGCTGAAGTAGGGGAGCTTCAATTGAAGAACCGTACGTTGCAGCGGACAGTGACCCTAAATGGCGAAAATGGTGAGAGACCATCAAGGATTGATGTACCAAGACCCGCAAAATTCAATGATTCTCGCGACAGCAAGGCCATTGAGAACTTCTTGTTCCAAGTAGAAGACTACTTGGATATCCAGAATGTGACCCTCGAAGATCTGAGGATTAAGGCTGCAGCGGCTTTACTTGATGGAGATGCTATCGCTTGGTGGAGGCGGAAGCGCAATGACATGGAGAGGGGTCAATGTGTGATAGACACCTTTGATGACTTCAAAATGGAGTTGTGCAACTACTTCATGTCAAGAAATGCACAAAGGCAGGCTTACCGAATGGTTCGTGAGCTCAAACACACTGGTTCGTTGCAAGACTATGTCAGAATGTTCCAAAAGCTTATGCTGGAGATACCTAACATGCCAGAAGACGACATGCTCAACTAGTTCATTGTGGGACTTCAGCCATGGTCACAGTCTGAAGTGGAAATGAGCAACCCCCGTATTTTGGAAGATGCATATGTGGCGGTTGAACGCTTAGTTGACACTCAGTGCAAGCCTTTCACCCCATCAACCAAAGTTGGAAAGAAGTCTGACCACGGAGGCAAGAAGGATGAGCATCGCAATGATAAAGGTGAGGCGTTGACACACCATCAATCTGAAAAGAAACAGAACTTCACAAAGCATAACAACAACAACAAGTGTGTTGTTGTGACATGTTGGTTCTGCGGCGAAAGACATATCGTCAGGCAGTACCCAAAGCGTCTTATAAAGGACGACGGGCAAGCCAATGCTGTACGAAAAGAATGCAGCGATACTGAATGCAGTGACACTGAGACCATGCAACCAAGGATGGGGGTCATGTGATCGATTAACGCAGCTAGAAGTTGCGTAGCTAAGAACATGCAGGTCAGTAAGGAACTTATGTACATAGAAGTCATTATGAATGGAAAATCTACTTCAGCAATGATAGACTCTGAGGCCACACACAACTTTGTCTCGCGGGAAGAGGCAGAGCGATTGGGCTTGAAAACTGTGCCAAAGCAGAGGACTATCAAAATAGTAAACTCTGAGGCCAAGCCCATCCTTGGTAAAGTAAGAGATGTGGCTACTCAAGTGGGGAGTTGGGTCGGCAAAGCCAACTTCTCTGTGGTGCTCCTGGACGATTTTAAGGTGATTCTGGGTATGGAGTTTCTGCGAAGCCAGAATGTTATGATGCTGCCAAAGTTTAACACGTTGACGATCATGGAGTCAGACCTGTCTCACACAGTGCAGTGCCTTACGCAGAAAGGCAAGTCTTCAGTGTTATCGGCAATGCAACTGAAGAAGGGTGTCAAGTATGAGGAGCATACATTCTTATTTTGCAGTGCGTGCAAATGAAGGGAAGGTAGAAGCAGCAGTGTCGCCGACCCTAGCCCCACTATTGGAAGAGTTTCGGGGGGTGATGCCTCCGAAATCGCCAAAACGTCTTCCGCCAAGACGTGAGGTCGACCATAAGATTGAGTTGACCCCGGGAGCGAAGCCTCCCATAATGGTTCCATACCATATGGGGCCAGTTAAACTGAAGGAGTTGCGCAGGCAGCTAGACGAGATGTTGGACGCAGACATTGTTCGTCCATCAAAAGCCCCATTTGGTGCCCCAGTCCTTTTCCAGATGAAACATGATGGCTCTAAACAGTTATGTGTGGATTACCGTGCTCTGAATAAGGTCACGGTGAAGAACAAGTACCCATTGCCATTGATAGCGGACTTGTTCGATCAGCTAGGCAGTGCAGGTATCTTTTCCAATCTAGATCTGCGATCGGGTTACTGGCAGGTGAGGATTGCCGAAGGTGATGAGCCGAAAACAACTTGCGTCACCCGCTATGGTGCTTACGAATTTCTAGTAATGTCATTCGGGTTGACAAATACTACAGCCACGTTCACGACTTTAATGAACCAGATCTTCTACCCTTACTTAGACAAGTTTGTGGTAGTCTACCTAGATGATATCGTGATTTACAACAGTAACATGAAGGAACATGTCGGGCACTTGCGAACAGTGTTTCAAATGCTGAAGGAGAATGACATCTGTGTCAAACGAGAGAAGTGTCTCTTCGGGCAGGAGGAGATCGGCTTCCTTGGCCACGTTGTGGGGCGTGGTGTGCTGCGTATGGATGGGCAGAAGATAAGGGTCATCCAAGAATGGGTTCCGCCAAGCAAAGTGCCAGAATTGCGATCATTCCTCGGTTTGGCAAACTATTATCGGCATTTCATCGAAGGTTATTCCCTCATTGTTGCGCCCCTCACAGATTTGTTAAAGAAGAATCGGGTATGGCTCTGGACAGGAGCGTGCCAAGATGCCTTCGATGGCTTGAAGAAAACATTAGTGAGGGAGTCAGTGCTGCGACTGTCTGATCATTCGAGACCCTTTGAAGTCCACACGGATGCCTCAGACTTTGCCATTTGCGGAGTTATTATGCAAGATGGTCATCCGATCGCATATGAGAGTCGCAAGTTGAAAGATGCAGAGAAGCGTTACACAGTGCATGAACGTGAGATGACTGTCATTGTGTATTGCCTCAGGACCTGGCGGCACTACCTTTTGGGTGTTGAGTTCGTCGTCAAGACGGACAATGTGACCATGAGCTATTTTCAGACGCAGAAGAAGTTAACGCATAAACAAGCTCGATGGCAGATGTTTTTGGCTGAGTTTGACTTTGCCTTGGAGTACAAGGTTGGAAAGACCAATGTTGTGGCAGATGCCTTGAGCCGTAGGGCTGAACTGACAGTTGTGCGCGCAGAGCCTTCTGAAGTGCACTTAGAGAGCACATTGCTGAGCCGTATTCGTGAAGGTACGCAACAGGATCCGACCGCACAACACCTTGTTTCTCTGGCGCAGGCAGGGAAGACTCGACGATTTTGGCTACAAGATAGCCTCCTCATAACAAAAGGGGGACACATCTTCGTACCGCGGTGGGGAAGCCTCCACCGAGAATTGCTTAAGAAGTGCCATAATATACTATGGGTCGACCATCCTGGTCAGGAGCGGACCTTAGCACTCCTTGAGCGCGGCTACTATTGGCCGCAGATGAGAGACGATGTTGAGGGGTATGTGTGAACATGTTTCATCTGCCAGCAAAATAAGGGGTAAACCAGAAGGCTGTCGGTCTCCTTGAGCCTCTACCAATTCCAGAACGTCCTTGGGAAAGCATCTCTATGGACTTTATTGTTAGTCTGCCAAAGGTAGAGGGCCTCAGTTCTATTTTGGTCGTAGTGGATCGTTTCTCAAAGTATGTCACCTTCATCCCAGCTTCCAAAGAATGCCCTGCAGAGTTATTCGTAAAGCATGTGGTGAAGCACTGGGGCATACCGAAGAGCATTGTGAGTGATCGTGATGCTCGCTTCACGGGCAAGTTCTGGCGTGAAGTATTTCGGCTACTTGACTCTGATTTGTTGTTTTCAACAAGCTTCCATCCACAGACAGATGGGCAGACAGAGCGCATCAACGGGATACTGGAGCAGTACCTTAGGCACTTTGTTAGTGCTAATCAAAAAAATTGGGTGAAGCTCCTCGATGTGGCACAGTTTTGTTATAATATGCAAAATAGCGAGTCTTCAGGCCACAACCCGTTTGAGATAGCCATGGGGCAACAACCATTGACCCCGCACACTCTTGCCGCACAAGAAAATGGAAGGCCATCTTTCGCCTATCAGTTTGTTCGCGACTGGCACAAGCAGAATGAGTTGGCGAAGACATTCTTACACAAAGCGGCAAAGAGAATGAAGAAGTGGGCGGACAAACACTGTCGGCCCGCAGGGTTCCAAGTTGGGGACCAAGTGTTGGTGAAGCTATATCCTGGTCGCACAGGCATCTTCCGCGGGCGGCACCGCGAACTACTCAGAAAGTATGAGGGACCCTTCACCATCACAAAGAAGGTGAGCAAGCTGGCATACAAGCTGGAGTTGCCCCCAGACTTCAAGGTGCACCCGGTGTTCCACGTGTGCAACCTCAAGTAGTTCCATCAAGATGATGGAGACCCGGAACGCAGTATGCCACAACGCGCTCCCATCATGCAGAGGGCTCCGACAGTACAACGGGCCGAGAAACACCTCAGTCAGATCCTTCGCCACAAAGTCAACTACTTGGGACAAGCGAAGAAATACTAGGTGCAGTGGGAAGAAACAACGAAACCAACGTGAGAGCCTGCATTTCGAATGAACAGCCGCTACCCGGCTAAAGTCAGGGCTTACCACGAAACAGATGGCGCCGAGGACGGCGCATGATTTGAAGGGGGAAGCATGTTCCCTTGCGACTTACAGTGTACAGTTGCGCTTAGAGCCTGTTTTGCTTTTGTTGAGTCTGATGTAAGCTGCCCGGTTCAGGTGAATCAATACCCCGAAGGGGCAGCCCGTATACTTGAACTGTAATAGCTTGCGGGCAAAATTGTGAATGAAGTAAATGCGTTGAGTTTTCTTTTGTTCACCCTCGTTGTGATTGCTTCTTGTGATTGCGATTTCTCTCCCTTTATTCTCTCTTGCTCTCTGATTACAAGCTTCCGCAATCAGCAAGTGAGCTGACAAGTAAGCTGGAGGCGGTGAGGAAGAACCGTTGCGCCGCGCCGCGCTGGCCCATTAAAGGAAATAGGCCCTAACAGTTGGAATCATGGTCAAAACTGTTTTGAAAACCGTAGACAACAAGGTTAACAAATTTCTAAATACCAACAAGGCAATCAAACCAATTATAGCTCTCAAAATCACATTTTTAACAGTATTGAATTTGAGATATGCTATCTTGCTGGCCACTTTACTATGTATTGCAAGGATCGCTATAACCAAGTTCTTTAACCTGAAAATTTGCCTTAGACTTTAACTTGCAGCTCTCACTATGGATTATGTTGATTTTACCAATGGGAAGCCAGTCAATGTGCGGTAGGTGATGGGGGAGGGGGGATGTTCTCCTTGGATTATCCGAAAAAAAAGAAGCAAAAAAGAGCATGCCCATTATGCAAGTCCCAACAGGGGTTTCAGTACAACTAAGCGGCCAAGTGTGGGGAGTAACCTCAAGGGACTCAAACCCGAGGCCCCTTGGACACAACATTTTCTTGAGCTTTTCAACTAAGAACATATTATGATTAATAGTCAGAGGCAATGGACAGTCATGAGCAAACAATTCATCAATCATCTGTTAAATCTGTTAATGATCAAAGCCAGTACTTTTGGGCTGAACAGGCCGTTTGAATCCAGATAAAAGAGTAAAAGAATGTATTGTAACGAGTCCCTCTGTTGATTGCAATCTACCAGGAAAAAATGGCATTTTTAGATATTATGCATGCAAGCGTCAAGTTATACAACAAATACCTATGTTGGAACTCTATCAAACGATATCCCTCTTTTTTATATTGTAAAGGCTGTTTCCTCCCGATCCCCAAAAATCTCCAATTTTGTAATGCTAGGAGAAGAATGATTCTTCGTAACCAAGGGCGTAGCTAGGGGGGGCAGGACTGGGCTGTAGCCCAGTCCTGCCTCCCGAAACAGTTAATTTTTTTTGTTTTTGTTTTTTAAAAGCCCAGTCCTAGCCCAGCCCTGATTCCATATGAAATAGATTTTTATCCATTTTTGTAGCCCAGTCCAGTCCTAGCCCAGCCCTGACTGCAGCAAATAGTTTGATTTGTCCAAATGAAATAGATTTTTATTAATAATTGTAGCCATTTTTTATTTTATCTCAAAAAAAAAAATTCGGGGCGCTGCCCCCGAACCCCCGACTATCGCACAAATAAATTTTTTTTTGCTACACCCCTGTTTGCCCCCCCCCCCTCACATGAATCCTAGCTACGCCCCTGTTCGTAACAAAAGTATACCTCGTCTTCAAAGCTGAACTGAGACTTTACAAGGGTTGGAGCTCTTGCTCAGGAATCACAACGCCCACAGGCTTGTAAGTACCTAGTGCTTCCTGTGAACGTCGCCTCCAAACATACCATCCAATAAAAGCTGAAGAGACCATCATCACAGCTAGCATGGTTGCAGCAATGACAACCAACATATGCCGTTGCAGCCACGTCCTGCATTATAAAGAAAAGAAACAAGAAACAGAGAAAGGTTCTCGATGCATCGGCAAGAATAAATAGATGTCCTTGTCAGACAGCAAAATTGATAAAATGCTGCAATATCCCCTCAAGGTCAGAACTCAAGGAACTTTGTGATTTTGGTGCAAAATCATACTAGTTATAGTAGCAAAGGAAGCTCAACCAGCATAAGGCACAAGGACAAGATTCGAGTTTTGACATAATTAGTAGATAATCCTTATTATTTACTTGCACTAATAGAAGCACTTACCTTTCAGAAGGCTGCTCAACTTTCCAACTAAGCAATCCGTAGCTCCCAAATGTACTAGGAAGGTTCATATGATGTTCACTTAGTAGAGAATGTATGCTCTGAAAATAAAATGCAGCTGTCACATAGGATGTAACTGTACAAATAATAATCATGATATGTTGAACTGTCTATCATGCATGTACAGATATTTGTGCAGAGAATAAATATTACCTCTACAATGGCATTGGATATGTAACCAGTGGAACCATCTGGATATATTGTGCATGTAACAACAGAACCATTACCATCACTTATAAAATTTACTATGCGAACCTGAAGTCATTCATTAAGCAATCAGCAGAATGAATAGCATGTTAGGGAGTCTAAAAATCCATACAAAGAAATATTGAAAATCCACCTGATATAGGTTTACTTCTAATTCATGCCCAATGCTCTCTCTAAGTTCTGGAATGCGAGGGATGAGGTCAGAAACCTTTATGGCCAAATGAAGTACAAACTCTATGAATCCAACTCTTGAGATGATGCCTGATCAATACCAATCACCAATTTAACATTAGCATATGACAACATGCAGAACGCACATATGAAATACTATCCTGAGCATAACTGAGTCCTAGATATAGTAGAGAATTGAAAGCACATTTGTAAAAAGAGCATCTGTGGAAGAATTGTGGACCTGCCTACTTTCATTGATTACTCAATTTAACACACCTAAAAGATTATAAATTGAGAGAGAGAGAGAGATGCAATGCACAATAACCGAATCTTGGTATTTCCTGCAGAAACAAGCACCCAGAAGTGCAAAACATCACCAATACAGATTGAAGACATCTTCATAATAGTCAAATTGATAACTTGCATTGTCCAGAATATTCCTAGCAGTTATTTAGACACAAGAAATGATGACGTTGAAGGTTTAATAAAACCAAACAAGTCGCCCATCCATACTCCATTCACATTACATCTTTGTGGTTTCACTAAGTCAACCCTTATGTTACCCCAGACAAAAAAGAAAGGAATGCAGTGAACTTCAGGTGTAGAGATCAACAATGCAATGAAACGCGATAAAATGTATGCACAATACAAAAACAACTAAGTGCTACACAATAATAAGGGTGTGCACAAATACAAAGCCACTAAGGCAAAACACAAAAGGCCACTAAAGGCTAATACAAGAGCACAAGGACATTCACAAGCACAAGCCACTAATGGACAGCACACAAAAATATGGGAGAGAAACCATATACATAGACAAGAGAGAGAGAGAAAGAGAGAGAGAGAGAGAGGCTAGTCCAATGCATAGTTACCGGAAGCTTCTTGCTACATGAGGAAGCTGACTTCTGAAGCGGAAAACTCTTCGCTTTCCCAAAAGGAGGAGAAGCTTTGG
Source organism: Nuphar pumila (assembly GCF_984573655.1). Classification (NCBI taxonomy): domain Eukaryota; kingdom Viridiplantae; phylum Streptophyta; class Magnoliopsida; order Nymphaeales; family Nymphaeaceae; genus Nuphar; species Nuphar pumila. The sequence continues at coordinate 83,072,690 of NC_143254.1, read as the reverse complement.
GAAACCCACTTCCGAAATATGAGAAACTCAATTCTCTTCAGTAGGAAGCCCATTTCCTTATTGTTTCCTCCATCGATTCCCTTTTGCTTCTTTAATGTTTCCCTCTCACTTATCACTTTTCACTTGCTTTCCCTTCAAGTCATATGTTTTTAATATTAGAAAATTATAACTTTTTAATAACAATCTTGCATATTGGATTTATATTTATTTATATTTGTGTTTGCGTCGACTAGTGTTTACGTGTTTCATTTTCATTTTTCATGTGCTTGCATAATCGCTTCACAATTGTATCCCGCTTCCTGCTTCATACTAATTAACACTAGCATCCCCGCTTCCACTTCATGCATTGCTTATCGTATCCATTTTGTTTCCTGGTAACTATAGTCCAACAGCTAGTTGATCTAGCCGTTGGACTAGAACAACAACTAGTTAGGATGGTCCCAAAGGCTAGAAAGCCAAGGACGAAAATGCCCCTAGAGGGCATGACCTATTACACAAAATAAATAATAAAAAAACAAAAATTTACATGAGATTTAAAAATATATATGTATACTAACACATAAATATACAATGTATATGCATATTAATATATACAAAGAAAACAAACAATGGATAAATAAATAAATAAATACATCTAACACAAGAAGTATATAGGATGTCAGTTTGCCCACAGAACCAGCATGACCAGAACAGAAGTAGAAACCAACACAAACATAAATTAAATGAAATACCTTTATGAGTGTATCACTGCTCTAAACTGTACAATGTTCCCAAAATTTTGTTTTGGCTGAAGTACGTGGCAAGTGTCACTTCACTAGGAGTAAATATGAACTTGCATATGCAAGAATACAATATTATGTATCACTTTGCAGTACGTACTTTGCATACAGAAAAATCAGGAACCTTTAGAAATTTAACATATTGACAGCAGCATTTACAACAATTATAATAACCAGCTGACAGTAAAAAAATAAATAAGTGCATTTACTCAGAAATAAGTTCCAGGTTTTTCTTTGGAACTTATTTATTTAATCAGCTCTTGGGGTAGCTCCAAAACAAGGCAACAGAAAACATGAGCCATTTGTACACTAGAAGACCTGAATTAGAAGAAGTTGGCACTTCACTAGGAGGCATCATTAGTGGAGAGCCTGGCAAGGTTGAGTTCCTGCCAGAGGATGGAGGGTGTACACTTGGAGGTGCTCCATTCAGTTGAAGTCTGTCCCACAACTCTGAGCAGTTGGTCTTCCAGAACCCAATCTTTTCATTTGCACGATCATAAGTTACTAGTGTGTTGCGGACAATAATTCCTGCATGATATCACATTATCAATCATCAATATAATTTCAGATTTGCATGAGGGTTACTTACTGATGCCTTAATAAGGCGGGGATGTAAAGGCCTTAATTGTACAAAAATAAAAACTACTAGATTCAACAAATTATAAGTGTGGGCAACAGACCAAGCCACTGAGAGGCTTAAGTTTCGTTAATAAATGAGCTGAGCTAGGGCTCACTAAAAGCTTGTCAAGCTTATTACATTTTTGTTAAATTGCATAAGCTAAAAAGATTTTTATCACAACAAATGATATCGATGTACCGGGTATATACTTTCCTAAAAGTTAGTAGGTGTGCACTTGTTTGCCCCTGCCTTGGACCAATCAAACAGATGACTGGATGATCAAGAAAGCCTAATCAATATGATCTACATGGTTCGTTTAGTAAAAAACAAAATTTGGACTAATCTGTAAGAAGGATTTTAAAGGGCTGCAAAAATCAACAGCCCACAACTTACCAAACTTTTACAGCTTAAAAGATTATGATTTTACTTCAAAAAGCACAATTTGAGTGATCCCTAGGGAAAAAAATCATTCTGCATGCAACTTCAGGGTTAAACTGAATGAAAAACAGAGTTTTGAGTGAACACCTACCAGTCACTATATATATATATATATATATATATATATAGAGAGAGAGAGAGAGAGAGTATAGAAATGTGTAGTAGAATTTTTCAACAATAATAATTTTGGAATGGGATGGGATCCGTTGTAATGAAATGGGCAAAGTAATACAAGGGAGTGCCTCTTATGGGCATAGAACACAATAGCAAATGGCATAAGGACCACTTATGGGTGAACACAAGATTACAATCATATAAGCCACTTATGGGCCAAACACAAACATAAAAAATATAAGATCTTATTAAGAGAAATTTGAGAACAAGCCTAACATACAAGAGGGGTTACACCCCTTATTTATACACAAAAAGAAGCAAAAAAAGAGCCATTGGGAAGTGCTCCCAACAGCTAGAAATATATCTGTTGGGAGCACTTCCCAACAGCTCTATTTCAAGAGCATTATAAGGACTATAATGCCCTTGATAAAAAGAATAAATTACAAAATTAAGCCCCTAATCAACACAGCTAATTACATAAGAGAAAATGACTAAAATGCCCCTAATGGATTTTACTTATTATATCAAGAAATATACATATATACAAATTAATGTATATATATATATGCAAACAATAAGTATATATATATATATATATACTTTAACATCAGTAACATCTTGAAGGTTAATATGCCCTCTACAATTATCTGGTGGTTGGAAAATAGCAGTAGGATGACTTTTTGCACATGGTACTGAAAGGTGCTAGATTATATCACTTGGATGATAAATGTACAGAAACATTTCAGTTATAAACAAATACATTTTTTTAGACGAAAGGAAAATTATAAATAAATATATGTGTATGTATGTTTATGTTTGTGCAAGCTTAGCTAAGTCAAGCTTGCACAAATTCAATGAAGCTAAGCTTCAAAATAGATGTTCAAGCTTGGCAAGAGCTCAATCCCTTATATATTTATTTATTTATTTATATATCAACAGCTCTGGCTCCAGAGCCACAAGCAAATGGAACAATGGAAAGAATGACAGAGTAATGCATGTATAACAAATTCTAATGCTAGACCAGATAATTTCATCAAAGGAGAAGGCCTAATTTTGTAGGAGAAAATTCAAAGACTAGAATTAAGAAGTCGCCGACTGAACAATGGAAAGCAAAAGACAGCAATGCATGTAGAATAGCCAGACCTTAAGTCTAGCCATCTAATATTATGTGTGCAAATTAGTTGTTAATGCTGTAAAAAAAATGATGTATGTAGATAGCAGTACCTCCCAAAAGAGTCGTAGGATCTTTCCCGTTTTGAAAAACTCCCAGGCAATATGCGCCAAGTACCTTTGAATGCTTTTGTTCAGTACAAAAGACACAAAGAAAAGAGGATGAATCAGATAATAAGGTTCCATATTGTAACCTGGCACTACTACGGACATAAAAGAGCAGAATATATCAAAGAAACCAATGATAAACCATATGGTAACAAAGGATGTGAGTATATTATGATAAAAAGAACAATCACCCTGAACAAGTAGTTTTCAGGAGATAAAGATAACTTCTGCCCATTGCTGAATACCATATTGACCAAGGGAAACGCCTCAGAAAGTTCAGAGATGTCACTGACAGCATTACATGAATCCATTAGTCAAGATTCAACTTCAAAATATAATAATAACATAAGACAACACCTAGAACCCCATAGAGAAGTATCCTTGAAACATTGATTCATCTCCATTAGCAACTGAAAAGCAGAAAATGATCCAGACTGCAAATTAAAGCAAGACCCAGTTGGAATTGTGTTGCAGTGTTGCACACAAAAACTTGTTCATATCCAACTTGGATCCACCATACTCTAAAATCCTTTAAAAGAACGACATTTGAATAAGATGCAAGATCTGTCACCTTCCAGCTCCAGCAAAACAAATATCATGATATGAAGGGTCTGGACCAGCAATCCGTTTGAGAGAGTGAAGGCTCTTAATCATCTAAGCATTGAGAAGAAAATAATTAGGGCAAGCATTTGATTACAAATTATTAGTATTTAAATTCAATAACTACTGAAAAGAGAGAATTTAGTAGAAGAAACATTCTCAGAGATATTACTCAAAAAGATGAAGCATTAGTCACACCTCAAGATAAGGGAGTCTTCACAACCATTTCAAAGATAAAAAAGCAAGCTCTTAAATAAGATTAAGACATTTAATCATAAACCTTGTAAACAGCTAAAAATTACACCAACGGGGGCTCCGATTGTTTGGTAGGAGCTGTTAGCGCATGTCACCTTGTGTTGGGACGTTGCAAGTTCAAAACAGGTCAAATGCTTGCAGGTAGTACAGCTTCGTGCTGGATCTGCTGGTTTGTTTCCCCTTTAACTAATTGAATTAAAGCATGGCATAACGCTTGTAGCTCAAGCTTGCACACACTTGGATAAGCTCCTGTCAGTAAGCCATCTCAAGTTATGGCACACCTAGGCTTTTTATTTAGTTATTCACGGAAAGTACAATGCTGGTGTGTTGGCAGTACCAATCTTTTTGCATAGAGGCCATGGGTTCAATTCCCATGACTCCTCTCTACCTTTTAAAAGAACAAGTTCGGGCTTGAGTTCAGCTCAGGTTATTTACACGGTTACACCCTTCAGGAAAAAAGCCCATGAAATTATCAAGTGACATGATGTGAAAAATTTCTTACATCCGGTGCTTATACAAAAATTCCCAAATAGTAGGGTTGCTAGTTCTAGCACAACCAGTATCAGGTCCTGATCATCAGCAAGGGTTTTATCACATTATCAGAAAGAACAAAAAAACATATAATATAAAACAAGGAAAAAACACCACTTGCTTTAGTTCCTGTCATTGTAACTGCAATTTTGCAAGATTTCTGTTTTAGAAAGGAAAATATTTATCAACTGCAAAAAAGTTGTTGGAAGTTGGAACTATCGTGATGTCATCCAGCTTTGGAGTTTTTATATGCATATGCAGTACGCACATAATTACCTTATCATGTGCATGCCTATGAACACCTTTCTTATGTCCTACAAACTCCACTTGTATATTAGAGTGCAAAGAAAATGCATCACTATCTAGGTAACTTCAACCTGCATAAGGTTGTACTTCTTCAAATGTTTTAGCCAAAAATTGGAACGACACATACACACAGCTTTCCCCTGATACACCCTTTTTCAACACTCTTTGTGCAGATGACAAAACAAAGAATGTGTGACATCAACTTGCAGCCCTAATGTACATTTTTATCATTCTTGCAGCCCTAATGTATATTTTACCATATTGGATTCCAAGATTCAAGATTTTCCAGAGATTTACAGAAAATAATATAACATCCAGAAAAATTGCCATGTTGAGATACAGCGGAGACATATACATGGGATAATGCTGTATATACATATAATTATATAAGCACACTATTTATTTATTTATTTATTGAGAGAGATAAAGAGAACTTACAGCATCTCTAAATGCAATAAATGCTGTCTCAGGTAGGTAAGCATATGTAGTACCACTATCCAGCACAGTCCCATGCTTGCCATTGAATATACTGGGATTCAACTGCAATTTGATTCCAGCTACATGTATTTCCCTCAGCTCAATATTGTAATAGGGACTGTTTCCACCCCAAAACTAGAGTAAATGTGCCATATTACTACTAAATGCATTTGCCAGGAAATCGGAAATTATGAGAAATTATGAAATTTAAGCAAAAAGTCTACCTGCGACCAGGATCTGATGGAGAAAACACCATTCCAGCAGGTGGAAGAATTCCACCTAGCAGCATTGCACCCCCACCAACCTCCATTCCTCCATAACATAAAGAAAATGAATCACTAATTACACCCTTTTCAACAAGTTGATCCATGATACTAAGTTGGCCTCGTCCCAGCCCCATAATGCCATCAGCATGCTGACTGAACAGATCACCAGTTTCTGAATTCTCACAGCCAAAAACAACACGCTGTGGTGCAAGAGAACTTTGATTGCCAAAGGACACAACATCTTGACCTAGCACCCCACTACTGGAGCTCATTTCTGCATATTGTCTTTCATAAATGCATTGCACATTATCTTTATCACAAGTACAATCAATGTTACACTTTACTGGCTCGTAGGTGCTGGACTGGTCAGGTTGAAACCTAGGATCCTAGCCACCAAAAAAATCAACAGCATTTAATAGTTGATGGAAAATGATGACAAAAAAAGCTGTATGAGCAAAGAACAAATGGAATAAGATGTGGAGAACAAATCAATACAAAGAGAAACGGCAGAGGGACATTATAAAAACAGATAAAGAATAGAAGGAGCTTAAAAAGAGGCATCAGAATAGCTTGATTTCTTAATCTTCTCAATGGTGAAAGTGTCAGGAGGCAAGCAACATCAGACATGTTATGCCAAGACCTGTTCCAAAATGTCCACTTTCTGTTTGTTCAGCCCTTTCTCTATGTGTATTATTTGTGTGTATCTGATTGTAATATCTCGTAAAATTGTGAATTACTTATTTATTTAATAAGTGTTATTTTTACTTAAATAATTATATTTTTTGCTGTTTTGGGTTAAAATAGTATATAATATATAATATAGGGGCTGACACAAGCTTTGGACCTTAATTGGATCGTGGATCTTGTGGACATGACCCATGGTCCAAGGTCTCTAATTAATTGTATTTTTATTTAGTTTAGGAAGCTAATTAGGTTATAGGTGTTAGTTTTGTTAAAAAGAAAATACTTTTAGGTTAGCTTGATACTTAAAGATAAAGGAACTTTATCTTTAATATCATAACTTGCCATAGAGGGACGTCACCTAGAGGGATGTCTCCTCTCTAAGTTAGGAAAAAAGGGGGATTCCCTTTTATATATACGGGTGTGACCCTCTCTCTCTCAAAGCACGGCTTTGAGAGAGAGGGCAGCAACGTGGAAGGGTAACGAGAGAGGGAGAAAGAGAGGGCTGCGAGAGAGAGGGAAAGAGAGTGGGCAATGAGAGAGGAAGAGAGGGTAACGAGAGGGAGAGGAAGGCTTACCTGCGTGTCTTCTTCACCTTCATCTTCTTCTTCGCGGTTTAAACCACAGCAGATAAAAAGGTATGGGTTCCCTCTCTTTATTCAATATTCAGGGAAAAACATGAATCAAATCAAATCAAATCTAGAGTTTAAGAGAGGAAAATAAAACCTGTTTTGAGCAACAGACAATATATAGGAATTTCCTGTTCTAGTGTGATGCTCAGTTTCAACGTTATTTGCTACAGAATCCTGGATTTTATTTGGGTGTTAATTCTGTTATAGCATCCTGTGCTGTTGGGTCATGCTAATCATCGATTTTTTTTAGACGATTTACATGTGGTGTTGGTTCCATGTGAATCGATGTTCTTGGACAGGTTTTTGAGAATCATATATATAAACCCCTTCAGGATTTTATATACAAATTTTGATTCATACACCGATTCTTTGTTGATTCATGTACCCATTTCGTTGATTAGATTTTGAAGGGTCTTAAACCAGAATCTCTATTAGAAATAAATAGAAATGAAGTCTGCAGTTCTTCTTAGAATAAATATATCAGGCTTCACCTTAATCTGCGTTTTCCTGATTTGAGTTAAATCTGCTTCAAATGCCCTATTTATTTGAGATCCAGTTTAATTAAGTTTGTGTTTCTCATAGTGATCATGCATATATTTCACATTTTATTAATCAGTATTTATGCATGATCCATGTCAAAATTGCCTTAAAAAACCCATTTTTATCATTAGTTTTGAGAAACTGCATTGATTGAATTTTATCAGAAAATCGTATTCTTCAAAGTTTTTCCTGCATATATTTTAGTGTTTCTATTATAGTTAGAATTTCTTAATTGTAGTTTAGTTTGCTTAAGTTTTTATTAGCTAATTTGTAATTTTTAATTAGTTTAGGAAGATTGCTTTTTAAACAATAAAACATGTTTTACTAAAGTGGGTCTTTTGGAAATTATTGAAAAATGTTGGACTTATTTTGAAAAATTTGTTTTACCCTAATATAATATTATAAATAGTATACTACAGCAGAAAAAAGGGGCGTCTTCCAATTTTGAAACTCACGCCTCCCCTCTATCTCTTCTCTAATTCGTCTCTCCCGTCTTCCCACTCTCTTTCTTCTCCAACCAGCTTCTCTCCTTCCTTTTCTTTTATTGTCTCTTCATTCCTCTCTCCTCACCTTCCTCCTCGCTGGTTCCTCTTCCTTTCATCCTCAGATTTGGTGGCAGGCGTGTGATCATAACAGAAGACCGCTCTCTTCTTCAAACCGTCCATCGGATACAAGCTGCATAGGTTGTTTCTTCTTCTTTTTTTTTTAGTAATTTAGAGTGCATCCCATAGTATACAGTGTTCGTTATTCAACAGATTTTTGTTGCATATTCATCTAGGTAGTCCACGTCTTGCATCTAAAACCAAAAAAAAAAAAATCAATAAGTCTAGTCATGTGCAGATGCGTTTTTGGTTGAAATAACTCAGAATTTTTTTTAGTGCCTTAAACATCCTTTTTGTCTTCAGTCTGTTATTAGGTTCAGTTTTTCATTTCCATTAGGGTCAGCATCTTTCCTTTTTAGGTCTTTAACGTTTGTTGTATTCCTGCACAGGTAAATCAATTAATGTTAACATAGGTTAGTTGATTAAAGTTTTACACAGCATAGTTTAGCAGGCTTTGTTAATGTTTGCTTTCTTTTGGGTTGACGTTAAGATAGTTTATTTGTTTTCTTCATCCAGAATAATTGTTTTGTTTTGTTAGCATTTTCCTACATTAGTTTAGTAGTATAATAAGTTATTTTTGTTAGCTTGTTTCAACTATTCATTAGTCATGAGTGATGTCCCCAACCGTTGATTGTTTCCACCATATATGCTCCCTGATTACTTTTTTTGTTGTTGCATGTCACAGTTATTTTATTTCAGCAGTTTATTTCATTCATTATTTTTTTTTTAAGCATTAGTTTACTAGTAGTTCATCCATAGCTGGATTCATTGGACATTCTATTGTGTGTCATTAGTTCATCTTATTAGCCATGTATCACATGAGTTGTTTTAATTTACATAGTTTAATTTAGTAGTTGCTACATTAGTTCATTTGATTGATTTCTTTAGTACATAGAGATTTCATTAGTTTATTTGAATTGTTTCATTAGACGCTAATTTCATTAACTGTGATTCGTGATTAATTAATTCTTTTTAGTTTTTTTCTATTAGCTAATTATATTAGTCAATTCAAATCTTGTTTTTGCTGAATTCTTTTTAGCATTAGTTTATAAATTTGTGTTAGTTGCCTGCGTACTGCTTGTTTTGTGTTGTTGTGTTTTGCAGGAAAGCGTTGGAACGTACGGTGAGCTCTTTCTGTGCCCTCAAGGTACCCTCTGAGGTTCCCTCAAGCCCTCAGAAAAGCAAAAGTTCAAGAAAACATACATTACCTCAAGAAGGGACAAAAGGACTTGAAGCACTGAAGCATTTTCTTTTCTTTCTAGATTAGGGTTTTATTTTATTTTGTTAATTGGGTTTGTAATAAAACCATTTATTTATTTTGTTTAAGCCCTCTGCGTAGGGTCATACTTCCTTATTTAGGTAATTATTGAATTAATTCTTTTTATTTTGGCAATAAAGAGTAGTTTAGCTTGTGTGTTTGAATACAAGTATCTCTCATTCCCTGAGTTCGACCCAGACTCCACCACTCGTGCGAGCCGGTTTTTATATTTTTGGTGTCTGGGTTTCACTGGATTTTCATTAAAAAAAATATTGTTTTAAAAAGGGTTTTCATAAAACTCACACCACATAGTTTGATCTTAAAGCCTGAAAAATGTATGTTTTCTTGTGTTTATTTTGGGTGTTAAAAACATTAAAAGGGAACTGGTGTGGCTGGGTTTCACGGTGGGATATCGATTTAAGAAAATTGTTTGGGATAGGGGATCAAAAATGGGTTTTGGGTTCATGCAAGGAAAAAAAATGATATATTTATATACTGTTTAAACGTATGTTGTTGTTCTTTTACTGCGCATATAGGTTGTCCATGCAACTTGGAGACACCGTGTGTTGGACTTTCACGCATAGTAACCCGCTGTCGACATTACTCTTTTTACCTATGGTCGTTAATGCCATATTGAATTAACACATAACAGTGGTTGTTAGCATTGTTCTTATAAATTTTGCACACCCTGAGTGTCTAATGAGTATTTTCAGTTGACTAGTAAGTTAGTAAGTTTGAGTTGTCAGGTTGCTAAACTGAACTATAAAAAAAAATCTGTTTTAAGATTTGACATACCTACATACGTAACTGAGTCAATAAATCTAATTAGCATTGTGAATCTGAACCTATTAGTGTGCATTGGAATCTGGAATTTTTGAAGAAATAAAACCCATATGTTTTTGTGCCAACAAATCTAAATCTGTTTCTGCTCGAATTTAATAAACTAAAGTTGCAATTGATGTGTTAAAAATATGATTTTTGGACTGAATACAAAATCCAAGCTTTTATGAAATGATTTAGGTCTGAATTTAATTTTGGTCTGTTATACAATTTGGTTATCAGTCTTGTTATTAATCGGATTGTCGGCTGGGTCATAAATTGGATCTTTATTACAATGTACAATCAATTTTTTAGCCATGAATATGCATCAGTATTATTGTTTCAGATGAATTTGATATGAATTCACATCAATATTCTCTTATTCTTGTGAGTTGGTGTTCACTTAAATTCGTGATTTCATTTTAAGTGTATTAAATTGTATAGTGGTTATGATTGAAACATTAGTGGGCCTTTGGAGGCCAGATGCTTGTGTGTTGTTCTTGAAATAAGAAGTTTTGAATGCATTGCTATATTGTTTTATAATGCTTATGAGTTAATTTAGAAGTAGCATAAGTGTTACACTCTTAGAATTAACGAGGTAAAGGCCTCATCAGTTAGTGCATGTTGCTTTGCATATTGTTCTTCGGTGAAAAACTTTAATTAATTAAAAATGGTATAAGAGACCAAACAGTGTAATAAATTATTCTTTCTTGGTTGCCCTCTGAAATGGTGGGATCCTTAGATGGTAGTCATGGGAGACCATGAGAATACTTAACGTCATGTGCATTGTTTTCTCCAAGAACTCGATGAGTGGTTCGTGTTCCTAACCATAGTTGTAGGAAACTTCCACTAGTTTGCCTGGGATGATGTTGGTTATTGGTATACCAAGAAAAGTGGCATCGATGAGTGATGATATCCTTGTCGTCTTGACATTAGGTGATGATTCCTAATATTCCAATTTGGGGTGATGATTCTCAATGTCGGTCGAGGGGTTTGTATGAGACCCAATTAATAAAATATAATTGTGTGATAAGATACCACTGGAGACTGCCTTGAACTTCAGGATTTTGGCATACTTTTAGTATTCGCGGATTTTATGTAAAATGGAACTTAAATATGTTGCATTAAATAGGAACATGCATTCAAAAGCAATACATGATAATTAAATTAAAAAGTTATTCATGAAAGTTGCATTAACTCATGCATCCCTAAATGTTTACGTAGCATGTGGTTTTTGGATGCCTTAAATTAAACTGGTTTATTTTGCAAGTCAGTTTTAAGTATGTAGTGTATGCTAAAGCCCTCTTAAACCTATGTTTGATTTGATGTATGCTCTTTTCCTTACTATTAGATTTTGAGAGGGTCTCATACGAGAACTTCGGTTCTTACCCTATTTTTTAAAAACTTTTTTCAGGTACTGAAGTTCAGTGATAGCAGGACCAGCTTGTTGGAGATTCTGACCGTTATAGGAGTTTATTATTTTTGGATTGGATTACTCAGTTAAATTACATTCAATTTAAATTTATGGTTTGAATAAATTTATGTTTGAAATGTATGTTGGTTTGTGGATATGAAATCAGTAACGTGTCTCGCATCCCTGAAATATCTTTCCACAATATTTTAAAATAATTTATTCATTTAAAAAAATCTTCATTTTTCTAAGGGTCAGTTTGGGGTCGTTACAATGATGCCACAGATCCAATAAGTTATGCACAAGCATATAAACAGATCCATTAATTCAAGAAAAGATGCATGTTATCCATCTGAAAATCCCAACTTTAAACTGAAAATGCAATGAACCTATTTTGCTAAACCCATACAACCTCCATCAACAAGAAATTCTTGTAAAACCTGATTTGACTCAATAGAGTACAACCATGAGTCAGGTAGACCAGTCTCGAACAAGCCTTGTGAAATCCAAAAAAATTGTAAGGTCCTAATAGTCAAACAATGTTTGAAAAACTGAACTATAGAGAGAGATACTTGAATGGTCGATTTGGTTCCAACCACTGGTCCAAGCCACTAGATGGACTGTTTACAGGCAGCAGGTTGTATTGTCTTGAACAAGCCTTATTTTCTAAAATCAATCTCTCTCAGTTGACCTGCTTCTTTAAATCAATCTTAATAAGGAATTCAAACATTGATTGTGGGTTCCCTAATCTCACTAAAGCAGGACTATGAGTATACTGGAACAGCTCAATATGATGCCATATAACCAAAAAAGATAAATCCATTTCAGCCAGAAACAATCACACTTAGAATTCAAGTTCTAATATATACTTGGCCTGATGATTTCCACGTTGTTTGCAAGCAAAGCAAGGGACATAAGCAACAGTACTGCCCCGACAAAAAGCACGGATATAACACAAAAGAAAAGGAAGATTGCAACCAGAATTTCCATTTCAATTCAAACATATCACTTAAAATTCAAATTTCAATCCAAACTTGCCTGATGAACTCCACATTGTTCACAAGTAGAGCAAGGAACATAAGTAACTGTACTGCCTGAGTCGACTATAAGCGCGAATTCTTGCGGAGGCGTTCCAATCCACAGCCTAGTCGTGTAATACCTGAACGAAATAAAACCCAACACCGATTATTCGCCCCCATTCCAATGCGCAAATCCAACTACAATAAACCCCAACAATCGAAACAGCAATTCTTTTCCGAGAAATTCCAGAAACACCACCTAAATTCTGATCTAGAATCATTTCAATCCCAGAACCCATTTCAAGATACAGGTTTTACTCTCCGATGTCCATCACCCAAAAACAAAATCCAAGAACAACGCGAAGAATTACCCATTAGCGAGAAGATCGTCGTATAATTTCATGTGGGCATTCGGCGTCCGATGCGGGTCCGATCTCTGCGCCTTCCGACGGTGCCGCGGAGAATTCGCCGGTGACAAAACCAGCGGCAATACCATCGGAGACTCTCGTCCGCCAGCGACCCTCGGGTTCCGATTCAGGCCGCCGCCACCAACACCATATATTTCACGGCAGAAGCAGAGATCGCCAAGAAACAACCCCAAGCAAACAAGAAGGTAGAGACGCGAAATCGACGCCATGGACGGAGGGATCCACAACAGGAAACCAAAGGACGAACGGCTCCCTGACTCGACCGAGATTCAGACGAAGAGGAAGACGGAATTGGGAGACATTGTGAAGAAGAAGATGGAGCTTTCGGGAAATTGGGGAAGGGGAGAGGGTGTGTGGGGAGAAGATGCCACCAGAGTCGATGGCATTTCGGATATTTGGAGAGGGAGGGAGGGCCGTGGCCGTTGGTTTATAGGCTTCTCTGCGTCTCCGTGTGGGGAGAGCGCTGACCTGTTTCACAGATGTTCTGGGTCAGTGTTTCGTGCGATTTACTTTTCCCTTGCTTCCCCAGGGACGATCCCACGCTTGGGGTGTTTTTTCCGAGTCATATGCGATCAAACGATCCAAAATAGCCGGTGCTCTATTGAAAAATATGTTTTGGTTTGCTGGGCCATGATTCCAAATCAAATTTGGTTTGGTGGATCACATGAGGCTCCTTGTAGTTCTGATTCTCAATTTAAATTTAAATGAGAAAGCAAATGCGAGTCCAAATCTTATGAGACAACCAAACATGCCTAAATGTTAGGCAGCAGGCTCCACATGAGATTCATTTGGTGAATGTCATTCGTGGATTTAAGAAAGTTGAAGCTGGGTTTACTTTCTCATAGGTGAAAAGGATCTCAAGGGATGCTTATTTATTGACTCAAGCTAGAAAACTACATATATATCATACTTGAAATTGTTGTAACCATTGACTTTTTATCGATGAATATTCATAAGGAGTTACCGTTCTTGCACACATGTATGCAAGTTTGTCTAAGTGTAAGTCTGGTAGAAAAAATATTGCAGGCATGTTGTTTTTTCTAGAAGTATTCAATCTTTCATGTTTCTTATTTGATATTTTTTTGCATTCCTTATTTATAAATTTTTGTGGTACCAATATTTGTATTGATCCTTAAAGGTTTTGATATTAGATCACATATTTATTGAAAGACCATTGAGACGTAACTCTTTTCTTGAATTTTTGCATGTTGTAATGTGAAAACTGACATGTGACAAAGATGTTAGAAATTATCCAAGAGGGTTGGGTCTTAATATTAATAGGGCGTCTTTCATAATACAATTACAAAGTATCACCGATGCACATTTAAGTTTTCTTCAAATAATATGTTGGAGGTGTTCATTCTTTTGTTGAAGATATTCATGATGTTTGCTACGTTTGCTACGTTTTAAGTAACGTGGTGCCCTATATAAATACGGTAGATGAGAACCATAAGGATGTGGTTGTGCACGTGAAAGACCTCGCAAAGAGTGACATTTGGTTGCATAACATTAACGAAGTTGAGTGGCAACTAGCCATATATGATCAGAATAACATGAACGAAAGTAAATACACTTATGTTATTTTTAAAAGAATTCACATATGATCAAAATAAACAAATACACTTAAAGAAAGTTGTAATATATTTAGTTCACTGACCAACAAAGTTTTATCGAAAAATAATAGCACTTCACTATATTTTAGTTTTTTCAGAACAATCACTTCAGTCTCAATCATCACAATTGTGTTGAGTGATTGATTGTAAACTCCTTTGCTTACACCTTATTTAGACATCACGAGTTACCTATGATTTAAATAGCAAACATTATACTTTGCAATCGATAAAAAATAGAGCATTTAATTGAAAAAACATTGTTAACTATAAAGATGAATGTCATAGACTACTTTCAAAATGCATCGAATACTCACACACAAATATTGATAAAACCACTAAGACAAATATTGACAAGCAATAGACAAAAATAAGTAACTATATGCAAAAAAAATTAAAAATTGTAAACCCTAAACAATAAATTAGATGACAAATATTATATGTTTATATTGGACATTCACAACAACTAAACATACATAATAAGTCAACAACAACCAAATAAAAAGAAGAGAAAACTACATTATAAAAAACAACAACAAAATAATAGATACATTGTATGAAACTCACCTTAATAACTAATTGGATAAGTTGAGGATAAGGATATCGCAACCTTGCACGAAGTGGAGCGAACAACTTTCATGAAAATCGCTAGAAGATTTAGGGTTCTAGAGAGAGGAGGATTGGGGTTACCATTTTTTCCAGGTACATACGATAAAAAGTAAAAAAAATGTAAATACGCATTTATATGTGACAAAAATTTGCAAGAAAAACAAATTTTGCAATACATGAATAAAAAATTTTGTAATATCAGACTTTCACAAAATCTTCATAATTTTACAATACATCATGCGCTACTCTTTTAAAATTTTACAAACTATGAGCTTCTGCAATACTTAAAGGCGTTTTTGCAACACAGTATGTGATACTCATCGTAATTTTGCAATATCAGACTTTCACAATCCTTTATATGAAACTCATCACGAGTTTCACATTTTTTTTAGAAATTTGCAACTTTGATGCAATTTTGTTGACAAGTTTTGTGGGTAAGTTATTTTAGCGTCATGACGTGCGAAAATCAAAAATTCACATTTGCAAGGAGTAAACGCATTTAGAAAAATTGGGAAGCTTTAGTATTGTCCAATCGATGAATTTGGTAAATTATGTGGCATTTTTTTAAATGCATCATTTTTACCATATAGTATAATCATTTTTCGTAAACAAATGATTACAGGGATCTTGGAACATTACAAAGTGACTCTAACAGAGGAAAAAGCTAAGTATTTGGAGCTTTCAGATACTTTTGATCAAGAAACCCTAAACCGAATGAGATATATCTGAAAAGGTCATTAGTGGATTTCAAAAAGAAAGCAAGCATCTGCTAAGGAGGAGGACACACCTTATGAATCAAATGATGAGGTGCATGCTTCAGACACACCTTACACTCTTGTATCTGTGTTTAGACCATCAACATCGAGATAAAAAAGAAGACCAACACAGACTGAGGGGGAGCCAGTGCAATGGTGAAGATCACAGTTCAGATCTTACATACTTGAAGAGATATGAGCTATGAGATCTGAGTTGGCTAAAATCAAGACTGGTCAATCCAAAATGAGTCAATTGCGAGTTGAACAACGAAATCATATCTTTTATCCAAAGCTCGTTTATGTTCAACTCATTTAGCCAATGAGTCGATCACGAGATGACTCAACATACCTTACTGAGACAAGTACGAAAAGTGCATGTTCATCTTGGCTCAACTTGCTTATATACATATATATATATATATATATATATATATATATATATATATATATATATATATATATATATATATATATATATATATATATATATATATATATATATAATGTAATATAATAAAATGTCATACATTTTATAAATATGAAATATAATCTTCATTATTTTTTAATTTAAAAAGTAAATAATGATGGCATTTATGTAGTATTTTAATTTTATATTTAAAAATATTTGAAATGATCAGAGAAAGACCGTTACCAGCCTTGAGTAATAAAATATTTTTGTAATTACAGTTATAACCTTAATTAAATATTTTATTATGATTTTTTCATATATTTCATCACACATTTTGTAGGCAAATTTGTAACTTAAATTTAAGGATGATAGTGAACCTGGGGGAAACGGGGCCCCACCCCTCCTCGCCCTGTTTGGATCGGGGATGGAGGACATGAAACGAGGATGGAGGTTAAAACCAAAACCCATGCAGGGATGGAGGCGGGTATGGACTTATGCTTTCCTCCGCCCCACCCCGTCTCCGTCCTCCCGATCCTTCTTTAGAGATGGCAGTGGATCAAGGAAAAATGGTGTCTCACCCCGTTTGGACTGGGGATGGAGGTTAAAATCAAAACCCGTGCAGGGATGGAGGTTAGGATTTTGAGATGGGGTGAGGGTGGAGACGTCATCTCGGTCCATTGCCATCCCTACTTCAATTACTTTTTTTTATATTTCTTTCTTTTCAGTAAAAAAATGCTATGATAAACAACTTATGAAATCTCATCATGAATATTTGAAAAAAATTGATTTGATTTAAAAGAATTAATATTTTATTTAATAATAGAAAGAAAAAATGGTTTTGAACGCTATGCTCGTGGCACTATATGAGTTTCATAACCGAATCAAACAAAAAACTTTAATTAAGGTTATGTGAGTTAGCTTGAGCCGAGCAAAAAGTTGTCTTGTTTTGCTGTTTGAACGAATCATGAGACGAACCAGTATTGTCCATGACAGATCCAAGCTAAGCTAAGTTTGTGATGAACACGAGCTGAGTTTGAAATATCCCAATTATTTAATGAGCTGAGCCCAAACAACTCCTGTTCGGTTCATTTACGAAATGAACAAAAAGGATGGAACAAAACATTCGTTCTGTAACATTGGTTCCAAGTCCAACGTTTGTTTGAACCGTACTCAGATGCTAGTTCTAAATGTCCATTGTTTGATGACAATATGAGGATAACTTGGACAGTCATGGATAATTGATCGAATTACTTTGTTTTGGACCGTATGACCTGATCCATCCACCATTTTACACGTTTTAACCAATTTATTATGGTTTTTTGCCTGGATATGGATCCAATTACAAAATTATATCTACAATCATGATTTTTTGCCATGAATATGGATTTGAAATTGGATTTTTACCCTAAATATGGATTTTTGTCCCCAATATGGATCGTGAATGACATTTTTGTCATGAATATGGATTTAGAGTTGAATTTTTGCCATGAATATGAATATTTACCCCAAATATGGATCTCGAATTGGATTTTTGGCCACAATATGGATTTTTGCCTCGAATATGGATCTAAAATTGGATATTTGCCCTAAATATGTATTTTTGCCTCAAATATGGATTTTTGTCTCAAATATGAATCTAGAATTGGATATTTGCCCTGAATATGTATTTTTGCCTCGAATATGGATCTCAAATTGGATTTTTGGCCTCAATATGTATTTTTGCCTCGAATATGGATCTAGAATTGGATTTTTGCCCTGAATATGTATTTTTGCCTTGAATATGGATCTCAAATTGGATTTTACTTTATTGACGGGTAGGCCCCAAAATCTTGAACAAACAAATGATTTCCAGAAAACAAACACCTTTTAATCAAACCAAGTATTGACTTAGGTTAGATCAGGTTTTTCTGATATACTTTGGTTTTAACAAGTGTTGACCACATCGTTCAAGTAAGAGAAGAAATCAATCATAGTTTTCCAAAAGTTGATAAGCAACATGCTAGGTGCACCAAAACATGTCAATGTAAAAAGAAAGACAACAGTAAAGGTTCAAACAGGTGAATGAATTATTGCATAAAAGAAACCAGGACTGTTTGATGCAGTAGTCAAATGCCTGAGCTTTTGGTGACTATAAGCTCCATTTGTGTCACTTCTATGCATGTACTCCATACGACCCCCCCATACTCCTACTAGTTGCTCACTCACGCATAATAGAATAAATTGGTTGCTCCCATGCAGAAAGGACATGTGGGCGTGGTTTTCTTGAACATAGAGTATGTGGTTCTGCTTTTCCAGACACAATTATATTCAATTTAGCAAGACATTTGAATCCACAAAATTGGAAGGCATCCCCGGCTGTAACAAAAGTAAATACCTAACAAGAAAATATGAAAAAAAGAAATAAAGAGAGGCAGAGTGATGCCTTGTTGTATTTGTAATTTTCAATTTTAACCAATTCCATGGACAGGAGAACAGAAATCAGAGGCATAAATACAAATATAATAAGTTTCAGCTTATCAATATAGTTCAAAATTCAAATGTACTGGAGTGTGATCCTATGCACAACAACCTCTAGAAGATTAAATGATGCAACCCATCTTAGTAACAATTTTATTTCAGGCATGTGATGATTCAAAATAGAAATGATTTGATTTCTTCTATGAAATATTCAAAAACTTTCAAATGAAAAGATTCCATACAATTCAATTTAAAAAAACGGATTCCACACGACAAGTTTAGTAGGAAGAGGCCACGCAATCATAATGGCAGTATTAATATGGTAGTAGGTCCAGCAAATTTGGGTGTCATGTCAACTATGGGCCGTGTGATTGTAAAGTGTGGGTTTCTACGTGAAGCTAGGAAGGTATTTGTTAGGATGAGGAGATGGGATGTGATATCGTGGACCATAATGATCAATGGTTATTTGAAACATAATCATGAAAAAAAAACACTAAGCCTCTTATAGAAATGCATGATAGTGACATTGAGCCTAACCAACACACTTTTACTGTTGTTCTGAAGTGTGCTTCTCTAGATGCAGGAAAATAGATACATGGCATTGCTAAAGGGCGATGGGATTTAGAAACTCATGTTGGTAGTTGTCTTATAGATATGTACATGAAAAATGGGGATCCAGAAAGTGCAAGGTTGGTCTTTGACGTAATGCCTGAAAAGGATGTTGCTTCATTCAATACCATGATATCAGGTTATGGAAGAAATGGTAGTGGTGTTGTTACCATAGAAACAAGTCCACTGAATGTCCTTTTACATTATGTTGTTTCATAGATACAAGTAATATCTCACATTGAATCATTCTTGTTATAATCTTTGCAGGAAGCTTTAAAGGCAAAAGGACTAAGAGATGATACTATATGTATAGTAATAGATATATTGCCACCAGAAAAGCCACCTACCTGTCAGTTTTCTAATTGATTGACTTAGCACAGATTGACTTCCAACTAAGCCTATGAAACTAAAGTCTTATGTGGCTTGGCCAAGCAAAGCTACAGGCGTGATCAAATCACCTGAGGCTTGGCTACTTGCCCAACTAGATCAAAACTCAAATCAAGATTCAGGTGCCTAAGTGAGTCTACAATCCCAAGTCTGCATGCCAAGAATTAATTGGGCCAATCAAGTTTGCAGGCTAAGTTCTAAGTCAATTGCAACTCTAGATTCTGGAACCAAAATTCAAATTAGACACCATGAACTTCTAGTTCTTAAACCAAATTACAATAAGTAACATGATAAAAATCAAAGATCTCTAATAAATGATAAAAATCAAAGAGCAATTAGAGATATAGTCAACTAAGAAGGGGAGTTGGTCATGCGGTTTAAATTTCATGATGTATTACTTTAGAAAAGCCTACTAATGTATACAAAAACTGCAAGAGCTCAACCACACCTACCACATGATGGAGAAATGCAAGTCCTCTGCAGCTCACACAGTCCATGCAAATTCAATTCATGACCATACAAAGTATCAAATAGCAAAATATCAGGGATATCAACTCCAGTATGAATTATATTATCAAGAAAAGCTAAGAGAGACTCCAAGTGCATTCAAAAGATCAAAACTGACACCAGCTAACACCAACATTAGTCCTAAGTGAAATTCCAACACTGAACATTTTCTCATTCTTCATTTATATATCAAGGTCATGTGCAAGTCATACAATTTTCATATCATTGTAGCTAGAACACCTGAAAAGCCCCTTGACTAGTCTCAACATCACCAAGCAAGAAACTCCCACCCTTTCCTTTGTACTCCTCAGTCGTAGCATGATATTTAGACTTGAAAATCTCAAAATTTTGACTAGTGAAATTCATAAAGAGCATAGCCAGACATGTAACAGATAATGAAGTTCACATGTTCCAACTGAAAAGGACCTGATTGCACTTATGCAAGGAACTATAAACAGACCTTGGCAAGTGCTTGATATGACTCATTGCCTGAACTATTTGAATAGAAGCGAAGCCACTCTAATTCTTCACAAACCACCTAATGGGAAAAACAATATCATAATTATTATTATTAAAAAAATGTAGCACTTTCACCTATTAGATACCTAGAATAGTCATGAGATCAGTATTGAATTATTCACCAAGAAAGAAGCAACACCAATGCAATTCAAAGGCAGAATCACATAATAAAGTCTGTCAAAAATTAAACAAAACCTTATGAGATTTTCAACAAAATCATCCTTCGTATCAACGCCATTAGTTGACAAAAAGGATTGGGTACTCCTTCCTAGTGCAACGAAGAATCCAAATATTTGTAAAAACATACAGGAACTGCTGACTATAGATGTCCCAATAAGGACAACCTGAATTCAACAATAAAATGAAGAAACAAGAACAAGATTTCCTCAGAAAAATCAAAATCTCTAACCTCAATACTTTCACATGTTGTGAGTCTTGACCATATTATTTCCCTGTCAATAGCTCACTGCAGTTGTTTATGCATAAGATCCACCCAGAAAGCTAACTCTTCAGTGTTCTTTTCTTTTTTCTCCCAACAAGCTCCAGCTCTAGGACCAAAGTGGGCAAGAAATTCTCTATGGAGGCCTATTTTTCTCATAGTCATAAGCTTGATCTATAAGAATAAAATTAACAAGCTTGTTCATAAGTCTGCCAGTAACATTTGGTGTAAGGGAGAAAAAGTGTGGGCCACTATGCGCATCCTGAGAATCGCTGGTTTCCTGCTTCTGCGCATCACCCACAACCTCTGAACCTCTAACTCCCTTCAATACATCTGGTTTGGCCCCGAATTCTGGCGACACTTTATCCTTCTCTACCTCCACAAGGCCAACCCCCCTGAACCGATAGTTTCACCAACTGGGTCACTCTCAAAATCATATTTTTCATCACCACCCAAAACCCCAACCTCCGCAACACCAATCCCCCCACTTTCTCCGAACACAAATTCCCCTCTTCCCCAACACCCACCTCCTCAACCTGGCCCCAACAACCTTGGTTCAACAAAAACACTATCCTCCCCATCCTCCAAAATTGTATCCCCATCTTCATTGTCCGCCTCCTCCGACACCTTGGCAATAGGCACCTTCATCGGGGCCGATCGATATCCGTCGAAAACATCACAGACGCCCTCCACCGCTGCCCCTTTGGCCGCTACACAAGAGAGGGAGAGACAGCTCCGAGAGAGAGAGTCGGGCATGCGAGATGGTTCGGCGCACCTGTCGAGAAATTTTTGTTCCTTTCATTCCTGTTATTTTTGTAACAGGGGGAGGGTGGAACGAAAATAACATACGTATGAAAACGCGGCGGATGTGCAAAACGTTGTCCGCCACGTCCAACGTTTATTGAAAATTGCCGTTTCTAGCGGAATTTTCGTCTGAATCATGCTGTGAATGGCACATCAAACATACCCTTACTATCCCAAATTATGACTATATATGAGTGTGCAATAGAGAGAGTACCAGTTGAGATCAAAGGAGCTGTTAAGTAACATGACTAAGTGCCAGAGCCAATCACATGCCATTATTGCATGGGCCCACAGTTTTAGAGTAGAGGCCCCGCACATAAAATGCTGTCACATGTATGACACTTGACCATGACACATGGATCCCTGCTTGAAAACAAAAGTGATATATACGACATATTTTGAGTAGTGAATTTGCCACGTTTTAACATACTTCTCTATAGTATCTACGAAAACATAGAATGATGCCAAAAGTGAGTGCCAACTAAATGTCCGTGATATCATCGTGTAACATTTTGCTATCATGATAGCTATAGTAACATTATTCATAATGATAGGCTCGTCATGAACTCGATCCTGATCGGTTCATATAATTGGTAACATTATTCATAATGATAGGCTCATCATGAACTCGTTTGTGATCCGTTGATATAATCGGTGAGCCGAGCCACGGGCAGCTTGTTGAGCTCGGAAGAGAACGTATATATAGATAAAATATATATAATTTTTTTTATGTATAATATATATTTTAAGTATAATATATACAAAAAAGTATAAAATATATATAAAAAGAGAAAGATGAATGAATACATATAATATGAAGTATAATATATATATATAAATTCTATATTTAAAGTATAATATATAAAAAATGTATATTCCATGTATGAATAACATGGAATGTTTTTACACAAGCCAACTCCTGTTCAGCTCGCCTCATTCACGGATCGATGAGCGAAACTGGAGCTCGGCTTCGCTAAACATGAATACGAACCAAGCCACAAGCTCAATCCAATGGTAGACGCGTTGAGCTCGAACATGCCTTGTTTGGTTCATTTGACTTGTTTACCAACTCTACCGGCTGTCAAGGTTCAATTCCTGAGAGCGTCACTTCCTTGTACATGCCGACGTCCAGCATAGACCCTGGGGGTGAGGGTCCTAGTCTCGGAGTTTTATGCTTATGGGTCGACGACCATAAGTATGTCTGGCTGAGCCAGCACGACCAGGTCTTCGAGCCCAGATGCGGTTTCTTAGGGTGATAAAAAAAAGGTTTCTTATGTTTCTAACGTGCAAACTGTCAAATATGGAAGAACGATTTCCTCGATACATTGGAGAAAAGGTGGAGACGGTTTGCTGTTGCCATGTTTTTTTTTTTCTGAGGTAATTTGTTGTTGTTATATACTTGTCATGAATGTTCTTTTATCTTCGTGGGAAGTTAACGTTATTTTCTTGTAGTATGCACATTAAATTTCCAATACGATAGTCACAAATCTTGCTTGGGAAAATATAGGTGATAAAATATCTCGTGATATTTGAAAAGGTTTATTTTTCTCGAGAAACTGGCAGGAATATAATGATATATAGATATTAACAAAAAAGATATTCATATACAGAAAAACATAAATATACAAAATAAATAAATAATATTAAAAAATCTCTGCAAAAGACTTTATGAAAAATAAATAAATCAAATAGATAATATATTAAGCACTCTGCCGAAGTGTTTTTATTACATTAATATCTGAAAATTGTCAGAATAGATGATTTTTTTATAAAAACACTATGTTTTTTTGTACAACATTGGATATTTTAAAAAATTTGATGATATTTGTGATTATGTTCGAAACAAAAATTTACTAAAAGGGATTTCAAATTTTCGTTGTTTCCTTATATTATTTTGATCATCTTGTATCATAACAAAGGGACCTTGGATTCAAAACCCACAGGGTCTATCCCCCAACTTGCCTATTGAAAAAAAAAAGAAACTAAAATGCCTTTAGTGCTGGCAATTGATAAGAAAAAATCTGCCATTTTAAATTATGAAATTTTCAAATAGGTCCCATCTCCTAAAATATATTCACAGATTTTATTTTATTTTATTTTTTGCTTTGCCGGTAGCGAAAAGTAGGAGGTCCTAGTTGCCAGTCCGCTTTCCTGAACGACTCGTCCGGCCGAGAACAGAGAAAATCTCATGATATTTTCAAAATTTCAGCTTTTTCTCAAGAAAACTTTGAAACACAAAAAATATATAAAATACACAAAACTGTGTAGAAAATATATAAATAATGAAAATTTGAATAATTTGACATGATTTCAATGTGTTAACGGCACGATATGTTCAGAAATGGATGATTATTTGAAAATATCGGATTTTCACTGGCAAAGTAAATCGTTATTGGAAATATCATAATAATTTCATAATGTTTCAAATTAACGGTGGTTTGTGACTATGTATAAAAAAGGCTTCAAGACTTTTTAATTTGTTTGAAAGAAAAAGCCTTTAAATCACTGAGGTTAACTCCGAGTTACATGTACCAAAATTACTAAACTGGGTTCCCGCTTGCAAGAGGCTGAACAGTAATGATAGGGTTGGGGATAGCCCTACTAAGGCCCAAGTGATAAGAGACCTCCATTGGCTGCAGCTCTCGGTCCAAGCCAGCCTAAGCCCAATCTGAACCAGGCTGCTGTGGGGTTAACACCTGGTTCGGCAAAAGGGGACCTAATTGACTCTTCGATATGTTTTGGATCATCTTCTTGTTTCTTATCTGTTTGATAGTGAGAAGATCCAAGATTGTGATCCGAATCCAAGAAAGGATGGTGCCAAACTCAAATTCAAAGTTAATGAGAAGATAAAGGCTAATGAAACTAATCTCACAGTTGGAAGATAATCTTCCTTTCTTGTACCTTAAGTTTAGGAGATTAGGTGAATTGTAAGTATCTCTTAATATTCTTGTTATCTACAGTAACTGTTGTATTATTGTTTTTATATAGTAAAAGACTCTCACGTTGAGTGTGTGTGGAGTTACCCGTTGGTGAACATAGGTGCTAGCCACACGGAACCACGTTAGTTGCCGTATTCTTCTCTCCGATTTACCTTTACTGTTTGCAAATTCAGTTTTTAACCTGAGGAAACCGCCCCAAAAGGGTTTGGTGTAGTGGGATGGGACCTAGGCAG
The DNA here is from genome assembly GCF_984573655.1 of Nuphar pumila. Lineage (NCBI taxonomy): Eukaryota > Viridiplantae > Streptophyta > Magnoliopsida > Nymphaeales > Nymphaeaceae > Nuphar > Nuphar pumila. Next base: position 83,047,360 of record NC_143254.1, on the reverse strand, counting down.
GTGGTATAGGTTTAAATCCCATGAGCGTTACCCCTTGCGCAAGTCGAAGCGTGACGACTCCTTGGGGGCAAGGAGTAAGCCCATGGAGTTTTATGTTGCTAGGACAGCGACCGTAAGTACGACAGACAAAGCTAGTGCAGCTAGGTCTCTTATCCTAGAGGTCGTTTTTTTGTGTAAATATTAAAAAAAAAATACTTTTTAAATGCCCTCAAAATTTTCAGTCTAATTCATGCCTACACCAAAAGTTTTAAAGTTTGCAAATTCATACCAAAGTTTTTACTTGGGTTAATCATATTGCCCGAATCATGAATTAATATTGGGTTGTTCTTAGGTTAACACTAACTCATGTTTTAAAGTTATCATTTTACCCCTACAACTCATGAAAAAATTACTAATTTGCCTTTATTTTAGAAGTTTGACCGATCAATATAATGTATTTAATGAAAAAAAAAAGCTAATGTTTGCAATGATGCCTGAACTTGTGACCTCACATAAAACATGATGTTAGCCACTAAATCAAATACTTATTTGTTAACAATTTTTAGAAAAAAGATTATGTAACCATGTATAAATTTCAGAAGCCAATCAAACACTAATGACCCTAACCATTAATGGCACATTTAGGTCAGTGTTGTTGATTGGTTTGGTGGAATTTACACATAGTTATATAATCTTTTTTTTTTAATGGTCAACATTTATGTATTTGGTATAATGGTTAAGCCTATTTTATGTTAAAGAGGTCATGAGATCAAGTACCATTTTAAACATAGGTCAAACTTCTAAAATAAAGATAAATTAGTACTTTTATCTCACATAGAGGTAAATTGTAATTTCAAAACCGGACTTAGTGTTAACCCAAGAACAACCCAACCTTAATTCATGATTGAGGCAATTTGATTAACCCAAGTAAAAACCTTTGTTTGAATTTGCAAACTTCCAAACTTTTGGTGTGCGTGTGAATTAGATTAAAAAGTGTTGGGGGTATTTGAATTTAAAAAAAAAAAAAAACTGAGAAAACCACATCCGACATAAAGACCTAGTCGTGCTGGCTCATCAACCACCCCAGGGGCCTAGGGCCATCAACTTGCACAAAGGGGTGATGCCCATGAAAATCAAAACCATGACCGCCCTTCTAATGGGCAAGGCCCCACCCCACTATGCCAACCCCACTTATGGAAAATTCAGGTGTAATCTAATCCATTTACAGTAACTACATGTAAAACTCTTTGATTTCGTTCTTCCTTTACGGATCCAATATTGCCATATACATTTTGGATCCTGATTGACTCTGCATCATCGGATCTTATTTAGCTGCAAATCCATATTTAGATCTAATTCACAAATTTGAGATTTGGACTAAGATCATGATCTGGTTTGTATCTAATTGTTTGAACTTACATGAGGGCCTAGTGCTGCTCTTAGGCTATGCTTGGAAGACAAATGTGTGAGGGAGACAAGGAGCTGCTTTGGTTTGGGAGATGGCCTCCTATCTCCCCATTTCAACTGCATTCTCACGAGGATGTAGTTGACAACTCCACTCTCATCACCCATCACCCCTCTCATCTCTGCTGTTAATGGCATTGAAATGGGTGATACAAGTCACTCAGGCATGCAAATTAGGCAGCAACCCGGTTCTAAGCACAGGGCCGCAGGAGCATGTTACAAGCACACTAACTCTGCACACAGAGGCACATGCACGTGCACACACACTTGTGCATATGTAAAGATGCACGAGTGCCCAAGGGTGCCAAAATTCTGTAATGAATTTGGCATGTAACTTGGTCCTGATAGATGAGGAGCGCCAGTGGAAGGACAAACCACCTGACTGGCACCCCATTTTTTGATTGTATGCAACAATTTTTTGAATACACTGGCCGGGTCAGACTAATTAACCCCAGATTACTAATAAAAAAAGATAACATGCGCGGCGCACTGAGGCAGGAAACAGTAGGGAAATGTCTACCTGAGACAGGCACATGACTGTAGTAGGTGCCCCAACACCGGTCACTGGGCACTGCCTCTGGAAGTTTAGGTGGCATTGTAGCTTTCAAGACCTGGTTGCCCTGTTGTGCTTTTATTCCTTGAGAAACATATAGGTGTTATCGACGAGTTAGTGAAGAAAACATTGTGTTTCCCATGGGGCATGCATGAGACAAACAGGTCCCATGGGAATGTAGCTCAGGTTTTATGTGAAATTTTTTCTCCATTGTTAGGTGGGAAGGAGGAATCCTTTCCATCAGGAAACTGCACGCATGCCCTCAACGTGAGACCACAATCGACAGATCCATTAAGACAAAGGGCTCCCAAGGAGCTTGAGAGACGGTCCAACCAGGCTTTTACGGGCATGCAGGCTTGGTCCAGGTTATTTTAGGCTGAGGCCTTGGATCCAGGCTCACAAAATGGGTCACTGGGTTGAGATTGGGTTCAGGCCGGACTAGGGATGTCAACGAAAAAGATAAAAACCAATTGAATCTTGAGTCACTGGAACCCGATGATAATCACTAACTATCTCGTTACACAGCACCTTGGCTATGAACTGAAATGGGTTACTAGCTTTCGCAGCAAATTCAAAGAAACTGACGTCCGAAACATTCATCATTAGACTTTGGTGTTCCTCATACCATTTATGAGCAGAATCTAAGGTCGAGAACTTAGTATACTTAAAGGCTGCTTCACAGACAAAGTCAGATTCAGAGTCACATGAAAAAAGATAAAACCAAATCCGGATCCGATTAGAGTTTAAAACCCGATATTTACACTTAATCAGATTGGGATCTTAGTCAGATTCAGATTTCAACACAAAATTAATGCCGAATTCAAATCTGATTTCTAATCGGATCTGGATTCAGGTCAGATATCAGGTTACAACATTCTACCCGTTGAAAAACAGTCTACCTGGGGCAGGCCTGGATCTTATCAGGTTTCGGGCTGCAGAAGCAGCTTAAACCTGGTCCATCCCAAGCCATATGTCAAAACTTTTGTGAGGAAATGGCCTGGCTCTTTCTGGCCCTTGTAGTCAAACCCTTCAAGTGAAAAAACCTGATTCGTCCTGGCATGTGGTCTCAAAAGTTGAAGTGGATGCTCATCAGAGTTTGCAATAATCAGCAAAATTTCAATAAAGAATGAACAAATGATTACAAAGGTTTTACATTAAAAAAAGATCACGAGAAAAACCACATAAAAAACTCGGTTAGCCAAAAAAAAGTGTGGGTACATGAACATGATTCAAATTGAAGGCTCAATATGATTTAAACCTGACCGATTAAATTGAATCCATATATCGTTGAGTTTTTTCGAAAAGTGTTTCTCCTAGATATAAACATTTATGTTCTAAACGTCTCTCAAAAGAGCCAGATTTCCTCCCTTTTTTTTTTTGACAAAACAGCTCTTTTATTTCAAAAGTTTTTTTTGAAAAAAGGCATGTTTATGGACTTTTACAACATTTTGTATGAACATAACATCCTTTTCATACTTATGTATGGGCAACATGAGAAAAGAAAGTCCTCTATGTTTCCTATGAACTGCCATTGCATGACAGTTTTGAAAACTCAAACGACTAAAAAATAACACAACCAGTTCTCACATGTATTAGCTATTAAATAATGAAATCAGCAGCAGTATAAGTTTACACTACTGTATAACAAAGGAAACAACCATGACCTACAAATTGACAGACAAACCGCACCAAGGCAAAACTTGCACATTCTGCTTTGCTGTAGCGCCGCCCGACAACCGCAGCTCTAGGAGCGAGAAAACCGATCGTTCCATCATCAATTCATGGTGAATGGGCCTCTGTCTACAACTCTGCATCTATTCCCACTTGACTATCCCCTACTTACTATGTTAATTTGCCTAAATACATTAGAATGAAAAAACACTAGCACAAACCAGCCTAAACAGTGGCGCAAAAACATTATTTCACGCACAACAAATCGAAGGTATTGAAGCAATAATTCCTGGTTAGTTTACTACAGCATCATCTCCACATGAAGTAATTACTATGAAAATTTGCTTTTACAACGAGATGGATGCAACATCGAGTTGGCACACTGCAAAACCCTTTTCCCAGTTGGGCAGCGGAGGGCAAAAGCATTCGACCGTATCATGACAACTAGATCGTTGTGGATGGCAGTTCCCTAGGTTCAGAACACAGGAAAAGATCAGTCTTGCTAGAGTTCTAATATGGCTACTCAGCTTGCAGCTTGATTCAAGCTGAGTTCACCAACTTGATTGGGGTCACAGAGACAACAAATTGTTGTCCTTCCACCAATAAAAGCACAGGATAACTTGTCAATCCCTATGGTTACAACTTTTAACCGAATTACAAATAAGATGGTGTTGTATCATACCTTGGATACTTTCAACGCTGACTGTGTTACATAGTTGCCAAAAGGGTCTTTCAGAAGCATTACGAAATCTGGAGATTCAAGGAGCTCTCTGATTATACAAGTGTGTTCTTTTTCTCCACTAACATTCAGACATTTCTCCACGACGTTACTGCTGAACTTTTGCATGGACAGGGAAACATAATGACCTCTAAGCTCATTTATAACCTTAACTTTAACCCACGGTGCCTTCAGGTCTAGCACAAACTGCACCACATAGTTGCTGAAACAAGAGAGAGAGAGAGAGAGGAGTCAACTTCAACTCACACTGGTCCGAAACCATGCAATCCCAACTAAAGTTATGAAGGTACATACCCGAAAGGATCCTGCGATAGATGAAGTGCGTTCACACTTATTTCATTAATCAACCAATACTTCAGCTCTCCTTCAGCATGCTCCAAACATCGTTGCATCGTACAACATCCAAGGGAATGGGTTGCAATCTCAACACAATGTGTTGCTGCGGCATCAATGAGAAACTGCCAATAGGAAAATAAAAGTGCTGAATGAACTCCATGATTATTTGATTAGGATGCAAAATGTGCACAACTAATTGTACGGACTTACCCCAGATAAAAGATAGTTTAACGTATATAAAAGGACTGAATTAGAGAAATAACATGCTAGTTAAGTTGTTCAATACAGAGGACATGCTAACTACCAGAATCCCATGATTACAGCAAGGTTCTGTTTTTGCACTGTAACAGAGTCAAACATTTCAAGTCTTATCCTGAAAATTTTGCACCTTCAAATAAATAATTGATCATGTTGAAGCAACTTGCTTTGAACACACAAAGTCGCATAACCTGGAATTTATCACTTAAAAGAGGATCTACAGACAAATTACTTTATCACAAAAACCAGCAGGTGAAATCAGAGTTGGATGGATACATTGAAAATGTAATGAAATGGAAGAATAAAGTCTCTATGATCTTAAATGAGGGTCATATTTCCAGATGCATGGTGATAAATTTCTGTAGATCTAGCAAATACAAGTATTGTTATTATTTAAGATTGATGCACATCCACTTCCACATCGCATGCTTTGCTCTGTAATGCTGTAAAGACAAGATATTGAGCAACCTAACTTACACACAATCCTAAGTGCTTCAGATCAAACTGGAAGCACCCAAACTATTGAAAGGCTGGAAAGCATTCATGAAGGAAATCAACAGCAATTTTTTTTAAAAACAATTTGAAGAATTATTCCCTGTTTTCACAGTCCTTTTATTTGAAAAGGTAGTTTAGGCCCTTTAGGGTGGTTTAGTTAAGTATGCCTTTATTGGGTTCTGTCAAAGAATAGGTTTTCTTGTCATTAATTCCGTAGTTTGCAACTGCATGGTTAGAGTTGTTTGGGGCAAGGAAAATGAGTGTTGCAAATGAACTTATTACTTCAGCTTTTCAAAGAAAAGAAATTCCCTTCCCATGGGCCTTTTGACGGGAACCTTACAAGGCACAACTGGCAATATCAATAGTTGTAATAGACCTTGTTCTTGAAATTTGACATGTTTCATTGTGATTCCTCACGTGAAATTACTTCTTGTTCTAACTTTACACAAGCTTATTACGTCCATGTTGCTCAACAGATTTCATTTCAACACTTCCTACAAGCATGCTGCCAAATTCACATCCTCAAGATATCCAAACGTTGACAAATTGCAATTTCCACTGCTTCTACTTTCACCTACCACAAATTATTAGAAATACATACATACATACATATAACATACATAAAAAATACATACATATAGGGCAAATATTTGCTACTGTCAGCAGTATGTAAAATAGACTAAAGAACATGATTTTCACTCTTTTTTGTGAATCTAACATTGCAGATGTGACTATTTGAATTGCATGGTGTGGTTAGTGGAAAACACGGTTTAGATCATGTGATTGTGCCATGTAAGTAGCTTTTCCAAGTGTGTAAAAAAAATCTCACAATGCACTAAAATTTCATGACTCAGAAAAACATATTTATACACCAAAATGACATGATCCAAGATGCAATCACTTACAAACAAACAAACAAACCATGCGGGATGCATCTAAGGGGTCAGAGTGACTACACAAAGCTTGCACCTATGAATTCTAACAAGACAGTATGGTACATTAGACAATAAAAGTTATATATACCCTACACACATATGGTATATAAGAATGATGAACAACACTGTTGAGAAAATAGTCCTAAAAGGTAGATTAATGACGTTTTCTTATCCATGTCTTTTTCCTCTTTCTCTCCTCCGTAAGTTAGCCTTGTCACTCTCATATTGTTAAGTTATACTTCTTATGGCTCCATCCCAAGTTCTTTCTCTCATCGATTTGGTAATCCTATCCTATAGTAAATCAAGCTATTCAACATCAATCATTATCAGTTCTTGTTTAGTGTCTAAGTACTCACAGTTCACACAATATGTCTTTATGTTATTTGGTATTTCTAACCATACTTCAATTAAGCCAACTAGAAAATGAAATTTCTAACAGAAGAACAGAATATAGAATTCACAAATGACCAACCAAAACAAAAAATGCACAAATTAGCAATGCCCTAAGAATAAGAAAGACATAAATAAACTCGTACAACTAAAACCAACATTCGGAAAGAACCAACTAAAATGTATGATATGGGAAACTTTGCATGCATTTGCACTTGAGTAAATGCCAAGGGTTTGGATCAATTCTATATTTCCTCAGCAGTACATTTAAAAGGGTTACTTTATCAATATGCCTAATGAAGCACCATTTTCAGACCAAGTGTAATTCTGCTGTTCTTGCACACGATCAGTAATGAAGAGTGTTTTTTTTCCTGAAAAAGTCTATGCAGATTTACTAAGACACAAAATTTTAACCCTTTACATTATGGTTAAGATACCAACAAAGAGAAATATCAGTCAAATCCAAGATGCACAGTAAATATGAAATATTGGTAACTCAGATAAATGGTCAAGAAAGCACTTGAGATGCTGAATCAGTAATATTTTGGCGATGTCCATCACATGAGGTTCATATAATCAAATATTGCTGTGAGTAAGACACATATTTGTTGACAAGAAATTTCTAAACCAAAAAGTTCGCAACAAATCATTATTTTGAATTTATGCATGCCACTTAACAAATAGCCTCAGACTCAAGGCACTAAGAACTTCAAGAATATGTACTTGAAAATACACTGTTGGAAGTGATTCTCTCACTTAGCCAAACCAGCACTGGCGATTAATTTGACAATTTCACATAAAGGGATTACTGTGCATACTTCAATTCCATTAATACAATATAATGATCAGTGAACAACCAGTATCTTTGTCACGTGCATACGAAAATAAAAAAAGACTCACTATGATCACAAGAATTTTCTATTCGCACTTTCAGTCAAAAAGTTCATAAGCAATAATTCATATATCAGGCTAGTAGTTTCAGAAAACGTGAAGGGAATAAGAATAATTTAAGTAAATAAAGAATATAAGACTAAGAAGATTTCACTCGCTGTTTTGCTTCTCATTAAACTAGAGAACCCCTTAAGAATGAAAAACATGGGATCACCTTGCACAAGAGCTTTGGGGGAGGGTGACACAACACACTTAAACTCTGAATTGTCTACATATTGCCCAACTTTATTGAATGACCCCGCAATCTCATCAAATGCAAAACAGAAAGATGTAATAGCCATACAACTGGTCCATGCATCATGAAAGAATACTTTTATTTCTTCTTTCTTCTGATGGTACAGGTGTAGAGAAATTCAGAAAAAAATACAGGGCGTTTAACAACAACGGCGGCCATTACCTCACTATCTTTATTGCTGAATTTCTGCAAGCAGCGTTGCACAACATGGTTGCCACTCAAATCCTTGATCAGCTTCAACACTCCGGGTTTCAAGGCCGAGGAAATCAGGGATATCTCCTCTTCGGTCTTGATGGTGTCTACCAATTTCTGCACAACCCTTGTCCTGCGAAACCAAGAAGGATCATAAAACTCAAAACCTACCACCTACCCACAAAAGATAATCAATGGTTTCACACTACCAACATCACCAAAGCTAGATACGGAACCGAGGGACCACTCACCCATGGCAGTTAAGAGACATATCGACGAGCTGACCCTCTTTTCGAGTCACAATGGCAATGATTTCCATCCTCTTCCTTGCATCGCAGGCCTCCAAGATGATCTGAACGAGGTAATTCCCGAAGCGATCGACCATCAACTCGCATATATGGTCCTTAACCTCCGAGAAGATCGTCTCGAACTCGTCCGGCGACCCTTCTTTACACTTGGTCTGCAAGAACCGACCGCCATGCTGCTCCTTGGCGATCTCCACCATCTTACCCTTCACCTCCTCGAGCGACGTATACCGCGCGCTCTGCTGCTGGTTCTGAAGAAAGGCGGACAACTCTTCCTCTTCCCATCCGCTCTCCTCCCACACGTCCTGCGCCTTCTTCCGGACCAGCAAACCGTCCGGCTCCGCCCGGAGCGGCCTCCTCATGGTCATCTGCAACCAGGCGGCGGCGTCTCGGTTCGCCATCTGCCTCGCGACGAACGACTCGCTGCGAGACGGCGAGAGGCTCAGCCGCTCGAGTTCGTTCACGCAGTTGCTGCACCAAGAGCTCTGCGGGACGACCCCGAGAGGCGACTCGGTTCGGTACGAATACCCATCGAAGGATCTGCCCATAACAGAGAGAGGATGCCTCTGTCTCTGTCTAAGTAACTCCACCATCGCCCGCTCTCCCGGAGAAGAAACCGATTCGAGGAACCGGTTCTCATGCGGTACCGAACCGGGGAGATGGAGTCCATAGTCGTGGAGGCCAGAGGGCCATCCTGCGTGGTAGAGGTGGTCGGCATTAGATGGGTAGAACGGAATCCGGTCGCCGGCGGCAGAGGGATGGTGGCTCCGCCAGAAAGCCTGGTAGAAGGCCTCGAGGAGGCGGGAGTCGTAGCCGCCGGAGGGGGCGGCGGGGAACTCGCCAGAGAGGAGGGACGCTGGCGGCGGCGTGCTCTCCGGAGAGGACTTGTTGGACCCGTAGCCGCTGTAGAAGAGGGACGCTATGTCGTCGTCCGCCATGGTTTTACCTTCCTTATTCTGCAAGGAGGGAGAAGAAGAAGAGGAAGAGGAAGAGGAAGAGGAAGAAGAATAGGAAAGAGGGTATAGGGCTTCGTGGGGAGGGGTTTTCGGGGGGGTTTAATGGGGGGAGAGAGAGAGGGAAGTGGTGGGGAGAAGTTAGACTTCTGCTAGTAGACGCATGCAGATAGAGATTGTAGAGAGAGAGTTTGTGTTGGTATAGGAAGGTGGCACCTCTTGCATTCATCATTATAATATAATGTCATTCAAGAGAAAGCTAGAAATTTGACGGTGCATGCGTATCATTTCCTTTTTTGGAGAGAGAGAGAGAGAGAGAGAGGGGGACTTTCCTTTTTTTCGGTATGGGAAGGATGAGGGACAATATGGTAAGAAGCCTCTTTTTTATGAAGTGGTTCCTCTTATTTTGATAGAATCCAGTTAACTTAATTGGATTTGTGCTATGGAAATACTTAATTGGATTTGAGTTCTTGGATTTTTTTCTTATTGGAATTTACGTAACTAACCAAACCACTGTTGTTGAAATTGAATCTAAGCGGCTTCTCAACCATTTAAGAGCAAATCAGCTATTCTTTCTTTTTATTTTTGTTATAATTAGAATATTTGCTCCATATTATATTGTTTAGTCATTAATTTCCTATTTTAGAATTTGTTTAGACCCTATGAGTCATCATTCACTTTATTTCTATATTTTCCTTGTTTTAGATCGATTTTTCTGAATTTTTTTAAATCAGTTTTATCCGTTTCGGGTTGTTTTTCTCAATCTTTTTGAAAAAATGATTCTATTCAAAAACAGATTGTGACAACACTGAACCAAACAATTTATCTTTCGTACAACTCCTTTTTTTTGGATAATAAAGCTACTGGATCACATTAATAAACTTGCCAAGAGTTATCCTAACAAAAAAATATTAAGAGGGAATAACCACCCTAAAGATTAGATTGGAACATCAAATGTTATCTCTAAGATCTTTTGGCTTAGGTCCAACGTGCCACATAAAAAATGCCCTATGTTAAGGTAATGATTTTCATGACACACACTCGTGTGAAAAGTAGTATGTCTCTAAATAAAGTCTGCATTTTGGAATTCATAGGCCTAAATTTATGCCTAAATGAAAACTGCATTTTGGGTAAACTGCCCTAAGAGATAGGTATTCATAAATAATTGGATACGCCAGCACAATTTTGATATCGTCGGTCTTATTGAGTCAAAGATTGAGTCCGTTGATTCATCGATAATAAATCAGGTTTGGCGTGATTGCAATTGCCCTTCTCTTCTTGCTCGTGGACGCTTAAGAGCATAGTAACAAAGGTTAAAACGGTAATTTCTCGGTTGTGAATTTTTCGGGAGATTTTCAACTTTTTGAATAATTTTAGAGTTTTTTTGGCAAAATCTCAGCAAAATAAAAAAAAAATCAAATAATTTTTTAAAAAATATAAAAATAAATCAAATAAAAATAAATTATTAACACATTTAATTTTACACGAAAAAAAATCTAAAATTTATTTTCAATTCCACTAACCATATATCATCCATTGCTACCTTAACTCTCGATTAGCAGTATGCAAAACTAATCAACAAATGATTTCAAATATAAAAATCATTAACGCAAGGATGTCCTACAAATCTTATGCCCATTATATACATGCAAAAATAGAATAAAAAAAATCATCAAACAGTGAGTTCAATCAATATATGTATCTGATACATAAGAACAAATTCATCTTAAACAAAGAGTAGCCCTCATTTTAATCATGCTTCAAAAAGCCAAAAGAATTTTTTTTTAAACACCTTCTGTAATAACCAATTCCCGGCGCTCATGAATTTGAAGTACAATACTGCGACATGCCCAAATGCTCAAATCGACAACCCCAAGATGACAAACAAGAGAAGAGGTTCCCACTAATCAAGGAAAACAGAGCTCCCCATCTTGGCATTGAGAGAGAAAGAGAGAGTGAAGGAGTCTTACTATTCTAATAGATGAAGGCGTAGCCGTATAGAAGATGGTGGAGATATAGGCGAGGAGTGCAGTGGTGACGGTGTGAAGAGCGCCATGCCAGCCCTCTGCGCTGCTTGGCTCCCACACGACAGCAGCCCCAGCCTGATCTCAATGGTGCACACCATGGACAGCACAAGGAACACACACTCCATCACCAACCCGAAGCACCCTGTTGCTGATGCGCGCCCTGAATGCCTCCTCGGTGTTGTTGTTGTTGTTGTTGAGGATGTTGATGGTCAGCTTCAATCCCTGCACCACCAGGCTCGAGAAGAGGAAGAAGCTGAAAGGACACCATCTCGAAGACCATCAGCTTTCATGCCAAATACTGTGCCGATAGATCGCAAGATTTACAAAATCTCGTGATATTTTTGCTAGATATTGTCACAAAACGAAAAAATCATGATATTTTTATAAATCTCGCAAAAATTTTACCGTTTTTTTAAACTTTTAAAATATTATTCGCGAGAAAAACACTAGATTTTCGTAAATCTCACGATATTTGTCACTATGCTCAGGAGGTATATTGATGTGGAAGCGTTGTCGCAACATTCCTATTTTTAGTTTGAGCCACTGTCTCTCTACTGGTGAACGACCGGATGACTTCAGCTAGGAAGTAAATTTGTATGGGAGAAAGTTGAGGAATTTTGTTGCAGGTCTTTCGCCGGTGATTTTAACTATATGCTAAATGTGACGGAAAACAATAGGTCGGTCTCCAATTTGTCGTTTGTCAGGAGTTTTGTACAACGCAACTCTTGTGGAAAACAATCTGTCTTGCTCAGTGGGGGAGTGTTTTTCATTGTCCAACAAATGTGCTTTCCCTACTTGGAGAAGAATTGAACTTGTTATCGCCTCCACCGAGTGTTTAGTGGTTGCTACTGGATGTATTTCCCCTTAAACCATTTCTGATCTAGGGACTAAGATTCAGGTGTGATTTTTTTTCAATGCCTCAATTTCCTTTTTCATGGCACCAGTTTGGATCTCTTATGGCTTCTTTAAACATCACATTTTCTTTATCTTGGAACAATGAGGCAAGTAAAAACCATTTTTTAATGAATACTTTGACATGCCATATACCTTTGGTTTCAAAGTTCCATCTTAAAACTGAGTTATCATGTGATGAGTGCATGTATGGGTCATCACAAACTTGATTCTTGGGCATCATGGGCTAAGCGAGCTCTTGGCTGTTGGGTGACATGGACTGAATGTCGTCGTCACCTTCAATTCTAAATTCATCAAAATTAGACTCAATCATAGAGTCATTGAATTTTTCTTTGTTCTAGAAGAGAAATCTTAAAACAATGGGATCTTGATTGACCTTTCTATTTAACTATATATTTTTGTCTTCATTTCCACTTCTAAAAGGGAAACTATATTAATCAAATATGACATGCGGAGAGATAATCATTTTTCTAGTTTTTAGGCTTAGATAAAAATAATCATGATGCTTGGGAGCATAGCCCACGAATACAAATTTTTTGGATTTATCCTCTATTTTGTGTTTTCTATAAGTGCATAAGCACAAAAAACAGGCACAACCAAATATTTTCAAAATTTTATAATTTGGTTCCATTTTGAAGAAGACTTCAATAGGACTTTTTCCTTTTAGAACCTTAGTTAGAGTTATATTCATAAGATATGTGGTAGCACTAAAAGTATAAAACCAAAATTTTTGAGGTATACTAGCTTCAACCATCATAGTAAGACCACATTTAACGATGTGACAATGACGTCTTTTAGCAGCCCCATTTTGTTCGAGTGTGTGAGGGCAAGATATCCAATTGCCAATGCCATTAGATTCAAGAAATTTCGAGAGCCCTTGGTATTCACCTCCCTAATCCGAGTGAAAAAATTTAATCTTAGAGCCCATGACTAATTCAACATGAGCTTTAAAATTTTGAAAATTTTGAAATAAATTTCATTTTTGCTTGAGTAGATATAGCCATGTGTACTTGGAGTGAGCATAAACAAATAAAGCATAATAATGAAAATCGTCAATACTAGTGGCTGGGGTTGGACCCCAAACATCAGAATAAATAACATCAAGCAAATCGTTTACTAGTGTTGCGGGCTGATCAAATGGTAGATGATGACTTTTTCCCACCTAACATGCCTCACACACCTTATTCTTAATGAAATCTTGAAAAGGCAAACCAAGTTTATTCAATACTTTCACCACCGTATCAAGAGCAGGATGACCCATACGCTTATGCCAGAAATCAATAGAATCCTTTTTTGAGACACATGCCTGCTTATCCCCTGCAAGTGTCATCTTGTAGAGTCCTCCTTCACTTTCTCCTTGGATAAGAGTTCTCCCTATACTGCAATCCTTCACATAACAACAACTTAGGTGAAATTCAAAAAACACATTGTTATCTTTAGCAAATTTCTGAACCAATAAGAAATTTTTTGAGATTTGAGGTGCATGTAATATTTCATTCATCATGAATTTATCAAAAAAGGAGGAACCAATGTGCTTGATACTCAAACTTGAACCATCTCCAATTATGATGTTGTCATCACCTTGATATTATGAGTAAATAGACAAATTATTCAAGTCACTTGTGACATGATGCGATGCACCTGAGTCTGAGTATCAGTTGTTGTTGTCGCTCGAGTCATTATGGGGAGTCACATGATAAGCACTAGGAGAAGACATTGGATTGTTGAACATACGACTGCAATTGATAACATGTCCGGGCTAAATGACTCGGTTTTTTACAGATCTAACATATGATACATGGTTTATCATTTTGATATCGACCATCTCACAGCCTCTTGGAGTAAATCCTCTATGATTTTGGTTTCCATAGTTAGGTTTGAGTGTCGTGTTTACAGAGGCATTAATTTGATTGGACTCGGTGTTATTGATGCCAACGAGATGTCTTTCTTGAATCAGGAGAAGACTATAGAGTTCATTCAGAAAGATTTGATCTGAACTAGTTTCTATGGAGGTCTTAAAAGCATGAAATTCTGAGGAAAGACCTCTTAGGAGTTGCATAACCAAATCCTCTTCAGGGACCAGTTTAGATGCAATGGTCAACTCATAGGATATAGACCTGGCTTGCTGAAAATATTGATCGATCGATTTGCTTTTTTTCTTGAAGTTATCCTTTTAATTGTATTATACGAGATCTTGAATGCGCCGCATATGATGACTTGAGGGTGTTTCAAAGCTCGAAGGAGAAAGTTAGGCCAATAACTTGGCAGTGAACCGATTCACTTAATGAGGAAATCAACCAACTCATTAAAAGTTGATCATGTTTTATCCAAGCAATATATGAGGGATTTAACTATGTTGATCCTTCGACATAACGAAAAGGACACGGTTTGCTACCGTCAACATATCCCATAAGATCATATGTGATCAAAATGGGTTTGAATTGCCATTTCCACCGTAAATAATTTTCTGAAGTTAATTTGATGGACAAGAAGTGCTGAAGATTAGTGAGAACATGAGGAAAAATCAAAGTGCTAACATTTGATGAAGATTGTTGATTCCCGACGCCACTGGATTGAGAGGATGACATTGAACTCGAGGCCATGATCGTTGTGCTCTGATACCATAAAAGAATAAACTTTTAACGTGGTTCAACCTCAGGATAAAAGCCTATATCCACAATTCCCTCTCTCACACACACAATTAACATGAGAGAGGGTTTTCATTGATTTTATAGCTCACACTACAATTCTGATCTCTTGATTCAAGAGATTTATTAATGAGAGATTTACACTATCATAGGGATTATCTTCAGCAGTTTTATATTTTAACAACTTTCCATTTGTGCCATCATTATCTTTTCTTCTTTTACCATATGTAAAGATGTCAATGCAGTAGCAGACTGGACTCTCGGTCCAGGTCATGATATTGGCTAACAAAGTTTAAAGTGGACTTCATCTATTTTTCTGATTTCACCACAATAAAACCCGTTAAAAGCATTTAATAGGAATGAACTCGTGTTCATTCCTATGGAGTTGGCACCTTCCGATATGAACAACTATCACCCTATCTCACTCTTGGGCGATGTTTAGAAAGTCATTGCTAAGCTGTTGCTTTCATATTGAAGTGTGTCATTGGATGTACCATTGATCTGGCTTAATGCCCATTGATTATGGGTCATCACTTACAGGAATGTTTTGTCTTGGCCCATGAAGTTGCTCATGATCTTTACACTCTGATCAAGCCTTGCTCATGTTAAAACTCGACCTCACTAAAGCCTTCGATTTTGTTGATGGTCTTATTTGTTTAATTTGCTTCGAAGCTTTGAATTTGGAGACTCACGGATTGGGTGGATTGAGGATCTAATCTCTAATGCTCAAATGACGGTGAGGAGCCTAAGACAAGGTTGCCCCTCGTCTCCTCTCTTATTCGATATTGTGATTGAAGGTCGGACAACAATTTTCAGATCTATCCCATTGCTATGCACAATAAAAATGTCTCCCTAATTCAATATGCAGACAAAATCTTCTTGTTTGGTGTTGCTTGCTGCAACATATGTATAGAATCGCCACCATCTTGAGGAGTTTTTCTATGGTTTAACTATGTAGTAGTGTTTCAACTTGTGTTGGGATGTTGCAGGTTAAAATTCTAATGGTATAGTTGTATAACCCCAGCTTGCCTATCTAAAAAGGCATGCATTCACTTTCAATGATTATTGCTCTTACTGGTCTGGTATCACTTTGATTGTCAGGGAGGAGTATTTTGCTAAGAACTTGATTCTTGACCCTGAGTTGGTACTTTGTCTGGTGGTGTTGGCTTATATATACTTGCATGGTGAAACACTGGGAAAGAGAAACAAAGACATATTTACAGAGGCTTTCACCTCCCCTGATTTTTTGAGGCGTCTCCTCTTAATAGATATTTTCTACCTGGTTAGGATCCGAGGATTTGAATTGGTTAAGACCTTTGTTTCGAGTGAACTTTTCTACTTTTCTAGCATAGGTTAAGTCCTCAACCTATGACTGTATTATTTATTTATTTACTGATAATATAAATTTCTCTTTCCCTCAAAAAAAAACATGTACGACTGATATCTATCAGAACTCCAGTGAGTTATATGATCATTAGCATTGATGCTATAATAAAATATCTCCTACATCACTAAGCCTAATCGCATTGAATGGGGTAGAGAAGTGTTTTCATTAGCATTTAGTGTATGCTTCTTGGTATATTATTATCCAAAAGAACCTACCTACTAAATTTTGAAACACTACTACATAGGAAACTTCTAATTATGCATAGTCACAGCTTGGCATGGTCTTTTGGCAGTGCTTTTTTAAACGAAAGAAAGTGGTTTTTCAATTTATCATGATATTTTGAAATTTTCATCTACAATAAGCTTTATAATTGCATAACACTTGAGACTATGTTATTGGGATTAAGGTATAATGCAAAAATAAATTAAGTGACCATTAGGAAGGTAACAAGTGATGAATGATGCTCTTATTGCCTTGTGTCATGGGGACATTTTTGTCAAGTTTACAGGCAGAATCACCAAGATCAAGAATGCCATTTTGGAGTAAAAAAAAATAAAGGGTCATGGTAAATTAACTTGGGGAAGAAGTTTGTTTGTTGTTGGGGTTGGGAAACTTTTCACCCTACACCAACTCAAGATGCATGCGTTGTGAGGTGCTGGATGGCACGTGTGAAGTAGACTTTGTTCTCGATGAATGCAATGTAATCATGTAAATGCGCTTCATAGCACATGTAAACTAAGGCCCAATATATAAGTAAAAAACAGGCTAGGGCAGAGTAGACTTGTAACTCCGTTGGCTCAGATGACATGAAGGGTGAGCTTTGTGCACAATGGCATTGATTCACATTCACATTTGGACTAATAATCGGGCCAAGTGTACTATGGACACGATCCAGTCATGCCAACTACTCCCAGCCGATGAGCCCTTTAAATTGATAAGCTCTTTTGTGTTTTTTCCTCATATTTAACTTGTGGAAACCTGCTATCGAGTTCATAGACATAGTCATCGGCTGGGCACTAAAAACTTCAGGATCGAGTATCCCCGCCACCAGGGTTTATGCTTACTTTGGCATTTCCAAAGAAGTAGGGTCGATAGGAATCGAATCCCGACTACCCATCTGACAGATGAAGTCCTTTTTAACTACGCTAATCCCTTATGGGCACATTTAGAAGT
This sequence comes from Nuphar pumila, assembly GCF_984573655.1. Classification (NCBI taxonomy): domain Eukaryota; kingdom Viridiplantae; phylum Streptophyta; class Magnoliopsida; order Nymphaeales; family Nymphaeaceae; genus Nuphar; species Nuphar pumila. Next base: position 83,029,757 of record NC_143254.1, on the reverse strand, counting down.
GAGAAAGCTGTAGGAAAAGTGATGCAAAATAAAAAAATACATATGGATTTTCTGACTTTTCCAAAGGAGAGAGTCTTTTTTGTTAAGAGAGTTTTTCTAAAAAGTAAATTTTTTGATAGGAAACATTCCTCCATTGAGGGAGGGGTGGAAGAATGTTTTTTATCAAGAAAAAAATTATTTTTACACTCCCCACCACCCATCTCACCACCACCATCCATCTCACCTCCACCCTCCTCCTTCTCACTCTCATTTTTTCACATTTTTTCACTCTATTTTTTCATGCTACACAAACAAGCAAAAAAATTTCTTTTGAAAAACTTCTCATATCAAAGATTCTCATAGATAAAACTTTCATTTCCTATGAGAGTTTTTCTCTCTTCTAAACCTGCCCTTGAGATATAAGCTCTTTGATTGAAAAAAAATCATATATGAGAAAAAATTAGCTACACTCATGAGTTTCAAATTGTATAGTTGAAATTCACGGGGGCAGGTATTGTTGACAAAATCTGACCACATAAAAACTTGTTAAACATGGTCATTTAGTAAGAATGAACCCCTAGATCGTGCTATATATTTCAATGTAAAAGCATTATTTATTGAGCTGTGAAATTTTGATATAGTGTATGTTGTGGAATTTTTAACCCTCGAGGAAAAAACCTGCATACACATTGAAAAATCATGATACAAGGATTGGTCCCTAATCAAGTATTGTTCAATCAAATAACCGGGTGGTCAAAAAGCCTTAGAGATAATGGTAGGCAAAAGACCAGCCTGGACTCTGATTTCAAGCGTGATTTTTCTGTATAATAAATTGAAAAAAAAAATCAGGACTTAGAAATCATGATTATATTTTGACTATATGATCTGAGGTACAATTCTTAGAAAACAACATATACTTTTCGTATTCATAGGGTTAGATCAAGTGCAAGGAAAAGACTTTGGTGCACAATGAAGGAACAAATATATATATATATATAAAGAGAGAGAGGGTACCATTTGCTACCTTCTTAGATAAAGAACTCTTAGCTGGAGTTGTTTTGACAAAATCTCACATCATGGATGTGTTCAAAATAGTCAAAATGGTAGAAATTGACCCTTAGATCATAGTTTTCTTATGTAAAAATATGTTTTCTTGAGGCTTTAAAATTTGATAAATTGTAAGCCATTGATTTTTAAAATCACATCTGGAATGTTAAATGTGCAAAAAAACTTAAAAAAATAAGAAATATATTATATTTTTTATTAAAAGGTTTCATACCCACTATATATATATATAGTAAGGAGTAGTTGCCTACCTCCATTAAAAGGAACCTCAATAGATGTGTGTGTCGTCCATCATGCCCATGTCGAAGGGGTGAAAACACCTTTTGACGGTGGGCTTGTGAGAAGCTTTGTGAGTAGAGCTATGAGCCAACCCATTTAGGCAAATGAGCAAAGCACGAACATGGCAAGCACGGCTCGTATAAGCTCATTATACATATTATATATTATATGCATATATTATTTATATGAAATATTTACTTTTCAATAAAATCTATATAATATATTTATTATATATGTTTTATATATATATTATTCATAGTTCAGCTTGTTTACCAGCCCTACAGAAGACGAGGCCTTTAATGACAGTCTTGCTTACCACTAAAATTGTTTTTTTGAAAAAAAAGGGTGTCATGCAATGCACGCACTCACGTCTATCCGTTGTTAATTCGATTAGGAGAGAGAGAGAGAGAGAGAGAGAGAGAGAGAGAGAGAGAGAGAGAGAGAGAGAGAGAGAGAGAGAGAGAGAGATGGTTGTCATTAGGGGGGGTTTCTGAGTCTGATGGCAGGATTTTTTTTTCTGAAAACAGCCCAAAGTAAACAATTTTCAAATGTTTGAACTTCATTCAGTGGACGAATGTGATGATCAAACGGTTGATGCGAGATTGGTTCGACCGACCCAAAACAAGGGGTTGGTCGAACATATTATATAAATAAAAGTTAATATTTGATGCCTTTAAAGGCACTAAATTATATAAAACTATTGAGCTAAAAATCATAGGTTCAAGGTTTATCAACTCAATTTGACAACATAGATGTGTTCACTAAGGTCGATCTCTTTGCTAAGGATCAAGCCTTGGATCATGTTATTTCAATCCAAAAAATATAATCTTTTGAATCATGAAATTTTAATGCATTGTAGAATGTTTATTTTTTAGACCCTTAAAAAAACATGTTTATGTGACACAATCATATGTTTCAAAACTCATTTTTCACTAAACAAGCATTGTAGATCACATTTATAATATTTAATGATGTTATGGTGTTGTGGGAGTATCTACTCCCACATATTAGAAATCATGGTTGTAAGTTGTATCTTCTTAATTAAACCTTATGGATGTACTCAACATTGATAGGAATCATGTTTTTGGCATAAAAACAGGATTTTTTAAGTCATGAAATTTTGATACATTGCAAGCCATTGATTTTTATGGTTCTTAAAAAACATAAATCTATGCTATAATCACATTATCCAAAACTTTTTTTTTACTAAATAGATACCCTGAGAACACCCTATCATTACCACTATTTAATTTACAGAAAAAGACTATAATGAAGGATTTTCATCTCAATAGTTATGTATAATTTGATGCTTTCAAAAGCACCAAATATTAACTCCACACACATATATAGAGTAATAGGTACATGCTAAATAAAATATGTTAAATAAACTGCTAAATGAGTTTTTTAGTTTTTTTTATTTTATTTTTAAATTATGACCATACAAATGTAATCTATGTACTTGATTTTATAGGGATCAGCTTTTGAAGTGCACGGGTAGGTTTTTATAATGTTCAAAAAATCAACAATCCAAAATCTTTATAAATTTTCAAGGGTCTAAATATTAGTTTTTTCATCGAAAATACATGATCCAGGTGTGGATTCCTCATAAACAGACCAACCCCAACACATTTACAGGGACAAAACTGCGAAAAAAATATCTAAAGAGCAGAAAAACCTATTTAACACGTTTCATTTAGTACAGACCCATTATTTCATATATATATATATATATATATGAATGAGAGAGAAGTCTACTACCCACGTATCACCTAGGTATCAGTTGACCACCCGATACATAATGTGTCAATCTAGTGGCATCCACATGTTTAAAAGAATATAAAATATCATGTGCCCAACGTGACAGTTATAGACAGGTAAAACAAAGCATTTTGGAAATATCATTATTATTGTCCTCGCTTTCAAGGAGAATATTTATTACCCATTCTTAATGATGCAGGACTGTTGTTTACAACACCCAAATGACAAACTGTCGAATTGGGAGATGAACGGGCATGATCTTTTAGAGTTCGCCTCTAGAGTGCTGCCGCATGGTTCCATTTATAGGTGGTCCATTTATTGTAGTCAATAGTCATATTATAAGTTTCTAAAGGGCCATTTGTTTCATGTAGTTTTCACGGAAAATTACCAAGTGAGCATTTATTTCCCTCCCTTTTCCACCATGAATAAAACAGACACCTTAACATCATGATGAGAAAGTGTCGTGCTGAGCAAAGTTATTTTCACCATGTGTAAATCATTTACTTTCCCCATAGGAAAGAACCTTCATGAAATGGCTAAGCTGGCAAGAGTTACGAAAATCTGGAATATTTGGTCAGTTGTCCTAACCAAGATGAGCCAAAATTCATGAATACATTTGCTTTGGTTAGGGGTATGATGAGTCATCACACTTGGAAAGTTGGTCACTGGTCTATTCTTGTGATCAACTTTCTCAAGTTTCAGAGGAGTCACCCCAGGTGAGAATCACCAACAACTTGCACTTTATGTTTATATAAACTTGTGATTATGATTGGAATTAGGAATATCTTGAAAAAAATTAAGTTCCATAAGACATTGTAAAAGTAATGTTTGCATGTTGTGAAAGTGAACCCCTTGAAAAAGATATAGCCTTTGTAGAGTGAGTCACATGATTCACTTTATGTGTCACTTTTTCATATCTCCAAAACTGGGTTATGAAGCAAAATCACATGCACACAATTCACTATCCATTGTTTGCAAAGTATCAGGAGTCAGGGTATGTTTGCTATGATCATGGGTGGTGGTGATCAATCACAGCTGAGAAAGCAAACGCTGTGATTGTTGTTCACAAGGTCAATCTTGAGACCAGCTTTCACAAGATTCAAGTAAAAAACAATCACATCTAGCAATCACAATTATAATTTGTACTTTTCTTATATTTCACCAACCTTGTGATTTACAATCACAAGATCTTAAGAAAATTCAAGAATCACATAGCATTGCAAACATGGCATCAATGTGTGTGTTGGGTCTCTCTCTCTTGACTCCCACCATTGCCTTCTGCTCCCACGACCCCACAGCTCCACCCTTCGGTCTTCCCCACCATTGCATAGCCGCCCTCATCATCGAAGAGTCCTCCTCAACCCCTACATCACAGGAGAGCCCTCCCTCATCACAGGGTTTTCTCCCCACCCTCTTCCCCTACACGCCTTCCCTCACCCTTTTTCTCACAGCTCTCCCTTCCCTCATGTGTCTTCGTTCTGCCACACCCATCCCTTCCCACCTTAACTCCTCAAGTTTTTCCACCATTTTCTTCTTCAATGGTGGGTGGCAGTGGGTTAGGCTGCGAGAAAAATCAGGGTTTCCTCCTGTGATCCGACTAGCAAGAAAAACAAGGTTTCCTTCAGCGATTAGACTCGTGAAGCATCAACACAAGGAGAAGAGGGCGTCTTGCGGCCCTAACCTTCATCTGGCATCCTACGTGCTTCTCAGCCTCTCTTCCCCCCTTTTCCTAGCAACCCTAACCTCCATCGGCTGCAGGCCCTAACCTTCATCCGGCGTCCTGCGTCCACTCCCTCTAGCATCGTTCGACCGGTGTCGAACGTAGGAATGTAGCCGCAACACAGGAGCACCAGCAAGAAGATGATGGTGCCCCTGCTTAATCCAGCGAAACTGCTCTTCCTCTGCCCCTTTTTTTAGAGGTTATCTTTCTCTTTCCCCTGCTGGCAAAGGGGTTAGCACCCTAGTTCCAGTGAGCATCTTTCTCTATCCCTTCCTCTTTTGTGCTCGTCGGCCTCTCTTCCGGCATGCATACCTCATCCCTCTACTTTTGGGGCCTATGCCCCACCCACCCTCTGCTCGTCAACCAGCAGGCCCTTTCTTCTATCCAAGAGGCTTTGAATGACTGGGGGCTAGCTTTCGCCTTACGTCACCAAGGTGCTTCTGTTGCCCTCCCTTTCCGCCTCTCTTTCCATGTATTCTTTTCCCTATCGGAGGTGTTCGCTTCTTGCATGGCCTCCGTCTCGCTGCTCCCTGGTGATATCTGACATTTCTTGCAGGGCGTCAAGGTTGAATCCCTTCATGCTTACTTTGTCGGTGCCCTGCTCTGTGCTCCTTTTTTCTACCGTAGGTCTCCCCGATCGGACGTCGTTTGTGGCTGGCAGGAGGTTAAGTCATCCTGGCAGTGGTCTTTTTTTCGGAGTCTTTCTTGTTCTCTTCTTCCCTGGGCTAAGCCGGGGGACTGGTGGTGCATCAGTTGTCTATCTCTCAATTTTTTAAAGCGTCGTGCATGCCTACATTGTGCCTCATCATTCCAGTCCAGGAGACACCCGGTCTGTAAGCACTCTAGTGTTGTTACCTCTTCTTCCATTGGACGGGCTTCTTTGTGAGTTAAAGACCCCCGACACAAAACCTCATTCTCGCCTTGGGTAAAGATCGGCCAACTGTAGGATCCTTCATCTTCGTTCATGGTTTTCAAGATCAGCTCTATTTGGGTGTCGACTATCTCATCGTCGTTCGCGCCTATGTCGTTCATAGGGAAGCATTTTTTACTCAACCATCTCGGTCGTGTTCATCTAGGTGGACCGCTCACCCTCAATGCCTGACTCGGGTCCTGCACCTCATTATTGGCTCTTCGTCAAAATAGTGTTGTCGTCGTCTCAGATGGTTCTTTTTCTGGTGATGATTGCAGCTCTAGGATGCCGGCTGCGTGCTCGGTGGTTGCTGCGGTTAGTACGGTTTCTTCTAACTGGCTCAAGTACTATATCTCAGCTTTTCCCTTTTCTGCTTTTCGAGGTTCTTTTAAGGCAAAAGCTAAGGAAGGCGGTCCCTTCGCGTTAGCTATGCCTAGACTCCGGCATTCTATCCTTTGGTGTCCATGTTGGCTCCTCCATATTCGAGACCAGCGGCAACCATTGGCTAGGTTGGTTTCCTTGACCGACATCGTTGGGTCCTCGTGCCCATGTAAGGTTTTCCAAGGTTCTCAGTTGGCCCTTTGCTCGCCTATCGTGGCCTTGGCGTCGGGGGCCACTCTGGTCCAAGGCGGTTGCTCATCTTGAGTGTTTTCACAAAAGCTGGCGTTTATCATTTCATCTGCCTATGGGTCTACATGCGGCAATCATACGCCGTGGTTTGAGAGCTCGCAGCCCTCCTTAAATGATGTCTCCTCTTCTCTTGGCTCTTTTTCTGGAGTTCTCATTCTTCTTGGGGGACCACCCCTTTACACTTTGGATTTCGGGATTGGTATGCGTTGCGGTTCATATAGCACGTATCCCGGTCCATTCTCCCTCCATACCTATCCTTTCCGAGGCGACGGGCCGACTCTAGGGTGGGCTAGTGGGAGTTTCGAGCAATCTTTGCCTCATTTTTGCACATGCAGTCTTTCGTGGGATTTATGGAAGCTCGAGAAGTGGGCTTCGCTGCAGCCGATCCCTATGGTGGACCCCTTGCTCGAGGTTGATTAGCATAGGGGTCCTTCAGTGGTCATCCATGCACCACAGCTTTCTCTTTGCTCTTCTATAAAGGCTACATCAACATTTCTGTTTGCGTTGATCAATGGTGGTTCAGATCTTGGGCCTTTCCCACAGTCGACGGTTTAGGTATCAGATGCTTTGGTTTCTGCCTGGGTCTATCAGCATCATCTTATTGGAGTCTCGGTTCAACCTCGATTCATCTACATGCTCATGAAGGGCCTCTAGGCCTTGGTATCGAATCTCAAAGATTGATGCAGCGTCTGTCCACTATGCCTGATTTCCAACAGTCTCGTCTGTCCCCTTCCATTCATTGTGGCTTGCTGGAATCCGTCTTTCTCTGCCATTACCTCATTCACGAGGGAGTACGACTTCGATGGCCAAGGGGGTTCTCCCATCTTGTCCTCTCCTTCAATCGTCGATCTGCCTTCTTCGCACAGTCCTCTCTCATCCGCAATGGGTATGTCCGTGGTCGAAGCAACTCGGCGTCTCGATCTATCTCTACCCCAACCGCAGATCCAAAGCATCTATAATCTTATGCATGAGTCATTCGCTGCTATTGCAGATGATTTGTTGGTTGTGGTCAATGTTGATTCGCATATCCCAAACGCCACCACGCCTCCTCCTTCGATCGAGGGATATTCACCTTTTGGGTGGGGTGGTCTCTCCATCAAGGGACGTTGTCAGCCCTCGCATTCTCCTTCCTACTAGTTTGGGGTATCTCCTAGGCGTTCGGTGCGGAACCGTACTCCTCGGGGTTTTTAAGATTTTTAGTTATAAAGATTTCGTGCTGGAATATTCGAGGCCTGAATTGCCCCTCTAAGCATCTATTCCTTGCAAGCTGGATCCGTCAAGAACAGCCTGATCTCATCGCTTTATGTGAGACAAAGATGGCAGACGTCTCACGCTTAGTCGTTTCCCAAATCTGGCATGGTGCAGATTTTTTCTTCAAGCCCGCACTCCATTATGCGAGAGGTATCCTCATCCTCGGGAAGCCTTCTCTAGGCTTACACCAACTTGACGACGATGCATTTTCCATCTCCATCGCTCTTGCCCTTCCGGCCAAGCCTATGTCGGCCATGGTCACCATGTTATACGGTCCCCACCGCTAGATCCGCCAGAAAGAGTTTTGGTCAAACCTAAATAGGATTATTGAATCCTTCGAGGAGCAGCATCTTATCACGAGAGATTTCAATTGTCTGTTGTCATCAAATGACTCAAGCATTCCGATTTCCTACTCAGCTTCCATGATTGGCTTCTAAAAATTTATTCAGATGCATCGGTTGTACCTCGTCCCCTATATCGGTGAAGCTTTCTCTTGGACTAATCGGCGATCTCGCCCATGCTACCATCTGCTCGACCGAGTACTCGTATCCATGAATCTGCTGAGCTCTCTCAATGATATCTCGTGTTGTCTCCTTCTCCCATCTGTTTCGGATCATAGTCAGGTTGTTATCCAATGGGGGCATGGCTTCTCTAACTGCAGAACCTCCAGATTTGAGCAATGGTGGCTTAAGGAGGAGTGTTTTGAGTTGATCGTCCTAAAGTCTTTGAGTAGACCTTGCTTTGCGACCTGGGCGACATCCTGGTGCCTGGTTAAACTATTTTGCTTATCTTGTGACATCAAATCTTGGCTTATTTCTAATAACATAAGCAAATTCCAAAATCTGGAAGAATGGGAGTGCAAGCTATCTTCTATCCATCAGTCTATCTTGGCTATGACCTCCCTGTTTGTATCCGATATTGAAAGCCTCAATGCTAGATCGGTCGAGCTAACTCTCTATTGCGATCTTGGCGACTGAAGGATAAGATTCACTAGAAGCAACAGTCTTGGGTGATATGGCTTAAAGCTGGTGACGAGAACATCAGGTTCTTCCATTCCTTCGCCTCTCATAGGCATAGGAGACAAGTCATTCAACCTATGTCCATCGAAGGTGTTTCCTACTCGGACGACCAGGTCCTCCCAACTGTTATCAATTATTTCACTAACCTGTATTTCTGCAGCCACTCGGCAAGTAGTTCTATGGGTTCTGCATTAGTCTTGTCCATGGACCAGACTCTCTCCAAGTCGATGCAGGTGTCTTTCACTGAAGATGAAATCTTCTCGGTCGTACGGAAGTCTTCTGGTTGGAAAGCTCTAGGATTTGATGGGTATCCTGTGAATTTTTTTTGCATATTCTGGCACTATGTTAAGAGTGGCATTCTTAGTATCTTTGTTGAGTTTTATCGCAATGGTCGATTGTCGATTCACTCTCACCTGGCCATTGTTTCTCTTATTCCTAAGAATGCAACCGCATTGGACATCTCACGGTTCTGCCCCATATCCGTGTTAGGGGGTTTATACTGGATTATCGCCAAGGTCATGGCAAATGGGATGAGTTCAGTTGCTCCTCGGCTTTTTTTGGATGCACAGTTCGCCTTAATCCTTTATAGATGGTTGTAACATTCTTTCATTATGGCCACAGAAGTGTTGCACTCTCTAAAGATCAGCGAGCGACCTTTTTTCACTCTTAAGCTTGACTTCTATAAAGCTTACGACTCGGTTCATTGCCCTTTTCTTTTCCACATGCTGGTAAATTTTAGCTTTGGTAGGTGCTTTTCTAGCTGGGTGCGTGAGTTGGTTACCAATGCTCAGTCCCAAATTCAGATCAATGGGTTCGTAGCCAGCAGTTCAAACTTGGTCGTGGTTTTCGACAATGATGCCCTTGTCTCCTTTACTCTTTAACATCGTTTCTGAAGGCCTTGTGGTTTTGTTTAAGAGGGCAGTAGAGTGTGGTCTAATTGATTCTCTCGGTATCCAGGAGTTCCTGAGTCATATCCTTACCTATGCCGATAACATGATTATTTTTGGTAGGACCTCCATCCAACAAATGTTAAGATTCAAGTTTATCCTTCTTTATTTCCTATCGATGCCAGGTTTATCTATGAACAATGATAAGTGTTGTCTATCCATGGTCAATGCCTCTACGTCTATGCTGGCCATAGAAAAATGGATCTTCGGATGCGCTATCTCAGAAAACTTCTTTTCTTACCTGGGTCTGCCACTCCAGATCACGCGTATCTCAATGGCAGCCTGGAACGCAACTCTCCAAAGGGTTCAGAATAAAATATCGGTCTGGCAAGCTTCCTACCTTTCCATCGCTGGTAGACTTACTCTCATCAAGCACGTTTTAAATGTTATGCCAAAATTCTTTATGTTTATGTTCCTGATGCCTATGGGGATCAGTAAGAAGCTCTCTCGGGTGTTGGTGAACTTTTTGTGGTTTGAGCGAGGTACCAACACCAAGCGTCACCTGGTGGGGTGGGAAACCCTAAGGCTTCCTTTGTAGAGGGCAGGTTTGGGGGACCCAGATCCCAGGTTGAGGAGTATGATGCTCATCATGAAGCAAAGCTGGCTTGCGCACCAATCAGGATCCTTGTGTGCAAGCGTTCCTCTCTCTAAATACGGGATTGTTGAATCATTGTTTGATGGCCACTGTGTGATTCAGCAAACTGTGTCGCAGCTGCGTCGTTCATGGATCCAACCTTGGTCTATTGTTCTTTTAAATGATGGCAATAATGGCCCATAGTCCCAGTTCTTTGGCCACGCCTTTGCGCCTAACGACTCTTTTCACACAAAAGCCTGCTACCTCTCTCTTCTTCTTTCGGGGGTAGACCGGTTCCCTGTGCACCTTATCTGGGGCAAGGGACCGACTCCTCGCTCACGCTTCCTGGCATAGCTTATCTTACACGAACGGGTGCAGACGGACAACTTCCTCAAATCCACCGCCTTCCATCTTCTGAGTAAATGTGTGTTGTGCGAGGCGGTCGAAGAATCTGTGTTTCACCTTTTTGGGGAGTGCCCTGTTTTTCAAAACATCTTTAAGGTTACCTGGAATAAGCCTATTGTCAGCGTGCAACAGGAGTCGTTCTCTATCGACCTGTTGTAGGGCCCTCAGCCAGTTCGCAGTTGCAAGAAATGGCGAATTATTTAACGAACGTGGCTACTCTCATCTTGGTGGGCCGTTTGGATGACCCGCAATAATGATATTTTTCGACAAGTTTCGGCATATTTTAATAAATTAGTAAACTATATTTTGGAGACGTGTACGCCATTCTGCGTATTAGCCTCCCAGATCTTCAGCGCAATCTACCACCCTGCCCTCCCCCGCCTCCTATCCAGGCTGAATCTCGTCGATTTACTGTGTCTTTTGTTTTTTATTTTTGTTTTTTGGGCTCCTAGGCATGTCTGGGGCCTTTTTTGTGTTTTCGGCCTGTTCAATATTGGTTGAACCTTTTTTGGGAATGTTGATGGTTATAGTTCGTTCCTCTCTCTCTCTCATTAGGAGTCTTGCTATTTCAAATTGATTCGGGCACACACACTCATACACAATTGCCCAATTAAGAGGAAGAGTACACAAGTGATTTAAAATTTCAAAACTTTATTAGTTCATCCAATCAAATAATAACAAAATATAGAGTACAAATTAACAACATGAAGTTACAATCAACATATTAGCGTGCCTGTATCCAGTCCCTAATATTGGACCTCTTAAGAGCAAATTTTATCAAAACAAAATATCTACATTAAAGCACACGACATTCTTGATCAAAATAAATAGTTTCCCAAAAGTAAGTCATACCTAGTTGGAATAGTTTCCAGCCTAGAAAAGCATAATATTGAATTCATGGTAAATGAAACTTTCTTCTTACGGTGAAGCGTCTTTTATTTCCTTATCAAGATATAAGAAACGAAACGCCTGCTTGAGCAAATAAACAAATTTCAATGCAGTTTCCTTCTTAACATGAATAGAGTGAGGACAGGTCTCAGTACTGACCACAAAGTGTAGAAACAACCCCACTGTCTGCAAAAGTGCATACTTTGTGGACCCAGGAGATCTGATGGAAGAATTCAATTCCACAAAATCGTGTTGCCATTTGCCAGCCACAAAGAGGAATTTTACCCAATTCCACTGAATTTCCTGAACCCAAACACATGGGTTATGTGACAGGGTTTAGTATTAGGGTTGGTTGTATTTATGAACTTGGTGTATGATGCTCAGATTAGAATATCGAATTTGGCATCAGTAGAAGAAAAGGTGCTGGAGGTTATGAGCTTGGTCATGTCTTGTTTGACAATAGAAGAAGATTTGATTATGAATTCATGGGGGTAGTAAAATCAACATTTTATCTGCTGGAACTTTTCAGAAGATTTTCATTTTTTTTTTAAATCTTTTGAGGGGGTTTTATAAAAAAAAAATCTTTAAAGATAAATTCAATCAAGAATAATATTAGCAAAAGTAATAGGAAATATCTAATAGAAGTTTCTTTTCCAAGAAAGGATTGATAAAAATGTCTGTATTGCTTTCCGTGATATGTTTATTTTAGGCCCCTGTTTATTTCATGGTATAGAAAGGGAAGTCAGCGGAAACTGAACCCCCCCCCCCCCCCCCCCCCACCCAAGCCTTCCCTTGGGTGGGAAATGCTTTCCTAGGTGGGGAGGTGTGACATGGGTTTTTGTTGAATCCTTTTTCTTTGGGTGGAAAATGTGTGGGCCCCGCTCGCTCATTCCTGCTTGATGATTGTTTCTACCCAGTCAGGAAAGAGTGTCACTTTCATGTGAAAGGCATACGATCCCTTAGTGATAAAGTTGTGACATTTTCCACATAAACATCGTGATATTTGCTATTATTATGCTCAGGCTAATTTATCGTGATATGTTTATTTTAGTGATTCTGTGATACAGAACGACATAATTACTTTGTAAAGGGCCATGAATAATTGCAAGTTTACGTTTTAAGGGTAATCAATAACTTTAGAAAATTATTTGTTCTATTGACTTCCATTTTGACTAGAATGCTTGGAGACGTGTATGTTTGGGAGCTTTGAATCCAAGGTTGTGTTGTGGTTTCTGACATGCTCTCATACTCTCTTGCTATTTGTGAGCAGTGGCGTTGCCAAAACAATTACTTAACAATGGTGTTGGCAGCCCCAAGTTCACGAGTCGAGTTCATGGTTCTAAGGTTCGGGCAAGAAAACGAGCCGAGCTTGATGAGATAAGGCTAGGATATAAGTATATGTATAATATATTTCCAATTATATTCAGCAAGTTACTGTTGGTATAATGGGTAGGCAGTTGGGTTTTTAGCAAAAATCTCGTTTTTCACTTTTTTTGCTGTTAATATAGAGAAATTTTAGTATGACGTATGTTTTGGCTTAGTGGTGGTGGGTCACTTGGAAAACTTGAGAGAGGTTGGGTTTGAAACCCACCTTGAACAATATTTTTTAAAAAATGAATTTTTTTCTAATGCCTTGAAGCTCGGCTCGGCTCGAGCTCGGAACTGAGCCGAGTCCAGACAAAGTCATTCAAGCTCGGCTCCGAGCTTGAGCAGAGCTTGGACAGATATATCTTGCAACGAGCTGAGTCAAGCTCGAGCCAGCTCATTTCGTTGTGCATCCCTAGCCCCAACACCACATTTCAACACTTAACAACTCCATTTCTCATCACATATTGACAATTGACAAAACAATATTTTGAAAACACAGACCGTTTTTCCATCCCATTGCAAGGCTCCCAAACATAGCATATAGTGGACAGGTAGCCAATAAAAATCATCAATGCCAAGGATCACCATGCACAACTACTCACAGTTGCTTATAGGAAGTTGCAATGTTTCATAGCTCAGAAAGGTAAGACACTTTATTTCCCCACATTTATCTAGATATCTAGATAATAGCAAGGGACCTTGTCATTATTATCAACGGGCTCCGGGTGGTTGGTAGGAGCTGTCAGTGCATGTCCCCCTGTGGTGGGACTTTGCTGGTTCAAAACCAAAGTGGTACGATTGAATAGTAACTGGTGGGGGTCTGCCTAACCCCAGCTTATCTTTCAAAAAAAAAAAAAAAGACCTTGTCATTATTGAACATCACCAATTTTTTTATGATATCGAATAAGATCCACACGTTTCCCTCAAGAAAAAAAAACTAAGTTTGGTTCCTAAGACCCAAACCTTGATGCAGAAACAAAAATCTCTATTTTACGCAATTGGTAACACCAATTCGAGCATAAAATCAGGATTTTCATACCCCTTAACTGTCTTTTCAGAATTTTGACGAGGAGCTTCTGACGTATGTGATGCTCCCATCTTCCATGCGAAATGGACCAGCCTTGCAACAACTAGTAAGGATGTAAATAGAACGGATTTGATTCGGTCTAGGCTCTTACTGAATCCGACCAAATTGGATTTTGCACAATCGGATTTAGAGTTGGATTCAGACCTCAGATGGAAATAGCTAAAACCAAATCCAAAATTAAATAGCCAATAAGATGCCGCATTTACATGAATTCCGATTTGGTTATTGATTGGATCCAATTTTTGCCACCAAATCCAACAAAATGAATTCAGATAAAGTTGGATATCCAACCTGAATCCAAACCGTTTACATCACTACCAACTAGCCCACCTCAAAGCTTTGAGGCACAATAGACAAGGTTGAATCAAGTGCCACCACGGTGCTTGATATTTGATTGATTTTTCATGTAGCATTAAAGTAGGCCATTTCCTGTCGATGCAAGAAGATCCTGAAGAAGAACAATAGAACATGCCATTATGCAGAATTTTCTTTTCCTATGAAATCTTTTCCTGCTTTCAAAAGTGCCCTCAGTGTATGGCCTTCTTTTGTTAAAAGAAGATGCTCATATGGGCATATATACTGAACCGTGATTTAGTTTATGGCTTCATGGAACATAGCAGCATGTACATTCTCTGGTAGATTGAGTAGCTTTTGCTGGGTTGCTCTGTTATGATGATGATCACATATAATTATGTCATATGAAACATAAAGACAAGTAAACATAGCGTTTGCTTCTCCCCACCAGAAATTATTCCAAACCACGAGACTCGAACTCATTTGATTCAGCTTCTTATACAAATGAGGAAATGACCTGCCATTTGCCACTGCAAAGAGAGCCATTCTCTGACGCTCCATTTTCTCATGTTTGCTTTGACGCGAGAGGATGGAGCAGATGAGAATCATTCCCTCGTTTGGTGAGAGAATGATTCTCACCGGGTTTGAAACAAATCGAAGGAACATCCATTCTTTCTCTGCCACTGTTTTTGCTCAATGTTGAAGACATAAATAAAACAACAGTATATGCACACTTACACATTTTTTCATACCACTATACATCAAGAATCACAAAAAAACTTTTCTAACAAATTCTCGCCAGAGATGCCAAAGAACCAGCAGAAATTATGAAGTTCAATTAACGGCTACTTTGAAAATATTGTAGTTTTCTCGGAATTATATCGGCCTTTGAAAAATCCAACGATAAAATCACGATAGCATTGTTTGCAACTTGTAACTATGTTCAAGGGTTTGGATCGGGTACGGGCAAACCCCATAGAGGTCCTACCCCATCAAAACCAATTACCCAATTTGGTCTCATCGAGTGGTTTCCTTCCATATCTATATCCGGTCGCCCTTCCGGGTATCAGAGCAAGATATGAGATATCCAACACCATAAAGAATATGCATATTTCTCATTTTCATAAAAGGGGAATAATCAAACGACCAAAATAGCCTTCAACAATTATGAAAAGAGGCAAACCGTTTATGCTGCTTTAAGCCACCGATCAAGGCGCGTTCACGAGGGCATTTCGGGAACAACGAAAAAAACACAATCCGGCATTACTCCCGCCGGAAGAAATCGTCGATCCGGCGAGTTCCGGCCGGAACCTGCTCCTCGGCCGGGCGGCTGCGGTCCTTCGGCCTCTCCGAGGGAGCGGGAGCGACCGGCGGTGGGAGGCAGTCGAGGAGGAAATCACTCGTGGGGCGGTGGCCGCGGACGGCCTCCCGGAGGTGCTCGGCCCTCACGATCCTCTTCCTCCGGCGGAGGGTTTCTTCGGCGGAGATGTCTGCGAGATGGCGGAGGAAGAGGGCGGTGGAGAGGGAGACGAGCGTCAGGGCCTCGGAGGTCATCTTGTGGATCTCGGGGTCGATCCGCATGATCTTCCTCACGCGAGCACGGGGGAAGACGTCGATCGGATCTACGTCTTTGTCTTTTTCTTTTTCTTCTTCTTCTTCTTCTTCTTCTGGTTTGCCTTTCGCTGCTTCTTCATAGTTCGCCATTCCTGGAGATCTTGTAGCGCCTCTTTGCCCTAATCCTCTTCTTTCTTTCCTTCCTTTCCCACTTTCTTTGGAAGGAAACGTATTGCTTACGCTTCCTTTTCCTTAACGCTTTCCCGCCAAAAGTATGGCAATTTGAAAAGATTTCGCCATCCTAAGGGTGAAAAAGGAAGGAGCTGAAAGAAAATTTTACTTGGATTTTTCTATATGCCCAAACCTAGAAATAGAAAAGAAAATTGAGAAAGCCAAAAACCTAAAGGAAGCAAGTTTCGTTTCAACATGATGGTCAATGAGAAATTAGCTTTGCGTTCAACAACAACCACAAAATCGTTCATCTATCTTCTTTCCATCTGTTAGGAACCAATTTTTTCCATGAAACAGATGTGTCCCAATTGCTTTACTTTCGTTCCCAATTTTCATCTCCCCTAAGTTTTGGTGGACAAGAAATTGTTTTGAGTACCACCAAACAATATCAAAAATCCAATATGAAGAAAAAAAAATATTACTAATCCATAATGTAGCTATCATGCCTCTCGAAAAAAAAAATTTAACTATCTTCATGAAGGAATTCATCATCCGATAACCAAAAAGTTCTGCAAAAAAACAAAAAAAAAAATCTATATGAACCAATACCATAAACTAACCAACAAATTATCAGCGAACAAAAACAAAATATTATCTAATCCAGAAATTTCCCGACTCTCAATATTATTAACATATCCAGAAATTTCCCGACTCCCGATATATTAACTCATCCAGAAATTTCCAGGTTCCCAGTATCAAATGCAACTCAACTGATGAAACAATCAGCAAAGATTTGAACGTGCAATCAGACCCGATTTTGAATTTACAGCTAGTTTTTTTTTTTTAATAAAATGTTTTCCGTATAATGCTATGACAGCCTGGCCACCACTGGGAGTTTTATATTGGTAGGACAGCAACCTTTTAAGTACGACTGGCAGAGCCAACACTACTAGGTCTTTAATCTTGGAGTATAGAGGAGAATGAAAACTTTTTCAATGGACAAACCTTTTCAATGAAAACTTTTTGGTACTTTTTCAAAATTCTGACCAATTGATTTCTTATAAGTCGACACTGGATTCATGAATTTTGGATAGAAAAATGATATTTGAAGCTTCAAAAATTTATGAAAATTATAGGCCATTGATTTTGAAACTTTTAAAAACCTATAGGTACATTATACATTGGAATCAAATGCTCCACGAACTGATTCCTATAAAAACAAGCATATATATCACATCTTTAAGATCGCAATTTTGAAAAAAATACCAAAAATTAATTAAAACTTTCATTGAAGAGGTTTGGGCGTCTTTTTCATTGGGGGAAGTTTTCATTTCTACATATATATATATATAGGCATATATTTTGTTTTTTATAAAAAATATTTTGTGTTCCTTAATCTAAACTATACTTCTTAAATATTGATGATGGGCAACCTTGAGCACAATCTTATGTGTCTTATAATTTTTCTTTTTTCTGAATAATCCAAAGGAACTCCCCCCTCATCCTAATGAGTGACCATATGTTAGCTGGCTATTTCAAGTTTTAAGTACAACCTGACTATACATGGTATCAAGTTTAAGTCTCGTGTATATTTTAGGTGACTTTCAAGCTCAAACATGTAATATAAAGTAATAAAAAAAATGTAGCTAGAAAAAAATTTAATAACGCTCTAATGCGTAAATGCTAATAAATGTCTTGCCTGTGATTAACACTTTAAAATGGAAATTTAGAAAATAGACCACCTTCCATAGTATTGTAGAGGAAGAAGACTCTTTGCAAGAAGGTTTAGGTTCTGATTGAATTGGAAGTCTTCAGAGGAGTAGTTTTTTTTGTACAGAGGGGCCCAGAAAAAGAGTACCCTTACCTGAATGGCTGATCATCATCGGATCTCGATTGAAAGCTTCATCGTCTACATCATAGTAAAAAATGGAAGCCAGAGAGACAAAAAATAGTGAAATGAAAAAACAAAAGGATCAACTGTAAGGCTCTTATCTGACACGAAAATCAGCCCAATGACTTGGGCAATCCATTATGGCTCAAGGAAAAAGGAATAAAAGGTATACATAAGAACCCCTTAACTCTCTTTTTTGTTTTTTGTCTTTTAATCTACTAATGGATGAATTATATTTGGACTTTACGATAAAGAACTCTACTAGGAGGCATGGTCTGAGCCAATGTTGAGGTGTGTACCTCTCGAGCAACTTGGAAATACCTCAGATGTTCATAGGTGACCCTTAGGGTTTAAAAACGTTGCCCACTAGATACATGTAGGAGGTAGCATGAACAACAAAACCTTGACGGCAGGTATAGCTCCTTGAGACACCTTGGGAGCAGATATAGCTACCCTGGCTCTTTGGCTAACTACCGTTTGAGCTCCTTCGCTCCCGGCTTGCAACCAGCGAGTTGCAGCAGCACTTGTGTTTGTAGTTTGGGCTGGTTTGGACTACGTTGTTGTGAGTGGTTCATATGTTTAGCCAATATTGTAGACTCTGAGTTGTCTATATGGGTTGCTACGTCCGATGATGATATGTTCGGAATAACCGATTAGAGTAGAAGATACGTTTGAAAATGATAATAAAGATGTGGTAAAGAGGGTAAAACTCATAAATAACATGTGTGTAAAATAACAAACTAAACTAAGACTAAGAGCTTAGAGCTCATTACAGTTGCAACGGTCGTGCCTATTTATAAATGAAATCTTAATGGCTTATAGACTCACCCCCTTTTTTTAGTTACAACTGTAGGTTCAGGGACTGATGCCATCACTCACAGGACTTAGTACGACTCTGCCACATCAAAGTATGGTTTGTCTCTACTCCTTTATTCTATTTATGCATTTGGATGATTATTGAAAAAAAAATGAATGTATGGACCTTTAATTATTAAATAAAAAAAAATATGGCATGGTTTGGAGTTGTTTTTTAGATTATTGAGTAAATTTCCTCCGGGAACTAACGTCCACGAACCTGAGCTCGAGAGGCCCCAGATCGGGTCGTTACAGTTTCAGTGTCTAATATGTATAATGCTTTATAGTTTGCATATTTTTTTTCCTGAGATATGCATGCCATTTATGAACTAGTTCATACTCATTCCTTAAAAGCTTAGGAGTAATTTGGGGAAGTTTCTTGTAAAAAAAAGGAAAAAGACAATGATGATAATCATGATTACCGTTATCTAGTTTATTTTTGTTTAAATTTTGAAAAAACTTGGTTATTGGTTATGATATTTTTTTTTGTTTTTTGTTTTTTGTTTTTTGTGAACACACACTATTATTGGATCTTGTGACTTTTTCTCCTAGTTTCATTGTCTAATATGTATATTGTTTTATAGTTTGCATTTTTTCTGAGATATGCATGCCATTTATGACATATTATCTTTATTGAATGTTAGATGTTTTATACATGCCATTTATGAGACATTTTTTTTTGATATGTGATATTATAGTTTCTTATGCAATTCATCATTGTTTATTGTGTTATGATTTTTTTATTATTTTTTATTTAAAACATTTGATTGTTACAATGTGATATGTATCTTATTTTGGGTCTGAACAATATGGGTTACGAGAGATTTTTTACAACCTTGATTGTATCCATGTCCAATATTTGTATATCAAGAAAGTTGCACAACCAATTGAATATGTACTAGTAAACATGCAATACCAGAAATAGTTCTTGTTCACTCGCAATGTCATGCAAGGTCTTCTAGTTGCATGTAGCACTTATGTAAAAATAAGATTGTATTAAAGGTAGAACTTATGACACGTTTGCAATGCCATGTGAAAGTTTTTTTTTTTATAAGTTGTTTGTGATTGCAAATCACAATCACAAAGCTTTCTCAAGTTTAGTGAAATATGAGAAAATGCATTCTCACTTGAGAATGTTGCTTCCTTGAAACTTGAGAAAGTTGGTCATATCCCTTAACCCTCTAACCAACAATCACAGCTTGAACTTTCTTAAATATGTTGTCATCCCACCTAAGAGTGAGTTAATGGAAATAAGATTCTTCACTTGCATATTTTCCGGTGGTAGGTAATCCCACTAAAAAATGATCGGGATCGGGTGCTCCCTGATGAGCCGGATGTCCGACCCATTTACATCCTTCACGAAACACGTCTCCCTAACCGAGTCCAGCCAGCATAAACAGAATCGGAAACAAAACCGAGTCGGGTCGTTCCTTAATCTGGAAATTATGGTCGTCATTAACAATTAAATTCCCTTTGGTAATCTCGGTTGAGTTAAAGCGGGGAAGGGGAGAAAAGAAGGGCATTCATAAACCCTAGGGTTTCTGCGGGGAAGTGGAGAAAATCGAGGGCGGGAATTTCTCTCTCCCTCCCTCTCTGAATCAGTAAGCGCACCGTCGGGAGATCGACGTCGCAGAGGGAAGCGATTCGGAGCTCGAATCTCGCGGGGGTTGGCGACCCGATCTCGCCACCGATAGCTCCCTTTTCGCCGGTTTTTAGACAAAATCGATCTGATTAGGCCTGCAAGATTAAGTTTTGACGACGATGAACGTCTCCTTTATCGGTAAATTCCCGTGGCTTTTTAGGTTTTCATCTTGGTTCGAGAATTTCAGGTGTTTGGCTGTATTATGTATTCGTTGGTCTCCTCTTTTCCTGTTTTTTTGGGGTTAAATTTTCTGGTTGTGTTTGGTTCTGCGTGAAGATCCGTTACAGGGGGATTTCCCCGAGGTGATCGAGGAGTATCTTGAACATGGCGTGATGAAGTGCATCTCTTTCAATCGCAGAGGGACTCTTCTTGCGGGTACGTATGCGACGAGTGCTTCTTTATCGTGTCCTCACATTGATTTTGTGGACAATTGTTGCGGAAATTTGGCACCTTTAGTGGTTTTGATACAATTCTTTGGGTCTTGGTTTGCATGGAAATTTTTGGTCCTTTGATTAGGCTTTTCTTATGTGCTTTATGTGTGGATATGCTTAATTTCGAGGAATAGTTTGTGCATGCACGGTGGCATGAATACATGAATGGATTTTGTACGTTATAGGCTTCAATTTTGCACAATGGTTTTGTGTTTTTCGGTGTATTGGAATGTTCAGCTTGGTCCATCCTTGTTCTCATGATAGTGAAAGCTGGGGAATAGTCCCCAATGGAATTCGAACCTGAGATCTTGCAAATATGCTTAATTCTGAGGAATAGTTTGTGCATGCACTGTGTTATGGATACAGGAATGGAATTTGTATCGTATAACCTTCAGTTTGCACAATGGTTTTTCGGTTTGGTGCTTTGGGATGCTTAGTTTGGAGTCTGGACCATCCTTTTTTTCTCTCCTGATGCTCAAGCTAGGGAATGACACCCAGTGGATTTCAAACCTGAGAGCCCTCAGTTAGGATACTGCAACTCTAAGCAGTCCAGCTTTCTTATTCGACCCTGGACTATCTCCATATTTAGGAGAAGAAAGTAACAGGATTCAGCTTTTGCTCTCTTTATACCATAGTTATGTTTTTCTGTATCTGTTACTGACATAAGCTACTGTTCAACATGAAATACATGTTGAGATATCTCACAAGATTCAAAGATCGCATGCTTATCCTACATTATTCATATCGCGTTGAAGAAGCATGAAAGATATCCTCTTAAGGGATTATTGAAGTTTCAGATTATCAGGATAAGCTGGGAACGTTCATTGTACCCCTGAAACTAATTTCCTGACTTATCCTACCTTTTTGGGTGAGCAAGTGCATCTATGCATTCCCCATTTGGCAAAGATTGGTGTATGCTGCTTGGTTGTTTATACGAGGATGCATCTTGTTGGTATTTGATGCAAGTTTATGTTCTTTATGTCAACACAGCTTGGCGCTGTTGTGCTGGTGTAGCAATACTGTAGAAATTTTGTCGTGAATTCAGAACATGTCTACATTGAGAGTGGTTAGTTTGGAGAGTCAGGAATATCATGAATCATGCTCATGCATGACACTTTTACTGTGTTCTTTTGCATTTTTGTGTTGTTTCATCTATATTGCAATTGTCTGTCCTCTAGAATGTAAATAACTCTTGAATATTATTTGAGAATGCCATTATCGAATTGTAGCCTGTGTGGCCTGTGCTATTTGATTGCATTGCATTTACTGAATTGACTGAATTGCCATTTAATGTCTGTCTAGCTGGCTGTGCTGATGGGAGCTGTGTTATCTGGGATTTTGAAACAAGGGGAATTGCTAAGGAACTTCGTGATAATGATTGTGTTGCTCCCATAACAAGTGTATGTTGGTCAAAATATGGACATCTTATCCTTGCTGCTGCTGTTGACAAGTCTCTAACACTTTGGGATGTTGTCAGTGGAGAAAAGATCACCCGTGTGCCTTTGCAGCAAAACACACTTCATGCCCGGCTACATCCAGGTTCTTCAAGGCCGTCTATGTGCTTGGCTTGCCCCCTTGCATCTGCGCCTGTTCTTGTTGACCTGAATACTGGTAGCACAACTGTCCTTCCAGTTTCAGCACCCGATGCTGGCAGTGATTCTATACCACAACCTCGCAATAAATTTGCTGATGGATCTCCTCCATTTACTGTATCATCAGCAAGTTTCAATAAGCATGGAGATTTAATATATGTTGGTAATTCCAAAGGAGAGATACTTATAATGAATACAAATGATAGAAAAGTGAAAGGTGTTGTTTCTGTTCCTGGGGGTTCTGTGATTAAGAATATTGCTTTCAGTAGAAATGGGCATTACTTACTCATAAATTCAAATGATCGTACCATGCGTGTTTTTGAAAATCATCTTCCTCACCAGGAGGCATCAAGAACACTTGATGAAATTAGTGAATGTTCTGAAGGAATGAAATATATTGAGAAGCTGAAATGGGTGGGTTCCAAGTGTTTGACATTGTTCCGCGAGTTTCAGGATTCAATTACACGTATCCAATGGAAGGTTCCATGCTTCAGTGGTGACGGAGAGTGGGTAGTTGGTGCCTCAGCTAGCAAAGGAGAACACAAGATATATATCTGGGCCAGAACAGGGCACTTCGTGAAAATGCTTGAAGGTCCAAAGGAAGCATTGACTGATCTCTCATGGCATCCCCTGCAGCCACTGGTGGCTTCTGTTTCCATGTCTGGATTGGTGTATATCTGGGCTAAAGATCACACTGAAAACTGGAGTGCTTTTGCTCCTGATTTTAAAGAGCTTGAAGAAAATGAGGAGTATGTAGAAAGAGAAGATGAATTTGATTTAATGCCTGAAACAGAGAAGGTGATTATAAAATGATTGGTTGGGAGCGATTATTGTTGTTTTCTGCATTTCTAAAAGTTAATGCTGTTTATGTGAATGATATTACGCAGGAGAAAACATCAGAAGTCAATGAAGATGAAGAAATTGATATTATGACAGTGGAGAAGAATTCAGCCTTTAGTGACTCAGATAGAGAGGAAGAACTATGTTTTTTGCCTGCAATACCTTTGCCAGATTCTCCAGAGAAACATGATAACTATGTTGAATGCCCTTCAAAATTAGATGAGAGTACTCATTCTGAGTCACCATTTTCAGAGGAAGTGAGAGTGAATGGGCTAGAGACAAACGTGGAAACAAGTCCTACACAAGGTAAGAACATACTTCTGATCTACATATAGCCTTTGACAAATCTCTCTGTTGCCTCATTATTTATATAATTTTTTTTTTTAACATTTAAGGGGAAATGGTGGTTAGATTGGGGTTACAGACTTTAGTTTTATATCTATATATAACTGAATCTGAGTTATTTTGGTCTAGAAGTGTCAGCTGTTAGCCCCTTACTGATCTGATCTACACTGACATGCGATCAAGTTCGGATATTTTTGACCTTTAATGTGTAATATTTGAAATCACCAGATTGTCTATTTATCTGATTAGATCTGGTGAGGACTCCCCAGATCCATAATCATGCATTGACACATCTACAGAGAAATATATAGCTTCTCTTTTGTAATCTCATCCTCTCAGCTCCAGCAAGATCGAAACATTCATGTTGATTCAGCAGCGAGTATAGAGCTGGCCATTCTTCCATATGGAATGGCAGAACTGCTATCATTACAGGATGACCAGGCTTTGGACCACATTATTGATTATGTCTATCCACTGATGGTGTTATGGCATCTTACAGGACATCTACATCCTGTACATTAGAATTAGATCTCTTGGAATTTTGTCCTCAAGGAGTATCGGTCATTGTGGCGGTTACTAATAATGATATTTTTTCTGCAGAGGATGCAAGTTTGAATGTCCCGATGAAGCGAAAAAGGAAGTTGTCTGAGAAGGCTGCTGAAATGCAGGCAGCAAAAGGTCACAAACCATTGATGATGCTAAAAGCTTCTGCTAAGTTGTCCAAAATAGGGAAAAAATCCAAGGAAGTGAAAAATACGACAAGTTGTTTATATGAGGTAGGGGTAATGGATGAGTAGTAGTTGGCTTTTTGATATTTTAATGCAATCTATAATTACTTTTCTTTCTTGAGCTCATGTAATCACAAAAAGTAAATTTTCTCTCTGGAAATGCAAAAATGTGTTTTCTCCCATGGTGTTAACTACAATTGGGTCTCTATTTCAGCTAAGAGAAAATTATTGCCACCTCTCTGCAATGCGGCAGGAGAGCACCCACTCAATAAAAATCAAAATTTTCATTTTTAAGACTACTAAGTTGTTGATATCGTAATTCCAGAGTCGATGTGCCTTTTTCGTCTTCCATAGTCGATCAGTAATGTAGATAGTCTCACAGTCGCCAGAAGTAGTGTGTCAGCTATATTTTTCATTTTGAACCACAGTAATTGCAATTTTTTTGAAAAGTGCGATATTGTAGGACCGCACATGGGGTAATGAGGGTTTCTAATTATACTGAAGGTGAGAGATGTCCAGTTATGTTAGTTGCATCTATATCTTGGAACTTTGGTGTTCTTTTCATCATCTTCAAAAGCTGGAGTACAATATTCTCTTTTAATTTCAGTTTAAAGCCGAATTTTGTTTCATTTAGATCATGGGGTTTGCTTAATGTTCTAAAATTGGATTGATTTTTCACATTGACCTTAGGCCAAGCGCATGGAATTTTATCTTAGGGTTTTCTCTATAATCATCCCTATTTTATGGGTTTATAGACAAATCCATCCCTTTTTCAATGTTAGGATGGTTGTGTCCTTCGTTAAGGCTGCTTTTTGGAATGATTAATAAAAATTTAAGGTCTTCCTTGAAAAGCACAAAAAAGTTAGGGTGAATTTGTCAGGGACTATTGTAGAAAAAAACCCTTTTTATTATCTGCATTATCGATCATGTATATGGTTTGATCTGTTTTATCTACACGTCTTGTGGTGCCAATACTTTTTGTATGACATTATATGCTTCTTTGTGTGCCAAGCACAGAATATAATGGAACAATTCTATTAGGTTTTGATTAAGGGGTGCTGTTTTTTACAAAGTTCTGTGAATTGATAGCTTGGATTTGATCAGAAACTGCAATCGTTTTCTATCTCGGTGTTAATTGGCAGGAACATATTATTGGCTGTTCTTTGAGCAGATTTGCTAGATCATTTCCCTATTCTATGATAAAAATTGTGATATGGCCTACAAAAAAAATGGGACATGTATTTGTTAGGAATTTGTGAATGTTTGCAGAATTTTTCCTATTTATATGCTGATGTGGTAATGCTCTCTCTCTCTCTCTTCAATTATTTAAATCAGTGATTTACTCCAGGGAGCAACATATTAACCTTTTTTTAGCTGGAATTGATACTGCATCTAGTCATTTTTCATCCAACTAATCAGTTTTGCCTCATGTGCTTGTCCTCCTGATGTCTTTTGGCATAGTGCATCTTTTTAGCACTCTTCTCATTGCGCATTGGTGTTGGTATGTAGGATTTTGATATTCATTACGTACACGATTGCAAATTCAGGATTGTTTGTGTTAGCTATAGACGAATTTGATCTTTCATTCAATATTTGATCAAACACAACACGCTGGATGGATTGCATGGGCTTGTTCGCAGATAAGAGACCTTGTATTACAGTTAACCTTCTCGGGAAGTCATCTTGAATCAAGACAAGTTCTGCTAAATTCCATTAAATGTGTTTGGATTAGGGAATTTAGTGGAATTGAAAGTCTAGCTTACATCGATGTCACAGCAATACAAAATATGCCATCATCTTCACTGAATCTGGAAGTTAAACCTCAACTTAATTCTCAAGGGCAAAAACGTAGAATAGAAGGTGAATGAGAGAACCAAGTGGAGAACATAATTTTTTATGTGCGGTATAAGATTCATACGAAAATTCTTTCAGGGGCTAATCAATCTTCTCACTTTGTGAATAGGCCTTCTACAAATTGGACACGGTTTAACGTCACCACCCTCTATCCTGTAATTCATAAAACCACAAAATCACCTAATCAGATCTCTGAAAAAGAGCAAAAGAATGAACTTTCAGTTAAAAAAAAAACAGATCTGTGCCTAATTTAAAGCTCTGACACAGACAAAGCTTGGCCAAGTTCATGAACTTTTCTAGCTTCAAAAGAAACATTGCCAAGTTGATGAACTGTGAAAGTTGGCAGTAGAAATGTTAAGAGTTCATGAACTTGATCTTGTCTTGTTTGATGCTAAACACTAGGTTTTACTGCAGAGTCCAATACTGCATACCTCTGTGCGCAGGTGTAGCATGTAGCGCAATGGCCACAAGGGACGAAGAAGCAGTTGCGTGGCTCTTCGTAACAAATTACGCATATCTTTCCGTCATATAGGTCATCAGAGGAGCTGCCTACACCCGAGTTGCCGTCCTCGTCGGTCGCCCCATACAAAGTTATGGTTGTTTGTTTAGGAGAAACCAAGGGACTAGTTTCACGCTCTGTAACATCTTGTGCAATTCTGTCTGATTCTATGGCTCCAAAGTACTTCAGAAAAAGGTATATGAGTACAACGAAGAGCCCTGCATCAGTTCACACATACAATGCATCTCATGACTTCCCAAGAGCTAAAATTTGGAGAAGAACTGTATGTGATATCAAGTAACCAAGAAAAAGGGTCCATCTACCTAATACTAGGATGTATGTAACCACTCTAGCAGCGTAAGAAAGCTCCACACACCAAGCACTAGAGTCTCCCTGTACGTTGGAAATGCTCAGTTCACACGGTAGTTCTCATATTCTAGTGACTATATATATATATATATATACTTGTGAAAATATAAACCTTGTAAAGCATTGTTGATTAAGATGCATACCCTCACATCCTTAGGCGTGGTTAGGACTGCATAGCGAGTATTGGGGAAGAGAAGCTTGAGCCTGCAAAGCCCGTTCTTGGTCGAGCACTGGGACTCTGCCTTACTCGTATCATACACCATGGATGTGATATCAACGGTCATCATCGCTTTAACGGTCCTCGAGTTTACATTAACGGCCCCGATGTAGTAGTTATCATCTATGCCCACAGTGTAATTCACCTCGCCACGCCCTTGATTATCAGTAAAAACAGAGTCAGGAAGCTTTATAACAATTGAAGATGGGTCGTATTTGGGCACAAGCAATGCTTCCTCTACCAGGTGAAGCATTAGAATCCATGAATTTGATCATGTTTCTTTTGCTCCCAAACACAACTTTTATACAGAATCGTAATCAGGTTTTGGTTAGCATGATGTCCACTAAGTTGACCAAATTCACCATGAGTTCCAAACGTGCTTCTAGTTCCTCAACAAAAGCAAGCCTATATTGACTTTGACTGAGCTCGCCGATAGGCTTGAGTGTTAGACCCAAGCACTCAGTATTGAAGCTCTTTCAGCCAATGCCACAGATCTCGGTGCTGAAAATCTTGTTTTATTGGGAATTTTGAGAAAATACAAGCTATATAAAACCAGAAAATGTAAAATATGCTTATATATATATATATAGTAATGCGCCATTTTTTTCTCACATCTAACACCATAGAAGTGATCTATAGGTTTTGTTTAGTGGAACCAGGTTTTGGATAACCGGAATCTGACCTGTATACAGTTTTTTCTGGTTATCCAAAATCAATGGCTATGAAGGTACCAGTCTTTTCTGGCTCATAAAAATATGTTTTTTCGTCGAACAAACATGATCCGAGAGTAGATTCTCACTAAATACTAAATAGAGCTAAACACATCTAAAGGTTCAGATCTATCATCACACTTCAAAACTATAGGGCAGAATGAGAAATGGGACCTAATATGTTCAGTTCATATATATATATATATATATATATATATATATATATAGAGAGAGAGAGAGAGAGAGAGAGAGAGAGAGACTTGACTTATGCAGAACACCCTTGTGTACCACTAGTAGTGTCCAAACAAGACTGTTCTACACAACTCTGTCCACCCAATCAAGACGTAAATGCAAAGCCAAGTGAATCCTAACCACCAAATATGGCGTTATGCAACATGTGCAGAATGACAAAAATACCCTTAAGAGAGTTACCATTGGTTAGACGAATAGAGTCAACCACAAGAGCCTTCTTTGGATCTCGCAGCCATCGCCTGTAGTTCTTCTCACCTGCGGTAAAAACTAAAACCGTCACAAACTGAGTAACAAAATGGCACCTTCTTTCTTCTCCTTCAAACAAGCTCAACCAAATTAAGGGCATTTCAGTCATTTTGTAAAAAGAAGAAGGTTAGTTTCGTCCTTCGCACCTCTGAGCAAGACAACTAGAGGGTCGTCAATTTCAGGCGTCGCTACGTTCCATCTCGCTCTAATCGACGATCCTTGGTTTAACCAAACAGAGAAGCCCTGAGAGAGAGAGAGAGAGAGAGAGAGAGAGAGAGATATGTTAAAATCATTGTTGTCAGTATCGTTGCCGCCGATTCATAATGTATCAACCGATACGAAACCAAAATATTTTAAATATTTTTGTGGCAGGTGTCATCTGCTGGTTAAAAAATTGGCCGATTCAGTTCAAAATAAGAATAGGCGATTCCATGAATATATTTGTAAATCAATTCAGGGCCGATACCGATTCTGACTAGTTTTTTTTTCGACAGATAAAGCTGAGGTTAGGCAGACCCCTGCCTGTTATACAACCATATACCATTGGGATTCGAACTTGCAATGTCCCAAGGTGACGTGACTATTGTAGGTACAATCAACCTGAAATCTCATTGGTGCAAATTGTTTTCAGCTGCGTAGTTGTTTTAAGCATGGTAATGTACTTTTTTAAATTTAAATAAAAAAATCTGATACAATCACGACTATTGATTTTTTAATTGCTAAAAAAACCTAATTACATGTCAAAATCCAGTAATCCAAGTGTGGATCCTCATTAAATGGATCATGTAGATCACATCAATATAGTTAGATTAACCAAAGAAAAAAAACACGATTTATTGCACACCTGTAGCAGATAAATCCTTTTGAATTTGGCCTTCGTATCTTGGACAGTGCCACATATCCCGCTTTGGGGAAATCTCAACAGAAAATTCCGGGACATATTGTATTTTGGATGAATCTCTAAAAAATATAGGTAAATATAAAAAAAAATTAAAAATAAAATATAGATCTGGCCATTGTATTATTTTGCAAGGGATGCATTTCTTCCTTGACTACTCTTTGTTCCTTTTCTTCACCATTGTTATCATTTTCCTATGCATTTGCGTTTTTTCAGAGCTTTTGGAATTGTCAAATGTTTTCTCACTAGAGTGCATTACTACTTTTTGCTGTTTTCATAGAATCCTGATTAGGATAGAGTTCAGTTTTTGATATTTTTAGTCTACAACCAAACTTAGTTGTTATAGGCGCTAGGTAGAGCCTAGGCGGTGAGTTCTTAAAAAGGCTTAGGCGGGGCCTGGGCGATACCTCAAAAAAAAAAAAAAACAATAAAAAAACATGAAAAAACATGTATACAACATAAAATCAATCAACAATAAGCAATAGAGAAATAATGTGTTGTTGAACTATAAAGCAACATATTAAGTAACCTTTAACTTGCTCAAACAAATTAAGAATAAATTAACAATTGAATAAACAAACAATACAACTAACAATGTGAAGAACAATATTATAAAAGATATAAATTATATAAAGTTTTAAAAAGTGTTTTTAACTTCTTATCAGCCAATATCATGTTAACAATGTGTATATTTTCAAAATAGACAATATTTTCAAAATATTGCATTTTTTTCAAGAACGTATTCAAAATAACGACAATACTTGCCATATATGACACAAGGGTTATGGCAAGTCCTAAGATAGAGACGCTTCCTTTGATGGGAAGCAATGTCACGAATCTTGGTATCTGGATTTCCTCAACGAGGAAAACATTATGACAAATTAAACAAAAATTAACAGAAAATTCTTGAGAAACCAGCAAATCTAAGGTTTAAAAAAATCTAATAAATATGTAAACATTTTAAAATTATACATATAAAAAGTTTTAAAAAACATGTTAATATCGAGATAAAACCATCAAACTAAAAAGGAGAAAAAAAAGGATGAGAGAGAGAGAGAGAGAGAGAGAGAGAGAGAGAGAGATGGCTTTGGCTTTTGGACATCTAATTTCGTGTCCAAACAAATTTAATTTTTTTGAAATGTGATGCCACTTTGGAAAATTTTGTAAAAAAATAAAAAATTTGTTGAATGCCGCTGCCTCTTTTTATGAGATTTAGGATTAGCCAGTGACCAAGTAACAAAAACACCACCAAAGTATTTCCCTTTTTGGAGAAAATTGCACCCAAAGTATTTCCGCTGTCTTTTCAAAGTTAAATAGGCTTATTTAAACATGGTTTCACCAACCGATCCTTGGTCAGTCACCTGCCATTTTTTCTTATATATATATATATATAGTTATTTATTTATTTGTTTTAACGCAGTTGGACACCTCTCGGTCCTCTCTATACATATACAGAACACGTAGAAGGTTCTTGCAAGTTTCTAGAACCATTTATATTTGAAGGAGGCAGAAGTGATAAGATCAAGTGAAACCCCTTTAACATGATTAAAATTTAAAAGCTTAGATGCAAGTTCAGATTCGGATCACAACAAACATAAAGTGGTCGAAAGAAATATCATGAACCATTCATTTTTTTACCACAAAAAAGGTAAAAGAAAGCTACCAAGATTAATGAAACAGCTATTTTTTACTTCCTATAGAGAGAGTAATAGAGCAAGCAGGATAAGATGCACCAAAGATAGGAAAACAGTGGATAATCTAAACACCAAGAATGAAATAATGGATAATGCACAAAGAAAAAAAACTTTGATGCGGTAAAATATCGAAATAAGTCAACAAAGAAAAATTTGAAGTGGGAAGAAAAGAATGAGGTCCTAGAAACTCAGCAATTAGAAAAAAAGTATTGCTCAATCAGTAGAGCTGAAAAAAGATCTCAAAACGTAATGAACTAGAAAAAAACCCTACTAATCTTTGAAAATCATTGACCAAGAATGGAGAAAATTTGTTTACCTGGCGATAGTAGGCAGGAATGAACAGAGATTTAGAGACAGTCCAATTAGCTTCATAGCTCAACTGTGGTCTCTCAGAGAATCCAAAAAGCATCAACCCTCTCTCTGCTTCATCCTTCACCTGTATTTGATCCACAAAGACTGAGCTAGCTTGTAGCAGCCTTGATGAATTGGGTCCAAGGACCAATTTGGATGAACCAT
The DNA here is from genome assembly GCF_984573655.1 of Nuphar pumila. NCBI lineage: Eukaryota > Viridiplantae > Streptophyta > Magnoliopsida > Nymphaeales > Nymphaeaceae > Nuphar > Nuphar pumila. Next base: position 82,998,279 of record NC_143254.1, on the reverse strand, counting down.
AGTACCCGTATCTCAAACTCAAGCAAACTACAAAACAGAGAGAAAAACAGGAACTTAGATATCAAATTGATTCTCAATTGTGGCAAAATGAAGATGGGGGAATTTACATGCCACAAATCCATATTGTAAAAGGAACCAAACTAGTGCATATGGAATCGGTGGCCTCTTTCCAATGAATAGTACTCCTTTGCCTCCTAACCAGTCTGTCCATTGGTGCCTAATTTGTTAGTGAGAGTAGGGAAGAGAGATAGATGAAGTGCAGAGGAGGCAATCTGCCGGTCTAAGTTAGTATGAATGGTAGTTAATGTTGATGGAGAATTGTAGTTCAAGACTTCAAGTGGAGCCACCTGTCTCTCTCTCTCTTTATTTTAATTTCCAGCCTCCAACTTCTAAGTTGAAATGTGGCTGATAGATGATGATCATGAGAGAGAGAGAGAGAGAGAAGAGTCCTTGAATGGTAGGTGATGTCAACTCACAACATGCATTTTATAGAGTTCGGTCGTTTGAATTTAAATAATTAATGGGATGGGCCATGACCATTTGGAGGGTTCAGCACCAAAAATACCGTAAATGATGCCCACAACCGTGGACGTTATTGGAGCGTAGGCCCGAAAACAGATCGGATACGAGCTGGATCCGGTCTGATCTGAATATGAATCCGAACTTTGTGCATTTGATCCAAGTCTGAATCTGAACCCAATAAAGATCTGATTATCTGAGATTGAGTCTGGATCCAGACCATATGTGGTGATACTTGATGCAGTAAAACATGCTCCTCAATGTAAAAAAATTAATTGGATCGATTTTTGATCTGAATCCAAATTAAATCCTGCATGAAATACTAATTTGAATCTGAAAATAATCTTATTAAGTGAACCTGACTGATTTGAATGCACATTTGGATCTTACTTAAAGGATCCAAATTTAGAAATAATATGCCAGATTTGGATAGAATAGCCATCCATATCTGGTCCTTTTTCAACCCTAATGGATCGGGCTCAGCTCCAAAACCCAATGAGGAATTTGTAAGGATATTTTAGATGTGCATCTTATAAGGGTAAAGAAACAATTAGATCTGGATTTGGTAAAGTGTGGATCCAAATATGATTATGCTACATCTGAGTCTATAGGATTTAGTAATGCCTACATTCAAGTTGTTTAAATCATCCATCTCTTCTGAAGTCTCAACTCAATGGCATCCATATGCCTAGGATTGACAATGGATTAGGAAAAACAAGGGGTGTCAACGAGTTGGGTATGATCCGGTCTTGACCTGTACCAGATCCAGTAAGTTTTGGGTAATAAAGAGCGAGTTCTGGTTAGTTAAGCAGGTCGGACCCATAAGATCCAATTAGCACTTGGAGTCGGATATCATTTACGAAATTTCATACCGGACCCAGGATTCACCCAAGTTCCCAATACGAACCACAAATTTCTAATGTAAAAAAAGCATTAAAAAAATTATCATTCTACAAGGCCTGGTCCTAGTTTGGTTTATGTTATCCTTATAGGACCTGGATGTAGGGTTGTCTATGGTAGGTTCAATCAGACCCTGAGTCCCCGACCCAGTACCAGCACCTCAAAGTCAGATTCGGTTCTGAATCAACCCAGGTCTAGAAAAGGTCGGACCCGTTAACATCTTATCTAAAGTATTACCATATAGTCGAATTACATAAAACCTTCTACATCTAATTAACCAATTAAGTCAGATCAAACGTCCAAGCATAGCATTAAGGTAAGTTGAGTAAGATGGGATATCAGAAATCAAGGAGAAACAAAGAAGAAAAAAAATGCATCATTTTCTTCATCTTTTTCTCTCTTTTTTTACGACAAAGTCCCCCGTCAAAGCAGGCAGTCTTCGAGTGGGGTACCAACACCCAAGACCTTACGGAGCCCCACCAGCTAAAGGCACCCACACACTCTGTGGGTGTTGAACCTGGAACGAGAGGGTCTCTTTTTGTTTTATCCATGATTTCATCAACACATGCAACATGAGGAACAAGTTGACATCACCCCCAATGGGTTGCCTAATGACACTTTTTTTTTTTTTAGTTTTACTTGGAGAAACTGCTCCAGGCGCAGAGACCTAACCATGATAGCTCAGCCTGCCGTCCTATGGTCTCTGTCCAAGTCGTCGTAAAACTCCGAGGGCTTGCCCCTCTACCCCAGGGAGTCACCAAGCTTCGGCTTACGCAGAGGGGCGATGCCCATGGGATTTGAACCTACACTGCTGGTCTAACAGTCTAAGCCCCATCCCACTATGCCAAACCTCTTGGGTCTTCCTTACAACACTTTCATAATGCATGTAGTGGACCAGGTACTTAGCAAAGTTACTGGGCCGTGAGTTCTGGATCTTCTGTCCATTGGCAGACCCAGAGAAAATCACTATACAACACGCGGCCGTTGCGTTCAGCGATTTTCTGTGTATTGTGTGGGCCGAGTACTTTGTTCAGCACTTGGCTTGAGTTCTGGATCTGCTCTCGTTACCAGCAAGGCTAGAAAAGTCTCTAACGAAGGGACAGAGCCGCCCAGGTTGGACAAAGTGTCTGATGATCTGATCAACTAAGGACCCTATCAGAGTCCCCAGTGAGCCCCAAACTATAACTCCCCTCCATCTTTTGAACACCAACAAAAATATAAATCCAATCTCTCTCTCTCAATAAGTAAATCAGAATCCTAAGTGGGAACAGATTTATATATGAGCATGGCGTACACGCTATTTTTTTTTTCTTTTTTTAATTCCGACCATACAGGAGCTTTACACAATCAAATTAGTTGAGATCGGTCACCGAGGGGGTTGACATAGTGGGGTGGATTAGACAGGCAGTCAAGATTCGATTCGATGCCCAGCATAAGCCCTGGGTGCAAGTGTCCTAGCCTCTGAGTTTTACACTTTTGGGACGACGATCATAGGTGTGGCCAGCTAAGCCTGCGTCTTCCATCCCAAACTAGGTTTCTTCAAGTAATAAACCAAAAAAAAAAAATGGGGACCGACCTTTGAATCATCTGATTCTGACACATTTTTTTTAAAGGTTGAAAACTCTGACCCACAAAATTTTAAATTTTGAATATTATAAAATCATTATTTTTATCGAAAAACACAAACCAAAAACTGGTTCTTAACAAATGAAACATGACCATCCAACCATAGGAAGGTATAAACCATCAAAACCACTTTTTTTTATTTTATTTACACAGTGAAACCGCCCCTAGGAACTGTGCTGGCTCTACCTGACGTAGTTACGATCACTGTCCTAACAGTGTAAAACTTCGGGCTCACCCCTTACCCTCGGGGAGTCACAAAACCACTTTCAAGAATTAATTTCAAAAGTTTTTTTTAGCTAACATGATTTCAAAACCTAAGAACCGGGTCTTGTAGCAAAATTTTTCAATGATTACGTAGGATTTTATAATGTTGCTAAGAATCAACGGTTTGAAAATTTTGAAGTTTTTTAGATCATAAAAATCCAATCTATGCATAAAAAAGTTTCGCAATAAGAGTCGGTTTTTAGGTGTTTTATAATGAAATCACACCTGTGGTTAGATTTGCCAAAACTGTATTTAAATGTGATTTGGACGGTTTGCATATTCCTTTGATTAGACGATGCTCTCTCTCTCTCTCTCTCTCTCTCTCTATATATATATATATATATATATATATATATATATATATAGTCACTAGAAATATGAGAACTGCAATGTGAACTGGGAATTTCCAACATTTTTTTTGCAAATCCAACCATTTAAATGTGTCCAGCATGGTGAATTTGCTAGGAATCAATTGTTGGAACGTGTATTTTCGACAAAAAAATATGATTTTTGGATGCTTGAATATTTATGAAGATTATAAGCTGTAGATTTTAAAGCCTTAAAAAATCTTGTTTATGTGTCATAATTGGATGATTCAAGAGCTGGTTCTTATAAAACCAAGCATTTAGATCATCCATATGATTAGATTTAATAGAAAAGAACAAAAACTCCATGAAAATTGCAGTTCACATGGTAGTTCTCATATTTTCAGTTCACATTCTAGTGACTATAAATAGATCAAGTCATTCATCAACTCCCAATAAAGGAGGGATAAGATACACTAGGGAGCATCATATCACAAAACGCCCAGTCTGCATATAGTACATGAAAGCACTTATAGATATCGAATGCGTATCTGAACCGACATAGAACATACATGATATACCTGCAGAAGTCAACTCAGGCATCGTGACCATTGGGAGCACTCAAATCTGTTTCTCCAGACAAAGACAATAGCTCCATTAGCTCCAGCCTGTACTCCAGCCCTCTAAGGTGATGGCCCAATAGCATGCACCTGGTAATAACAATAAATTTTGTTAAAACAAGGACAAAACTTAGAATTCTTAATCATCTCAATGGAGGGCTGGGCAAACCAAAATAGTAGGCGTGCAAGATAATCACGAGTGACAAAAACAAGCGGTTGAAACTGCAGGGAGGTATTCTCAATTATTTCAGCATTATCTTCATTCTTTGACCTCAGACTAGCACTTCCATCCTGTTTAGGGGACTTTGTTTGCATTTTAGGAGATAGTGTTGCCAGGAGGCCATGGATGACACTGCGAATTGTTTCTTGCAACTCCAAGGAAGTTGGTTCTGATAATTCGGCAACCTGAAAATAAAAACAAAAAGAGCAGGAAACAAGTTGTTTCAGAAAGAATTTAGTCAGAGAAGATAAAAATCCGAAACAGTCTTAGACTCTTAGTCATGTTGCCAGTAAGAAATTTTGATAAATTTTCAGTAATTCCAGAATTAAGACAAATCTGAAAGATAGTTGCATAAAAGATTTCATGCTTACAAGCAATAACTTTCTTTTATTGAAGTTGTGGGGATAAAGGTTTATACACCCAAGTATTAAAGTGCATGATGATCATAACTATTTCATCATGCAAAAATGCATATACCATTCTTGGCTACATTCCCTTTCGTGTATCTATCGGTGCCTATGCTGCCAACCAATTGCATGGCATGAGAAAGAATTTTCTGCTTAATATGCTTCAGCAAAAAACTATTAACAATAGACCAATCCAATTTCAGGAAGTTATGCACATGTTTGTTCTGAAATTTGTTGTACATATTCCCATCTTACTGGTTAATTCTGATGCACGTTAAGTAAGAGACTTCATCTTTGAGTTGCAGGCTGTGTGGAGCAGATACTACACATCGTCAAGAGTCTGGTGTGATGTTGACAACTTGGTCTAAAGGCATGTCTACTTCTGATATCCAGGATATAATTTTTGATCCAATAGCCATTATTTTGTCTTCATTCTGCAAAGTCTACTGAACCAGTTCTTGTTTAGTGGAGCAAAATTAGCATCTTTTAGGCTTGACGACAGGTTGGACTTGCTAAACACTAAAAATGACCTTAACCTTCTCTTTCTCTTTCCTCATGCATTTTAGCCATGAACCTGTTGGGCGTGTGTGTGTGGAGAGAGAGAGGGAGGGAGAGAGAGAGAGGTTGTCTATAAGAGTTCTAATTTCGAGCATGAAAAAGGAAAACCACGAAAGCTAATCATAATGGGATGTGAATCAGTGATTAACAATAGCCCTTTGTAAACATGTTTCACAGCCCACCATACTCTATATATTTAGTGATAGAGAAAAGATAAATTTAATCATATAATTACAAAGGATTTGCATTGTCAAAAATATTTTCAAGAAACAAGCAAATGTAAAGCGATTAACAAGTCTGTAAGGCTAGCAGTTGAATTATAATGCACAAATTCCAGCCCAATACACAGTTCCGAATAAATTCCTCATGATCCCATGGAAATTTACATGGAATTCAGAATAGGCAGATCTGGTCGACTTGATGTTCATCCAAATTGAGCGCTTCTGAAGTGATTACTCATGATTTTGGAATTTCAAGTAGGACATTTCACACGGCCATTCCTATGTAGACTTGGAGTTCATGAACCATTATTTAACATACGGAGTCTGCCCCTGATTCCTCATGGCCTACAAGTCATAACTAATCAAATGCATATAGAAATGAACTATACAAATAGTGAAATAAAAACTACTGAATCATCATGACACAAAACCAAACAATTGGAGGCAGTGCCAATGGGCACTGGCTAACTCAAAAATTGTGTACCATGGTAAATATTATGGGCATTCATGCAAAACAAGATAAGGCAAACCTTTTCTGGTTCCAATGACCTCAAGTAGTCCAAGAGATTGTTTTTCTCCTCCCCAACAAAATGCGGCATCTGAAGAGCAGCATTCTTCCTTTTGATCTCATGAAGTTCCTGTAACAAGAATAGACAAATTTTGCACAAAATGTGTATTACAAAAATATTAGATCATCAACATTCTGCCATTGTATGAGGACAAGAAATAAGAACACGAAAGAGTGACCTAGAGAAACCATAGGGTTGAAAATGGAAAACCAACCAGTTAACAGAAGATACCACAAGAATATGCCAAAATTGCTAAGATATATGAACACAATATGTTGACAAAACTTGCAAGTAATCATGAAGAACATGGATGTGGGGTCCAAGAAAATGAACCTTGATCCATATCAAATACAATCACATATTTTAAGTAATACCTCTTTAAAGACGAAATTTTGATGCGTCCACAGCATATATTTTGTGAAATATCCACCAAGCAAAATGGAAGCACCCAGAATGGTATGATATACATGCTAAGTTCTATTAAACGGAAAACCAAAACTTACACATAAAAAGAATGCTACCAAGTGATTCAAGATTTTAAAAGCTCATCATTAGTGGAGTGGTGAGTATCTCTACACATGAAGAAGCACATGCATTATAGAAATCCATGAAGATCTAAACCTTCCATTCGCTATTACCATCATATTAGATGGTATCTAGTAGCTTCAACTAAACCATGTTTAACAAGTTAGTGTAAATTTGTTACACATTCCAATTGACTTATTGATAAGTCAACCGACCAAATACACAAAACAAGGCACATAAGATACTCCCAATAAACCAAAATCCGAAAGAGTGGGAATATGGTATTCTGCATAGCAGAGGTCAACTTCAGAGAAAGGCAATGCCATTTAATGATCAGAGAAATCTTATTCGCAGACCTCTGTCAAAAAAATGTTCTTAAAAAAAACCTGTTTGAAAAAACAGTTATTTCGGAAAAATATTAAGCCTCACAAAATGAAGTTATAGATGAAAGCAGTCCATGTATTATCATCATTTTATTTGAGGTAAGAAAGGTATCTTAGCTCTCCCTTTACTATGAGTGCCATGATATCTGATAATTGGTAACGAACATTCACAAGACTAACTCTCAGCCATCATCATGAAAGAGGCACTTGGTGACTAGCAAGGCAAGAAATGAGAATGCAAAGAAGAAAGAAAAGAGTCATTTAAGGGAAATTTAAATATAAACCAATATTCACATTTTATGCATGCCATATGTAACATACAAAGGCCCCAAAGGGGTTTGGCGTAGTGGGATGGGGCCTAGGCTGCTAGGCAGGTAGTCTAGGTTCAAATTCAAATCTCATGGGTGTCACCCCTTGTGCAAGCTGAAGCATGGTGACTCCCTGGGGGCAAGGGGTAAGCCCACAGAGTTTTACGCTGCCAGGACAGTGACCGTAAGTATGGCAGACAGAGACAGCATGGCCAGGTCTCTGCTCTCGGGGGAGGTCTCTCCGTGTAAATATAAAAAAAATGTAACATATAGAGAAAAAACAGAGAAGGCCAAAGCATCCTAGTGAAACTTAAGAAGTAAGAACTGATCCTAGACAACTGTTAAAACTTAAAAGTCAGCAGAAAGTTCATTGATGCATCATGCACATATGCTTCCAAAAATTAGATTATATCAGACAGACCCACAAATCTTGCAGCTCGAACCATCTACTAAAAAACGCAAAGACAAAAGAGGTTCTTCACTAAATTTTTTCTCTGAAAAATGACACAAAGGCTGAAGCACCTACACGTTTTGCTGAAGACAAACGAGATTGCAAGCGAAGAATATATTCCCGAACATCAGGGGTTATTTCCCCAAGTCCCAAGTCATTTAGCTTCTCATAGGATGGATCTTCCTCAGAAATTTCAGATTAAACTAAAAGATTATTTCCTCCAGGAAACTCAAAGGATTTAAAGTTTCCATCAACCAGTGTTGGGCGATCATTACTTATCACATCTTCCTGCTTCTGATCGGAAGTGGAATCTTCAGATACATCCAGGTTATTTTGAAGACAAAGACTATACTCCGCATTCCGCAATGTATACCTGAAAGGTAACACATCGATGAAAAAAGATATCACAAAATCTATATATATCCCTCATGTACTGTTTTGCAGTCCACTCAAGCAATATTAATCAATACACATCCTAAAGTAATAACAGCATGAAGTATAAAATAAAATAGAAAGCAAAAGCACCCAAGCAATGAACAAGAAATCATCAAATGAAAAGCCAAAAGACTTCGAAAAAAAGGCGTCGCAGGAGCGGTACACAGAGTAGGAACCTCCTAGCAGATCATGTAACAGAATTGGTTCTTTACTATTTTTAATCGGTAGTAGCAAGCTTCTTAATATTCACAGCACTCAACATCAATTTTTGCCAACAAGAAGCATCTTCAAAAGCAGTTCAAGCAATGTAATCCGCATAACATTTTTCTTTTATTTAAATTTTAAAAGTCAGGAAGATTTACAGTTCAAGCAATGCAATCACAAGAAACTCATTTATTGGGTATAAATGTTTGCATATTTTATGATAACAAATTCCCCTGTTGATACCAATATGAGAATTTCGTTGGGGCGTTCCCTACTGAGCGACACGCTGTACTCTATAGGCCCGGAGGCAGTGATAAATGGGCAAGGGTTGCTAGGTCGTCGTCCGGAAGCGACGCGTCACACCGGCGCCCGGGTGTGGTGTCAAATAGGCAAGGGTTCCCTCACTTTGTTGGACGGGTGGGGGTAAAGAAGTTAGTCCAAGACCATAAAATTAGGTTAGCCACTTGGAACATAGGATCTTTAACTGGTAAGTTGGTAGAGTTAGTAGATGTTATGTGTAGGAGAAAGATTGATATTTTATGTCTACAAGAGACCAAATGGGTAGGTGAGAAAGCAAAAGTGCTAGAACCTTGGGGATATAAGATTTGGTATACAGGAATAAATAGGAATAGGAATGGAGTAGGGATTGTTATGAGTCGTGAGTTTATAGATAATGTAGTTGAGGTCCGTAGGAAGGGTGACAGGATTTTACTTATTAAATTAGTATTAGGTACAAATATTATTAATATTATTAGTGTTTATGCACCTCAAGTAGGTTTAGATGATTCCATTAAGCGTCAATTTTGGGAAGATTTAGATGGAGTAGTACAAGGGATATCTTATGGAGAAAGGCTTTTCATCGGCGGTGACCTTAATGGACATGTAGGCATTAGTAGGGATGGATTTGAGAGTATCCATGGAGGCTATGGTATAGGAGAAAGAAACGAAAGTGGAGAAAGGATTTTAGATTTTGGTTTGTCCTATGATATGATCTTAGCAAACACTTGGTTTAGGAAGAGGGAGTCTCACCTAGTAACATTTAAAAGTGGGGTTAATACGAGTCAGATAGATTTTTTCCTACTTAGAAAGAGAGATAGGGGTTGTTGCATCGATTGTAAGGTTATACCGGAAGAAAGTGTAGCTACACAACATAGAGTCTTAATTTTAGATCTTAGAATTAGATAATACCGCAAAAGGGATAGACATATGATAGATCCTAGAATTAAGTGGTGGGCACTGAAAGAAGCTAAACAAGAAATGTTTGTAGAGCGGGTAGTTAAGGAAGTTGATTGGTGTCTCGAGGAGGATTCAGAATCTATGTGGAATAAGATAGCGGGTGGCATGAGAAAGGTGGCTAAGGAGGTATTGGGTGAGTCTAAAGGCGGTGCACCGCTAGGTAAGGATACATCGTGGTGGAACGAGGATGTCAAATTAGCTATTAAGGTTAAAAGATAGTGTTATAGAAATCTAAGAAAAAATCGTGATAATGAGAATTTGGAGAAGTATATGATAGCAAAGAAGGAAACTAAAAAAGTAGTTCGGAACGCGAGAGATAAGGTATATAAGGAGGTTTATGACAAGTTGGATACCAAAGAGGGTGAGAAGGATATTTATAGGCTTGCAAAGATGAGAGATAGGAAATCGAGGGATCTGGGTATGGTTAGATGTATCAAAGATGAAACACAAAGGGTTTTAGTCAAAGATGAGGAGATTAAGGAGAGATGAAAAGATTATTTTGATAAGCCATTTAATGAAAGTCATGCTCAGGATCTTGGAGACTTTTCAATTCCTTTTCATGAGATGAATCGTGACTTCATTTGCAAGATTCAAAAGAAAGAAATTGCAGAGGCTTTGAAGAAAATGAAATCAAGAAGGGCAGTTGGCCCAGATGGTATACCTATCGAGGCTTGAAAATGCTTGGGAGAGAAAGGTTTAGAATGGTTGACAAATCTTTTTAACAAGATTTGGCGGACAAATAAGATGCCTAATGAGTGGAGGAAGAGTACTTTGGTGCCTCTATATAAGAATAAGGGTGATATACAAGATTGCACAAACTATCGTGGTATAAAACTCATGAGTCATACTATGAAACTTTGGGAGAGGGTGATTGAGTCTAGGTTGAGGAAGATTGTCATGATATCGGATAATCAATTTGGTTTTATGCCTGGAAGATCAACTATGAAAGCTATACATCTTCTTAGACAACTTATTGAGAGAAATAGAGAGAGGAACAAAGATTTGCATATGGTTTTTATTGATTTGGAGAAGGCTTACGATAGAGTACCTAGGGACGTTCTCTGGTGGACAATGATGAAGAAATGTGTTTCTCTCAAGTACATTAGTATGATTAAAGATATGTATGAAGGAGTAGTAACCAATGTCCGCACTTGTGGAGGGGTGACAACCAATTTTCCTATAACGGTTGGGTTACATCAAGAATCTGCTTTAAGCCCTTTCCTATTTGCTATAGTGATGGATGAGCTTATGAGATCAATTCAAGAAAATGTGCCGTGGTGTATGTTGTTTGCTGATAATATTGTTTTGATTGATGAGTCTAGAGCTGGGGTTAATGCTAAGTTAGAATTATGGAGACAGACATTGGAAGCAAGAGGTTTTAAGTTGAGTAAGAGTAAGACAGAATACATGGAATGTCGATTTAGTAAGCAACGAAGTAGTGATGGGAGTGTAGTGAAGCTTGGTGAGCACGAAATACCGGTGGATGATTCTTTCAAATATTTGGGATCTATCATTCAAAAGTATGGAGAAATTGATGGAGATGTAAATCATAGGATAAAGGTTGGGTGGATGAAATGGAAGAGTGCAACTGGAGTGTTGTGCGATCGTAGAATGCCATTGCGGTGAAGGAAAAGTTTTATAGGACGACTATTAGGCCCGCTTTACTATATAGTACAGAATGTTGGGCTGCCAAGAGACATCATATTCAAAAAATGAGTGTAGCTGAGATGCGTATGCGGAGATGGATGTGTGGAAATACAATAAAAGATAAGATTCAGAACGAGGAGATACGTAAGAAGGTAGGCGTTGCACCCATTGAAAATAAGATGAGAGAGAATCGTTTACGGCGGTTTGGACATATTCGACGAAGGCCTAATGATGCTCCAGTTAGAAGGATGGAGAAATGGGAAAATATATTAGTTAAAAGAGGTCGGGGTAGGCCTAGGAAGACATGGATGGAGGTGATAAGAAAGGATATGAATGCTTTAAACCTCACCGAGGACATGGCATTGGATAGAAATGAATGGAGGAGAAGGATTCATGTGGAAGACCCATAATGATTTTCTTTGTTGGTTCATATCGCCGACCCCAATTGTTTTGGGATGAAGGCGTAGTTGTTGTTGTTGTTGTAAATTCCCCTGTTGATGCAACAAAAATCAAATCGATGATGATCAGTTTCATACACTACCAAGGCAGGGTACAAAGTAATTCCGAGGTGACTTATGAGAATTATTATGCTTCATTGTTTTTCATAATGTAACAAAGTTCATAGTGATATTGGATTGACTAATAGCATATTTTCAGAAATGCAGAGAGAAAGCAAACCTCAACTTTATTGCAACACTGCATCTATGTCACATGCATACAGATGCATGAGTGGGGCCACAACGCGGATACACTTAGTACAAAACGATAGTTTCCAAAAATTAAGACACGGGCACACGGCTTAAATAAGTACATTTAGGAACATCAAATAATGAAACTAAGTTGAAATTGAAATAAATGTAACTGATGACAAATAAAAGAAAAATAACTCAAGTGAATATGAAATAAGTAAATGACACAATGTTGACTGTGTGTGAAACTGGCTTGACTATGTCGATGAAGTGTCGTATTGTGTCCATGAAGTGTCCGAGTGTTGTGTTGTGTCGATACGGAATACACATGCTAAGTGAAGTCTCTACATCACACATCGATCTGTTTCATACATCACCAGTTCAAATTGTATAATATAACTGGCAATTTTTAAATGGTCAAAACCAGAAACTTGTCATAATTCATTTGATATTTTGGCCATTTAAGGCCTTTTTTGTGTTCATATTCCCTCCACCCCCCCTCTCTCTTTCTTCTTCCTCTCTATTTCTAAGGTCTTCAACATCCTCAAAAATTCAGCTCAGGTAAATAATGAATCCTCTATTAAAATGTAAAATGTAACATATATAATATATAATATTATATTATTATATATATTTTTAATATATTTTTTATTTTACATTTCTTTCTCTTTTTATTTTATTTATTATCTAGTTCATTTAGAACTAGATACTATAATCTAGTCAAGTCCCAACTAGGACTTGACTAGAATATAGTTGTTGGACCTAGTCCAACGCAGAGTTACCAGTGGAGGAAGCGGGAGCGGGAAGCGAGGCACTTTAAAAAATTTAGGAAGCGGGGAAGCATGGGACCACTTAGAAGAAAATTCCGAGCCGTCTCGGAAGCGACCTAGGAAGCGAACCGAAAGCGAGGGGGAAGCGAAAAAAATGGGGAAAGCGAGGGGGAAGCGTGGGGGAAACGTGGGGGAAGCGCACTTCCCATAAAAGGGAAGCACACTTCCCAAAAAAGGGGGACGCTTCCCCTCACGCTTCGGGGAAGCGCGCTTCCCCTTTTGCCTAGGCGCTTCCGGTAACTCTGGTCCAACGGCTATATTTATACTCTCAAGGAGAGCTCTAAATCCTCTCCCTCTTGTATAAATAGGGGTCATCCCCCTTTATTGTATATCAATGCTTTTTAAGCATTTCTTGTGAAAAAATAAAGATTTATTATTTTAGTGTATTCTTTCGTTTTTACCCTTTTATGGGTTGTGTTTGAGGTGTCTCCAATAGATACTCTTTCAAATTGTGGAAGACCACCATTTCATTATATCCTCCAAGGTGCAAAAGACTATAACTTACAATTTTACAAATGAAAGAAGGGAACTTACATAATGGCACAATTGAGGCTTGTGAAAAAGAATAGACTGAACATAAGAAAAAAGTGTTCAGATCAAACTAACACACTCGTGTTTTCTCAAGTCACATGGACTCCCATGCAGCTATGCTGGAAATTTCGGTACACTTTTTTAATTTAAGGATGTGTTAAGACCAAAGAGGCAATCTTCTCCATTATAGACAACAAAAGACTGCTTAATCAGGTTATGATCAGTCATCAACATTGATTAAATCAATCAACAACAGGTATAAATGGCCCACTTAAGGCAATTCTTCACATGTTACTTGTTGACAAAAACACTGGAAGAAAGAAAAAAAATAACTACTTATCCTCAATCTTCTCATCAAAAGAAGGTGACAACATCACCTACTGATGGTAAATCAGCAGATTAAAAGAGTCGAAGTGTTAACAAGACATATTTCTTGCATTAAGGACCTTTACAAGACAACCAGGAAGAGTGCTGGCTTTCTTCCATTTAGGGAAATAAACAGGTTTAAAAGCTCAAATTTGAAAGGATCTAGGTTAATCCAACCTCCAAGGATAGTTAACAGACTTGAAAGAGACCTATTTAGCTCACTATAAATTCCATTACTTTTTGTCAAATGGTGCTTTCCTAAAAGATAATCTAATTTCACCTTGTGTGTTCAAGTATGAAAAGGAAGAACTGATTATCATATTGCTTGCTCTCCTAATTGCAACCATAGATACATGATCCACTAGTTCTCTAACAACTAGAAATTACATTATGAGTTCTACTGACTGCAACTCATCCCAATTCGCAAAACTTTGATAGCAGAAGCCTGCAATTGGTAGTCATACACAGCTAATGTACATAATCCAAAGGCACCTTGAGTGACCCTTATGTAGTTAAAATCCCGCCTATCCTCCCTGTTAAGAATGTGTATCTAATATATATGTATATATATAGTCATCTTTTGTAATTTCTAAATGAATGTAAACCAAAATACCCATCAGGGGTATTTTAGTCTTTTCACATTGTAATAGTGGTCAGCCCATTAGGGGTGTTTTTTTTTCTTTATTTTATTTTTTGTTATTTTATTGGAGCATGAGCTGATGGGACAGCTCCAACTAGCTGTTGGAGCTGCTCCCAACAGTCATAAAGGGAGCCCGCCCAACAGCTAGTTGGGCTTCCCCACTTCCCTCTCTTGTGGTTATAAATAGGGGTTCAACCCTTATAATCTTTAATGCTTTCTCAAGCATTTTGTAATATCAAAAGCATTTATTTTTACTCTTGGCCCTTGTGTGGGTGATGTGCATTGATCCATAAGTGGTTCCTTGTAGCCTTGTAGGTTGGTTGTATTCTTGTAAGCCCATAAGAGGCTCTCATTTGCTTTTATTCTTATTTCATTTCATGGTATCAAAACCTTAGTGCTCTTGGGTTGTGTGCAGCTGGACCTGGAATCGATCTCAAAGGTACATCCGAAAGACCTGTCTCTTCTCGATTTTCTCTTCTAAGTCAAGAAAATTCCTTTCTTTTTCTTCTGTCTGTTTCCTCAACCTCGTCTGAATTTTTATTCCTCATTTTTCTTCTCGATCAGATCTGACGTTAATCAGATCTGACGGTAATCAGATCTGCCTCATCTTACCTCTTCTTTGTCTCTTAATCTCGATCAGATCTGACGTTAATCAGATCTGATCAAACCTTCTTCTCTAATTTATCTGAGTTAACCTAGTTCAGATTTTCGATCTCAACCCCTTCATTAAATCCCTTCTCTCATTCTTCAATCTGTCGTCAATATACATTGTTTATTATTTTTCGATCAGAGCGTAATCTAATCTCGTAATCGGGTCTTTTTTGATCCAGCTACATCCCGGATCAGACCTGACTAGGCAGATCTGACGTTACCCTCATTTCTAACATTTTATCTCTTTTAGCTTGAAAGCACTGCATCAATACCGAGTGTGAATTCCTATTCACATTTCTTTTTTTATGGTTTTCATATCCAGCATTCATTCTTTTCTGAAAATCAGAAATCTGATAGATATTCAATATCTGTTTTAAATCAGCCATTGACCTAAATTAGTTTCTGAAAAAAAAAAGAGTTACAGATACTGTAGACAGGTTGTGCTGGACACACTCTTAATACTGTGAAACATGGATTCACTTCCTACTCAGTCGGTCCTTTCTTCAAGCTTCTTCAGTCAACTCGTGTCTGAAAAATTAAACAATTGTAACTTCTTGACTTGGAAGAGGCAAATCATACCTTTCATTAGGAGTCAGGATCTCTCCGAACATCTGGATGGATCTGTTCCAGTTCCTCCCGAATTCATATCACGAGAAGAAAGAGACAACAAAGGAGAATCTACTGCGGTATATGTTAGAAATCCTGAGTTTGTAGCTTGAAAGAAAAGAGACCAAGCGCTGGTTGCTTATATTACATCTACACTGTCTCAAGAGGTACTCGTAGCAATTCCAGATGACTGCACTGCCATGCAACTTTGGAACAAACTTGTTCAGACATACTCATAGGTTTCTCAGGCCAGGATTATGTTTCTTAAAAGAGAATTTCAAATGTTAAGAAAGGATTCTATGACCATCATGGAATACTTGAACAAAATAAAGGTTATCACAGATCAACTAGCAGTTGTTGGATGTGCAGTAACTGATAAAGATCTGGTACAACAAACTCTCAATGGATTGGGACCCGACTATCATATGATTGTTACTTCCTTGTTATGCTTACCTGAGTTGCCCAACTTTGAAGATCTGCGTGCAAAATTATTACAATATGAGATGAACCTAAAGGGGTTTTCTGAAGAATCATCTATGCATACTGGGGCACAAGAAGTTCTTGCTACAGGGGTTACTTATGCACAAGGACGAGGAAGTTATGATATCAAGGGAAAAGGAGGACAAGGGAGAAGTGGTCAAGGAAGTTGTGGATTATTGCCTATACCCAACACATATACCAATCCACAAAGACAGAGGCCAATTCCTACCTGCTTTCTATGTAATAAAAAGGGGCATATCAAAGCTAACTAACTGTTGATTCAATCCCCAAAATAAAGGAAAATCGACACAAACTGAAGGAAAAAGAGGCACAAACAATACAAGGACCAACGGAGAAGTAAAGGAGTTATTGTTGTCAGCTTTAGCAGAATTGAATCTGAAACAAAATGAGCAAGGTACTTGGTACGTGGACTCTGGCGCAGCGACTCATGTTATTGGTGATGCCGGTAAGCTCCTGAAACTTGTTCCTTACATTGGTAGAAGTATTATAGTTACTGGGGATGGATCACACCACTCTATCTCTCATATTGAAAACTCCATTATACCCTTGTCTGAATCTTCTATCAACCTTTCAAAAGTTCTTTATGCTCCTAACATCAAGAAAAACATTGTTTCAGTTTCTACTCCCTCTTCTGTTCTTGTCAAGGATCTCTGCACGAAGGAGACGTTCGCCGTTAGAGGAAAACGACAAGGCAATATGTATGTTTTTCAAGAAGATCCTGTTAAATAATGTAACATAATTCAATATGTAATCTCATAGTTTTAGTTTACTTTTAAGTTTAGTTAGGATTAGGTTAGTTTATTTAACTAGGTTAGGTTTCTTTTTCTTTTTTAGTTTAGTTTTTGGACTTATTTGGCTTTATGCTTTTTTGACCAAAGTCAAAAAACATAAAGTAGAGAGAGCTGTTGGACTCCCAACAGCTCTATTTAGAGCCGTTGGGAGCCCAACACTCCCTCATTCCCTCTCTCCCTTGTATTATAAATATGGGGTGTTACCCCCTTGTAACTTACACTTTTGTAAAGCCCTCTTTTGGGACCCAACATATTGAAGTTGATATTTTTTTACGTTTGTGCATTTGTATCCGTGCCTTTGTGCACTTGTGAGAGTTCTTCTTTTATGCCTTTGTGCACACTTTGTGTTTCTAGTATTGTGTTTATACACAAAATCCTTTTTTATAGAGATTTTCACATGGTATCAGAGCAAGGTTGCTTGAGAAGGAAAGTCTTGTGATTCTTCACAATATTGAGTGCCTCGAAAAGCGTGCCTTCAATTTTTTCGAGATTGGCGTGAAGACTTCTCTTCATCAAATATTTTGGAAGATTACTACAACAAGAGTTAAAATCTCTTTGTGGTACGTATTTTTCTCCTTCATCTTATCTCTCTAATGGGTGAAAAAGACTCTCATTTCTCTCTTGGCTTTAAGCTCAATGGTTCCAATTATCATGTATGGGCCGGAAATATGGAAGCTCATATTAAAGGAAAGGGGCTTTGGGGATATGTTCAAGGTTCCATAACGGAACCCGAACCAAAAATTACGATGGTTGAAAGAGGAGAAATCAAAATTCTTGAAGGAGAAGAAAGACAAAAAGCTCTTGAAGAATATTTAAAGAAACATGAGGAATGGGAAATGAGAAACTTCAAGATCCTATCTTGGATCTTCTCATCCGTTGAAACCAAGATCAATGCCAATATCATCAAATTCAAGAAAGCCTCCGAAGCTTGGCATTATCTTGAAAAGATGTATACTTCACGAGACTTATCTCACAAGTACTATCTTCAAAAGAGGGCCTTGACCCCACAACAAAATGAGATGTCTATTCGTGAGTACTTTGCTGAATTATCCTCTATTTGGGATGAGCTTGCCATGCTTGAGCCCAAGTGGAGTGGCGAAGCTATTGAACTTAGATACAAGCAATTAGAGGAAGATCACTTCTTTAACTTCCTAAATGGTCTTCGACCCGAATTTGAACAAATTTGGTCCTCTCTTCTATCTTCTTTCACATCTCCTTCCATTGAAGATGTTATTACCAAGTTAAGTGGAGAGGAAACTCGTATGGGCATTAGCAAGCAAAATCCAAGTGTTCTTGCAATGCCCACAAATCAAGATGAATGTGATGGAGCTAATGCCGTGTCTAGGCCTGGCAACAACTTGAGGACATATAAACCTCCTCACTTTAAAAACCAAAATCAAGGATACAATGGTGGTCAAGGCGGAAGAAGGGACAATAGCAAAATTGTGTGCCACTTTTGCAAGGAACCCGGTCACATCAAACCGGTTTGTCCTAAATGGAAGAAACTACTTGCAATGGCAACCACATCTCAATCACAAAAAGAGGAATCTACAAGTGGAGCTCTCTCTCTAAATCAAATTATGGAAGCTCTTCAACCTCTTCTTAAGGGAGCTATTTCCGGTGCCGCCGTATCCACTCCTTCTCCTCCAGGTAAAACTTCTTGGCTTTTAGATTCGGGTGCATCTTTTCATATGTCTCCAAACATCTCTTCTCTTTCTGAATATTCTAAAAGTTTATCACCATCTTTTGTTTCAACTGCGGATGGCACTTCTCTTGAAATTAAGGGGATTGGAAACTTTGAAACTCAAATTTTTTTTATTCCCAAAATTAGATTTATACCTAAATTGAATTTGAACTTACTTTCCGTCTCTCAACTCTCGGACCTTGGATGTGACATTCAATTTTCATCTAATAAGTGTTTAATACAGGATCACCGGTCCGGGAAGTTGATTGGGGAAGGCTCTAGGAAGGGAGACTTGTACTATGTGGATTCTCTCCAAATCCCTAAAACCCCTTTTTGTAATGTGGCCCAACATAAAGACATAAATGTTTGGCACAAAAGACTTGGTCATCCCAACATCACCAAGTTATCCTATTTGCATTTTATTAAAAATCTTTGTAAAAATACTTTCTCTTGTAATGATTGTATTCTTGGAAAAATGAGAAGTATGCCTTTTGAACAAATATCTATGTTTACCACAAAACCTTTTGAAATTGTTCATTCGGATGTTTGGAGACCGGCACCCGTCATATCCAAGGGAGGCTTTGCCTATTATGTGATTTTTGTAGATGATTTTTCTCGATATTGTTGGATATATTTCCTTAAACATAAGCACGAAGTGTTTTCATGTTTTAAATCATATCATATGATAATTAAGAATCAATTTAATAGTAATTTAAAGATTTTTAGGACCGATTCCGGAGGCGAATATCTTTTCAATGAATTTAAGAAATATCTTGAAGACTATGGTATTGTCCATCAAAGATCGTGTCCTAAGACCCCACAACAAAATGGGTAAGACGCAAGGAAGCATAGGCATATCATTGAAACCACTAGAACCCTTCTTATTTCCCAAAGTATTCCAAAAAAAATTTGGGCCGAAGCGGCTCTTGCTTCAGTTTATCTTATTAATCGTCTTCCATCCAAAAATTTAGATAAAATATCTCCCTTCGAAACTCTATATGAAAAAGAACCCGATTATAATAGATTGAGAGTTTTTGGTTGTAAGTGCTTTGTCCTTACAGATAAGAATGATAAACTCTCACCTAAAGCCATTCCTTGTGCTTTTCTTGGCTACTCCGAAACCCAAAAAGGGTTTCGATGTTATGATACTAAAAATGATAAGTTATATGTCTCAAGGAATGTAACATTTTTAGAAAATGATAGTGGTTTTGAAAAGAATGAATCTCATTTAGAAATTGCTGACTATTCCTTTCTCTTTGATCTTTTATCTAAAGATGATGATATCTCTAGTGATGATGAATCAACATATAACAGTGACAATGAAGTGGTTGAAATCAACAATAACTCTAACCCTACTACCTCTCAAGAAGAAAATATAACTAGAGACCCTATCACCTATACTCATAGAGATAGACTCCCCTTTAGAAGTGCTATTGAGCAATATAGTGAACCTAGCGAATCTATCCCCTCACATGATTCAAACCCTAGAAGAACCGAGAGAACTAGAAGAACTCCCTCTAGATTCGTATCTTTTGATTCTTTCTCTCCTAAATATCGGGCTTGCTTAAGTGCCATTCACTCATATTTTGAACCAAAAAATTTTGAAGATGCCAAACGATGTATTGAATGGAGAGAAGCCATGGAGAATGAACTCAAAGCGCTTAGGAAAGCCAACACTTGGGAATTTCAAACGCTTCCCAGTGGAAAGAAAACTATAGGATGCCGATGGGTGTTCAAAGTCAAAACAAAGAGTGATGGATCTCTTGAGAGGTATAAAGCTCGTCTTGTAGCTAAAGGGTATAGTCAAGAATACGGGATTGACTATGAAGAGACATTTTCTCCAGTAGCTCGTATGGTTACTGTTAGATGTCTCGTCACCATTGCTTCTATTAGAAAATGGAATATTTACCAAATGGATGTCAAAAATGCCTTTCTAAATGGTGATCTTAATGAAGAAGTCTACATGGATGCTCCACCTGGTATGGAAATTCCTAAAAATAAAGTTCTTCGTCTTCGTAAAGCTCTTTATGGCTTGAAACAAGCTCCCAAGGCTTGGCACGATAGGTTTAACAATGTAATGACTGAAAATGGTTTTACTTCATGCTATACTGACACTGCATTGTTTGTTAAGAAATCTGATGCAGGGATTGTTATATTACTGTTATATGTTGATGATATGTTAATAACAGGTGATGATGTCAAAGGAATCAAGAGCATTAAATCTATCCTGACTTCAAGATTTGAAATGTCAGACTTAGGATTTCTGACATATTTTTGGGGAATTGAGGTTGCCTATTCTCACAGAAGCTATTTTTTGTCTCAAACTAAACTTGCTTGTGACATTCTTGACAGATCAGGAATCACAGATGACAAGGTCTGTGAAACTCCTGAAATAGTAGGTTCAAAGATGAAGATTTATGATGGGATTCTCCTAAAAGATCCCACACCTTACCGGCAACTGGTTGGATCTTTAACGTATCTCAGCATTACGAGGCCTGATATTTCTCATGCTGTACATGTTGCTAGTCAGTTTCAACATGCACCTACTTCAGTTCATATGAGTGCCATTCTCCGCATCATCAGATACATAAAGGGTACAGTAAACAATGGGGTATTTCTATCTTCTTCTTCTGAATTGAAATTAATTGCTTATACTGACTCTGATTGGGGAGGTGACACAAATAACCGTCACTCCACCACTGGTTTTTCTATTTTTTTAGGGGAATCTTTAATTTCTTGGAGATACAAGAAACAACATAAGGTCTCACTTTCATCCACAGAAGCCGAATATAGAGTCATGGCATCTACTACCATGGAGATTGTTTGGATTCACAACTTGCTGGAAGATATGAATATTCAAGTTCAAGGGCCCACAAAACTATGTTGTGATAATAAAAGTGCAATTTATATTGCCAAAAATCACACATTTCATGAGCGCACGAAGCACATTGAGATGGACTGCCACTATATTCGTGAAGAATACTTAAGAAGAACTATAGACCTTCCATATGTTACATCAGAATACCAACTAGCAGACTTCTTCACTAAAGCGTTGTGCTCTCCAAGATTTAACTTCTTGGCAAACTTTCGGTTATGTCACCCTAAGTTTGAGGGGGGTGTTAAATAATGTAACATAATTCAATATGTAATCTCATAGTTTTAGTTTACTTTTAAGTTTAGTTAGGATTAGGTTAGTTTATTTAACTAGGTTAGGTTTCTTTTTCTTTTTTAGTTTAGTTTTTGGACTTATTTGGCTTTATGCTTTTTTGACCAAAGTCAAAAAGCATAAAGTAGAGAGAGTTGTTGGACTCCCAACAGCTCTATTTAGAGCCGTTGGGAGCCCAACACTCCCTCATTCCCTCTCTCCCTTGTATTATAAATATGGGGTGTTACCCCCTTGTAACTTACACTTTTGTAAAGCCCTCTTTTGGGACCCAACATATTGAAGTTGATATTTTTTTACGTTTGTGCATTTGTATCCGTGCCTTTGTGCACTTGTGAGAGTTCTCCTTTTATGCCTTTGTGCATTTGTATCCGTGCCTTTGTGCACTTGTGAGAGTTCTCCTTTTATGCCTTTGTGCACACTTTGTGTTTCTAGTATTGTGTTTATACACAAAATCCTTTTTTATAGAGATTTTCACAGATCCTTCAGCACATATTAGTCCTGCAAACCCAAACTTGAAGCTCCACTCATCGTTGCCTTTTGAGAATTCTATATGTGTTTTTAGTGTCTTTGAAATCAATAAGTCAAATCTTTGGCATGGTCGTCTAGGTCATTGCAGTAGTCATTTCATTGAAAAGCTTGTTTCAAATAACCTCATTCCCAAGTCAAGTTTAGGAATAAATGTCAATGCCAACAAATGTTCTAGTAGTCTCTTATGTAAGAGTCATGTCTTACCCTTTCATTCTATAAATAAAAGAGCTTCAAGACCTTTTGAAATTATCTGTTCTGATATTTGGGGGCCAGACCCAGTTGCTTCTATATCTGGAACTAGATATTATCTTATATTTGTTGACAGTTATTTTCGTTATTCTTGGATATTTTTCATGAAACACAAATCTGAGACTTTCAAGTTGTTCCGAAACTTCCATTCCTTTGTCAAAAACCAATTTTCTGAAAACATCCTTAGTTTTCAATGTGACGGAGGAGGTGAATTTTCTTCCAATGACTTTATTAACTTTCTTCAAAGTAACAAGATAAGGAGAAGGGTGTCTTGCCCACACACCTCAACAGAATGGGATTGCTGAAAGGAAGCATCGCCATATTGTTGAGAGTGTGATGAGCATGATGCATGATAGTAATCTTCCGATTACTTTATGGACAAAGGCCTTTTATTCTGCTGTTCATGTGATAAATCGATTGCCCATGACTATTTTGGAAAACAAGTCTCCTTACTTGTCCCTTTTTGGTACACATCCCAACTACCATGACTTGCGTGTGTTTGGTTGTTTATGCTATGTTCATATTGATAGTTCAATGAGACATAAGTTTAAGGACAAGGCCCTGAAGTGCAGGTTTGTGGGTTATGCTGATGACTATAAAGGGTACAGGTGCTATGATCCGGTGAGCAAGCGCATCAGAATATCAAGAAATGTCATCTTCGATGAATTGAATTTTGATTGTCGATGTACTAGTTCTTCAGAATCAAATTCTAAAATCGAGACTTATTATCCTTGGCTAAATTATGAACTTTTCTCCGGAGCTAGTGATGTCTGTGTAAGGAAATATGCGGAAAAGAAATGTATGTCCTACAATGGACATTCACACATAGAAATCAAAGAACAAGTCCAAAAGAGGACCTACACAAAAGCCAATAATGGCTAGAAATCATAAGATTGTATAAAAGCACTAAAGGGCTTGAAGAAGCCACACATTACAAAGGGGGAGACCCCACTTTTTTATAGGCAAGAGAGGAGTGAGAGAGGGTTAGAGAAGAGAGAGAGAGAGGCACCATTGGGAGACCCAACAAGGTGTCGTTGGGCTCCCAACGGTCACAATTGTGACCGTTGGGGGCCCAACGACTCTTTGTTGGGCCCCCCAATGAAGGTGCATTTAATGCACAAAAGGGAAAAAGAAAAAATAAGAAAAAAGAAAAAAAGGAAAAAAGGAAAAAGAAAAGAAAAAGTAAAAAACAGAAAAAAGACTATACTGCCCCTATTGGGAGATTTTACAGAAATACCCCTTATCGGGTATGAGTGAATATACTTATATATATATATATATATATATATATTTATATATATAAATATATTGATTACATGTATATTTTAACACCCCCCCCTCAAGCTTTACGGGGATACAACCGCAAGCTTGTTGAGAAGAAACATGAAAAAGCAAGAGCTTTAGTGAAGAAATCCGCCAACTGGTACTCGGATGTGACGTAGGGCAGTGCTATGGTTCCTTTTAAGTATTCATCTCGAACATAGTGGCAGTCCATCTCTATGTGTTTAGTCCGCTCATGGAAGGTGTGATTGCTTGCAATATAAATGGCGCTTTTGTTATCACAACACATTTTCGAAGGAGTAGAGATGATTACGCCCATATCATTGAGGAGACTTCTAAGCCACACAAGCTCCATGGTTGTAGTGGCCATTGCACGATATTCCGCTTCTGTTGAGGATAATGACACCTTTTACTGCTTCTTGCATCTCCAAGAGATCATAGAGTCACCTAAGAAAACACAAAAACCTGTAGTTGAGACTCTATCATTGGGGTTTCCTCCCCAATCAGCATCAGTATAAGCAATTAAATCAAGAGATGATGAAGAGGAAAGAAAAACTCCCTTAGTTATGGTGTTTTTAATGTATCTGACTATTCTTAAGACTGCACTCATGTGCACAGTTGTAGGTGCATGTTGAAACTGGCTGACTGAGTGAACTGCATGAGTTATGTCTGGCTGAGTGATGGATAAGTATGTCAGAGCCCCAACAAGTTGACGGTAGGGAGTAGGATTCTCGAGAAGTATTCCATCTTCCAACCTTAACTTTGCATTGATGACCTCAGGGGTTTCTGCCTTCTTATCATCGAAAATTCCAGATTTGGAACAAATGTCAGCAACAAGTTTTATCTAAGAGAGAATATACCCTCGGGGAGAGTAGGCTACTTCAATACCTAAAAAATATCTTAAGAAACCAAGGCCAGACATGTCAAAATTTTCTTTTAAAACTTTCTTAATATCATGGATTCCTTGTTCATCACTTCCAGTGATGATCATATCATCAACATATAGTAGTAAAATAACTACTGAAGACCCTGCACTTTTCACAAACAACGCAGTGTCAGTATAACATGAACGAAAATTCAAACTAGTCATTACACTGCTAAATTTGTCATGCCAAGCCTTTGGGGCTTGCTTTAAACCATAAAGTGCCTTTTTGAGTTTAAGAATTTTGTTTTCACCAATAGATACTCCTGGTGGAGGATCCATATAGACCTCTTCACTTAGTTCACCATTAAGAAATGCGTTCTTAACATCCAATTGATAGATAGGCCATTTTTTAACGGATGCAACCGCAATAAGAGTCCTAACACTAGTCATTCTAGCTACGGGAGCGAAGGTTTCTTCATAGTCTATTCCGTACTCTTGAGCATATCCTTTGACTACCAACCTAGCTTTATAACGTTCTAATGACCCATCACTTTTAGTTTTAATTTTGAAGACCCATCTATATCCAATAGACTTCTTTCCAGTGGGTAATGAAGTTATTTCCCAAGTTTTAGCCTTTCCAAGGGCACTAAGTTCTAGTTTCATGGCTTCAACCCATTGATGAATGTTTTTGGCTTCATTATAGTGTGATGGTTCATGATAAGAGTGTAATGCAATTAAGCATGCCCTATATTTAGATGTTAGGGACTCATAGGAAACAAACCTATTAGGAGGATTGGAGATTCGGCTAGATCTCCTTAAAGATGTTTCTTCTATGTTGGAACTTTGAGAATATTTTTCCAAAGCGCTTATGGGAGTTTCTTGACCACGCCTAGCATAGGTTTGAATTGACCTATTTTCAAAATCATTACTTCCATTTTCAACATTACTAAGAGGAGTATCCTCTAAATCATTAGGAACATCCTCTACGTGAGGAGTCACATCTTCTTGAGAAAGAAGATCAAATAAGAAAGCATATTCGCTTTCATCAATATCTTTGTTTTTCTCAAAGCCGTTCTCATTTTCTAAAAAGGTAACATCTTTGGATACATATAGTTTGTTACTTTTGGGATCGAAGCACCTAAACCTTTTTTATTTTCTCCGTGTACTAAGAACACACATTCGATAGCTTTGAGAGATAACTTATCTCTTTTATGTGTAAGGACAAAACACTTACACCCAAAAATTCTTAATCTATTAAAATCGGGTGTTCTTTCAAAAAGTTTTTCATATGGAGATATATTTTGTAGGGATGAGGATATCATTCTATTTATCAAATAAGTGGAGGTTAAGGCGGCTTCGGCCCAATAGCATTTTGGAATTTATTTGGAAATGAGAAGAGTCCTAGTGGTTTCCAAGATGTGTCTATGCTTTCTCTCGGCTAGACCGTTTTGTTGGGGAGTCCTAGGACATGACCTTTGATGACAAATTTCATTGGTTTCCAAATATTTCTGAAATTCATTTGACAGATATTCTCCACCGGAATCGGATCGAAGAATGGAGATATTAGTTGAAAATTGATTTTTGACAATCATATGAATTTTTTTAAAGAAATTAAAAACTTCGGATTTTAGATTGAGAAAATAAATCCACACATATCGAGTGAAATCATCAATGAAAGTAACATAATATGAGTATCCTCCTTTTGATATGACCGAAGAAGGACCCCAAACATCCGAATGAACTAATTCAAAGGGTCTTTTGAACACAAATGTTCTCTTTGGAAAGGAGGTGAATTTCATTTTTCCAAAAAATACAACTCTTGCAAACAAAATGTTTCTCATTACAAAATTTCTTTCCAAAAGGAAAGGAGTACATTTTTTAGAAGCTTGGATGTCTAAGTCTTTGATGCCAAGTTTCTATATTTTTATCTTGGACATGATTACAAAATGATTTAGTGGGAAGTTTCAAATTGTTCATGTAGTAGAGATCTCCCCTCCTATGGCCTTGCCCAATCCGCTTCCCGGACTGGAGATCCTGTATAGAGCAATTCTTGGTTGAGAAGGAGATTTCACATCCATGATCACATATTTGAGAGACAGATAAACAACAACAACAACAACTACGCCTTCATCCCAAAACAATTGGGGTCAGCGATATGAACCAAAAAAGAAATTCATTTTGGGTCTTCCACATGAATCCTTTTCCTCCAATCATTTTTATCCAATGCCATGTCCTCGGTGAAGTTCAAAGCATTCATATCCTTTCCTATCATCTCCATCCAAGTCTTCCTAGGCCTACCCCGACCTCTTTTAACTAATATATTTTCCCATTTCTCCAACCTTCTAACTGGAGCATCATTAGGCCTTCGCCGAATATGTCCAAACCACCGTAAACGATTCTCTCACATCTTATTTTCAATGGGTGCAACACCTACCTTCTTACATATCTCCTCGTTCTGAATCTTATAACTCCGCCTGTGTATAACTGTTTAGTTATACACTGCCGGTCCCAAGCCCGGATAAAGGAGGAGGGTTGCGGTAGGCCTGTGACAGCCAACATAAAAACTTAGTCATACCCTATGAAAATAAACCAATATTTGAGAGACAGATAAAAGATTTAAATTAAGTTGAGGTACTACTCTTACATTTGGCACAAAAAAATCTTTTGAAAAGACTAAAGTTTCAAAACTTTTAACTTGTAAAGAGGTACCATTGGCGGTGGAAACAAAAGAATTTTTGGAGTTGCTACATACATTGGATAGTCCATTTTCAATAGGGGTCATATGAAAAGATGCTCCAGAATCAAGAATCCAAGAAGGCGTACCTGGAGGAGAAGAAGAGGCAATGGCGACTCCCGAAGTTGACGGCGATTTGAGTAGAATTTGAAGTGCTTCGGATAGTTGAGCAAGGGAAAAGGACTCTTTCCCTTTCATTGGCTCCTCCTTCTTTTGTGGGATTTCTTCAATAATAGCAACTTTACCTTTTGAAGGTTCATTTATCTTTGGACAATTAGGTCTTATATGACCCGGTTCTTGACAATGATGGCAAATGGCTTTCCTATAATTGCCATTATAGTTATTTTGCCTCCCAAAGTGTGGAGGCTTATATGCTTTCATATGATTGTCGGGTTTAGACACGGCAAGAACTTCATCTCCTCCTTTAATCATGCCAAGACGCGTTTCTTCTTGGCATATTTCGGCAATGACATCTTCCAATGGAAGCGGTTTTGATCTATGAAGAAGGGAGGACCTAACTTGTTCATATTCGGGCCTAAGCCCATGTAAAAATTGAAAAAAGTGTTCTTTCTCCATTTGTTTTCATCTCATTTCCACATCTTCACTTGATACCCATTTGGGTTCAAGAAGGGATAGCTCATCCCATAAAGATCCAAGAGTGTTATAGTAATCTCTTACACTCATTTCACCTTGCTTAATGGTACGGATTTTTTCTTGCATAAAAAATTGACGAGCAAGGTCTTTTTGGGTATACATACCTTTCATAAAGAACCATGCTTCATTTGCTAGGCGGAATTTAGCAATGTTGGCGCAAATCTTTAGCTCCACGTTGTTCATGAACCATGCAAGAATTTTTGCATGCTTACTTTCCCAATCTTCTACCTTGGATTGGTGATCTTCAATAGCCTTCATGTGAGCATTTCCTTCTAGAGCTTTTTCTTGATCACCATCAATTTTTGTAAGTTGAAGTTGAGGTTCCCTAATGGTGCCCATAACATATCCCCAAAGCTTTTTACCTTTGAGGTTGTTCTCCATGGCGGCGGCCCACATCATGTAGTTAGTACCATTAAGCATGAAGGAGAGATCAATCTTTTGTTCTCCTTCTATTATATAATCAAGAATGGAGGACAAACAAAGAGAGAGATAAAACTAGACAACTAGCTATAAGAGCACAACCAAGGCTCTGATACCATGTAAGGAAATATGCGGAAAAGAAATGTATGTCCTACAATGGACATTCACACATAGAAATCAAAGAACAAGTCCCAAAGAGGACATACACAAAAGCCAATAACGACTAGAAATCATAAGATTATATAAAAGCACTAAAGGGCTTGAAGAAGCCACACATTACAAAGGGGGAGACCCCACTTATTTATAGGCAAGAGAGGAGTGAGAGAGGGTTAGAGAAGAGAGAGAGAGAAGCACCATTGGGAGACCCAACGACTCTTTGTTGGGCCCCCCAATGAAGGTGCATTTAATGCACAAAAGGGAAAAAGAAAAAATAAGAAAAAAGAAAAAAAGGAAAAAGAAAAGAAAAAGTAAAAAACAGAAAAAAGACTATACTGCGTTGGGCGATTTTACAGAAATACCCCTTATCGGGTATGAGTGAATATACTTATATATATATATATATATATATATATTGATTACATGTATATTTTAACAGTCTGCCCCTCAAATTGTACTCAAAAGGATAAGGAATTTGTGTCTACTAATGAAATGATTGCCCATGAAAATACAGACTCAACTTTGAATCCAGAAAGGTACAAAGGTCTTGTTTACACTCGACGAGAAAGAGAGCTGCCCACCATAGTTAATCCAGAAATGGACACATCCCCTACATCCAACATCGTTGATGCTAGAAGATCCACTCGTTCTCGCCATCCAATTGAAAGATGGGTCAGTTATGAAAATTTCTCATTAGATTTTCAACTCTTTCTAACAGCCTTGAGTAAAGAAGATGAACCCATAACGTTCTCCCAAGCATCAAATTCCAGAAGATGGATTGAAGCAATGAATGAAGAAATGGAAGCTCTACATGAATGTGCTACTTGGGATGTTGTACCAAGACCACCTGACAGAAATGTCGTTGGTTCGAAATGGGTGTACAAAATAAAGTATAAACCAGATGGGACTATAGATCGATATAAGGCGAGACTTGTAGCCAAAGGTTTTACACTAGAGCAAGGACAGGACTATGATGAAACCTTTAGTCCAGTGGTGAAAATGGGGACAATCAGAGTCATACTTTCTTTAGCTATTGAACATCAATGGACTGTTAGCCAACTTGATGTGAAGAATGCCTTTCTTCATGGAAATTTGAGAGAAGTATACATGGAACAACCTACTGGTTACGCAGAAGGCAATCATACAAAATATGTATGCAGGCTAAAAAGGGCGACATATGGATTGAAGCAGGCATCTCGATCTTGGTTCAATAGTTTTTCACTTGAAATACAAAAATATGGTTTTAAGAAATCTCTTCTTGACCACTCCTTATTTATATTTAAGAACCAAGACACAGTTACTCTGTTGTTGATCTATGTAGATGATATTATCATCACTGGTAATTCCAATGAGCACATTGAAGAAGTCAAACATCTCTTGAATCAGAGGTTCAAAATGAAGGACCTTGGCAAACTACGATACTTTCTTAGAGTTGAAGTCGACAGTACCCCTGAAGAGATGACTCTCACTCAACATAAATATACCATTGATGTTCTCAAGAAAGCAGGTATGAAAGACTGCAAGCCCTTGGGAACCCCTAGCGTTCTTCATCAAAGGCTTAGCTCTCAAGATGGGGATCCATTTGATAATCCCACACAGTACCGTAGCATAGTGGGTATGTTACAATACCTCACTTTTACTCGCCCTGATATAGTTTACTCTGTAAATCAAGTATCTCAGTTTATGCATGCACCATGTGAAGGACATATGAAAGTCGTTGAACGGATACTTCGATACCTGAAGGGAACGGTTGGGAATGGCCTCTTATATAAGAGAAAGACCAATGGGCAAAATGCACATGAGATCAATGTTTATTCTGATGCGGACTGGGTGGGAGATCCAGATGAACGCAGATCAGTATCCGGCTATTGTGTGTTTGTTGAGATGAATTTGGTTTCTTGGAGTAGTAAGAAACAAAAGGCTGTTGCCAGATCCAGTACAGAGGCTGAATACAGGTCAATGGCAATCACCACTGTTGAAGCTACTTGGATTAGACACTTACTGACATAAGTAGGAGAATCGATCTCTCGATCACTTCTTTTGTGTGACAACCAGAGTGCCATTAGTATGTCTTTTAATCCAATCCATCACAGTCGTGCCAAACATATTGAAATAGATCAGCATTTTGTGAGACAAAAAGTAGAAGAGAAAGAGATTGAGCCTGAATTTGTACGAACTACAGATCAAGTGGCGGATATATTTACAAAATGATTGACAAAAGACAGATTTTGGATGTTAAAAGGCAAGTTGTTCATGGTTCAAGATCATGCACAACTTGAGGGAGGGTGAAAAGAAGTGTATTCCTTGTTACGGATCACGGGTCAGGAGATCCAGACCCGTGATCATTGCCATTTCATTAATGGCACCGTGTAATTTATTCTCTTGTAATAAGGGTACTTTAGTACCCTAATCTTTGTATTAGTTTGTTATTATAAAGTGATAAGAATAGCAACCGACCCACACACAATTGTGGGTATCGGTTTTCTCTGTAGTCTCTGTCTCTCTCTCTCTGTTTCTCAGCTTTCACGCGTGGAAGGATTTGAGCATTGGAAATCTTTCAATGCGAACATCCATAATAAAACATAAAATATGAGAAAATGGTCTATGGGGTTTGGTTGGTGTCATCGAAAGAGAGCCTAAACTTGTGCTTACTAAGATGAAAAATAGAAAATAAGTGACTCTTCAAAGAGAAGAGATGTCTAAGGTCATCACCGAATACAAAAAAAAATTAGAAAGAATGGAGGGGTCATTCTAAGATGATTGGATGGCTCATCAATAGTGTTGACATCAAAAAATATTCTATCTTAGCAAAATTTGATTTTGCTAGTGATGCATGTAAATATCTTAAAGATATGTATAGTCTCAAAGATATAAGTCACATATGTCATGTGCAAAATAAGATGAGAACTAGACCTAAGGAGAGATGAGCATTAGGGAATATTACACTGCCCTTTATTTTCTTTGGGATGAATTGGCCCTTCTAGAGCCAAAGTGGCATTGCCCCCAAAATGTAGAACTCCGTAAAAAATAAATTAGAACGAAGTATTTCTATCAATTTGTTAATGAACTTAGACCCAAATTTGAAAATACCAAATCGGCCCTTCTTCGTAGAAAATGTGTACCTACCATAATTGAAACACTTGAAGAATTAACTATGGAGGAGGATAGGTTGAAAAAATCATCTTCTTCGAAAGAGGAAGAATTCGTGCTTGCTATGTCAATGCCCGAAAATCACACAAGGGCTTATAAGCCCCCTCACTTTGGAAGAAATAATGAGAATGGAAGACATTCCAAAGACTATAGAAGGAGCCAAAACCATAAAAGAGGCAATCATGAATATAAGAAGAGTGACAAACTAATATGCTATCATTGTTATGAGCTGGGGACAGCAAGCCTTTTTGTCCTAAAAAAATGAAAAAAGATTAAAGAAATGACAAGAAGGTGACTTTGGTGAGACCATCTCTCGAAAGAAATGGTGAAGATAACTTCAAATGCATCAGCTCATTATCTTTGGCACAACTCATAGAGGCACTATAACCAATGTTTAAGAATGAAGTTTTTTTCTTCTCGGGCACAGCCGTATCTACATGCGTTGACCCCAACAAGACTTCTTGGATTCTTGATTCCAATGCTTCTTTTTATATGACCCCAAATGAGTCAACACTATCTCAATGTCATACTAACCAAAATGATTCTTATGTTTCAACCGCCGATGAAACTTCTTTAAAAATCAAAGGTTTTAGGTCTTTACAAAAACATCAAACTTTTTTTTACCAAATATTAAAATAGTACCAAAATTAAATTTAAATCTCTTATCCGTTTCTTAAATTGCGGATCATGAATGCAAAATCTTGTTTTCATCTAATGATTGTTTGATACAAGATCGCCAGTCCGGAAAGCCGATTGAGCAAGGCCATAGAAGATGAGATCTCTATGTTATTGACAATCTTGAATTATTAAAACATACTTTTTATAATTTTATAGAAAAGAAAAATATAGAAAATTGGCACAAGAGACTAGGACATCCTAGTGTGTCAAAATTACATTTGTTTTCATTTCTCAAAAGTTATAAAAAAAAGGATTTTGTTCGTGAAGATTGTACCCTTGGTAAAATGAAATCTTTACTTTTTGGGCCTAGTCATTTTATATCAAAGAAACCATTTGAGTTGGTACATTCGGATGTATTGGGACCAACTCCGATTATATTCAAAGGAGTATCTTATTATGTAGTTTTTGTGGATGATTATAGTACATACTCTTGGATATATATTCTTAAACGCAAATCCAAAGTATTTGATTGTTTTAAAAAAATTTATTGTTATACAAAGACTCAATTTAAAACCAATATTAAAATCTTTAGAACCGATTCTAGAAGAGAATTTGTATAAAACGATTTCAAAAACTATCTTAACTTACATGAGATTATACACAAAAAATCATGTCCTTATACTCAACAAAATTGACTAGCCGAAAGAAAGCATAGACATATTGTTGAGACTATTAGAACACTTCTTATATCAAGAAATGTTCCAATTTTTTTTTTGGGCTGAAGCCGCTTTTACGGCAGTTTATTTGATAAATAGGATACTTTAAAAAACTATTAAAAACATTTTCCCCCATTGAAAAATTATTTAAAACATCTCCCAGTTACAAAAGGTTGAGTCTTTGGTTGTAAATGCTTTGTCCTTACCGACAAAAATGACAAATTTTCTCCAAAAGACATTTCTTGTGTTTTTCTAGGTTATGCCGAAAATAAAAAAGGGTATAGATGTTATGAAATTAAAAGGAACAAGCTATATGTCTCAAGAAATATCACTTTTCTTGAAAACAAAAATGGACTTGATAAAGATAAAATCTAAGATCATTGTGACTATTCATTTCTTTTTTACCTTGCCAATGAACATGTGAGTTGTGATGACATTCATGATGTGCATGAGAGTGACAATGAAGACACTCATGATGCATATGAGAATGGAAATGAGAGTCTTGATAATATAGACCAACCTTATAGTGAAATTCAAATATATACTCGACGTACCGAAGACCATCTTCCATGTACTTTAGAAAGATATTCTCAAAATCAAGATATAAATTACTCTATTATTAGAAGATCCATGAGAATTTCAAAGGCTCCTAGTAGATTTGTAATCTTATTATTCCTTTCAACCCAAATATATAGCATGTCTAATGGCTATATACTCATGTATAGAATCACCATCTTACCATGATGCTAAAAATCATCAAGAATGGATTAGAGCAATGAATGATGAATTAAAAGCTTTAGAAAAGGCAAAAACTTGAGAAATTCAAACATTACCTAAAGGGAAGAAAACTATAGGATGTAGATGGGTCTATAGGATTAAAACTAAAAATAATAGAACATTAGAAAAATATAAAGTCAGACCAGTAGTCAAAGGATATAGTAAAAAATATGGAATAGACTATGATGAAATATTTGTTTCAGTCGCTAAAATGACTACTGTTAGAACTCTTATTTCTATAGCATCAATTAAAAAATGATCTATTTTTCAAATAGATATAAAAAATACCTTTATGAATGGTAATATCAATGAAGACGTTTACATGGATCTCCCACCAGGATTAAGTTTAGCACATGAAAAAAAAAATCGGTTACGAAAAGCATTGTATGGCCTAAAACAAGCCCCCAAAGCTTGGTATGATCGATTCAGTAATGTGATGACACAACTTGGTTTTAAATCTTGTTATACCGACACTATATTGTTTGTTAAATATTCTAATACAAGAATGATGATATTACTTCTCTACGTTGATTATATGATTATCACAGGAGGTGATAAGCAAGGAGTTAGCCATATCAAAGATGTGCTTAAAGCTAACTTTGATAATGACAAACCTTTGGTTTTTTCTAGTACTTTCTTGGAATATAAGTGTCTTACTCACCTTGTGGTTACTTGTTATCGTAGATTAAGTATGCGATAGAGATCATCAAACGGTCAGGACTCCCAAATGAAAAACAAGTTGATACTCCGAAGGCCATCAATGCAAAGATGAAAAATGATGGAGAACCTCTTAAGGATCCAACTCTATATAGACAAATGATTGGATCATTATCTTATATCTCTTGTCCTAATATTTCTCATGTTATTCATTATGTTAGTCAATTTCAGCATGCTCTCACTACAATACATATGAGTGCCGTAATAAGAATTATTAGATATATTAGAAATTCTATTAATTATGGGTTATTTATTTCATCATCTTTTCTGTTAGAAGTTATTGCATATTCTGATTCTTAATGGGGAGGGAATGTAAATGATAAATGCTCAACTACCGGTTCTTGTATTTTTGTAGGCGATTCTCTCATTTCATAGAGATGCAAGAAGCATCAGAAGGTGTCTATCTCTTCCACTGAAGCAGAGCATCGTGTCATGACAATAAGTACTTCTAAATTAATATGGTTGAGACAATTGTTAGAAGACTTCGGATTTCACATTGCAGAACCCTTGAGATCACAGTATACATTGCAAGCAATCATATATTCCATGAAAGAACCAAACACATTGAAATGGATTGTCATTACATTCGTGAAGAATTTCTGAAGAAAACCATCACGTTGCCATATATACCATCGAAGTATCAACTACAGACTTCTTCACCAAAGCGCTCTCGTCACCTAGATTTCACTTCCTCCTTGGCAAACTCTCGGTTGTTACACCATGAGTTTGAAGGGAGGTGTTAAGAATGTGTATATAATATATATGTATTTATAATGTATATAAATATGTGTATATATATAGTCATCTTTTGTAATATCTAAATGTATGTAAACCAAAATATCCATCTGAGGTATTTTGGTCTTTTTACATTATAATAGTGGTCAGCTCATTAGGGGCAGACTTTGTTTTTTTCTTTATTTTATTTTTTGTTATTTTATTGGAGCATAAGCCGATGGGACAACTCCAACTAGCTCTTGGAGCTGCCAGCCCAACAACTAATTGGGCTGCCCCACTTCCCTCTCTTGTGGTTATAAATAGGGGTTATCTCCTTGTAATCTTTAGTGTTTTCTCAAGCATTTTGTAATATCAAAAGCATTTATTTTTACTCTTGGCCCTCGTGTGGGTGATGTGCATTGATCCATAAGTGGTTCCTTGTCGGTTGCTTGTGTTCTTGTAAGCCTATAATCATTTGCTTTTGTTCATTTCACTCCCGACTAGAAAGCCTAGGCTACCTAGGTGCAAGTTTATCGCCTAGGTGCCTAGGCAAGTACAAAGGTTGGAGGATGGACACCAAGGTTGGTATTTTACATTTGTTTTTATAATATTTAAATTATTATAATCATGTTTTGTTTGAGTACTTTGAAACATTTAAGTGTTTCAATTTTTTCTCTGATTTTTATATTTTTTATATTTTATTTTAAATACTTTTATTATTTTTTGTGTCTCTAGGTGACACAGTTAAACAAATATTTGTTTAGTTAGATGAAGTTGAATGCTAGAAATGTAATTATGCTTTAATTATTTAGATTCATGCATGAATT
This sequence comes from Nuphar pumila, assembly GCF_984573655.1. Taxonomy (NCBI): domain Eukaryota; kingdom Viridiplantae; phylum Streptophyta; class Magnoliopsida; order Nymphaeales; family Nymphaeaceae; genus Nuphar; species Nuphar pumila. The sequence continues at coordinate 82,962,020 of NC_143254.1, read as the reverse complement.
TTTTTAAGCTTTGGTTGTTTAGCTACATTAATTGTGTTGAGAATGTATTTTATATTATTTTTAAGGATTTGTTGTAATTTTTAATTTTTTAGTTTTTTTAACTTTTTGGTCCCGTGTAGTTTGACTAGTTCTGCCTAGGCACCTACAAGGCCTTTTAGGGGGGTCAGCACCTAGGCACCGACTAGAGCTTTTGACTACTTAGAGTGCCTATAATTGACAAAGTATGATAACAGAAAACAAAAGCCATGATGATATTAACATGGAAAAATAGAATGTCATACCCAGTTATCATGGAAGAAACAAGAAGCCTGGAAAGAGGCTCCCAGAAAGCCTCAATGAGGACATGGAACTGGTCTGAAGGCAGCAAACCTAGCATGCCAGAGATGGTCCTCTTCATTGCATCAATTGTGTCTGCGGACACATCTTTCTGGATCAGGCTTACTTCCAAAGGCTCTATCTCCTGTATAAGATTCGAAAGTACCAACTTCTGAAAGAATATGATTTAGAGTTAATCATATGGCAGCTCAAGACATGAACATTGCAGCTGTACCATTGAAGAAATGTGAATATTCAACTCTTCTTACAACATGAAAAGCTATTATCAGACCCTCTCCGTGTAGAATAATTACGAGTACAATGGATCAAAACAAAACAAATAGAAATCCTAAGTTATCTTGAAATTTATAACACTCTCAGTAAATCAACCAAAGATGGTCTGAGATTTTGGACACAATTTTTAAGCCTTTTACATTCTTGAACACTAGGCAATTTCAAGTGACGCCTTCACGAAATTTTCAACGTACAGATAATGTATCACCAAATTTTCAACGTACAGACAATGTATGGTATTCACAAAATTTAATCCTAATTCCTAACAATGCCTAAACTACACATGCATTGTTCTCCAGAGGACATTAATTTGACAAGAAAAACCTAAATTCTTGCATTTACCCTTAGCGCTGTGATTCCGAGTTCACGAGTCAACGTGAATTCCATTGATACACCCTCGGCAACCCACTTCCAATAAGCAAGACTAGAACTCAGTCTTGTTACTATTTGAACACGTACCTCAACAAACTAATATTCAGTAAGTAAGACCAATTTCCGATCTCTCTATATAATCGTTACAATCTAAAGCATAATGAAGCAGCCTATCATTAAACCCAAAAAAAAAGCGAAGCGAAAATCAACCACTCGTTACAATTTGACGGCATAATGAAGCAACCGACCATCAATCAGTAAAATAAAAAATTCAATTCCTCCCTCGCATACTGAAAAAACCTATAATCAATAAGCCAATAAGAAGAAAGAAAGTGGGGAAAGGTCGACCCACCATGAATTACCAAAAAACTAGTCGATCTCTTATCACGATTTGAAAGATTCAAGAACAATTAACACGAAGCAATGACAATTTACCCCAATCGGGCAATTGGGGTATTGTCCAAAACTATAAAAGACGAAGAACTAACACGAGAAGAAAAGGAAAGAAACGCCCAAGAACAAGAGGAATCGAGAACACCAAGAATCGGAAGAGAGTAGCAACCGACCTTGGAAGGATTGGGATGAGGTCTCCGAGGGTGGTCGAGATGGTGGTCGTTGGAGGAAGCCGAGGCGACGAGGGAGAGACGCCGCGTCTTCAGAGGCCATCTTGGGCACGGGTGGAGGGTGAGGGAGGTGGTTTTTTGCCGTACGGCCACAGGAGGCGCCGGAGACGGCGGCGTTTGGGACAGGGTCCGCATGCCGCCGGCCTGGTGACTGCCCGCCAACGGAGGCCCTTATCTCGCTGCCGCCCGGGCTGGAGCCATGCGAGGAATAGGGATGGCAGTGGACCGGGGCGGGGGACAAGGTCTCCACCCCCGCCCCGTTTCAAAATCTGAACCTTCATCTCGCCTACATCCCCCACGGGGATGAATTTTAACCTCCACCCCTGCCTCAATCGGAACTACATCAGGTCATGCTGAACATGAGCGTTTTGGATGAATGCCACGTGGTTTTTAAAATGCAAATCGGATGGCCACGATGTCCGCATGAGCAAAAAAGCTCATGTTCAGCATGACCTGATCTGCTTCTGCCTCCATCCCCAGTTCAAACGGGAGTGAGGCCCCTCAATCTATAATCATTTCTTAAAAGTTTGGGGATGGGAGCGGAGCGAGGACGATATGGGGCAGGGCAGAGATTGAGACGGGGGACGGGGTGGGGCAGGGAAAGTGTAAGTACATCCCCATATGAGGATAGATTTTAACCTTCACCCCCACCTCCATCTAGGGGTGGCAATCGGGTCGGGTTGGCGGGTTAGCATGTCAGCATACCTCAACCCGACCGGACCCGTTTATTAAACGGGTCGGCTGTGGCAAACATGAACCCGACCCGTTTAATAAACGGGTAACCCGACACGACCCGCCAACCCATTTAATAAATGGGTTGGGTCGGGGAAACGGGTTTTCAGGTTCGCGGGTCAGGTTGCGGGTCGGGTTGGCGGGTTGACGGATCGGGTTGGCAGGTAGTCAGGTTGGCGAGTCGGGTTGACGGGTTGACGGGTCGGGTTGGCAGACGGGTTGGCGGGTTGGGGGGTTGACCCACCCGCCTAACCCGTTTATTAAACGGGTCAGCCGGGTTGGCAGGTTGGCATACCCCCAACTCGAACCCGACCTGTTTAATAAACGGGTTACGCGGGTCAACCCGTTTATTAAACGGGTTGGCTTAAGCCCAACCCGAACCCGCCTAAGAGGCGGGTTGGCGGGTCATGTCAGAAATTGCCACCCCTACCTCCATCCTTGTTTCATGCCTTTCATCCCCGGTCCAAACAGGGCGAAGCGGGACGGCCCCGTTGTCCCCTGGTCCACTGCCATCTCTAGCGACGAATATTGTTACATTTCTTAAAATATCACAAAAAAAGATGATTTTTTTTTCGCCCGTTTTAAACGTCCTAAGTATATTACGGTATTCAAAATATCATGATGTTCAATGTATCGCGATTTTAACTAACTCTTATGTCACAGACGACGAGGGATGGAGTAAATTTCTTGAAAACTAAAAGCTCATGGAAATATCACCGGCTATAAAATTTTAATAACGCAACGCGTTAAATATTATAAAATACACACATCCAAAAAACATAAACGTATTGTCCCGATAATATTAGGATAAAAACATGACATTTTTAAAACTAATCGATACTTTCATAATACGACGAATTGTAAGAGTCAAATCATCACGTTTTTTGGTGTCGGATCGATTCAATGCAGCCAGATTAGGTGCAATCACATTGCACGGAAAAAGTGTACTTCTGCACCTGGCCACCCTCCATCTCACTGTTTGTACCACAGCTGACAGGCTGTACCTAGAGATGGAAGGCAATCATGTGCAGCACTTTTGGTGTAACCATGTAATGTATACCCGAACCTACTTGATATCTTAAACCGCTTAAATTAGACCCAACCCGATCTTAATAGACTCATGGGCTGGAGTTGGGACTAAAATCTTGACCTGTTTCAAGTAACAGGTCGGTTCTTAGGTATGGTGAATTTAGCCACGAATCCATTTGGACTTCAACCAAATAGTTCCATGTTATTTATACTTGAACTGACTCGAAGTTGAAATTGTTTTATATCCAAACCCATTTTATACCCGAACCTATTTCATACTCAATTCTAACTAAACTCATTCACACCTAACCCTTTTTTGTATACCCAACCCAAGTGGTTCTATTCAATCCCAACCTGAACCAAACCAAACCCGACTAGTTGATGGTTATGTTTGGAAAAGATGGAGCCCATCTGTCGATTGATAGTTCTCTGCCTCATAGAGTCGCATCTTCATATTACTTTACACTAGAACATGTAGATGAGGTACTTTTCACTCATTTACTACTATCGCATCTTCATATTACTTTAAGAGACTATTAATGTTTAAAAGTCCTTTCAAATTACACTTTTCAAACAACTTCTTTGCCCTGCAGATGAACTTCTAAACTGTGTCATCTCCGGAACAGAAGTTCATCCTCAATGTGAGGCGCCACACACACCCTAAATGTATAATAGAACTTGATGATGATACAAATGGCAAGCTTTATGGTTAATACATTTCAATCCAAAGTGCAATAATTTGATGCATCTACAGATTTAAATTAAGAAAAAAAGTTTGTAACCTATGTCACAGGGATTCGGCTAGACAGGTGTCGCACCCGCATTGACGCGAAGCGGGTGCAGCACCCGGTGCGGTCAACCCGACCCTGGATACAGTCAACGCACCTAGGGTCATTTTGGTTCATTTTTGGATTTTTTTTTAAATTGCCCTATGAAATGGGCTGCGGAATTTAAAAAAAAAATCTTAGGGGGGGGGGGGGGGCTGCCCCCCTATAACCCCCCGCAAGTGGCGCCCCCCCCGGACCCCTGCCTGCTGACCACGCAGTGGGGCCCATGCCGGGGGAACCCCTAGACCCCCTTATATATATATATATATATATATATATATATATATATATATATTTGCTACACCCCCGCCCAAGGTTTTTGAAAGTGCCGCACCCCCACAACCGCACCCGCACCCATGTGACATAGTTTGTAACTATGTTCTTTTAAAGTATTTAGGATGTTTAGGGGATAAATAAATATATAGGGTTATTAGAATATGTTAATTGGAAATATGTGAAGGAGAGTATGAACTAAGCATTTCCGATGCCTTTTTGCAAATTCAACCCTATAGATGAATTCAGCATGGTCCATTTTGCTAGGAATTGATTGTTGTATAATGTATTTTTTATGAAAAATGTGATTTTTGGATGCTTGAATATTTACGAAAATTCAGAGTTGTTGATTTTCAATTCTTAAAAGATCTTTTTTATGCATCTTAATCTGATGATCCAAGAGTCTGTTTCTACAAACCAAGCAGGTAGATCACATGAAAGATGAAATTTAATAAAAAATAAAAAACCCATGAAAATCTCTGTTATGGGCCAGGCTTTCATCAGTCTGTTTCAGGGTCAGGCTTACATCCAAATGCTCTATCTCCTGTATAAGAATATGATTTAGAGTTAATCATATGGGCGGCTGAAGGCCTGACAATGCTCCACCACAACTTACAAATGCTAAAAAGTGAGATTTTGATCCAGCTAAAGGAATGGGAACGCCATTGATGCACATACAGCCAATTACAAGCTATAATTATCTTCTATTAATCAAGCTTAAGAATTCACAAATTCCAAACTATACCATAGTAGAATGGGTAAAGAGAAGCAAATTGAGGGTCAAATGAGACGGAGATAGTTGGATGGTTGGGTAACACTGTCATAAGCAAGAGCTCTGGAGTCCAAATCCCACGAGCTGTACCATTGAAGAAATGTGAAGATTTAACTCTTCTTACAACATGAAAGCTATTATCAGACCCCCTCTATGTAGAATAATTACGAGTACAATGTATTAAAACAAAACAAATAGAAATCCCAAGTTATCTTGAAATTTATAGCACTCAGTAAATCAACCAAAGATGATCTGAGATTTTGGACACTATAATTTAAGCCTTTTACATTCTTGAACGCTAGGCAATTTCAAGTGAAGCTTTCACCAAATTTTCCACGTACAGACAATGTATGGTATTCACAAAATTTAATCCTACACATGCATTGTTCTCCAGAGTTAACGTGAATTCCATTGATCACACCCTCGGCAACCCACTTCCAATATGCAAGACTAGAACTCAGTCTTGTTACTATTTGAACACGTACCTCAACAAACTACTATTCAGTAAGTAAAACCAATTTCCGATCTGTGTATTGTCCCCTCCGGCCTAGGACCATCGGATGACGGCAGATCTGTGTGCACTTGGACTCATTCCCTCCTCTGGTGAGAGTATTGCACTCGGGGAAGCGGGGCCCGACCCTCTACCAGCTGAGAAATGCGTGTGGGGACGGGGGCTGACTCTTAGGTGGAGGTTCTTTGCCTGGTTGGTGATTATAGATGGTGTGTTGACCCATGAGAACCTGCAGGCAAGGCGGGGTTTCTACTTGGTCATGTGGAGCGAATGTAGAATCAACCCTGCAATTGCTATGGTTTTGCCATTTCTTTCATGCTCGATCGGTTCTTGGCTTCATGGCAGCAGCTTCACATTTCTGTCTGCCGAGAGTCATTCGCTAGCTAGGGACCTCCTTCTCCATCAGCTTCTACCATCTTGGGGCAACAGATTATTTCGTTTGGCTATGCTGATTGATCACTACTTGGTGGGCAGTTTGGCGGAACGTTCGAGGGCCGGCCTCTTCTCTGCTCACTCATATCCTCACAGTCGCACATGTTGCTGGTCGGGTTCGAGTTGACGCAAAAAATATTGGATCAGCATTTTTATGTCTACACCTGAATTACTAGGTTTTTGGGATCAGGTCAGATATGCAACACAAACGGGTGGTGTATGTTCCCCCCCGATGATTCACTGAATCCCACGTCTGTGTTCGGGGCTTTGAATGAGCACCACGTATACAAGCACATGTGGCTCGTATTCCTGTGTATGTTGACATAACTTTGCATCGGACTCTGGTGTTGTTGCAAAGACTTAAGTACCCTTTCTTGCTATTCTTCTCATAAAGTGATGGTTTGAGAAAATGACAAAAATGCCTTTCATTCAAAAAAGAAAAAACAAACAGTTCAGAAAAAGGACAAACATGTCCTCCATCCAGAAAGTCGAAGATGATGTTGACTCTTCAAAGACTTCTTCTTCTTTCTCCGTAAAACACTGTAAAACCTTCTCTCTCTAGAGAAGAAATCAATGGAGGATTCTTGAAAAGACTTAAGTGCCCCAAAGATGATTATTTAAGACCCAGTCTTTGCACTGCAGGATTATCTGAGAAAGAAATCTCCCCTGGAGGAGGCCATGAACATCAACCCTCTGACTCCCTTCTCTTTCTGCTTCTGTGCACATCCAGCAGAAGATCCTACATTGCTCCATCACGCACCGACTAACCTGCACATTGACTCTTGTGGAGCTTGATTCAGAGTTTTTACCCTTATTGGAGAAGGGTTTGGGGGCTCCTCCCAGCGTGGGTATCATCATTCAACTAAATGAGTTGTAGATCCTGATTCAGAGTTTTTACCCTTACAAGAGAGGGGTAAAACCTCATCTCACTCTCTCTCCCTTCTCTCTCTACTTCTGTGCACATCCAACAAACGATCCAACATTTCTCCATCAAACACCGACTGACCTGCACACTAACTGTAGCATCGTTCAACTTGATGAGTTGTGGAGCCTGATTTAGAGTTTTTGCCCTTACAGGAGGGGGGTTTGGGGGCTCCTCCCAGTGTGGGTAGCATCATTCAACTTGAAGAGTTGTGGAGTCTGATTCAAAGTTTTTACCCATTCATATTTTAAGGCATTAGATCTCATGTTTGAACATCCACGCATGTGCAGTTTGCTTTCATCATGTTCAGTTGTTTTCTAGATTATACTTTGAATTCTGGTGCATTTTAGATCTATCGATTTGTATGTAACCAGAGCTCATTTTAATCTGAATTTTTTACTGCAACTTCATGCATATGTATTCATGGTCAATTACTATTTTATTTTGATTAAATACCAGAACCTTGTATCCAGATTTTATAAATGTTCTGATTTTGGCCCCCATATCATGATTGTTGTAGCACTTCTTCAACAAATCGTTATTTGATTGGCAATATTATTCAGCAAATTGTTGTTATGATTTTTTTGGGTCTCTAATGAGTCCCTATTATGATTTGTAGTATTTTTGGGTCTCCAACGAGCCTCACAATGATTTATAGTGTTGTTCGGTCTTTTAACTATGATTTATAGTGCTTTGGGGTCTCCAACGAGTCCCACAGCGATTTGTAGTCTTTTTCGGTCTTTTAACTATGATTTATAGTGTTTTCGGGTCTCTAACGAGACCCACAACGATTTATAGTGTTGCTGGATCTCGTTATAGCGATTTGTAGTGTTTATCGCTAAACACTACAGCGATTTGTGATACAAATCGCTATCCTAATCAGGACCAACTTGTCAGGGCCATATCTCCCTAACCAGAGATCGGATTTCAAATCCGTAAAAAGTGGTGTCTTTGTTATGAAGTCTAGTTTATTCCTGTAAATTTTCAGCGATTTCTATGGTCATTTGATACCCCATTTAGATCTAAAACCAGACCCCTATCAGTCTACCTTATTTGAGTGACATAGGTTTTTATTTCATTTTGTAAGAGTCATATCTCCCCAACGAAAGAGCATTTTCCAAATCCGTAAAAAGGGTTTTCTTATTCTCTGTGTATAGTTTATATCTGGAAAGTTTTGTAACTTTTTATGCTCATTTGATATTTCAAACCTGTTAAAAATTGAGACATGTTATTATTCCGTTTTAAGTGAGTGGATGGAAGTTAATTATAACCCTTCTCAGTTTTTAACAGATTTGAAATATCAAATGAGCATAAAAAGTTATAAAACTTTCCAGATATAAACTAGACATATAGAGAAAAAAAAACCCTTTTTACGGATTTGGAAAATGTTCTTCCATTGAGGAGATATGACTCTTACAAAATGAAATAAAAACCTATCTCACTCAAATAAGGCAGACTGATAGGGGTCTGGTTTTAGATCCAAATGGGCTATCGAATGACCATATAAATCACTGAAAATTTACAGGAATAAACTAGACTTTATAACGAAGACACCATTTTTTACGGATTTGAAATCCGATCTCTGGTTAGGGAGTTATGGCCCTGACAAGTTGGTCCTGATTCGGATAGCGATTTGTATCACATATCGCTGTAGTGTTTAGCGATAAACACTACAAATCGCTATAACGAGGTCCAGCAACACTATAAATCGCTGTGGGTCTCGTTAGAGACCCAAAAATACTATAAATCATAGTTAAAAGACTAAAAAAGACTACAAATCGCTGTGGGGCTCGTTGGAGACCCCAAAGCACTATAAATCATAGTTAAAAGACCGAACAACACTATAAATCATTGTGAGGCTCGTTGGAGACCCAAAAATACTACAAATCATAGTAGGGACTCATTAGAGACCCAAAAAAATCATAACAACAATTTGCTGAATAATATTGTCAATCAAATAACGATTTGTTGAAGAAGTGCTACAACAGTCATGATATGGGGGCCAAAATCAGAATATTTATAAAATCTGGATACAAGGTTCTGGTATTTAATCAAAATAAAATAATAATTGACCATGAAAAATTTTGAAAATTTACAGGGATGAACTAGACACATAAACAAAGAAAACCCGTTTTACAGAATTGAAAAATGATCTCCCATTAGGGAAATAAAATTCAAACAAAATGGATCAAAATCTGAGCCGTTAAAATGACACAGGGTGACAGGGTTATAGTTTTTGACCCAAAACTGGTATGAAAACACCATAGAAATCGCTAAAATTTGGTATGAACAAACTAGATTCAATTTAGAAAACAACCTTATTTACGGATCAGAAAGATCATCTCTGGTTAGGGAGAAATCACTCCCGCAAGTTGGTCCTGATTCTGCTAAAATCCTGACTGTGCAAAATAACAAGTTTTGAATCTCGATTTTTAAAGTGGGTCAAACAAAGTCAGAATGATCTGATTTTTGGTGGAGAGCATGAAGACATATGCATGAAGTTGCAGTAACAAAATTCAGATTAAAATGAGCTATGGTTACACACAAATCGATAGATCTAAAATGCACCAGAATTCAAAGTATAATCTAGAAAGCAACTGAACATGATGAAAGCAAACTGCACATGCATGGATGTTCAAACATGAGATCTAATGCCTTAAAATATGAATGGGTAAAAACTTTGAATCAGACTCCACAACTCTTCAAGTTGAATGATGCTACCCACGCTGGGAGGAGCCCCCAAACCCCCCTCCTGTAAGGGCAAAAACTCTAAATCAAGCTCCACAACTCATTAAGTTGAACGATGCTACAGTTAGTGTGCAGGTCAGTCGGTGTTTGATGGAGAAATGTTGGATCGTTTGTTGGATGTGCACAGAAGTAGAGAGAGAAGGGAGAGAGAGTGAGATGGTTGATGTTCATGGCCTTCTACAGGGGGAACTCTTTGCCTCCCTTGATTTCTTCTCTAGAGAGAGAGAGAGAGAGATTTACAGTGTTTTACGGAGAAGGAAGAAGAAGAAGATGACGATGAAAAGTTCAAACAGACATTTTTGATGGCTCAGGTTTGTTTCGTCGGATGACCATCGGGAGGAGCTTCCAAACCCTTCTCCTGTAAGGGCAAAAACTCTGAATCAGGCTCCACAACAAATCAAGTTGAACGATGGTATCCACATTGGGAGGAGCCCCCAAATCCTCATCCTATAAGGGTAAAAATTGTGAATCAGACTCCACAACTCATCAAGTTGAATGATGCTACCCACGCTGAGAGGAGCCCTCAGACCCCCCTTTTCTGTAAGGGTAAAAACTTTGAATCAGACTCCACAACTCTTCAAGTTGAATGATGCTACCCACGTTGGGAGGAGCCCCCAGATCCCTCTCCTATAAGGGTAAAAACTCTGAATCAGGATCTACAACTCATTTAGTTGAATGATGCTACCCACGCTGGGATGAACCCCCAAACCCTACTCCTGTAAGGGTAAAAACTCTGAATCAGGCTCCACAACAGTCAATGTGCAGGTCAGCCGGTGCTTGATGGAGCAATGCAAGATCTTCTGTTGGATGTGCATAGAAGCAGAAATAGAAGGGAGAAAGAGTGTGAGAGGGTTGATGTTCATGGCCTCCTCCAGGGGAGATTTCTTTCTCAGATAATCCTGCAGTGCAGAGACTGGGTCTTAAATAATCATCTTCGGGGCACTTAAGTCTTTACAACCACTCCTTTTCAAGAATCGTCATTTTTTTTGGCACCAATGGAGGAGAGGGTACTTAAGTCTTTGCAATCGCATCAAACTCCAACGCTAATTAATGCTGACAAACATGGGGATACGAGACACACATGCTTACATACGTGGTGCTCTTTGGGACCCCCGAGCATGAGATGTAGCTAACTGCCCTGTTCGGGGGGGGGGGGGGGAACATATAACCTGCTTTGCCTATTGACAGCCACAGGCACCACATGGGCACTGAAAATAAGGGTTTTGCACAGAACGTTGATTGGAAAAACCAATAGCATTCCAATTAGGGGTGTCCACCGGTTGAGTTTACCTGGACACGAACCAAACCCTATAGGGGTCTGGGTATGGTGATAAATAAGAAGACCCGATTAAGACTCGGGTCCGGATCCGAAGGTCCGATTAATACATGTACCTGGATATAGTTTGTGATATTTTATACCAGACTCAAGCCCAACTCGAGTTCCGATTAAGACCCGCAATTTTTCATTATAATGATAAAAAATGTGGTTTTACCGGCTATTGCCTGGGTTCATGTAGTTCTTATCATGTTTGGGTATGGTTTGATCTCTTATGGTAGGTCCAATTAAACCTGGGTCTGGACCCGATATCATACCTAAAAATCGGAGACAGGTCTGGTTTCACCTGAGTATGAACCAAACCCGACCCGTTGACACTAAGGCTTCACCACTAAAGGGGCATTTGCATGTCATCATGGAATGGGGGTATAGCGGCACCCCCCCTTGAGAAATGTTTATGCCAAAAATCCATCTCCAACGTGTAAAATGGCACACCTGTCCAGGATTTTCTGCAGAAAAACATGTTTTCAATGTTTGTGTTGTCACTGTGGGTCTCGCAGAAACACACGCCTGTCTATGCACTTTCACAGAAAACAACCCACTTTTCATGACACATAAACGCACCCTAAAACAATAGCACAGAGAATGCTACACCCACTGGGTCACCCTAGTGGCAGTGGGCCTACAAAGAAGGTGCTAATCCCTTTGTCCCAGGTTTGAGTACTCCCACCGGGTGTGCGGGTGCCATTAATTGGTGGGGCTTCATAAGGGATTGCATGTGATTGACCCCACTAGGGTTTACTTCGCAGGGTAGAGAAAGGATCAGGTGATATGCCGAATCATCCTTCGTTGGTGTAATAGCATTGTTACCATCCATGCATTCATCTCTACCATTTGGTTGCCTTTGATCGGCTCAAAAAATTACTATATTGCTCTGTTCCTCCTCTGCAGCATTCCAATTTATCCCACTTTTCTAGATAAGTGGGTGCACCTAAACATCCCCTTATGTACTTACAAAGTTTTTAACCCAATGACTTTTAGGCCATACACAAATCAGGAAGCAACAGTAGAGATGGGTCAGCCAATGGATGGAGGTTTTGCAATTTTAGGCTCTTCTAAATGTGATTTGGTTCCAAATCCCATGTATTTAGCTGTTTCAGATCCGAACTGTTTTCATCCCTAAGCAAGAGTGCAAAAAATGTTGTTGGTTTTATTGGTGCTAGGGATGGCAGTGGATTGGGAGGAAAGGGGGCCCCACCCCGCTTCATCCTGTTTGGACCCGGGATGGAGGTTAAAATCAAAACCTGTGCATCGATGGAAGCGATGATGGACTTACGCTTTCCCCAGCCCTGCCCCATCCCCGATCCCCATTATTAAACCTTCATCTCTTTCTTTAAAGATGGCAACATATTGAGGGAAAATGGAGCCGGCCTTGCCTAGTTTGGACCGGGGATAGAGGACATGGAACGGGGATGAAGCTTAAAGTAAAAACCAGTGCAATGATGGAGACGAGGATGGAGGACATAATTTTGAGATGGGGCAGGGGTGGAGACCTTGTCCCCCCCGGCCCTGCCCCGGTTCACTGCCATCCCTAATTGGTGCTCTCTAGCTACGAAACTGGAAGTGCATTTCTTGCATGTGTTGGGTAGGAGTAGACCCAACAACACATCCAATTTGCACATTCATAAACTGTATTTGGATCCAAATTCAACTGGAAATCCTAATTTGAACCATACCTCAAAAACCTAAAAGTTGGTTAGATGGATCTAAATAAGTTCAGATCCATCTGGATCCTACTTATGTAATAAAGTTGCACATATTTAGCTTGGATCCTACTCTCCATGACCAAGACCAGTCAAATATCCATGTTAGTTCAGGATCCAAGCTACCAACAACTACAAAGGCTCTTCGATCGTACACTATAAGAAATTTGTGGATTAGCAATGACCTCAATCTGTTGCTAATCCATCGCCAATCCGTCGCTAAACAGTTTAGTGATGGATTAGCGATAGATAAGTTCTATTGCAAAATTCTAGTCGCAAATTAGCGACGGAAACTATATGTTGTAAGTTTCATCGCTAATTTGTGACAAATTAGCGAATGCCATAATTCATCGCAAGGCCATCGTTAATATGCAGAGATTTGGTTTGGGGACAAATTTTAATCTGTCGCTATTGTAGCGACAGAATTAGCGATGGATTAAAATTCACCGCAAAAACATGGGCCGATTCACTTTTGCGATGGATAAATATTCGTCCCTAATCCGTCGCTAAATTAGACGTCAATACTAAATAACGACAGATAATATCCGTCGCTAATCCGTCACAAACAATAAAAAAAATAAAAAAAATATTTGTTTAAAACATAAATATCGAGAAAAAAATTCTCGTGATACAATTTATATTTCCTATGTATAAAAAATAAAGTACACATAAAAATACATATAAAAAACAACTAAAATAATTTATCGATCTACTATAATCCTCGCCAAGTTTTAATTATTTACAAGTGAACATTTACAAAGATTTTCTTTTGAAACAACAAGAAGGTACAATAAATTCAACACATGAATCTAATCATCGCCAAGATTATGTGCATCATCTTCTTCATTATCTCGATCTGCCCCTTCAGCTCCTCTACGCTGATTATCTCCAGCATCCTACAAGAGAAAAGAAAGGTTAGTATTGATAAACAAAATATAATGAAATAAATTATATGCAATGCACCTAAGTTAAGGCAATCAAAGTAACATGAGTGAATTACACATAATCTAGTTAGCAATAAAGTGAAGGATATTAATAGAATTGAGATATATTCTAAGGTTGACATAAAAAATTCATAATGATTCAATCATGCAAATATGTGTTCTAATCATGCATATACTAGCTTGAAATCTAACGACATGAAACAAATCACATAAAACTTTTATACCTGAGAGGCACCTGTAGACGAAGTTCTCCTGTCGCGAAAAAAGTTGCACAAATCATTACAGAAAACATCAAAAATTGCTTCATATAAATAATCACGCATTGTGTCCTTAACAAGCTGGCGGACACCATCCCAAAAATTAGGCGGGTCAGTCGAATGTTTGGAGTTGATGCCGACGGAAGAAGTCTGAGAGCCATGACTGGTGAGGTGTTCATATTACTCCCAAACCCGAACATATGACCCTTTTTGGGTTTACCTGTTGCAGTCACTCATGCTGCAGGATCAAAAGGTGGATGCTGAGTGGAGTCATCGCCATATCACTCTACCATCTGTTGCTCGTATGACTCCTACAAAGTAATAGTTACAATGTAGATTAATAATTAAGAATTATAATGTTTATGATAACTTGTATATTACAATGTTTATTAATACAATAAATATATATCGTTGTCATTCTCGCCTTCTCTGATACAAATTCTTTTGTGGTCTTACATTTATATGTTTCAACAAACATATCCTTGTATGACACAATGCCTCATTTTTCTTCTTCCTGCGAAGTTAAATGATAAAAAAAATATTTAACAGGTATGCAACAATACTTATAAAATTGACAATATATATATATTGATGAGTTACCATTTTCTTCAGGTGGCTCCCAAAAGTCCTAGATCCACCTGTGTGTAGATGGGCATCGGGCAACTTCGTTCGGTTTTGTGCAGCCTTCGCTGAGCAATTTTGAAATTCATGTCCCGCCCACTTGTCGCACATTGCATCCTAAACATCTAACCTGATAGTAGGAGGGTCATGACTCTTCCACTGCAGTGGATCATCTATCCCACCAGATGTTTTTCTTGGTGTAGTCTTCATATTGTGCAACATGTCTACAAATCGATTGTCAGACACCTTCTGCCACACCTTCCTTGCGTCATGCTCATCCATTGTAGTCGCGAAGCGATTTGAAGACTAAAAATAATTTCAAAAAGTTAGTAGACATGACTATAACAAAAAGTTAAATATGAAACATATTAATTATGAGAAACAATTGTATACCATAAATGAGGACCATAATCTATCCAACACCTCCTTCGGGTACTCTTTCTATTGAGTGATTGGTCCTGATAGATGTTTAACTAGTGAATGCCTAACCTCTCGTATTACCTCTTGTGGCTCGAACCTCGCGTTGTATATGAATTTGTACACATTAACTATCAATATACAATATTTATAAGATAAGTGAAAATGAAATACTTATGGTCGATTATCGATATACACTATTTGAATGAGTCATCGTGTGTCAGACTGAGAAGACTTTGCATCCAGCGTTATCTCGTGACTTGTATGAACAATTGGTGTAGGTGGGTCATGTGTAGGCAAAGCATCATCTATAGAAAAATGAGTTACAAAATTCACACAATGTGCATTTAAACTAATCAAGTATATAATTAGTTAAATGATATACCTATCAGAGCAACCCATGAAGATGAAGGCTGAGTCTGATCACCACTGGGTGCTCGACCACTGTAACCTCCATGAACCATATTCTAACAAATAAAAAATATCATGCAATATATTAAAACATTGCAATACCTTCAAATCATTCAAATCATTATAATACATTCAAATCATTCACATCAAATATTGCAATATATTAAAACATAAGATATGACATCACTTGCAAATCATGGATAACTTATCCTTAACTTGCAATACAATTTGATCAATTATACAACTCTATATCATCATGAATATATAATCAAATCGAAAATAACTTCATGCAAGACATTCAAACATTGCAATACATTCAAGTCATTGCAATACATTTCAATACATTCAAATCATAACTCTATACCTATCAAAGATACATAATCAAATCAAAATTAACTTCATGCAAGACATTCAAATATTGCTATATATTCAAATCATTCAAGTCATTGCAATATATTCAAATCATAACTCTATACCTATCGAAGATACATAATCAAATACAAAATAAATTCATGCAATACATTCAAACATTGCAATACATTCAAATCATTCAAGTCATTGCAATACATTTCAATACATTCAAATCATAACTCTATACCTATCGAAGATACATAATCAAATTGAAATTAACTTCATGCAAAACATTCAAACATTACAATATATTCAAATCATTCAAGTCATTGCAATACATTTCAATATATTCAAATCATTCACATTTTTCTCCACATGCATCACATCCAAATTATATTGTATCAATAAGGTCGACCAATATTGTAGTTCCCAAAATATAGATTTCTTTGTCCAATTATGATCCTTCCCAAATCCAAAGAAGGGCATCGAGCTACGAGCATCTGTCAGTCCATATGAAAAGTATCGCAATCTTCTTAAAATATTTATGCCAAACAACCTTGTGGGTGAACCTTTCATTTCAGTTGTGCCTGCTCGAAATACATTCTTTTGTCGACGAAACAGATGGTCACTGGGTAGAAATCGATGGTGACAATCAAACCAGCACGACTTCCTTCTATGTGTCAATTTAAAAGATTTTATATCCTCCATGTAGTACAAACATGTCAACCTCCCATGTGTTCTCCAACCAGATAACATACCATATGCAAGGAAGTCACTAATTGTCCATAAAACAACAACATTCGTATTGAAGTTTTGTTTTTTGTGGGCATCGTACTTGAGAACACTGTCATCCCACAATACTTTCAATTCATTAATCAATGACCTTAAATATACATCAAGATTTTGGCTCGGAGAGTTCAGACCAGGGATCAATAGAGACAAGAAAAGATTTTGACGCTTCATACATAAGCTTGGAGGAAGGTTGTATGAGGTTACAAATACTGGACAACACGAGTATGAAGTTGATCTACCCCCAAATGGATTAAATCCATTTGTACATAAACTGAGCCAAACATTTCTCACTTTCATTGTGAAGGTCTGATGAGTACGATCAAAGTGCTTCCAAACTTCTACGTCAACAAGATGCGTGATCTTGTCTTCATCATATCAAACTTTATTTGCATATCATCTCATATGTTTAGCTATTCTCGAAGACATATACAATCGTTGCAATCTAGGGGTGAGAGGGAAGTAGCGGAGTGACTTGTATGTCATTTCTTTTGACCTCGTGCTATCATTGCCTCTTGTCTTTGGATTGAACCGAGAATGCCCACATGACGGGCATGATGTGCTATTTTTTCGATCTTTAAAATACAACATGCAGTGATTTGGACAAACATCTATCTTTTGATACCCCATACCTGGAGCGTTGACCATAACCTTCGCACGATAGAAATTTTGTGACAATTTCTTATCTTTGGGCAACATACTCTTCACAATAGATCACAGATGGTCAAAACATGATTGACTCAAATTAAACTCGGACTTCAGATTCAGTAGTTGAAGAACTGCAGATAAGATAGTGTGACTCTTGCAACCATTCCAAAGTGGCTCATCAGCATCTCTAAGTAAATAATAAAATCTACTAGCTACATCGTTCGATGCTTCTTCCTCTACCCTAGTTGGTACATCACTAGGACCCATAGCAGAACCCAGTTCTGGTCCTGTGGCATCAAATATCAAATTCACATATGGATTATCATGCACCACATCCACCCGTGCGTCAAAATTGTTCCTAAATTCTTCACCATGAAACTTCTGATTCCGATAGTCACTCACAAAACTCTTCTTGTATAGGTGATGTCTAACGCCAAAAGATTCTATAAATCGATTTTTCTTACACATCGTGCAGGGGCACCTAATCCTACTTGTGGGATCCACTGTACTGACACTTGCCGTTGCAATATCAATAAAACTGTCAACACCATCCATATATTCAAGCGATACCTCATTGTCAACTATCCTACGGTACATTCATTCATGGTTTGTAGTTATTTTGTCGTATGATGTTACAGATATTATCCTAGCCAGTTAAAAGAGAATCATCAGAATGTTATGATGAAGAAAATATCAAATTTATTATGCATTCATGATAGATGTAATGATTTGATATATCACACACATACACACAGATATAATATATATATATATATATATATATATATATATATATATATATATATATATATATACACAATCACAAGAACTATGATGCATGTATTGATAACTTAATATTTTCATGTGCAAAATCATTCATTTGAAGCATGTTTGAAGCATTGATAACTTATTATTCATTTTCAAGTGCAAACTCATTCATAACATGATACATTCATTTGAAGCATGTTTTCATGATACAATTTCACATGAAAGTCATAATCAAATTGAAAGTAACTTCATATAAGCATGGACACAAGCACATCAAACATTGCAATACATTCAAATAATTCAAATCATTCATATCAAAACAATGTTAAACATGTACCCACAACAAACACACTTCAATATCCCGTTAACTACTACCATGACTAGCATGGAATCCGAACTCCAAAAATAAAAGCACTTCTATTTTCATACATTAAAATCATGCTCAGCATGATCTCTGAACTCCATCAAAGTAGTCTTAGATATCCACAACTAAGTGAGTATGTGAATAGAAAAGTATTGCATCCAAGAAATTAAATAACCTGTGATGCACATGCATCACATACTCATCACGGGTATTTACCCGATTTGCATTGCTTTTGTCACTTACTTACCATGGGTCGAGGGGTACAAGCAGGATCCGTTGAGAAATCTGCAAGAGACACTGTGTTAAAATAAAATTTATTACCCGATAACAAGGAGGGTGACGCTCCCTGTCGAAAATGAGCCCGGACAGGAAGACACAACCCTCTGGTGAAAGCGAGACAGACAGGAGCACTGCCCCTGCCGGCAGTAAGGTCAAGGTAGTGAGGTATCGCCTCCTCCCGTATCAAACATGCGGTAGAGGGGTCTCGCCCCCTGCCGAGGCAAAATTTTTCGGCAGGGGGATCAGCCCCTTGCCAGGCAAAATTTCTCGGCAGGGGATTCGCCCCCTGCCGGGCAAAAAAGACAAGGGATAGGGGCTTCGCCCCCTGTCGAAATTATCGAGGATAGGGGGCGAAGCCACCCCCTGCCAGGGAAAACAAAAGGGCAGTGGGCTTCTCCCCTTGCCGATTATTCTCCGACAGCAGACAGGGGGCCCTCGTCGACAAAGTCAAGAGGACAGGGGCGAAGCCCTCTGTCATGCCAGAGAAAAAGCGGACAGGGGCAGAGCCCCCTGTCTTGCCGAAGAGATCAAGGGCAAGGGGAGGGTCTGACAGAGGCAATTGGGGCCTCTGCCAGCCCCCACCGACTACATAGGGGTGGGGAGGGCCCGACATCCATAGAGGGAAGGAGGCGGCTACACCATAGGGGAAAGGAAGAGGGTTACCTGCGGACAGGGCTCGTCGGAAAACCCAGAGGGGGAGCAACGAGAGAGAGAGAATGGGAGGGGAAAAAGAGAGAAGGTCGTCAAGAGGCCCGGTCGGGCGGGTGACGGGAGGTCAACGGGTAGCAGGCAAGCGACGGGAGGCAGACAGGCGACTGATGAAACAGAAAGGGAAAATGAACTCGTATTAGGGATTTATGAGAAAATTAGTGATGAATTCACGATGGCAAAATTTCATCGCAAACGTACGACGAAGTAGCGACAGAAAATTTCTGCTGCTGAGCCATCGCGAAGTTGTGACGAAATTGTTCATCGCGAATCCATCGCTAATTCACGACGGATTTTTTTCTGTCATTAATTTCGCAAATAATTCAAATGTTAGCGACGAATAATTTTCTCTAGCTAATCCGTCGCTAACATAGCCATGGCACTTAGCGGCTCCTTGGATCTCAACTCTTTAAACTGTGAACCATTGTTGCCGCCCTTAACCATGAGGGCTCGTGTTGCCTATTTTGATCATAGTTAGCAATATGTGAAATAATGACAAAAAAATCATTAAACATAGGATGCATGCTTAAAAATATTTTGCATTAAAAAAGACATGAAAAAACTTCATAAAAATCATCAAATATTGTATACATGTTTAATTGGGTCCTAGTTTTATAAAAATGAGCATGCATATAAGCTTTTTCCTTGAAAATAGCCTTAGGGTATAGAAACTATGGGTTTGAATATAGATTCAACATGATCCAAACCTCAGACCTGACAATATTAGGGTTATTTTGAAAAGCTTTTTTTCCAAACATATTCTAAATATTGTCATAAAGAAAATGAATTTTCTTGACGATTTTTTCACAGAGTTTCATCTATATTTTTTGGTTTTCAAGATTTCATTGAAAAAGATGCATTTGTTTTTAACGTAGTTTTTCTAACTTTGATTTTGAAATCATCTCCATGGTCGTCTCTTTATTTTAGCATCGAGTTCAGGACCACTTTGCACGTGACATAAAAAACGAGAAGATAGAAGCCACCTTTGCTGATCTTCTGCATACTTTTTCACATTCTTTGGTGCCAAAAACTGAGTCAAGCCCATGTTTGCTATAACCATAAGGTCATGTATATTGTTAGGTAAAGGGTTGCTTACCAAACTTGATTGGAAAAAAGGGCTCAGTCTAAGATCAAGACTTCCAATTTGGGGACATAGACCGGACTCTCTTTTAGATAATCCCATGTAGCTGTATTTAACAGTGGAAAGTTGCCTTTAGGACTCCAGGGAAAGCCCATACTGCACTTTGGTCAAAAGTTAAAAGCTTGATTTGGACAAGGAGGTTGACAATGAAACATCATTTTAGATTAAAGATGGGGACCATAAAGCTTCCTCTTATTTGTCCCTAAAATGGTTTGGAAAAAGCTGAACAACTTGAATTAAAAAATATATTAAAATGAAGGCCATCTATGATATGTTTCACCTGTATGTTTAGGATTTTTTTTTTGGCAGCGGGACCTTAAGGGTTTTACCAACTGGGCGGTCCAAGTTTGGGGTTTAGGGTTTTCCAAAAAAGAATGGAAGACTTGCCTCATGGATGCACAATCTTGGTGCACTCTCTGGTGGGCAAGGGGGAACTGGGGTTTTATGCAGGTGAAGCCAAATCACCATTCAATGGTGTTTTGGCATTTATTGTCCACCGTGCAGATCAATGGAGACGAAAGGAGGCCGCTGATGATGACATCTAGACTACTATTATGGTGGGTCCCACTGTTTGCACGATGAACGGCGATGATCCAAAAAGCCGATAGCGATTTGGCTGATTACCTGGTCGGTTGACGTTGCATGATACATGCAGGGGGGTGATATATGTGTCCTTTACCATATATACAAATTGAAGATTCATTGGTAGACATGCATTTTTAGCCCTTAACTAGTTGTCTAAGGCATAAATGATTATTTTTAAAGAAAAAGCTGGGGTTAGGCAGATCCCTACCAGTTACTAATCAACGTACCATCGGGGTTTGAACCTCCAACGTCCCACCACAATGAGACAGCTCCTACCAACCATGGTGACAAATATAGCGAGATTTACAAAAAATATTGCGAAAAAAATCCGAGAAAAACTCCAAAGGTAAATCTTTTGATATTTAGAAAATATCGCGAGATTTTTTTGATGACAATTTCTCACGAAAATATCACGAGATTTAGTAAGTCTTGCGATATATTACCGACAGTTTTGCATTGCTTTTTATGTTTTTTTTGGTTTTCCACAGTTCTTTCAAAAAGCAAAAAATGAGTATTACCCGTTTTGCTTTACCGAAGGATTGAAAGTTGAAACCCTATCAACTACCGAGCTTCTTTGCAAGCAGCGAGTGGATACCGCCGACCAGACCTTTGGGTCTCTCTCTCTCTCTCTCTCTTGCTCCTTCTTCCCTTCTCTTCATTTTCGTCTCTCTCTCGCTCCCTCTTCCCTGATTCACTCAGTCACCGGTTTTGGCAATCAGTGACTCACTGACGGTGAGTGAGAGACTCAGAGAAAGGGCTTTCGGTCGTAGTGACTCATCAAATGTTTTTTTTTTGTTTCCGCAGACTACAAAAGAGGGTTTTACAGAGAGGGATTTCAACGACGCATTTAGCAAATTTTTCGATAATTAGAACATATAAAATGTTTCATTTGGTGTGTTGGATGTGTGACTCGTTTTTGTTTGATGTTCTATGATAAGGGTATTAAAGTTCTGAACTGTAAATAGTGATCATTTTACTTTCGGTGGATACTAGTGTTTTGATACAGAACTCATCACTTCCATTGATTTTATCGCTAGCAACTATGGCTAAGTGAGAACGAATTAAGATAAATTGCAGAAGCATCCAAATGCTGGGTCTCCTCAAATACAGGACACAAGTAATAAAGTTTACATGTGCACGTTATTAGTAAAACAGACACTGCTACTTGTGTCATCAGCACATGAATAGAAAAGATACGACACTAACAAATGCAAAATACATTTAGCAGGAAGAGGAAATTTCATTGGTGTATTCCAATGCAATTTACAAAAGATAAAGATACTAAAAAATGACTCTCTTAGATTATACTCTTTACAATATATATCTACATTGCGAGAAATGAATCTGATGTGCATCTGGTGACTTGTTCATGTGTTTTGGATTGGAGTACCTTTAGGTGAATGGACATGTAAATTTGTTTTTCAAATAATATTTTTTTTAAGTTCTTTACCATCAGGGGGCATACCTTCCTGTTTCATCTAATCGGTGATTATCTATTTTTTGGGATGACCAAGGAAATGTTGTCGAATGCTCTCTCAAATTCTTCATTTAACTGCAGTGCATTCTTCGCTGGGACTAAAACAAAATGAAAAAACTCGAATATCAGTGCATAAAAATAGTTTTCATTCCTCAATAATTATTCAGTAACATGATCTTCTTTGTTTGTTTCAAAGGATATTGTTGTTGGATGTCTTCTCTATTGTTAATGAAGAACCTAAGATGTAAAACATGAATTCTTTGAGACTGCTAACTTGAAATACAGTTAATTAAAGTTGAGGTTATTAGGATTTGCTAAAGTGTAGTTATCAACTCCTAATCGCTAATGAAATTTATAAATGTAATTTAAATTGCATTGGAATACACCAATGAAATTTTCTATTCTTGCTAAATGTATTTTGCTATATATGTTTTATATTTAGGTTTTATCCAAGACCCAACTAGGCCCAGCCTTATTTGTTGTGATAAAACTTTGAGATTTTTTTTTTTAAGATTTTTGAGAATTTATTTGATTTTTTTTTTGAGATTTTGCCAAAAAAAACTCAAAAAATAAAAACATCTAACCTCATAAAGATCGTTTCAGCATGTTAGATTTGATAGGAAATGACCTTTGGATTGTACTTTTTTGATGAAAAACATAATATTTTGAATAATAAATAAATAAATGTATTTATAGCTGTTGATTTTTTAATTGCAAAAAAATCCTGCACACAAGTCAGTTTTGGCTATTCAAATGTCGATCTTCACCAAACACACCATGTAAAAAATATCTATGAATCAGATTTGATCAAATTAAAACAACTTGAAACAATGAGACTTCTGGGGAGGTATGACTTTATAAATGACTATGAGATCAAATTAGAACAACTTGCAACAATGAGATCATGATCAATAAATGGTGTATAGGAATCACTACAAGAAATATGTGAATTAGCGATGACCCTACTCCGTCGCTAATTCGGCGCTAATCCATCGCTAAAGTATTTAGTGACGGATTAGCGTTGGAGTAACGATGGATAACTTTCGTCGCAAAATTATAATCGCTAAGTAGCGACGAAAACTAATTGTCACCCGTTCTGTCGCTAATTTGCGATGACTTAGCGAATGACAAGTTCCGTCGCAAAGCTATCGGTACTATACAAAGATTTTTGTTTTGCGATGGATTAATATTCGTCGCTGATGTCATCGCTAATATAGCGACGAACTCAGCGACGAACTAAGATCCATCGTAAAAACATTGACCAGCTAGTAAATAGTGACAAATTAAATCCGTCACTAAATTGCACGGCAGTACCAAATAGCGATGGATATTTCCGTAGCTAATCCGTCGCAAAAAAAGAAAAAAAGAAAAAATGTTTAAAACATAAATATCGAGAAAAAATTTCTCGTAATGCAATTTGTATTTCATGTACAATTTATATTTATTGTGAATACAATACAAAGTACACATCAAAACACATATAAAAGGAAACTAAAACAATTAATCGATCCACTATAAAATTTGCAAGTTCTAATTATTTACAATTGAACATTTAATTTTTTTAAACAAAAATAAGGTACAACAAATGCAACACATGAATTTAATCATCATCAAGATTTTGTGCGTTCTTTTCTTCATTGTCTCGATCTACGCCTCCAGCTCCACTATGTTGTTTAGTGCCAACAACCTATAAGAGAAAAGAAAGGTTAGTATTGATAAACAAAATATACTAAAATAAATTATATGCAATGCACCTAAGTTAAGGCAATCAAAGTAACATGAAATCTAACAACATATAATACATAACATGAAACTTTCATACCTGAGATTCACCTGCAGACGAAGTTCCCCTGTTCTGAAAAAAACTGCTCAACTCATTACGAACAACGTTAGAAATTGCTTCATGTAAGTAGTCACGTATTGTGTCCTTAACGAGCTGGCGTACACTATCCCAAGAATTAGGCGGGTCAGTCGGATGCTTGGAGCTGATGCTGATGGGAGAACTCTGTGAGCCGTGACTAGAGGAAGCAACGACTGGTGAGGTATTCATATTACTCCCAATCCCAAACACACGATCCTTTTTGGGTTTACCTGTTGCAGTCACCCATGCTGCAGGATCAAAAGGTGGATGCTGAGTGGAGTCATCGCCATATCGCTCTACCATCTGTTGCTTATATGACTCCTACAAAGTAATGAATACAGAATGAATTAATAATTAATAATTACAATATTTATGATAACTTGTATATTATAATAATTATTAATACAATAAATACATACTATTGTCGTTCTCGCCTTCTCTGATATGAACTCTCTCTTGGTTTTACGTTTATGTGTTTCAACAAACACATCCTTATATGACACAATGCCTCCTTTTACTGCTTCTTGCAAAGTTAAATGATAAAAGAATTATTTAACAAGTTTGCAACAATACTTATAAAATTGACAATATATATATTAATGAGTTACCATTTTTTTCGGGTGGCTTCCAAAAGTCCTAGATCCACCTGTGTGTAGATGGACATCAGGCATTTTTGCTCAATTTTATGCAGTCTTCGCTGAGCGGTTTCAAAATTTATGCCCCGCCCACTTGTCGCACATTGCATCCCAAACATCTGACCAGATAGTTGGAGGTCCATGGCCCTTCCATTGCAGTGGATCATTGTCCAATTGTGATCCTTCCCAAATCCAAGGAAGGGCGTCGAACTACAAGCATCTGTTAATACATCTGAAAAGTATCACAATCTTCTTAAAATCTCCATGCCAGACAATCTTGTCGGTGGACCTTTTATTTCAGTTGTGCCTACTCGAAACACATTCTTTTGTCTTCGGAACGGATGGTCGCTAGATAGAAATCAATGATGATACTCAAACTAGCACGGATTTCTTCCATGCGTCAATCTAAATAATTTTGTGTCCTCCATGCAGTACGGACATGCCAACCTCCCATGTGTGCTCCAACCAAATAATATACCATATGCAGGAAAGTTACTGATTGTCCATAGAACAATGAACTTTATATTGAATTTTTGTTTTTTGTGGGCATCGTACGTGGTAACACCGTCATCCTACAATACTTTTAGTTCATCAATCAATGACCTTAAATATACATCAAGATTTTGGCCAAGTGAGGTCGGACCAAGGATCAATAGAGACAAGAAAAAATTTTGATGCTTTATACACAAGCTTGGTGGAAGGTTGTATGGAGTTACAAATACTGGCCAACATGAGTATGGAGTTAATCTACCCCCAAATGGATTAAATCCATTTGTACATAGACCGAGTCTAACATTTCTTACTTCCATTGCGAAGTTCTGATGAGTACGATCAAAGTGCTTACAAGCTTCCGCGTCAACAGGATGCATGATCTTGTCTTCATCATGTCAAACTTTATTTGCATGCCATCTCATGTGTTTAGTTGTCCCTGAAGACATATACAATCATTGCAATTTAGGGGTGATAGGAAAGTAGCTGAACGACTTGTATGAAACTTCTTTTGATCTCATGCTACCATTGCCTTTTGTCTTTGGCTTTAAACGATGATGCCCACATGACAGGCATGATATGTTGTTTTCCAGATCCTTGAAATACAACATGCACTGATTTGGACAAACATCTATTTTTTGATACCTCATACCTAGAGCGTTGACCATAACCTTTGCACGATAGAAATTTTGTGGCATTTTCTCATCTTTGGGCAACATACTCTTCACTATCATGCACAAATTGTCAAAACATTATTGACTCAAATTATACTCGGACTTCAAATTCAGTAGTTGAAGAACTACAAAAACATAGTGTGACTCTTGCAACCATTCCAAAGTGGTTCATCAGCATCTCTAAGTAAATAATAAAATCTACTAGCTGCATCGTTTGATGCTTCTTTCTCTACCCCAATTGTTATATCATTAGGACTCATAGGAGAACCCAGTTCTGTTCCTGCAACATCAAATATCATATATATAGATTATTGTGCACTACATCCACCCGTGCGTCAAAATTGTTCATAAATTCTTCACTATGAAAAGTTCAATTCTGATAATCACTCACAAAACCCTTCCTGTATAGGTGATGTCTAACGCTATGAGGTTGTACAAATCGATTGTTATTACAAATCTTGTAGGGACACCTAATCCGACCTGTGGGATTCACTGTACTGACACTTGCCGTTGCAAATTCAATAAAACTTTCAACACTATCCATATATTCATGCGATACCTTATTGTCAACTATCCTACGGTACATCCATTCACGGTTTTCATTCATTTTATCATATGATATTACGAATAGTATCCTAATTAATTAAAAGAGAATAATCAGAATGCTATGATGAAGAAAATATCAAATTTATCATGCAATATATGATGCATGTTATATATTTGATATATATCACACACACACACACACATATATATATATATAATGTCATACAATCACAAGAACTATGATGCATGCATTGATAACATAATATTTTCATGTGCAAACTATTCATAACACGATACATTCATTTAAAGCATGCTTTCATTATACAATTTCACATGGAAGTCATAATCAAATTGAAAGTAACTGCATGCAGGTATGGATACAATCACATCAAATATTGCAATACATCTAAATCATTCATATAAAAAAAAAGTCAAACATGTACCTGCAGCAAACACACTCCAATATCCTGATAACTATTACCATTCCTAGTATGGAATCCGTACTTCAAAAAATAAGAGCACTTCTATTCGCATACATTAAAATCATGCTCAGCATGATCTCCAAATTTCATCAAAACAATCCTAGATATCAACAACTAAGTGAGTATGTGAACAGAAAAGTGTTGCATCAAAAAAATTAAATAACATGTGATGCGCTTGCATCACTTACTCTCTACGAGTGTTTACCCGATTTGAATTGCTTTTACCTTTCAATTTTTCGTATTTCTTTTTGCATTGCATTTTTTACAGCATGCGATGCTTAGCAATAAGCATCACGCAATTTGCTCAGCAACATACCTGCAAAGAACATATATATAAAACAATATGGTGAGGAGGTTCAACCCCTCCCTGGCAAAAACATTAATAGGGAGGGGGCTCGACCTCTCCCATGAAAATAAAAAGAGGGGGCCGAGCGACATCCTGCCTCCTGTCGACCTCCCGAAACCCAAAAAAGAGAGGGGGGGGGATGCGGCAGGGGGCCACTGACCTCCTGTTGGCCTCTCGACAACAAAACAGAGAGAGGGGAGGGCACAACAAGGGTTGCAGGCTCTCTAACAACCCAAAAGAGAGAGAGGGGAGGGCACCGCAGGGGTTGTCAGCCCTCCGGCAACCCGAAACAGAGAGAGGGGATAACACAACATGGGTTGTCGGCCCTCCGGGAACCCGAAAGAGAGAGAGGGGGGCAAGAGATGCGGCAGGAGGCCACTGACCTCCTGCCGGCCTCCCGGCAACGAAACAGAGAAAGGGGAGGGTATGGCAGGGGTTGCCGGAGGGCCGACAACCCGAAACAGAGAGAGGGAAGGGCACGACAGGGGTTGTCGGCTCTCCGGCAACCCCAAACAGAGAGGGGGGGGGGGGCATGACAGGGGTTGTCGGCCCTCCGGGAACCCGAAAGAGAGAGAGGGGGGCGAGAGACACAACAGGGGGCCACCGACCTCCTGTCGGCCTCCCGGCAACGAAACAGAGAGAGAGGAGGGCACGACAGGGGTTCTCGGCCCTTCAGCAACCCGAAACAGAGAGAGGGGAGGGCACGACAGAGGTTGTCGGCCCTTCAGGAACCCGAAACAGAGAGAGGGGAGGGCACGATAGAGGTTGTCGGCCCTTCGGGAACCCGAAAGAGAGAGAGGGGGGCAAGAGACGCGATAGAGGGCCACCGGCCTCCCGACAACGAAACAAAGAGAGGGGAGGGCACGACAGGGGTTGCCGGCTCTCCGACAACCCAAAACAGAGAGAGGGGAGGGCGGTTGCCGACCCTCCGACAACCCGAAAGAGAGTGAGAGGGGCGGGACCAAGAAGAAGGTGAAGAAGAGGGGTGCGGGGTCACCTTCGGTTGTCAGACGAGAGGACGACGGGTGGGCGACGGAAGGACGCGGGGCGGCGGGTGGCCGACGAGAGGTCGTGGGGTAGCAGGCGGCCGACGGGAGGTCGTGGGGAGGCGGGCAGCTGACGGTAGGTCGACGGGTGAGTGGGCGACGCGAGCTCGACGACCGGCAACAGAGAAAAGAAAGGGAAAAGTGGCTCGAATGAGGGATTTATGAAAAATTTAGCGATGGATTAGCGACGGTCAAATGTCGTCGCCTATTTCGTCGCAATTGTGCGACGGAGTAGCGACATAATTTGTACATCACTAATCCGTCGTTAGGTAGCGACGAATGAGCGTCAGACTAATTTTCATCGCTAATTTCACAAATAATTCGAATGGTAGTGACGGATATTTTGCTCCTTGTAAGCCATCGCTAATGGACGACGAAAAGAATCCGTCACTATTTGGAGTTTTTCATGTAGTGAATTGGTACGTGTCCGTTTGGACCAACAGGTTTTTTTTCATGTAGTGAGTTTTTCATTTGTACTTCATGGTAACCGTCCTTAACATCGGGAGTTGTGAACAACCAAGCGGTAGAATACATGGAGTAAGCAAGCAGTGGAATTGGACAGCCTAAGAGGATATAGTTCAGGGTGTTGGTCAAGTCACACAACGCAAGGGAACAGGTGTTCTCTTGTATGCTCTATGTAAGACCAGTCCACAGACACATATCGATGGTCAAAAAAGGAAGGGAGGGCACAGTTAGGACGTCACTGCCAAAAATGGGGCACGATGAACGGCTTTGGTGGGCTCGATGATCATCCGACGGTCAGATTCAGCCGTTCACAAGGATGACCACCTTGACCTTTCGCCATTTCTCAAAGCTCGATGTCCACCTCAAGGAGAGACAACACGCTAACCCCGTACGTCTGCAGCAAACCACAGGCCCCCACTTATGTGTTTCAACCAATGTTCTCAGTACAGGGATCGGGCCTGTATCATTTGGCCAACGAATTCAGGTTAATCGGCTGATACCGATACTAAAGAGAATCGTTCTGAATCGGACAAAAAATATTATGTATCAATCAGAACTTGACACATGTTAAAGCCATTAAAAAATATTAATTTTCTTAAGTATTTTTTATATTTATTAAAAATTGCCAATTCATGGGTGAAACATATTGATTTTCTGCCGATATGATACGATATATATTAGCCGATACACACCAACATTGGTTTCAACTATTAGTTTTAATTTTCAAAGCTCTCTCTCTCTCTCTCTCTTCAAATATCCCTTTGTACATTATATTCTTACACGTATGAAATGGCCAATTCCATAACAAACAGAAACTCTCTCTCTCTCTCTAATTTCTAAGATCTCCTTTCTACATACAAGATTTCATTCTTATCTTATACGTATGGAATATCTAAATCCATAACAATCACAAACTCTCTCTCTACCTCTCAAGTTTCAAAGATCTCCTTATTTTTATCTGATCTTATATTATGTAATGTCCAAATCATAACAAACTCTCTGTCTCTCTCTGGTTTCCAAGATCTCCTTTGTACATAAAAGATTATATTCTTATCATATGAAATGCCCAAATCCATAACAAAGACTAAATCTCTCTCTCTCTCTCATGTTTCAAAGATCTCCTTTGTGCATACAAGATTACATTCTTATCTTATACTATGCAATGTCCAAATCAATAACAATCTCTCTCTGATCTTTCAGGAATTTGGCTCTGTTTTCCCACGTTGACCTCTCCCTGTGCTTCATTGGCTTATATATCAAAAGTGAGAGAACATTACTTAGAAGATAAAGTTTCAATCAATCCTGTCATCATTCAGGTTGTGTTCATCACCTTGTACACGTTTTGAGTTCCAAAACTCATGAAACGGCCACGTGTTTTCATTTAAATTTACTACTATTAAGAGTCAAAAGAACAATGCCGTGTTTTGTTCAATACGCCACGATACAATCGTACAGACAATATGTTTTGGGGAATCACTCAACCCTCTCATGAAGCATGCCAAACATGATGATAATTAAGGTCATCAGCCACTGTTTTACTTGTTCTTTCCCCATTTTCAAAGTAGTTGAGATATGGGCCAAGGGGGGTTGGCATCGTGGGGTGGGGCCTTGGCTGTTAGACGGGTAGTCAAGGTTCAATTCTCATGGGTGTCGCCTTTCTGCACAAGCCGACGACCCTCTAGCATAGGTTCTGGGAGCAGGGATCCTAGTTTCGGAGTTTTACGCTTCTGGCATGACGATTGTAGGTGTGGCAGGTTGAGCCAACACAACCAGGTCTTCGTGCCGGGTGCGGTTTCTTTGAGTTATAAATACAGAAAAAAACTTTGAGATACGAGGCTCAGGTTGCCAAATGACTAGACTATTTACTTCTAAGTAACCTTCTTTAGAATATCATTAACAAACAATAAGGCCACCCCCACAAGAAAAAAAGGGATAAAATAAAGAAAAGACATAGGCATAACCAAGATAACATAGGCAAATTTTCATCTCCCAAATCGCACAGCTCTCTTAAGATAACCGCTTCTCATAGTGGCTCCCCCATTATTTGACAAATTAAAATTAAGTAAACATATTTTTTCATGGTTAATATTGGCTACTAAGCAAGGTACCTAATTAATGATTAGAAATTACATTTTTTTTTAATTTTCAATTTTTTGTAGATCAAATGTTACAAATCATGTGATTATGACAAGTAATTAGGTTTTTAAAGGGCTTCAAAAATCAACTGCCCATAATGTGCCAAAATTTCACAACTCAAAAAGATCATATTTTTACACCATAAAAACACGATCAAAGACTTATCCTTAGCAAACAAACCAGGATGAACACATTTATGTGGTTAGATTAAGTCAATACAACTTGCACCTATGATTTCTAGCTCTTAGTTTTGTACCTTAGTTAGTAGCCCATAATAACCCATTTTTTCAATGCATCTTGTCCATATTGTTTGTTTTAGGAGGGAACTAATTTCTGGCAATGAACAGGTCTTTCCACGGGAATTGATGGTCCACAATGCACAGAATTTTTGCAATTAAAAGGTCCAAACAACTAGCATGTTTCCCACTAAGGAAACCATGCCAAACACATCAGTGGGGGTGGGATCAGACAACCCAAGCTGGCGACTATGACTTTTAACGAAATAGTACGGTACTAAGGACATGACCAAATACTATCCCCGTGAAAAAATGCCAATGACAGTATAACGTTTAGTCTTCTTCTTAGAAAAAAAAAAGGCATTATAGGTTAATAATTTATGATATTGATTAACTCCAAGTCTTGATACTATATTTAGCCACCACATACAGAATTTAATTCTACAATGTGCAATTAGGTAAGTTAAAAAGGAGAAAGAGAGACTTGAGATACTTGTGCACCCACGCATATAAACAGAAACTGCACTTTCTCCTTTTGCTCTATCCTTGTTACTTTCACATAAATGACAACCTTCAGCCTATCACTTGAGAGAGAGAGAGGAGTCAGGATGCATTAAGCACCTTATCACCGTCAGGTCTTGTGCCTCACACCTCACAGGTCCTATCCTCAAGATAGAGGGTGATAGGTGCTTAATGCACAAATTTTTATGCAATCATATTGCACCTGATCTATGAGAGAGAGAGAGAGCCAAAAGGTAGACTTTATGAGTGGGTAAAACAGGATATCACATGAAAGGCATAGTGTATTCCACTACAAGAAAAATGATAATTAGCGATGAAAGTTTGCGACCAAAATAATCTGTCGTAAATTTGCGATGGATTAGCTAGAAAAAACTATTCATCACTAAAATTTGAATTATTTGCGGAATTAGCGACAAAAAAATTCTGTCTCAAGATCCGTCGCAACTTAGCGATGAATCAGCGGCATAAATTTTTCGTCGCTACTCATTCGCCAAGTAGCGACGGGATTTTTCTGTCGCTAGTCCGTCACTAATTTCACCTATAAAACCATAATGCGAGCCCCTTTCTTTCCCTTTCTGTTTCATCCCTCGCTCACCGCCCGTCGCCCGCTGCCCGTCGACCTCCCCTTCGACTCAGTCCCCCTCTCACCTCCACTCCCCTCTCTCTCGCTCTCGTTATTTTTCTGACCAGCAAGCCCCATCCGACAACCCCCTTTCGACCTCACCCCTTCGGGGTTTCCTGAAACGGCTCCCCCCCCGTGAGCTTTCAAGTAGTCGCATGAGGGGACCCAGGTTGTGACCTCCTCTCTCGTTGCTCCCTCTCTATGATTTTTGGTGAACCGACGACCCCATCCTGCTCTCCCCGCGTCGACCCTACCCGCGACGATCATCGGCGCCTCCAACAAGTA
The DNA here is from genome assembly GCF_984573655.1 of Nuphar pumila. Lineage (NCBI taxonomy): Eukaryota > Viridiplantae > Streptophyta > Magnoliopsida > Nymphaeales > Nymphaeaceae > Nuphar > Nuphar pumila. The sequence goes on along the minus strand of NC_143254.1, from coordinate 82,929,026 downwards.
ACCCTCCCCCTTTCCCCCTTGTTGTTTCTTCTTGAAATCAGGGTTGTCGGAGGTCCGACAGAGGGCCACAAACCTCTGTCGAAGCCTCCCTCTTCCTCCTATGGTTGCCGGAGGGCCAGCAGTGGCCCGACAACCTATGTCGAGCCCTCCCCACCCCTCTGTAGTCGACGGGAGCTGGCAGAGGCCCTGATTGCCTCTGCAGGCTCTCCCCTTGCCCTTGATCTCTTCGACAAGACAGAGGGCTCTGCCCCTGTCTTCTAGTTTTCTCCGCCAGGACAAGGGGCTTCGCCCCCATCCTCTTGACTTTTCCGGCAGTGGGGCTCTGTCCTCGTTATGATCGGAAGGGGGAAAAGCCCTTTGCCCTTTTGTTTTCCCTGGCAGGGGGTGACTCCACCCCTTGTCCTCATTATGATCGACAGGGAGAGAAGCCCCCAGCCCTTTTGTTTTCCCTGGCAGGGGGTGGCTTCGCCCCCTGTCTTCGATAATTTTGATAAGGGGCGCCCCTTGCCCCTTGTCTATTTTCCTAGCAGGGGGCGAGACCCCTTGTCTCGTGATTAATTCCCGACAGGGGGCTCGACCTCTTCCCCCCTATGCTTCCCTTTGGGAGGTCCCACCCCCCGCCTCTTGTGAATGTTCCGGTAGGGGATTTCGCTCCCTGCCTTGACCTTACTGCCGACAGGGACAACGCCCCTGCCTGACTCGCTTTCAGCAGAGGGTTGTGTCTCCTTGTCCACGCTCGTTTCCGACAGAGGACGTCACTCCCTTGTCATCGGGTAATAAACTTCATTTTAACACAGTGTCTCTTACAGATTTCGCAATGGATCTCGCTTGTACCCCGCAACTCACGACCTGAGCCCCGTATTGCCTACACACGTAAGCGCTCGTAGCGACACAACCTCTCGAGGTAGGGTTCAGTCGCACGAGGACTTTGGATGAATTAAATAAAGAAAATATAGATAAATTACTTATTTCTGCATTTGCTTTTTGGTAACTTTTGCATGCACAGTTCCTTAATTGTCACTATTTTGTTTTGTGTGGTTCTTCTTGTTGAGGTCATAATTTATGGACTCAATTAGGCCTGATATCGTGTACAAAGTATGAAATTCATCTGGATGTGTTACTTACAACTAAATATACCCAAATCTGTTACGCGAAAAAATTAAAAAGGCAAAAGCAATGCAAATCGGGTAAATACCCATAGTGAGTAAGTGATGCAAGCGCATCACAGGTTATTTAATTTCTTGGATGCAACACTTTTCTGTTCACACACTCACTTAGTTGTGGATATCTAGGACTGCTTTGATGAAGTTCGGAGATCATGCTGAGCATGATTTTAATGTATAAAATAGAAGTGTTCTTATGCTAGTCATGGTAGTAGTTAGCGAGATATTGGAGTGTGTTTGCTGCAGATACATGTTTGACATTGTTTTGATATGAATGATTTGAATGTATTGCAATGTTTGATGTGACTGTATCCATGCTTGCATGGAGTTATTTTCAATTTGATTTTGCCTTCCATGTGAAATTGTATCATTAAAACATGCTTCAAATGAATGTATCGTGTTATGAATGTGTTTGCACATGAAAATGAATGATAAGTTATCAATGCTTCAAACATGCTTCAAATGAATGGTTTTGCACATAAAAATATTAAGTTATCAATGCATGCATCATAGTTCTTGTGATTGAATGACATCATATATATATATATATATATATATATATGTGTGTGTGTGTGTGTGTGTGTGTGTGTGTGTGTGTGTGTTTGTGTGTGATATATATATCAAATTATTACATCCACCATGAATGCATTATAAATTAGATATTTTCTTTATCATAGCATTCTTATGATTCTCTTTTAACTGGTTAGGATAATATTCGTAACATCATAAGACATTGATGTGATATGAATGATTTGAATGTATTGTCATGTTTGCTGTGATTGTATCCATGCTTGCATAAAGTTATTTTTTATTTGATTATGTATCCATGGAATTGCATATCATGTAACTGCTTCAAATAACATTTTTATTTATTAGAATATAGTTCGTGGAGGTAACAGTGGTCGAGCACCTAGTGGTCGAGGACCAAGTGGAGGCCATGGGACATCATTAGGTAGATGTCTTTGTGGTCTATTTAAATATAAGCATTCATTATATTTTTGCTTATATATTGATATACAAATTGTTACTTGTTAATTGTCTTTATAGGATTCCAGCTCAGTGATAGCCAGTCTCAGCCTTCGTATTCATGTAATGCTTCAATAGTATATTATTTAAATAATTATATACTTGATTAGTTTAAATGTGCATTGTGTGAATTTCTAACTCATTATTCTTTAGGCGATGTTTCGCCTACACATGACGCATCTACACCAGCTACTCATATACATCACGAGACAACGCCGGATGCAGGGTCTTCTCAGTCTGACACACGATGAGTCATTCAAATAGTGTATATCGATAGTCGACCGTAAGTATTTCATTGTCACTTGTCCAATACTTATCTTATAAATAGTGTATATAGACAGTCGATTATTAATATGTATCAATTCATGTGCAGTGCAAGGTTCGAGCCACAAGAAGTAATACGAGAAATTAGAAAGTCACTACTGCAGCATCTTCTAGGACCGATAGATCAATAGAAAGAGTACCCGAAGGAGGTGTTGGACAGATTATTGTCCTTATTCATGGTATGCAATCGTTTATCATAACTAATGTGTTTCATATTAATTTTTTTGTTATAGTCATGTGTGCTAACTTTCTGAAAGTATTTGTAGGCTTCGCATCGCTTTGCGACTGTTAATGAGGAGAAGAATGCGAGGGTAGTGTGGCAGAATGTGACTGTCAATCGATTTGCCGATATGCTGCACAATATGAAGACTGCAACAATAAAAGCAGTTGGTGGGATAGATGATCAACTGCACTGGAAGGGCTATGACACTTATACTATTAAGAGAGATTATTGGGAGGAAATGTGCGACAAGTGGGCAAACAATGAATTTCGAAACCGCTCAGCAAAGACTACGCAAAACCGAGCGAAGATACCCGATGCCCATCTACACACAGGTGGATCTAAGACTTTTGAGAGTCACCAGAAGAAAATAGTAACTCATCAATATATATATTGTCAAATTTATAAGTATTGTTGAATACTTTTTAATTATTTTTTTTATCATTTAACCTCACAGGAAGCAAAAAAAAAGAGGCATTGTGCCTTATAAGGATGTGTTTGTTGAAACACATAAATGTAAGAGCACAGGAGAGTTCGTATAAGAGAAGGCGAGAGCGACAATGATATGTATTTATTGTATTAATAAAAATTATAATAGATAAGTTACCATGAACATTGTAATTCTTAATTATTAATCCATACTGTAATCATTACTTTGTAGAAGTCATACGAGCAACAGATGGTAGAGCGATATGGTGATGACTCCACTCAGCATCTGAATTTGGATCCTGCAGCATGGGTGACTACAACCGGTGAACCCAAAAGGGTCGTGTGTTCGAGTTTGAGAGTAACATGAACATCACACCAGTCGTTGCCTCCTACAACCAGGGCTCTTAGAGTTCTCCCACCAACATCAACTCTCACCGTCCGATTGACTCTGCTATATATTGGGATGGTATCTGTCAGCGTCTTGAGGATAAAATGTGTGACTTTTTACCTGAAACCATTCTCAACCTTATCCATAATGAGTTATGCAACTTTTTTTGGGACAGGAAAACTTCGTTTGCATTCAACATGAGCTTCGGTGCCCGTCATGTATAAAGATTCATGTAATTTGTTTTATGTCGTTAGATTTCAAGCTAGTATATGCTTGATTAAATACATATGTGCATGATTGAATCAATATGATTTTTTTTTTACACCTTTAGAACACATATATGCATGATTGAATCACTATACAATTTTTATGACACCCTTATAACATATATACGCATGATTGAATCACTATGAAAGTTTTTTGACAACCTTACAACACATATAAGCATGATTTCATCACTATAAATTTTTTTGACTGCTTTATAACATATATATGCATGATTGAATCACTATGAAAGTTTTTTGACAACCTTAGAACACATACAAGTATTCTTTCATCACTATGACAACCTTAGAATACATATGAACATGATATTAGCACATATAAAAGTTTTTTGACTGTCTTATAACACATATATGCATGATTGAATCAATATGAAAGTTTTTGATTGCCTTAGAACACATATATGCATGATTGAATCACTATGAATTTTTTTTACAACCTTAGAATACATATAAGCATGATTTCATCACTATAAATTTTTTTTTACAACCTTAGAACACATATATGCATGATTGTGATACATAACACATTTATTTGACAACCTTATAAACCATATATGCATGTGTGAATCACTGTGACATTTTTTTACAACCTTAGAACACATATCTGCATGATTGAATTACTATAATTTTTTTTTCAGTCTTAAAACACATATCTAAATTTTGTTAATGTCCTTCACTTTATTGTTAGTCTATGTGTCATTCAGCCATTTACTTTGATTGCATCAGATTATGTGCATTGCATATAATTTATTTTATTATATTTTGTTTATCAATACTAACATTTTGGTTCTCTTGTAGGATGCTATAGATGATCAGCGTAGATGAGTTGATGGAGGTATGGATGGAGGGGCATATCGAGAAAATGAAGAGGATGATGCCCCGAATCTTGGCGAGAATTAGCTTCATGTGTTTAATTTGTTTCACATACTTGTAACTAATTAAAACTTGGCAAGGACTGTACTGGGTTGTTAAATTTGTTTCACTTATAACTTGTGTTAAATTTGTTTCACCTGCTTTGTATGTATATTTTTTATGTGTACTTTGTTTTTTATACACAGGTTATATAAATTGTATAATGAGAATTTTTTTTTATATTTATATTTAAAAAAAAATATTTTTTTAAAATTTGCGACGGATATTATCCGTTGCTAATAGCCGTCGTTAATTTAAATCAACTGTTATTTTGCAATGAAATTTAATCCGTCGCTAATCTCTCGCTAAATTGGCGATGAACATTAGCGACAGATACATATTCATCGTTAAATGTTAGTGATAGATTACATTCCGTCGCAAAACTAAATCAGTTCTTATTTAGCGACAAACATGATCTGTCGCTAATTAGCCATAGAATAGTGACAAATTAGTTCTATCACTATTTAACGATAAGAATTATGCGATGGATCTTTTTCGTCGCTAATCTATTGCTAAACACCTTAGCGACGAATTAGCGACGAAAAATGGTCAATCGCTAATTCATATTTTTTTTTGTAGTGTTGGTGGTGAATCTAATATTTACGAGAAAGGTCATTGTCTCATTTTAGAATGGATTCAGTGATAGCAGAAAAGGACTTGGCATTCACAACCAAACAGCAATCTTTGTTAGCCATTTTAAACGAGTTCATAACAAAGATGTTGGACAAGGAAAAGACCGGTTGAGAAAATATGTTTCGCTCAATCAGGTTGGGATGGGAACATGCTAGCTGGTAATTGTTTTCTTTTTTAATGATGAGCAACCTCGCCGAAGACAGGAAAACCCCGAGTGCAGCAGCCCCACGTTATCCTGTAAGTGGCCCTCCTCTGAAAGCTACAGACACACCCGTGCACCGATTAAGTTTCTTAATTGCAGGATTGCGAGTCTGATACCTAGAAAATCACGGTGACTACTCTCTCTCTCTCTCAAGTGCCGTGGTAGTCATATAGCAAAGTTACCAAGAAAATCATTATGACAATTGTTACTCTCTCTCTCTCTCTACTTTCTATGTCGTAGTCATCATATAGCAAGGTTGCCAAGAAAATCATTATGACAATTGTTACTCTCTCCCTCGCAAGTGCATTCCAATTTCTAGGTCGTAGTCATTGAGCAAAGTTACTAATAAATGACAACTCTCTCTCTCTCTCTCTCTATATATATATATATATATATATATATATATAACCCAAGAGATTTGGCTTTTGTACTCAAACAACATGTTGTCAAGCTGTCACAAAGATGTAGACTCTAGGGATAGCCTAGTTGGAACGGGTCTAGGCTGTCAGACGGTCAATTGGGGTTCGATTCCCACCAACATTATTTTCCGAAGCTGGTGGCTCCATGGGATCGAGGGATTCCCTTGGCCGGGTTTACATCCCTCTGAGGTGATTTTCCTGTATGCATGAAAAAAAAAGCTATGTCGCAAAGATTGCAAGACACGTGAAGATACTATTTTTTATTTGTAATTAATAAAAACTTTTTTTTATGATATTTTAACAATAAAATAAAAAATAATTTCTGTATGTATCAATGTCCATGTCATGAACGTATCTGTTCGTGCCACCAGGGACAGAAACCCAAAACAGAGTGTCCCTTCGACGTCAAGGTGACAAAACGGATACGAAGGTGGCAACCACCTCAGCTCCATAGTAAAAAATATCAATGATATTTTAAAAATATATTGAAAATGTGATATTTTGGTTGCCTGTCGTGATATTATTTTGTATGCCAAAATATCATTATTTTATCGTGATATTTACCATTACGTTAGTTGTTTGATTAAAAAATGACATCTTGTATTATTATATGTTTTTGTTTTTATTTCTTTTACAAATATATATTTTATTTTTAATTAATATAATTTGCCAATAATTTTCCAAAAAAAAAAAACAAATTTTCTCATTTCTCATGAGAATTTGCCTGCTGTTGTTTTGAGATTTTAAGCTTTTGTCACACTACAACAAAAATCATCTTCATCTTTGGTGATATGTATTGGCAAATGACCTTACCTGAATCTTCAATACCGACATCGCGGGAAATATTCTTAAACCAGTATATATATATATATATTTGTGTGTCAGTGTGTCGCATATACTATTTCCCAAACATGTAAATGAGGATAAGCTTCTCCAAATCACGCTTGAATGAAGATAAACTTGTTGATTAACGTTTCAGCACCGAAGCTTGATGTCAATGCCAACAGGAGGAACGGTGGGAGCAGATGAAGATTGGGATACCGTGTAGAGAGGGAGAGGAATGATATAGGAAAAGTGAGAAATTAAAGAAAGAGGGCGAAAAGGAAAGCAATCATTTCCTTTTTGTTCATGGCCTCTGGTGGTTCTTATCGGTTTTAGCAGGAGAGTCAGGCATTATGGAAAGTGCTGTATCCTCATCTTGGATTTGCTTCTTTCCATAACAGTAGTGACGATGAGGGCCATCACTATATTCTTAAACCAGTGTAGGCCCTCTCTGCCTGTCACTACTACCTTCTTTTTTTGTGGCGTCACACGCTCGGCGCCCTACTCTTGTACAATCACTCTACCACAACCATACCAAAGCATATAAATGCATTATCATTCCTTTTTTCCTTTGATTAAAAGTAAGAAGAGATGAAATGTTGAAAGTAGGTGACTTTAATAGTTGATCAATAATGAAACTCACCCATGTACCAATAGGTGTGACAAAATATGGCAGTTCACGTTGCAGAAAGGTCGATTCTTCTTTTATCTCAAAGTTCAAAAAAGAAGTGAGCAGGCCTAACTCCATGATATTTATGTGGATGCATTGACAAGATGTCAAAAAGATTGTTTGGGCCCTTTGATCAACCGAGCAAATGTCTTTCCCTCTAACTTTGATTGCAACCCACTTCTAGTCGTCATAGTGTGACCTGCTTCATGCATTCTAGGAAATCACCGTACAATAACACAATAATGCAAGACATGAAGGCAAAATTATTGTTGTCTAGAAAAAAATTTTTTTTTTCTTCTGATAACGCGAAAAAAATACTCAATCACATTGCATACTTTGAGGAGTGTACAGCTGCACCGGACTTCACGAGGTACAGCCTGTCAACTGTGGGGCTCAAGAAAAGATGGAGGGTGAAGGGCACACTAAATTAAGTATGCAGTGTTATCGAACCTGATCTGCCGTCAGAAAAGAACTGCCATTATGGTTTAGATGTCTCATCATGGGATGAGACATGCCATGTTGATCATGCCTGGCCCTGTCTCTAATGTTTGGTGTAAAACTCTGCAAATACTCCTTGACCACTGCAGATATAGTTTTCTGTTAGCTGCAAGCCAAGCACCCCTGGGTATCAAACTCGCGATACCCTTCTGCTTGAATGCCTCAAACCAACCTATCTTGCCAGGTGTGTGGTGCATCGCGTGGGCTGATGCCAAGAAGTGAATTGTAGTTTGAAATGACATGCCGCTTGCACAAGAAGTAAATTTCTATCACCAACAACGGTTGCTCAGCTTGTGTAGCAGCAGTTAGTGTATTGGGACGTTTGCAAGTTTGAATCTCCCTGTGGTATAGTTGTATAACTGGTAGGGGTCTTGCGGCTTCACCACCTTGTCACTTGTGACTAGGGATGCATCCGGATCGGGGATTCGGATCAGCTAAATGCATGAGAGAGTTGAACTGAATCAGGACAGAACAGCCAAAAATCATAAAACCCCATGTTCATCCTGATTTAACTGATTTAAGAGACATTTTTCTGTCCAAAAAAGAAGAAGAAGTGAATTTCTAGGAACTAGAACTTACTAGATGTCCCCACCTTCACAGAGCCAAGTTTTACCTAACTCACCAACATCAAGAATGCCTTTTCTACACTAGTCAGAAAGCATACACTAAAGCTACTTTAGCATGCAACACACATGGGCAAGTCCATGGCCTTCAATTGACCACGTTCACCAACTACCTCCAATGTCTCCACTAAAGCAGATCTGGTTGTATGTGCAATCGGTTCTGCTCATCCCCCATCTTCATATCCATCTTAAAATTTATTGTACAAGTTTTTTTTATCAAATCCGAGCTTATAGATGGATTCAACATGGTCAATTTAATGAGAATCAACCTTTGGACCATACTTTTATGAAAAATGATTTTTAAATCACAAAAAAATTGTGTCTTGTCAACCGTTGATTTTTTAATCACCAAAAAATCTAGCACACAAATCAGATTTTGTCGATTTAAATGTCGATCTTCACGAATTGAATGATGTAGATCGCATCTATGAGGAGTCCAATTTGATCCAAACAACTTGGATCAATGAAGTACCAATGTGGGTGTGAAGATAGGGATGACTTTGGGGATAAGGGAAACCAATTTGGATTGTATATGTAACCGATTCATCAGTTATTTTTAATCCCCACCAAGGATCTCACTTGATGGAGATGTGAGTAGTTGTATGTACAGTTTGTGCGGCTTGATTTTGCTCTCTTACAATGGTAACAAGGGAGTTTATAAACTTGATGTTCTAAAACATTGGAGTTCATGAACTTGGTCGTGTTTTAAATTATTCATGTTTGCCTTGATGCCAAACATGTCTTACAAATGCTTTGTGCAGTTTCATCAGATTGTCCTGTGTACTTAGGGAAGTTTAGCGAATATATTTTGTCTGTACAAATATTCTAGTGTTTCCAAGTATTATGTCTTGTCGACACGAAATACATAAGATAAGTGAAGTGCCCATGTAATATAGTTTAAAGATCAAGCTAGAAAACTTTTTAACAGAGTTCGCTCACTATAATTCAGACTTGTTTTAATCAGATTTGGTAGGGATGTCAATGGATCATATTTTGTCTGATATCAGACCGAATCTAAGTCTGTTTAATCAGATTTGGTAAGCCATGACAATATCCAATTATAATCAAACACTTATCCTGATTTGATGGATATGATCCAAATTCGATTACATGCAAAAACTTGCCATATGATATGAGATATTCACCATCCAAATCCGAATCCCAATTTGAATCTGTTTAGCCAATATCCGATTAGTCAGATCCCGTATTGGATACATTCGTCCCGAATGGGAACCATTTACATCCCTACTTGCAGGTGTTTTTTACAGTTTTAATAAAAAAAATTATCCCGTTCAAGAACAATATCAGCATTTGTAATTCAGTGCAAAGGAGGAAAAGTTGGTGAATGCGAAGGAATAGGCCAACACAAAAGGGAAAAGAGAAAAATCTTTTGTGGGTATTTCACACCAAGGCAAAAGGCGTTCAGAAAGAGAAGGAAAGCACTAGGAATATACCTCAGAGACTAGATGAGTGCGTAATTGAATATTTTGAGACCATGACTTGGACCATTGTGGATCACCCAATGACTTGACCACCCAAAACACATACAACTGAGCCTTTTTAATTTCTCGAATATTTTTCTCTCAAATTTTTTTTTCTGTACGCGTTAGCCCAACATGATCTGGTGCCCAGTAAGCTCAGCCACAGAAGTCCACCATTTGGTAGAGACGACAGTGCGAGAATCAAAAGTACCAATTATTAGTTTCTATGGATCACTAGGCCCAAAAAGAAAGGCAACGTGTAGACCCGGAGATTTGGATGATTAGAAACCAAGATATTGCTTGTTCAAATCTCTGACATTCCATTAATTGTGGTTAACATTCCATTTAAACCATATATATATATATATATATATATATATATTCACTAGAATATGAGAACCGGAAATATGAGAACTAATGTGTGAACTACTATTTTTTCATAGATTTTTTCTTCATTTCCCTTGAATCTAAGTGTATGGATGTCATCTACATGCTTAGTTTTATAAGAACCCGCTTTTGAATCATCAGATTTTGATGCAAAAATGAGATTTTTTTAAGGCTTTAAAATCAGTGGCTCATAATCTTCATACATATTCAAGCATTCAAAAATCATATTTTTTTTATCAAAAATACACTACCAATGGTTGATTCCTAGCAAACTCACCATGCCAAGCACATCCACATGGTTAAATTTGCAAAAAAAGTGTTGAAATGACCATAGTTTTAGTTCTCATATTTTAGTGACTCTCTCTCTCTCTCTATATATATATATATAATGTCATTTTTATGACAAGTAGCCCACTAAGATTAAACCTTAATTGGCCTCACCCTGTGGTTAGGGCTGATAAACAAGTCGGACAAGCCGAGCCTGAGCTATTCAGGCTCATCTCTTTAAGGGTATACCCTTGCTCGGGCTTGGCTCATGATGAGAGCTCATCAAGAGTCGAGCCCTCATCACGAGCGGAGCCCGAGCTCATTAAGAGCTGATCATGAGCTGGCTCATTTTCTAAAAAAATGTTTTTTTAAGTGTTTTTTACATTATATAATACATGTATAAAATATATAAAATATGTAAACCAAGCCTATATATGAGCTCGAAACATATATATAATTAACTAAAAAGGTTTGATTTTTTTTAAGTGTCAGGCTTGTTATAACTGTGAGACTGGGACCCGAAACCTGTTACCATCCAGCTATCTCATTAGTCTCATCAAAAGTACTCATGAATTATCATTGCCTGGAAAGGGGTTGTCATTGTGCATGACAAGCAAACCTCTTTCACTCTAAAAAACTGTGAAATCATTTCAAAGAATGTTACTGAAAGGTCAAAGCAAAATTCCAATAGCTATGATGCAAAACTGAACAATTATAGATTGCACAGTAAAAGATATGATTTTTTGCTTTTTTGGATGACAGAAAACCACCTTTCATTCACGAGCTCATTGGTATTAAAAAACCCAAAAAATCTGAACAATTGGCTGAGACTGCATAATCGGTATAAGAGCACTTGTTGTATGTGGTAACTTATCTCATGTGGCCAGCAGGGTCCTTGTGTCAAGCTGAAGACCCGGGATGGAATCTCCAGTGCAATCACACGGCACAAATTTTGTGCATTAAGCAGCTGATCGCCTTCCATCAGGCCTTGGGCCCCACAACTGACAGGCCTGTCCCTCAAGATGGAGGGTGGTGCATAAATATTTGTACAATCATATCGCACCTGATCTTTTTACTTGAATCTCACTGGCACATGGGGACTGCCATTGCTTTAACAAACCATATGGAACCTTTTGGTTGAAACGATCAGCCCAACCACTAGTAGCTAGGAGAGTCACTAGTAGCTGATATGTATTTGAAGCTTGTCCTTATATGGTTCATGGTTGCTGCATGGGCACCAATACAACACTAGTATAGCAAAAAGATTTCATCTAATGAAAGATTGATCATATAATAGGATATCCTTGAGACCATCTTTAAATAATCCTCAGAAAAATTCAACTAAAAACACGGATGGGATTCTTACCTCTCTCTCTCTCTCTCAATGTGTGTGTGCATGTACAGAAGAAGTTAAGAAAAATTTAATTTTAATTTTTTTTTTTAGATTAACTTCCTTACAACTGAATATATATCTGACATGCATTATCAAACAAATTAAGAAAAAGTTAAGAATGACTAATAGATTCCACAAAAATCAATCTTCTCTGGTACAAGGTCCCCACAAAAAAGAGTGAATCACCCTTTATTAATCCACCACAAATGCCCCAAGACCACCATGCACAGATACGTATATCTTAAGCAGACGAGCCAACAACAACAAGGTTAAGTTAAGCATACCTTGCTGTTTCCTCCATAAGCACGATTACCCACAAACAAACTGTGTTTGTGTTACCCTTTGAACACAAAAAACGGGTCGTGTAGCACACATCTTATCTTTGGAATGCATTAACGTAATAAATAAATATGTTAATCTAAGTTTACAGGCTTTATATTGACAAAGAGCAGTTACGGTCATATTGTATATTTCACCACCGGACATCTCACTTGATTCATGGAGGTGTGTGTGTGTGTGTGTGCCCCGCTCTCACATATTTTAAGTGCATGCAATGCACGGTTCCCAAGTGAGATGTATGGTGGGGATTGAATATAACCGACGATTAGTAACTGCTCTCATATTAACATTTACCAATGTTGGACAAATTGAAATGTGATTAAGATACCATTCAAAACACAACATTTTTAAAAAAAAAATAGTAATTTTGTATGCTTAGAGAAACTCACTTTCGTTGCAAATTATGCATTTTTTTGCTTTTTGAAAATTGGACTTATTTTTTACCAATATAAGTAAATTATATGTTCTAAAAGTGCGTTTTAATAGGTTGATTGCTGACTTACGTGTGTGTAGATGATGACAACATGCAATTTTAAGACTGGATTTACGAGGGTCTTTTTTTTTTTTTTTAATTCTAAACATACAGATGCGATCTAACTGCCTGACTCTATCGAGATCGGCTCTGGATCACTCGATTCTGACACGTGTGTATTTTTATAAGATTTGAAAATCAACGGTTGAAATTTTGATAAAGATTAAAGGCTCAAGAAACACTATAATTCTTCATCAAAAATACATGATTCAGATGTCCTCTCTTAGCAAATCGACCGTGCCCAACACATCTACGAGGTGGGATTTGCGAAAAAAGTGCTAAAAATACCCAATTCCCATAATCGATTCACGTATTTCAGTTCACATATTCTCATCACCCCCATACAAGTAAATATATGTATATATATATATATATATATATCATATTAGTGTGCATGGTCATTTTCTACGTGTTAAGCAAAACGGAAGGAAGAGGAAGAGGACCAACCTGTCACGCTCCCGACCAACAGTCACAGTGAAGTGAAACCCATTTCGTCATGGCTGACCTTCGCATCCCACCCAAGGAGAAGACACGATAATTAAATGCCTCTTCTGGACGGCTCCATTATTTCTATTCTCATGCGTACTGAACCATCAACATGTCAAACCCGTCCAGAAACAAATGTTGGTTGTTCGGTTCGGTCCTGAAGGACGGACTGAGCCAGCAAAAGAGTCGCAGACCCACACGCTGGGGGTGGGTAGTGAGCCCCACAGCGCGCGTGCGAATGTGGCTGCGCCGCTTCCGCGTCGTCTCGTAGTGCCCTCGCGCCTGGCCGGCCACGTGACGCCCGCTTTTGCCCGTACCGGCCCGGGGCGATATTCTCCTGGCGGAAGGCGCCAAACCGCTAGCGGACTCGGTAGGGTGGGCCCTTCCTGTCCGCATGGGACCCGACCTGCTGACGTGTTCCCGGCCCCACTTGCCTGCTCCTTCCCCTGCAAACCTCCAGACGACCGAAAACATTTGCCGTCGACTGCACACGCAGGAAATGCCGAAAGGCTCCGTGGGCGCCCGTTCCACCATGCCCGCCCCCCTCTTACTCCGGGACCCACTGATGACGTGGCTTACACGTCGGTCTCTATGGGCCCCACGCCCTCTCCCTTATAAATACCCTCCCCGATCAACCCCTTCTCCTCACCAAAGCATTCAGATTTCAGGGTCAACCAATCTCTCTCTCTTTGAATTTTTCTTTCAACCCATCCCCACCTCTCTTCCTTCAAAAAAACCATACCTCCCTCTCTCTCTCTCGGTGCTTTTTCTAGCAGCCACGTTCGGCCCATAAACCCATCTCGACCACCGACCTTTGTATTTTACCCACACTCAGACCTAAAGAACCAATTTCTCTCTCTCTCTCTCTCTGTGTGTGTGTGTGTGTGTGTGGGTTTTGGAGGCATGGGTGCGAGCGGAAGGGACGTGGAGCTGCTGGAGTTCATTGAGGAAGCGACGCAGAACGCGGACGCGGTGCAACGGAGGGTGCTGGCGGAGATACTGAGCCAGAACGCCCACACCGAGTACTTGCAGCGCCACGGCCTGGAGGGTTGCACCGACCGCGAGGCGTTCAAGGAGAAAATGCCCATGGTCACCTACGAGGACCTCAAGCCCGAGATCCAGCGCATCGCCAACGGAGACCGCTCCCCCATCCTCTCCGCCCTCCCCATCTCCGAGTTCCTCACCAGGTTTCTTTCTTTCTTAGTTGCTTTTGTCATTTCGCTAAATTTGAAATAGTCACACGTCCGACTAAACTCAGGCGGCTTTTCTGTGATTTTTTCCAGCTCCGGTACTTCGGCTGGCGAGAGGAAGCTGATGCCCACGATCCAGCAGGAGCTTGACCGTCGTCAGTTCCTCTACGACCTACTTATTCCCGTCATGAACAAGTGAGTGTTCGTATATGTCACAGAAATACTCCAATTTACTCTCGTGTAGTGTCCCCATGTACGCTAGCTGCACAGAAATACTGTATCCCTGCTTCGTTCAGGCTTTCTAGCGCAAGCTTGATGAGAAGCAGACAGGAAGTATTCTTTGTTGGGATTTTAACCAGTTACCTTTTGTTTTCATCTCTTTTGTCATTAATACTTCTCCTTTCATCTTTATGAAAATTCTGTTCGGTCGCCTGACTCATCACCTTCAAGGATACTAAAGTTTTTTAAATGATAATGGTAATAATTCGTGGCCGCTCGCATGTACCCACCCACTTATCTCGAAAACCCTGCCAACCTTGGATTTTCAGTTGTAGTCTATACTGCAGCATCCCACCTTATCCCAGTTTGGATCGGGTGCAATCACATGGCCCAAAAGTTGTGCATTAAAAACCTAATTACCCTCCATCAAGAATTGGGCCCCACAACTGACAGGCCTGTCCATGGGAGGGTGGTCAGGTACTTAATGCACAAATATTTGTGCAATCAAAATTGCACCTGACCTTTTCTTACCTTATCCCCGTTCAATGGATAAGTGGTTGCATTGCATCCACTCATCCGCACGCATGTATATATATATGATTTATTTATTTTTTGAGATATTCAAACTTGTTAAATGGGTCTTTCCAGTTTTAGCGTTTTATTTTTAAATTCTAACTGTATAGAAGCGATCTAATGTTGTTTAAAACTTTTATGAATTTTCAAGACTCCAAAAATATTATTTTTTCATTGAGAAGACAAGATCTAGGGTGGATTCTTAGTAAATCGATGATGGCGAACACATCTATGGGATTTGCAATCTTAAAAAACACTGAAAAAGATGAAAAACCTATTTAACAAGTTTAATTCAGCATGTTTGCAATATATATGGGTGTGTAAGAGAGAGAGAGAGAGATTGGCTTTTAACTAATGAGTGAGGAATAAATGTGCAGGTTCGTACCGGGACTAGACAAAGGGAAGGGGTTGTACTTCCTCTTCGTGAAGACTGACACCAAGACACCAGGGGGGCTGCCGGCTCGCCCCGTGCTCACCAGCTACTACAAGAGCGAGCTCTTCAAGCACAGGAAGTTCAACCCCTACTTGGTTTACACCAGCCCCACCGAGGCCATCCTCTGCTCCGACTCCTTCCAGAGCATGTACTCCCAGATGCTCTGCGGGCTCGTGCAGCACCATGAGGTGCTCCGAGTCGGCGCGGTCTTCGCCTCGGGCCTCCTCCGCGCGATCCGGTTTCTCCAGGTCCACTGGCAGGAGTTTGCCAACGACATTGAATCAGGCAAGATGAGCCCGCGGGTCACCGACCCGTCAATTCGGACTGCAGTGGCCAAGTTGCTGGAGCCGAACCCAGACCTGGCTCGGTTCATCCGGGCCAAGTGTTCGGACCAAAATTGGGAAGGCATCATCACCAAGATATGGCCTAATACCAAGTACCTTGATGTGATTGTGACTGGTGCTATGGCTCAGTACATACCCACTCTTAACTACTATGGGGGTGGTCTACCCCTAGTGTGCACCATGTATGCCTCATCAGAGTGCTACTTTGGACTTAACCTTAACCCATTGTGTAAGCCATCTGAAGTCTCGTACACCATCATGCCTAACATGGGCTACTTTGAGTTCCTACCTCATGACCTGGACCAGTCTGATCAGAGTCACAGCCAACTTGTTGACCTCGCAGAGCTGCAACTTGGCAAGGAGTACGAGCTCGTGATCACGACTTACGCCGGGCTGTACCGCTACCGAGTGGGTGACATCCTCCGAGTCAGTGGCTTCCACAACTCGGCACCCCAATTTCAGTTCATCAGGAGGAAGAATGTGGTGCTCAGCATCGACTCAGACAAGACCGACGAGGCCGAGCTGCAGAAGGCGGTCGAGGCGGCATCGAACCGGTTGATGAAGGACTACGGAACACGGATCGTGGAGTACACTAGCTATGCCGATACAAAGACCATACCGGGTCACTACGTAGTCTTCTTCGAGCTCGCATCAGAGAACGGGCCCGTGCTGGAGGGGGTGATGGAGGAGTGCTGCCTGGCCATGGAGGAGCAGTTCAACTCGGTCTATAGGCAAGGGAGGGTGTGTGATCAGTCAATTGGGCCACTAGAGGTAAGGGTGGTGCAGAGTGGCACATTTGAAGAGCTGATGGAGTATGCTATCTCTAGAGGGGCCTCAATTAACCAATACAAGGTGCCTAGGTGTGTAAGTTTTACACCCGTTTTGGAGCTGCTGGACTCAAGGGTCATATCTTCACATTTCAGTCCTGCCTGCCCACGTTGGTCTCCAACTCGTCGCCATTAATTAGTTGGTTCTTGTTTCTTGCTTCTTCTTTTTTCGGTGAATTATGATACTGTGGTTGAGTTTTAATGTAGTATCTTTTGTGTATCATGGTGAATAAATGATGTCTCGTTGGCTTTTAATTTCTTCTTTTTTAGAAGATGAAGTGTACTGTATTGTAATATTCTATGTTTTATGAGAAGAAATTGTCAAAGTCAAATATCTTTTATATAAACCCTGTATAAATGAATTTGTTACACTTCCCATTTCAAAGCAAGAACCTCGCCTGACGTCTTGAAGTTGAAGACTAGTTATTCATGACAAGTTCAACAAGCAACTCTAAAAGAAATTGCAGATTGGCAAATCCAACAAGCAATTCTAGAGAGAGAGAGAGAGAGAGAGAGAGAGAGAGAGAGAGAGAGAGAGCATATTTCAAGTTTGTATCTCTGGCCTACACGTATACTCCAACAGCACAAAACAGGATCCCCAGTAGAAATTCGCCCCAATCTGCAAGCGCCCGAAGTTGGCAATATGTTTAATTTTTTACTCAACAGCAATCTTCCTAAAATGAGTATGAATACCTCTTCCATTTTGGTATTAAAAGCTGACAGCCTCCCTCCCTGTCTATTCCTAAGGGTTACATATGCATGATAAATTAGTTTTTTAGGTTTTTTTGTTACCGTACAGATGTGATCTATTTACTTGATTTTATAAGGATCGGCTCTTGAAGTGGTCGATTCCCACACATGGGTGGGTTTTTATAACATTCGAAAAATCAACAGTCCAATATCCTTGTAAATTTTTGAGGCTCCAAATATTATTTTCTTTTTCAAAAATACATAATCCAGGTGTGGATTCCTCGTAAATCGATAATGCCCAACACATTTATGAGGTCAAAACTGTACAACAACAACTACGCCTTCATCTCAAAACAATTGGGGTCAGCAATATGAACCAAAAAAGAAATTCATTTTGGGTCTTCCACATGAATCCTATGAGATCAAAACTGTAAAAAAAAAAACATTGAAAGAGCAAATAAACCTATTTAGCAGGGACCCATTTCTCTTTTTTTCTCTCTCTCTCTATACGAGTTATGATAATCAGATTTTTTTCCGCCACTGATTGTGCAAGATCAGCGGCAGAAACATCATTTATTTAAAAAGGGTGTTTTTTAGTGGCATTTCTGGATCGCCATAAAAGGTGGTTTTTCCGCCCAACGCTTGGTCTAGACCGCTACTAAAAGCTCAATATGCCCAAAAAAAACTATCAGAAGCACCTGGCACATCCGACAGATATCGAACATGAAGGGCGTCAGATGTTACTCCCTTCTCATATATATATATATATATATATATATATATATAGAGAGAGAGAGAGAGAGAGAGAGAATTGCTGGTGCAGAAAAGGGGTTAATAATTGGCTTAGACAATTCAGTGTGTTGTAGTCTTGTAGATAGTGCCACTAAAAAGCCACTTCACTTCGTTTTCCACAATTTAGCTATAACAAAAGGGTTGGATACGTAACCCACCGAGGTGGTATCCCATCTGGTAAGTGAGGGTCCTGTATCAAGCTGAAGGTCCAAGATCAAATCCCTCTGTCACATGGGGCGGCTGGTGTTCTGGTAGGGGTAAGCCTAACCCCAGCTTGCCTTAAAAAAAAAGATTAGATAACTAGCTTTTTGCTTTTGTTATATTCTGAAAACAAAACAGTCTTCCTCTCTTGGAGCTAGGGTTAGATAGACCCCTACCAGATATCTCTTAAGCCCCATGTGGCAGACCGGTTCGAACCTGGGCCTTCATCTTGGCACAGGACGCCACTTACGACATGGGATACCACCTCTGTGGTTTTGATGTCTTTATCGTTGCAAGGGTTTTGCCATGTTCTAGCAGACCAATTTTTATTTGCAAAATGGTTTCTATGTATGATTGAAACAAACTATAACAAATAGAATGATTGCTAGGTTAATGGAAAATTCCTCCATATGTCACCACCGCCGCCGGCGCATGCAGTGTTCCAACTAGGAGTGTCAACTGGTCGGGTTTGGTTTGGACCCAGTGGAACCAGACTTGGATCTGATTTTGGGTATAGTATCAGGCCAAGACCTTAGTCTAATCGGGTCCACTATAAGAAAAACCATACCAAGACCTGATAAGAAGTACATGAACCAGACCGGGACCATACCTGGTAAAATAATGTTTTTTATCATTTTTTACATTGAAAAATTATGGGCCTTAATTGGGTCTGGGTCTGGTATAAAATTTCACAAACTATACCCAGGTCCATGTATTAATCGGACCTTCGGGTCCGAACCCGGGTCTCTTATTATTTATCACCATACCCCGACCCTAAAGGGTTTAGTTCGGGTCGGGTCTGGGTAAACCCGATCTGTTGACGCCCCTAGTTCCAACTGGTAAAACACTTCAAGTCCCCCCCCCCCCCGACCAATGTTGTCAGTATCAGAATCGGACCTGTGTCGTTTGGCCAACGATTCAGGTGTATCAGCTGATACCGATACTCAAGTGTATCGTTTTGAATTGTCCAAAAATTAATTCAAAAATATTATGTGTCAATCAGAACATGACACATGTTAAAACCATTAAAATAATATTAAAAAATTAATTTTAAGCTAATTTTATATTTATTTTAAAAAACAATTCAGGTGTATCGATTTTCTGGCGATACTATACATATTGGCCGATACCCACCGTGCATTCAGCTTTAACCTTGCGACAAGGAACACCTCCAGTGGGTTTCGAACTCATAACATCCTATTAAATATTAACTTGATGATATTAACAAGCCATGTCTACCAGTTAAGCGGATTCCTTTTGATCAATATTGTCATGAGATTTAGAGAGGCCTTAGATTCCTATCCATAGGATGAATTAGGTGTGCAATTATCAATATCTAGGCCTACCAAAACCTAAGAGGGACTAGACATAGACATGTTAGGTGACATATGGGATCATGCCTTTTGTGGGAGACAAACATCTTCTTTTAAAAAGGACCGAATTACAAAATCCCGATAATGGAAACCCAACTTGACAAATTAATGACACCATGCTGCTTTTGTGGTCAAGTTAAGACTTCATGGGCCAGGCCTCAACCCCAAGGGTCTCGTGGTCGGTCGGGTTGTGGGTCCATATAATCTCAAGACTTAGATGTATGATGGGATGTGAATTTAGGGATGGCAGTGGACCGGGGTGGGGGACAAGGTCTCCACCCCCTGCCACGTCTTAAAATCCGGACCTCCGTTCCCCACGGGTTTGAATTTTAACCTTCATCATAGGTCCACCAGTTATTATTCAACTTACCATTGGATTTTGAACATGCAATGTCCCACCACAAGGAGACGTGCACCCACAGCTACTACCAACCACCCGGAGCCCCCGTTGATTGCCATTCCAACCATACTTCGAAGTAGCTAGGTCTAAGATGAGACTAGAGTTTCATTTTCCAAATTAGGTGTATCTGTTTGACCAATGATGACATTTAACTCTATAATTTATCTTTCTCTCTAAAAAAAAATCTATAGTTTATATTAAGAAAGCAAATTTCAAAAGAGGAATGAGGTGTTAGGCCCTCAATTTGGTCAACATGAGAAACACATGCCAATGGTTGCTTGAATTTCCCAAAAGAGGAAGGCTTTGACAAAATTGGAGCTTCAAAATCATTGCCTTAAAGTCTTAAAACCCTAGGCCGGATAAAAATTTTCAAGGACATTTCTTTTATTCTCTCTAGAAATAAAAGTCATGAAAGTGTTTAGTGAGCCTAAGTGTTACGGCCATATTATATCAAATCATACTATTTGTTAGGCTAATGCCTCATAGGTTAGGCCAGTCAAAGGTGGACTCAGTGTGAAGACCTACACCCCCATTATTTGTGCTTGGCCCTACCATTGGTGTCCATGTGAGCTCATGTCAGCTAAGCATCATGCTTGCTTCATCTACTTGGACCAACGGCGCTCAACATGGCGAAAACTAATACCCTTTGTGGGGGACCGACCACAATGATTTGGTTTGCTTGCACAGTTATAACTCTATTGAATACTTGGAGCATGAGGGGGCCAAGCACTGAGAATAACATCTTGTAGATCGATCGGTTGGTTCTCGCTGTCCGGACCAGGTACTCATTAAAATATATAGTATCAGCCTTCTAGAGAGTGTTCAAATTATATTTGTTTTCAAACAATTGGCTATATATATATATATATATATATATATATATATATATATAAAGAGAGAGATGTTATGAAGGACATTAGATGATGAAACTAATGAATTTCATCAAATAGGTAGGCCATTTCTACATGGCAGTAGGCAATGTTCATAGCCAGAAGAGGAATATTGATTGTGTTTACATAATGGATTTATTTTAACAAAGGTTCATGCTTACACGGGCAAAAAGTCTTAAAAATAATGCTGAAGATTCTTAATACAAATGGATACGCTACAACAAATTTGAGAAATAGGAAGAGGCTTCTTGGATAGCGTTCTAAAACCCGTTTCCATTGATTTGTTTTTATGACTATTATGGGGTTTATACATCTCTCTCTGGCGCTCCGGGTTCAAAAGAAGCTTTATCGTCTAGCTAAGGATATCAAAGCTTGGCTTCATAGCTTCATAGTCGTAATGTGGAGAAATTTCAGCAAATGACTGCATGAGATCATGAGATTTCTGTATTGTATCAGTCTATGTCTTCTCCTGGCTCTTTTTTTGATTTGCAAATTCTCAGTTTTCAGGTCAGGTCCTTAGAATTAACTATGCTCTTGAAAAGCTGGAGGGTCAAAGAGGAAATCCGTTGGAAGCAGAGGTTTAGGGTAAAATGACTTGCGCCTGATGATGGCAACACTATTTTTTTTCACTCATATGCTTCCCATCGTCATAGGAGGAAGGTCGTTCATTTTATCTTCATTGGGAGTGTTCCCTATCTTAATCAGCACGTTAATCTGACAGTCTCACTATATTTTAAGGCTTTATATTATGCTTCGTTAACTGCGGAGGGTGTCTTTGGTAATGTCTTAGTTGGGTCAATTCAGCATGAGCAAGCCAGATCTATGCAAAAGAGGTTCTCTGAAGATGAGATTTTTAAGACCATTAAGGATCTGTCGGGTTGGAAAGCGTCCGACATTGACGGGTTTTATGTTGACTTTCTTATAATCTTTTAAGACTGTGTTAAATCAGACGTGGTGAGCATGTTTGATGAGTTCTATTGTAACTCCAGACTGCCTTATCATTTTCACTTAGCTATTATTTCGCTCATTCTGAAAGATGATGAGGCCACTGATATTTCTCGATTCTGCCCGATCTCGGTTATAAGTGCTCTCTATCGGATGTTTGCCAAGATTTTGGCGAATAGGCTGAAATCGATGGATCACCAGATTTTTTCAGTCTCTCAGTTCGCCTTTATTCGTAATAAGAGGGTCTAACACTCGTTCATCATGGCGTCCGAGGTTGTTCATTCCTTGCAGCATAGCAGTCAGCCTTATTTTATCCTTAAATTAGATTTTCATAAAGCTTTTGATTTCGTGCATTGGCCCTTCTTATTTTAAATGCTATCAAATTTTGGTATTGGTCATCATTTTTTTGGTTGGGTGAAGGAGTTGGTCTCAAATGCCCAGGCCATGTTAAATATCAATGGTGTTAGAGGAGAACAGTTCAAGCTGGGGTGGGGTCTGCGGTAAGGGTACCCCCTCTCGCATTTGTTGTTCAATGCAGTTGCTGAGGGTCTTGTGGTCTTGCTTAAACGGGCTGCGATATAGCATTTCATTGATCCTTTGCAGGTTCTGAACTTTCTTGGTCATATTCTTACTTATGTTGATGATATGATCATTTTTTGTCGTGCAAATGTTAAGCAGATGCTTAGGTTCAAGCTTATCCTTCAGTTCTTCCTCTCTCTATCTGGGCTTTCTCTAAATGAAAATAAATGATCTCTTACCATATTCAATGTTCAATCCAATATGCTTGCAACTGAGAGGAGGATTTTTAATTGCACTATTTCTGACATGCCTATAATGTACCTGGGCTTGCCGTTACAAGTAGAAGACTACTTGGACATTTAGAACATGATACTTAAAGATCTCAGGATTAAGGCTGTGGCAGCTCTACTGGATGAAGATGCTATCGCTTGGTGAAGGCGAAAGCATAGTGACATGGAGAGGGGTCAATGCGCGATAGACACCTTTGACGACTTCAAAATAGAACTGCGCAACTACTTCATGCTGAGGAATGCACAAAGACGAGCTTACAGGATGATGCTAAATTTTAAACATACTGGTTCGTTGCAAGACTATGTTAGAACGTTCTAGAAGCTTATGCTTAAGGTGCCTAACATGTCAGATAAAGACAAGCTCAATTGGTTCATTGTGAAACTTCAGCTATAGACATAGTCCGAAGTGGAAATGAGCAACCCCAGTACTTTGGAAGATATATACGTAATAGTCGAGCACTTAGCTGACACTCAATGCAAGCCCTTCACCCTATCAACCAAGGTCGAGAAGAAGCCTGACCACGAAGGCAAGAAGGATCAGCGATGCGACAACAAAGGTGAGGCATCAACATCCCACCAATTTGATAAGAAACAAAACTTCAAGAAGTATGATAACAACAATAAGGGAGCAATTGTTACTTGTTGGTTTTGTGGCGACAGGCATATCGCCAGGCAGTGTCCAAAACATCTTGTAAAGGATGATGGGCAAGACAATGGAACGTAGGCAGAATGCAGTGATACTGAGATCATATAACTAAAGATGGGGGTCATGCAATGGATTAATGCAGCTGAAAACATGCAGGTTAGTAGAAAACTCATGTACTTGGAAATCATTACAAATGAAAACTCTACTTCAGTAATGGTAGACTCCAAGGCCACACACAAATTTCTCTCGCGAGAAGAGGTAGAGCGGTTGGGCTTGAAACCCGGGCCAAAGTAGAGGACCATCAAAACGGTGAACTCTGAGGCCAAGCTCATCCTTGGTGAAGCAAATGATATGGCTATTCAAATTAGGAGTTGGGCAGGCAAAGCCAATTTCTCTATGGTGCCCCTAGACGATTTTAAGATAATTTTGGGTATGGAGTTCTTGCACAGCCAGAATGTGATGCTGCTGCCAAAGTTCAACTCGTTGACAATTATGGATCCAAATCTGTCATACACAATTCAATGACCTACTCAGAAAGACAAGATTTCAATGTTATCGACAATGCAATTGAAGAAGGGTGTTAAGCGTGGGGAGCAAACTTTCTTAGTTGCCATGCGCCCAGAAGAAGAGAATGTGCAAGCAGCAGTGCCATCGACCCTAACCCCACTGTTGGAGGAGTTTCGAGGGGTGATGCCTTTGAAATTACTGAGGCATCTACCACCAAAATGCGAGGTTGATCATAAGATTAAGTTAACCCTCGGAGCAAAGCCCCCCACAATGGTTTCATACCGCATGGGGCTAGCTGAGCTGAAAGAGCTATGCAGGCAGTTGGACGAGATGTTAGATGCATGCATCGTTTGTCCATCGAAAGCTCTATTTGGTGCCCCAGTCCTATTTCAGATGAAGCATGATAGCTTCAAGCGATTGTGTGTGGATTATCGTGCCCTAAACATGGACATGGTAAAGTACAAGTACCCGTTGTCACTAATAACGGACTTGTTCGATCAGTTGTGCAGTTCCTGAGTCTTTTCAAAGCCAGACTTGATATCAGGTTATTGGTAAATGAGGATTGCAGATGATGAGCCGAAAACAATTTGTGTCACCCGCTATGATGCTTACGAATTCTTAGTAATGTCATTCGGGTTAACGAATGCTCCAACCACGTTCATGACTCTAATGAATTAGATTTTCTACATTTACTTAGACAAGTTCGTGGTAGTCTACTTGGATGACATTGTGATCTATAGCAACAACATGGAGAAACATGTCGGGTACTTGCAAACAGTGTTTTAGATACTAAAGTTGAATGACCTCTGTGTTAAACGAGAGAAGTGTCTCTTAGGTCAAGAGAAGATCAGCTTCCTCTGTCACGTTGTGGGCCGTGGTATGCTGCACATGGATGGACAAAAGATAAGAGCCATCTAGGAATGGGTTTCGCCAAGTAAGGTGTCAAAGTTACGATCATTCCTTGGCTTGACAAATTACTATTAACGGTTCATCGAAGGCAACTCCCTCATTGTTGCGCCCCTCACTGACTTGTTAAAGAAGAATCGAGTATGACTCTGGATAGGAGCATGCCAAGATTCCATCGATGGCTTGAAGAAAGCCTTAGTGAGGGAGTCAGTGCTACGACTGCCTGATCACTTGAGACCCTTTGAGGTCCACACAGACGCCTCCAACTTTTTCAACGATGGAGTTATTATGCAGGATGGTCATCCGATCGCATATGAGAGTTGTAAGCTAAAGGATGCAGAGAGGCGTTACATGGTGCATGAGTACGAGATGACAACCATCGTGTATTGCCTCAGGACTTGGCAGCACTACCTTCTAGGTGCCCAGTTCGTCATCAAGACGAACAATATTGCCACAAGCTATTTTCACACACAGAAGAAGTTGACGCCTAGGCAAGCTCGGTGGCAAATGTTTTTGGCAGAGTTCGACTTTGCCTTAGAGTACAAGGTTGGGAAGACCAATATAGTTGGAGACGCCTTGAGCCGCAGAGCTAAACTGATTGTTGCACATGCAACACCTTCTGAAGTGCATTTGGAGTGTGCTTTGCTGAGCCACATCCGCAAAGATACATAGCAGGATCTGATGATGCAACACCTTGTTTCTTTGGCGTAGGCAGGGAAGACTCGATGATTTTGGCTGCAGGACGGTATTCTCGTGACAAAAGAATGACATATCTTCGTGCCGCAGTGGGGAAGCCTCCACCAAAAATTGCTTAAGGAGTGCTATGATACATTATGGGCCGAACATCCTGGTGAGGAGCGAACCTTAGCACTCCTTAAGACGACTACTATTGGCCATAGATGAAAGACAACGTGGAGGGATATGTGCGAATGTATCTCATTTACCAGCAAGACAAGGAAACCAACTAGAAGACAGTCGATCTCTTTGAGCCTCTACCGATTCTAGAACGTCCTTGGGAAATCATCTCCATGAACTTTATTGTTAGTCTGCCAAAGGTAGATTGCACTAGCTCCATCATTGTGGTGGTTGATCATTTCTCAAAGTATGTCACCTTCATCCCAACTTCTAAGGAGTGCCATGCAGAGTTTTTTGTAAAGCATGTGATGAAATATTGAGGCATATCAAAGAGCATTGTGAGTGATCGTGATGCTCGTTTCACAGGCAAGTTCTGACATAAAGTATTTCGGTTACTTAGCTCTGATTTGTTGTTTATAACAAGATTCTATCCGCAGACCGATGGGCAAATAGAGCACATCAATGCGATACTTGAGCAGTACCTTAAGCACTTTGTTAGTGTCAATTAGAAAAATTGGGTGAATCTCCTTGACGTGATACAATTTTGTTATAAATTGCAGAACAACGAGTCTTCAGACCACAACCTGTTTGAAATAGTCATGGGGCAGCAACCACTGACCCCGCAAACTCTTATTGTGCAAAAAAGGAAAGGCCATCCTTCACCTATTAGTTTGTTCGAGACTAGCACGAACAAAATGAGTTAGCGAAGACGTTCCTACACTAGGCGGCAAAGAGAATGAAGAAGTGGGCGGACAAGCATCGTTAGCCTGCTGGGTTCTAAGTTGGGGATCGAGTGTTGGTGAAGCTTTATCCTGGTCGCACATGCATCTTCCGTGGGTGGCACCGCAGACTAATCAGAAAGTATGAAGGACCATCCACCATCACACTGAAGGTGGGAAAACTGACGTGCAAGTTGGAGTTGCCCTCAGATTTTAAGGTGCACCTGGTGTTCCACGTGTGCAACCTCAAACAATTTTATATAGATGTCAGAGATCCAGAACGTAGCATGCCACAACGTGCTCCCATCATGCAGAGGGCCCCGACAACACAATGGGCCGAGAAGCACCTGAGTCAGATCCTTTGTCACAAGGTCAACTACTTGGGCGAAGCAAAGAAATACCTAGTGCAATGGGAGAAAACAACTGAACTTACGTGGGAGACAACTTTTCAGATGAACAACCGCTACTCGGCTGAAGTCAGGGCTTACCATGAAACAAATGGCGCTAAGGATGATGCATGATATGAGGGGGAGAGCATGTTCCCTTATGACTTACATTATAAAGTTGTGTCTAGAGTCTGTTTTGCTGTTGTTGAGTCTAATGTAAGCTGTCCAGTTCAGGTTAATCAATAGCTCGAAGGGGCAACTTGTATACTTGAACTGTAAGAAGCCTATGGGCTAAATTGTGAATGAATTAAATAGGTTGAGATTTCTTTTGTTCACTCTCATTGTGATTGCAATTCTTCTTCCCTTTATTATCTCTTTCTCTTGCACTCAGATTACAAGATTCTGCGATAGGCAAGCGAGCGATAAGTAGGCTTGTGACGGTAAGGAAGTGTTGAGAAACTCTGTTTTGATGTCACATAATATGATACACTATCTTATTTTTCATATGATATGATAATGTCTTCTTGAAAAAATGTTATATTATGACTGAATATGTTTTGCCAGATATCTAACGAGTATTTGATGCAAGGATATCTCACTCAAAAAGATGGAGACCTCCTGTTCAAGTACAACTATGGTGCAATCATACTCCTTGAAGAAAAAGCTTGTTGAGCCATGCATTTCTAAAGACCATCTAAAGAGATCGGCTATCTCAAGTTGAAGATTTTTTTCTTCTTTAGAGTCATATGTAACAGAACCTTCAGAAGCATGCATATTGCATATTGCATATTACATACTCATTCATAAAGGCTATTTCATAAAAGTATACGATAGTTTCAAAAAAAGGCTCCTTTCTTTTGAAAACCAATAATTGTACCTTCTTACAAACCTTTATGAAAAAGGTATTTTGACATGATATAATGCATGATTTCAAAAAGTAATAATTGTACCTTTTATCATATACAAGACAACTTGAAAAGTAATGATTTCAAAAGTAGGAAAAAGACAAAACATGGAAATCGGCTACACAAAAAAAAATAAATATAATACTTGTTGAAAAGACTTTAGTTATCTTTTTAAAGAAATGATTTCAAATGTGTAGGAAAAAGACAAAACATGGAAATCTGCTACACAAAGAAAAACAAATATAATACTTGTTGAAAAGACTCTAGTTACCTTTTTACAAACCCATAGAATGTCGACTTACTTGAAGTCATCATTCTCTTTGTATAGCATTAAATACCTCCTGTAAGAAATCCTTGTTAATATCCTTCTCAAGAATGTTGACTTGTTTAAAGTCTTCATTCTCTCTGAGGACATTGAAAAACACATCATAAAGAAAACTCTTGATATGACTATGTACAAATAAATATCTCTAAGCATTTATTGTATTTACACTCATTTAAAGTAAAGAAGTACTTATGTACCACAAATCATTAATTAGGATAAAGACAAAACTACATGACAACCTACAATCCAACGTTCAATGTACTGTTGTAAGAAATAAACTTTTTACATAAAATATATATATTATCTAAAACATTACAACAACTAGTGTACCCTATATTTTACTTTTATGGAAAGAAGACTTTCTCAAATTTCTCTAATGATGTTTTTTGAAATGACATGACATTTCACATCTCAAAAAGACTACGATTTCAAAAAGGTAATGACTATTTTTTTAAGCTATATAAACACACTCAAATAAACTATTTACACAAGGGAATGGACATGTGAGCTTACAACAAGAAAAATTCCTAGTCGATATCTG
The DNA here is from genome assembly GCF_984573655.1 of Nuphar pumila. Taxonomy (NCBI): domain Eukaryota; kingdom Viridiplantae; phylum Streptophyta; class Magnoliopsida; order Nymphaeales; family Nymphaeaceae; genus Nuphar; species Nuphar pumila. The sequence continues at coordinate 82,900,052 of NC_143254.1, read as the reverse complement.
AAAGAGAGCCTAGAAAAAGAAAAAGAAAAGAAAGAGAAAAAGTCAAGAATAGCTCTTTGACAAAGAGTATCTTCTGAGTGAAAAGAACAGAACATTCTGAGAATCCTTCATTCGTGTATTCATATCATTCTGAAGGTTCTATAGAAAGTATTGTAACTTTCTGTTATTCATTGTTTTCCTTCTTTGTTGAAAGAAGTAGACATCTGAGAAAGATGGTGTTGCCCTTCTCTGTTGAGAGAAGAAGACCTCTGTGAAAGAGGGTGTTGTCCTTCTCTGTTGAGAGAAGAAGACCTCTGTGGAAGAGGATGTGCCCCTTCTCTGTTGAGAGAAGAAGACCTCTGAGGAAGAGGGTGTTGTACTATTTATCCGGTGACTCGGATGTTATAGTGGAAAGCTCAAGTGGTTTGCTTGGGGACTGGATGTAGGTCAGGGTTTTGACCGAACCAGTATAAATTCTGTGTTTATGTGTTGTGCCTTTATTGCATTAAGTTTTTAATTTATCGATCTATATATTATTTCACTATTCACCCCCCCCCTCTAGTGGAATTTCATTTGGTATCAAAGCAGGTTTGCTTGTTTCGACATAACAAGTCTTCTAGCACAAATGACATCTACCTCTTATGCTCGTGATATTGAAGGTCAACACGCATCTCATCCTCCTTTCTTCAACGGCTCCAACTATGGATACTGGAAGTGCAGAATGGCTATAATTCTCAAATCCATAGATTTTGCTGTATGGAAAATTGTTGAGCATCCATACACATCTCCATCCGCAGACTATGACTTATGGTCTGATGAAGAAAAGAAAATGGCAAACCTAAATGCAAAGGCTATGAATGCCTTATATTGTGCCATTGATCAGAATGAATTCAATAGAATATCTATATGTGAATCTGCATATGATATTTGGCATTCTTTGGAAGTTATTCATGAAGGAACCAACAAAGTGAAAGAAGCCAAAATCTCATCTCTTGTAAGAAAATATGAGTTGTTCAAAATGAACAAAGATGAACCCATCACAGAGATGTTCACCAGATTCACCAACGATCTGAAATCTCTGGGTGTAACCCACTCTCAGACAGAAAAGGTGAATAAAATCTTGAGACCTCTCACAACTGATTGAGAGAAAAAGACTACTGTTATTGAAGAAGCTCAAGATTTGTCCAAGCTTACCCTGGACGATTTAATAGGCAATCTTATGGCCTATGAAGTCCACATGAAGGAAAGAAGGGAAGATGAACAACCTTTAAAGAAAACTCTAACCTTCCCAGCCCTATCTGAGGATGAGGACTCAGAAAAAGAAACTGAGATTGCGCTACTCACCAGAAAATTCCAGCGCTTTATGAGAAGGAACCGGCTCCCAAATAAGCACAAAAAAAGAAAAGACCCAAAGGAAGATTCTATGTGCTACCAGTGTAATAAGCCAGGTCACTTGAGACGTGACTGTCCTCTTCTCAAAAGAAAATCCAAGACTGAGGAACCAAAGAAAAGGTTCTTCAAGAAAAAGGCTCTACATGCTCAATGGGATGATTCAGAACCATCCACAAGTGAAGAGTCAAATGATGATGAAGCAGAAACCGCCAACATGTGCTTCATGGCAGAAAGCTCTGTAAGTGAATCCCTTGATTTCTCCTTTAAAGAACTTCAAAATGCTTTTCAGGAACTTTTTGAAGAATCAAGAAAAATAATTCTCAAAAATAGACATTTGAAATCTGAGAATCTAGAGCTCGCTCTGAAAAATGAAAAACTCAGTATTGAAAATTCTGAGTTACAAAAGAAAAATCTTCTTATTACTTCTGAAATCTCTTCTACTAGCTCCAAGACTAAAAATCTGCAAGTAGAAATTTCAGAATTAAAAAGTAAAACTGAGAACCTTATGAAAACGGTTTTCAAGTTTACCAAAGGAAAAGAGAACTTGGATAAACTCCTATCCTCTCAAAAAATCTCTTTCTACAAGAATGGTATTGGCTACTCTCATTTCAATAAGCCTTCTTGTATGAATCAAAAGACCACTTTTGTGAAAGGTTCTTCTGAACCTAAAAAGGAGTATTATAATTTTAACTTCTTGAACTCCTCTAAAGCTGTAGACAAACCCAAATCTAAATTGATATGGGTTCCAAAGTCTAACAAAAAGGGACCCTTCTGGGTACCAAAAAGAAGTTTTACTTAATGTTTTGCAGGCTCCAAACAAGAAGAACAGATGGATACTAGACAGTGGATGTTCAAAACACATGACTGGACATCCAAACCTTTTTGCTGTTCTTCATCATAAAGAAGGAGGAACCGTCACCTTTGGAGATAACAACAAAGGTTAGATAATTGGTATTGGTAATATTGGCAATATAGATAAACCTCTTATCAAAGACGTTCTCCTGGTTAAAGGCTTAAAACATAACCTTCTAAGTATTAGTCAAATGTGTGACACAGGTTATAATATTAGCTTTAATCATGATGCTTGTCTTATAGCAGACACCAACGAGAATATCATCTTAAAAGGTATAAGAAGAAATAATATATATGAACTATACCTAGAAAACATCAGTGAACATTGCCTCATAGCTAATAATGACACTCAACATTTATGGCACATGAGAATGGGTCATGTCAACTCCAAATACATGTCTAAATTAGCTAAAGATAAGTTAGTACGCGGGTTACCCAAAATATCTTTTAAAAAGGATTATTTTTGTGATACATGTCAATTAGGAAAACTGTCTAAATCATCTTTCAAATCAAAAAATATCATTTCAAGTAAAAGACCTTTAGATCTTCTCCACCTGGATCTTTTTGGTCCTTCTAGAGTAGCTAGTCTGAATCATAATAAATATGCTTTTGTCATTGTAGATGATTACTCACGATTTACTTGGGTAATATTTTTGAAAAACAAGAGTGATAAGTTTTGTCAATTTGAAATTTTATATAGAAAATTACAAAATGAAAAATCTTGTTCTATTGTTAAAATTCGTAGTGACCATGAAGGAGAATTTGAAAATGAACTTTTCGTAAATTTTTGTAACTTGCATGGTATATCTCATAACTTTGCCTTTCCTAGAGTTGCACCTCAAAATGGTGTAGTAGAAAGAAAGAATAGAACCCTTCAGGAATCTGCTAGAACTATGCTCCAACACAATAATCTTGCTAAATCTTTTTGGGCAGAAGCTGTTAATACTGCATGCTATATAACAAATAGAGTTCTCATTTGACCCTTATTAAATAAAACTCCCTATGAATTATTCTATGACAGGACTCCAAGAATAGACTATTTTAAAGTCTTTGGATGTAAATGCTTTATCCTAAACACAAAAGATAGCCTAAATAAATTTGATGCTAAATCTATTGAAGGCATATTTTTAGGATATTCAAGTCATAGTAAAGCATACAAAGTTTTCAATAAGAGTTCTAATACTATTGAAGAATCCATGCATGTTAGTTTCTGTGAATCTATTGATCAATCTGTTCATAAGCAAACTAACGATGATGATGTTGAAAGTACAGATTTATTTTTAGATAACACAGCTAAGTCTAATGAAGATGATCATCAAAGAATATTTGCCGAAATCAGAGATCATCCTCAAAAGCAGATTTTGGGAGACCTGACAAAGGGGGTTCAAACTAGAGCTCAGCTAGAACGGATTGCAAACATGGCATTCATTTCTCAACTTGAACCGAAGAAGATTGATGAAGCCATCATCGATGAGTTCTGGATGCTAGCCATGACTGAAGAACTGAATCAATTCCAAAGAAATGATGTTTGAGATCTTGTACCAAGACCAAAGGATCATCAGATCATTGGGACAAGATGGATCTTCAGAAATAAGCTAGATGAAACAGGTAATGTTATACGAAACAAGGCAAGACTAGTAGCTCAAGGATACAACCAGGAGGAAGGTATTGATTTTGATGAAACATTTGCTCCTGTTGCTAGACTTGAATCTATTAGGATGTTTTTAACATATGCAAGCTATATGGATTTTAAACTATATCAAATGGATGTTAAAAGTGCTTTTCTAAATGGTTTTATAAATGAAGAAGTTTATGTAAAACAACCTCCAGGATTTGAAAATGAACAATATCCAGATCATGTCTTCAAACTAAAACGTGCTTTATATGGTTTAAAACAAGCACCTTGTGCTTGGTATGACAGACTCAAAACCTTTTTAGTAAAAACTGATTTTTCTGTAGGCAAAGCAGACTCTACTTTATTTGTAAAAATAGTGAATAATCATACCCTAATTGTTCAAATATATGTGAACGATATCATCTTTGGATCTACTAACAACACTCTCTGTGAAGAATTTTATAAGTCCATGCAAAAAGAATTTGAAATGAGTATGATGGGAGAACTCACCTACTTTCTTGGACTGCATATTATGCAAACCAAGGATGGAGTTTTCACCAATCAATCTAAATATGCTTGTGAACTTCTGAAGAGGTTCAACATGAACTCAACTGCTTCAAAAACCACTCCTATGAGCACAACCACTGTTTTGGACAAAGATGAAGATGGTAAGTCTGTTGATACAAAGGTATACCGAGGTATGATAGGATCACTTCTATATTTAACTGCTAGCCGTCCAGATATTATGTTCAGTGTTTGCTTGTGTGCTAGATTTCAGTCAAATCCAAAAGAATCACATCTTAAAGCTGTAAAAAGAATAATGAGATATTTAAAAGACACAGTTGATTTTGGATTATTCTATTCAAAATCCTCTATATTTGATCTAATCTCATACAATGATGCTGACTTTGCTGAAAGTAAATCTGACAGAAAAAGCACAAGTGGAACATGTCATATGTTAGGGCACTCACTAGTTTCATGGTTCAGTAAGAAACAAAACTGTGTATCCTTATCAACTACTAAAGCTGAATACATTGCTGCTAGCCTAGCTTGTACACAAGTTATCTGGATGAAACAAACTTTGAAAGATTTTGGTTTAAATTTTGAAAATACAACTATTTTCTGTGATAATACTAGTGCTATAAACCTATCTAAAAATCCTATTTTACACTCACGAACTAAACATATTCAAATAATACATCACTTCTTAAGAGAACAAGTCTTAAACAACATAATTAAACTCGAATTCATACCCACTAATCAACAGTTAGCAGACATCTTTACTAAACCATTAAAACATGAAGACTTTACACGAATTCGAAGAGATTTAGGAATATGCAAACTAAGTGACTTATAATTAATCTCACCTACTAAGACTAAAACATCTTATGAGTTCTATTAAAATTTTATTTTATTCGGTTTCATTCTTATCAATTTCTCATATTTATGTTTTTAAAAGGTCAAACTATGTCGCTATATTCACGTATACTCTAAATACTTATAAAAACTCATTTATCATGACACATTCTTTATGTCTTTCAACTTGTCATCTTTCAAGTACACATCTATAATGACTCTTTGTCCTATTACCTTTCACTCATATCCATAAGAACTAATTGTATTAAGTAAAAGCTATCATGACCTTGTTCACATCACTCATCTCATAACACCTTTTATTATTTTTTGTCTTCTAGTGAAAACCTCTCTTACGGTAAGCTAGCCTATCTTCAAACATGATATTGTATTCCTCACTTATTCTATTTTTCATATTCATGCAATATACTCTATTTCATGAACTTTCCTCAAAAAATACACTTCACTAAAATCCTCATACCTTTATATCAAATTCGAGTGATTATCCTTCCTATTTGTTTTACCACCTTTTAAGTTGTTATAATTCACGTAAATTTTTTACTATATCATCTATTATATCATTGCTTAAGAACAATCAACTATCGTCCTTTCACTTTTCACACCTTTTATGAAAAAATATTATAAAATCTCCTTTTTGACAACTTACACTTTTCTTCCCTCTCTCTCTCTCTAGTTCATATGAAGTGACTCTCCATTCGTGACCATGACCTCCTCATATATTTTATATCTCTCTCTCCAATCGAGATTCTTTAAAACCATGTCCTTTAGAAAAACTTTATTTCACATCTAACTCCACTTTATGTCATACATCTCATGTCTAACATCAAGTGATTATTGTCCTTTATAACTATTCACACTCCTTCCACGCATACCAAAAATATAGTATTCTTAAATAAGAAATTATTGCATCTCCTCATATATTCCTGTTTGTCCTATTCCAAACTCTTTCTTCACGAATTTGGAATGTTTTCACATAAAATAAATTTTTGAAAAGTTGTTTGTTTTATTAGGCCATTATTCACTCTATAACTTTTTCTTACATGATCTTCACGAAATCTTTAAAATCCTTGAAACATTCACTCTCTTGAGTTTATTAAGACACTCCATACTCAATACATGATATATCTCAAACTTCGACAAACTCTCCCATAGTAAACCTTTCTCTATATAGAAAAAATTCAAAACTATGTCCTTCTTAACATACAATACACTATCTTCCAACAACTGATTTGATTTGTCATTCACAAGCCTTTTTATTTCCAACTCACGCATTTCCTCTTTCGGCTAAAATCTAAAAATCCTTCACTTCCAATGTCATTCATTTCTTATCACCATTACTTTTCTCTTTCTATTTAATAGATTGATTCATATCTCATTCCCCACGAATATCTCTATTCTCTTGCAAACTCTTACTCCTTTCAAGCTCTTCTCTCTTGCTCATTTTTTTCCTAAGCTCTTGCCATGGCCTCCTCCTCAACCAATTTGATCACTGCCGCTGATCTCAGGTTCCCTGATCTATTTCACTTTTATAACTCTCTTTCCTCACGTCCAATTCATGAAGGTGAATTGGTTCACTACAAAGACTTCACCTCTTTTGACCTTGACCAATCTCTTCTCGAACTTAAACACTTACTAGACACTTCATCCCAAGCTTCCTACTATCCCGAACTTGTTCGTCTCTTCTACACAAATCTTTCCACCGATCATCACCGCACTACCATCACCACCAAGGTCAGAGGACGCATGATGTTCTTTGATGCTTCCTCACTAGGCAAATTTCTCAACCTTCCTTCCACCGGCACCGATCTAACAAACATAGTACCACTCGACCACTCGATACTTCAAAAAATTCTTATCTGTACTCACTTCACACACCTTCCCTGGCACATGAGAAATCTCCAACCCCATGCTCAATTGCTTGCCCATATTCTTCTTCGCAATCTCTATCCCAAGCCTCCTCGCAAGGGATTAGTACCCAGAAAAATCTCTCTCCTCCTCTATGCAATCTTCTGCTCTACTCCGATCAACTGGTCCACCATCATCTTCGCCCATTTTATTCGCTATCTAAAATTTCAACCTCTTCTTTTTGGGTGTTTTATAACTCCCATTTTAAAATACTTCAAGGTACCCCTTCAAGATAAAGTTATCCTCTATCCTTCGCAGATCCTCAATGCTACTTCTTTCAATCCAAGGTCCCTGCACACTAATTATACTGGCTCTGATGACGCGGACCCCTCATCCGAATATGATTACCTCTCTGCAATCATGGATGTTTAGACAACTCAGGATCTTCTCCTTCGGAATCAAGCCTCGATGCAGCAGACCCTTCAAACTCTCCAACAGGATCAAGCCGCCCGTACACAACAATCCTCTCCACCTTTGGAGTAAACTTATTTTTTTTGGACTGTAATAACTTTATTTTTTCTGGTCTGTAATAACTCTGCTTACTCTGATCCCTTCCTTTTTGTCCATGACAAAGGGGGAGAAAAACCTGTCTCCATTATGGAGAAAAATACTCTCTTTAACATTTTTTCAATAATTTTTATGATATTATTATTTCTATGCATAATGTCTTTTTGACAGGGGGAGCATATTTTGTCATCATCAAAAAGGGGGAGAATGTTGAGAAACTCTGTTTTGATGTCACATAATATGATACACTGTCTTATTTTTCATATGATATGATAATATGTCTTCTTGAAAAAATGTTATATTATGACTGGATATGTTTTGCCAGATATCTAACGAGTATTTGATGCAAGGATATCTCACTCAAAAAGATGGAGACCTCCTGTTCAAGTACAACTATGGTGCAATCATACTCCTTGAAGAAAAAGCTTGTTGAGCCATGCATTTCTAAAGACCATCTAAAGAGATCGGCTATCTCAAGTTGAAGATTTTTTTCTTCTTTAGAGTCATATGTAACAGAACCTTCAGAAGCATGCATATTGCATATTGCATATTACATACTCATTCATAAAAGCTATTTCATAAAAGTATACGATAGTTTCAAAAAAAGGCTCCTTTCTTTTGAAAACCAATAATTGTACCTTCTTACAAACCTTTATGGAAAAGGTATTTTGACATAATATAATGCATGATTTCAAAAAGTCATAATTGTACCTTCTATCATATACAAGACAACTTGAAAAGTAATGATTTCAAAAGTAGGAAAAAGACAAAACATGTAAATCGGCTACACAAAGAAAAACAAATATAATACTTGTTGAAAAGACTTTAGTTACCTTTTTAAAGAAATGATTTCAAATGTGTAGGAAAAAGATAAAACATGGAAATCGGCTACACAAAGAAAAACAAATATAATACTTGTTGAAAAGACTCTAGTTACCTTTTTACAAACCCATAGAATGTCGACTTACTTGAAGTCATCATTCTCTTTGTATAGCATTAAATACCTCCTGTAAGAAATCCTTGTTAATATCCTTCTCAAGAATGTCGACTTGTTTAAAGTCTTCATTCTCTCTGAGGACATTGAAAAACACATCATAAAGAAAACTCTTGATATGACTATGTACAAATAAATATCTCTAAGCATTTATTGTACTTACACTCATTTAAAGTAAAGAAGTACTTATGTACCACAAATCATTAATTAGGATAAAAACAAAACTACATGACAACCTACAATCCAACGTTCAATGTACTAGTGTAAGAAATAAACTTTTTACATAAAATATATATATTACCTAGAACATTACAATGACTAGTGTACCCTATATTTTACTTTTATGGAAAGAAGACTTTCTCGAATTTCTCTAAAGATGTTTTTTGAAATGACATGACATTTCACATCTCAAAAAGACTACGATTTCAAAAAGGTAACGACTATTTTTTTAAGCTATATAAACACACTCAAATAAACTATTCACACAAGGGAATGTGCATGTGAGCTTACAACGAGAAAAATTCCTACTCGATATCTGAAAGAGAGCCTAGAAAAAGAAAAAGAAAAGAAAGAGAAAAAGTCAAGAATAGCTCTTTGACAAAGAGTATCTTCTGAGTGAAAAGAACAGAACATTCTGAGAATCCTTCATTCGTGCATTCATATCATTCCGAAGGTTCTATAGGAAGTATTGTAACTTTCTGTTATTCATTGTTTTCCTTCTTTGTTGAAAGAAGTAGACATCTGAGAAAGATGGTGTTGCCCTTCTCTGTTGAGAGAAGAAGACCTCTGTGAAAGAGGGTGTTGTCCTTCTCTGTTGAGAGAAGAAGACCTCTGTGGAAGAGGGTGTGCCCCTTCTCTGTTGTGAGAAGAAGACCTCTGAGGAAGAGGGTGTTATACTATTTATCCGGTGACTCGGATGTTATAGTGGAAACTCAAGTGGTTTGCTTGGGGACTGGATGTAGGTCAGGGTTTTGACCGAACCAGTATAAATTCTGTGTTTATGTGTTGTGCCTTTATTGCATTAAGTTTTTAATTTATCGATCTATATACTATTTCACTATTCACCCCCCCCTCTAGTGGAATTTCAGGAAGAACTGTCGCACCGCGCTGGCCTATTAAAGAAAATAAGCCCATGACAATTAATCATATAGTTCATGTAATTGTGGAATAAAATTTAGGTTTGATGATTATATATATATATATATATATATATATATATATAGAGAGAGAGAGAGAGAGAGAGAGAGAGAGAGGGAGGAACTGTAAAAAAAATGTTCCTAAAATAATATGTAAAAGAGGAAACTTAGGAATGGTCACAAGTACCTGATCCTAAATATCTGTTTGGGGATTGTTTTGGGGTTTATGAAGAGCCCCTTGAATTGTTATGAATAATTACGACAGTCCCTAATAAGAAAATTAAGTACGGCCACAGTCCCTAACCTTATAGGAACACCATTTGTAGGACCTAATGCTTTGGTGAGTAGGAGGAACACGAGCTCGACCATTCGTGACACTTTTAGGAACGTGATGTTTAGGAACAGTTTTGGCCGTACCTAAAAGCTATATTTGTCGTAGTGATATACATTCACCTCACTTTAATATGGAGAGTAATGTCGTTCCCAAAGCCATTGGATATGCTAATAAATGCATCTACAACTTTTGGTTGAACAAAAAAAAACTTTTGGGGTTTGATCTTTGAGATCTCTCTCTCTAACGGGATACGAGATCACTTCTCTTTTTGAGAAGCAGATCAGGTCATGCTGAAAATGAGCGTTTTTGCTCATGCTGAACATGAGCGTTTACATCGTGGCCGTCTGTTTGCATTTTGGATGAATGCCACGTGGTTTTGTTGACTTTTGAGATTTTTAAAATGCAAATCGGATGGCCACGATGTGAGCATGAGCAAAAACCCTCATTTTCAGCATGACCTGATCCGCTTCCCATAATTACACGTGTTGAGCGCTATTTTGGGATGGATGGTGCACCATTTTTTTTTTCCAATTTGGACCTCTGATCCAAACTGGCTGCATTAAATAAGACTCACAAAGTTCCAATTAGGGTTGAAAGCCCTTTTCCAGCGTTCAAAGCAGAATCGATTTGGAATTTCATGACCAGCCTTTCGACATTATTGCACGTAGTGCACTTTTCTTGGCATGATTGTCTCTTGCACCTTGTGAGAAAAGCAGAGGTGGCTCGGTCCGCTCTGGTCAGTGTAACAGTACCAGCGGCGCACTCATTAATATGCCAAGTCCTGCTCCAATCAGACCCTTTTCTTCACTAAAGCTTTACTTGGCGTGTGCCCACCTCACATATTCACGAGCACACACATGCCCAAGCACGCATGCGTGCGCACAGGCACGCCGATGGACGGCAACCAGGTGAAGAGGCACACTCAAAGTGTGTCATGTGATGGCACCTGATCCTGGCTCCACAAACACACGGTTGCAAAAGATGATGGCGTACTTTACACAGCCGACAGAATCTCACAAGAGATGCAAGCATACATGCAGAGATTAATTATGTACTAGTCCATATTAGAGGTGTCAACGGGTCGGGTTTGGTTCGGACCCTGGTGTAATCACACTTGAATCTGATTTTTGGGTATGATAACGGGTTCAGATCCGAGTTTAATTGAGTCCACTATAAGAAAATCATACCTGGACCCGATAAGAACTACATGAACCAGACCCAGTAAAACTTTTTTTTTTTCATTTCTACATTGAAAATTTGTGGGTCTTAATCAGAACTCAGGTCGGGTCCAGGTCTGGTATAAAAATTTACAAACTATACCCAGGTCCATGTATCAATCGGATCTTCGGGTCTGGTCCCAGGTCTTAATCGGGTCTTCTTATTTATCACCATACCCAGACCCTATAGGGTTTGGTTGGGTCGAGTCTGGGTAAACCAGGCCCATTGACACCCCTAGTTCATATTCTCGTCTGTCTCTCTCTCTAATAAAGTGCGTGGTTATGAGTCATCATCCCCTTTTTAATAGGGGAATAGGGCTGCACAAAGAGCCGAGCTAGCTCGAGTTTGATCCGTTTAAACTCGGCTGTAACTCATTTGGAAAATTTAATGAGCAGAGCTTGAACAATGGTCTGGGCTCGACATAGTTAAATGAGTTGAGCTTGAACAGACAGTCAAGCTCGAGTAGACCCATTAAGCTCGGTTCATAGTATATAATGCCTTAGACTTAACATATATAGCATTTTTGTTGACAAAATTATAATAACAAAAATGTCTTTCATTAATGTGTGAAGTGTTGGGCTCTCGCGTGTGAGCGCTATGATCGAATCCCAACCCATTTCTTTCAATTACAATTTTTTTTGTTAGATAAAAGTGATCATCTCCAGTCGAGCCAAGTCCTGTTCGAGCTCGAGCCGAGGTTGAACTTGCAATTTTTTGACAAGCTGAGTTCAAATCAGGACAAAGCTCGACTGGAATCCGGGTCGTCTGCAACCCTAGAGGTGAAGTCCGGCACTCCCTTTTTAATAGGGAGGCAGCCACTAGGTGGTGCCAGTCGGTTGGGCCCAACACTTTATAAGTGTTCCACTCCAAGCACTGGATCTGTTCCGATTATATATACATAATTGGATGGAAAAGTTTGATCTTAAAAGAGATCCTCTATAACTTGATACAAATAGATATTTCTTTGTTTAGTTCAGTCATTAACAACTTTGATTATTTTAAATAGAAATAAACATAACTAGCGATCGTAAGGAGTCTTATTAAAACCAAAAAATATAGGCATCTGTCATTACACCACGATGGATAAATTTTAAAAAAATACTATTGTCTCTCTCTCTCTCTCTCTCACACACACACACTTCATGGCTAGTCATCCAATGTTCGTCTTCGTCCCCATGTGAACTTTTGCACAGCTTACGATCAAATATAAGAAGGATGTGTGCTTGTTTTCAACCATATAATATACTCTTTGATTCCCTTTTGTTTACTACATCAGCTTTATTGCTGTCGATCAAAACAAACAACTATGCAAATTGAGAAATTTTACACAGGAAAAGACAAGTTGTAGAAAATGGCTGATGCTTACTTTTTCCGGCAATGGATACATCATTTCTATATAGCCCACCTATCACACGTCGGCATATTGCACTGCAGCCTGGAATCCACGTAGATTAAGGCCATGCAACTGTAATTTTTTTTTTTGTATTAAAAATGGTGACAACAGTAAGACTTTGCTGCTGATTGGTGAATTGGGGGTTATGGATAAGACAATCTCTTGAATAATAAAGTTTTTATTTAATTATATCTATATCAACATTGAACTACTTTCCAATGGTGACTTCTCCTTAGTAATATTTAAGTATCAAGCTAAAGAATTTATCCAAAGAACGATACCAACTATAGTTTTTGAGACTGGTCCTCATATCAGAATACTACAATAGCACGCTAGTTACGGAATATGTTAAAAGAAAATGTGACCATCAAACTGATGAGTGTGAGACTAGGGAGCAAGTAGCCGGCCTTTGATTAAAGTGTTAGGTTTGTTACTATTTTTTCTGCTTGTTTAGTTAAAAATATGCTACCTAACATGCTAAGATTCCCATATTGCACAGGTAAGATTTGTTGAACAGTATGTGGGCCAAAAAGTAGTTGCTAGTAAGTTTACAAAAATAAAGTTTATATACCAACATACAATCATGTCGGTATGTGATCAATTATCACAATGTCAGTCAAAGTTAAATGAATTCGATGATAAGCTTGAGATTATTTGCTAATTAATTACAATTATCTGATCATTCAAAAACTACAATTATCTGGTAAGTTAATTATTTTTTATTACAAATATTTCGAAAGAGACTTCATGAAGCATCTTGATCTCTTTTCTCATTGATAAGAAAACCAATGGTAAATGGGTTTGACCTAGACTTGAGCAATAGGGTTGATATTATTTGCTAAATATCAATTATTTTGGTATATTTGTTGATAATATATTGGCACATTTTCATGTGGAGTTGCACCTATTGTTAATATTTCAAAAAGGGTTCCATGTTTTTTGAAAACGTATTTCAGGATCGGAGATCTCTGAGTTATGCATAATAAAATTTCTAAATTGCTCCTATTACGTCATAAAATAATCAAAGCACGTCATTTTTAAACAAAGGTAGGGATGTCAATGAACCTAATTTTATCTTATATCCGACCGAATTTGATTTCGTTAGTTGCATTTGGCAAGCCAAAACAATATCCGATTATATTTGATGCAAATATGGTTTTGATTTTTTGCTAATGCTCAATTTTTTCAGGATGCCCAAATGCTAACATTCTTGGAAAAATACATTTTTAGATTTTAAGGCAAAAATCTTAGAAACCTAATCATTTTTCACCCTAATTAAGGAAAAACCCCAAAAAGTTAGGTATAAAAAAAAAATCCCACCAAAATGACCAATTAAATGCTCAAAATAAAAACCAAAGTTCCCCATTTTTATGGGGTTATCGTCGGGATGACAAACCGGGTGTGCTGTGTTTGCCGTCCAATATCAGGACATCAAATCAGGTTTGTCGTCCAATGTAGGACAGCAAACCTTTTTGTCATCTAGTCTTGGGATGACAAATTGTGTTTGTGTCATGACAATAAACCTTATGTGTCGTCCGAATCTATTTGGGTTAGATTTGAATTCATAAAACCTTTGATTCATATATATATCCCATCTATAATTTTTATAAATAAGGGCTGACCCTTAGAGCTTAAACTTTGAAAATCTTCTGTCTCACTGTTGGCCTTAGAGAGAGAACGCGTACCCTCTCTCAGCTTAATCCCTTAACCATCATACCAATGTGAAGGTGCTGCTGGACTCAAGACAAACCAAAAAGATCTAGCGAACCCCAAAATCTAAAAATTATGATTTTTCAAAATCTCTTTAATATTTTTTTACTTTTATTTTAGCTTTTGTTCTTTTCTTTCATTATTTATTGTATAAATACTCATGCACGTTTGATTTTTATTGCATATCTTGTATCCCTGGGAGTAGGGGTGGACATCGGGTTGGCCCGATAAGGCTCGGCCTTGTTTAGAGCTCAATCCACCGTGCTTTAAGTGTGGCCTGACCCGAAGATGGCCCGGCTCGTTAACTAACTTGCCCGGTTCTTAACAAGCTCGAGTTTGAAGAGCAGCCCATGGCTCAGCCCATTGTCCCAATGGGCCATTGTGAAGCGGACCGGGTTCGGGTCAACCTGGCCCAAATTCATTTGTAAATAATAATAATTAACAAATTCTCAACTTTTTTATGCACATAATTAATTATTTTTCAAGTTTTCATATGATTAATGTCACTAATTAGGTAAATAGTAATAGTTACTATGCAAAAGTTAATTTTTTAATTTTAATATTATTAAAAAAATAATAAATAATTCAGGCCCATTAGGCTGGCCCGATAGCCCGGCCCACATATATAATGGGCTGAGTTTTGGCCCAATACCTAATGGGCCCAGGCATAAAACATGGGCCCAAACCCGACCCATGGTGGGTTGGGTCAGCTTGGCCCATCAGGCCGCCCTTGCCCATTGCCCATCACTAATTGGGTGTTGAAATCTTGAATCCGAACTTTCTCGATTGTGAGCTTCGAACTGTAAAGATCGAAAACCTGCTTTTGCTTTACCTTTTCTCGTGGACAAGGATAACTCAAGCTTGAAACAGAAGTTCCACATCTTTTAAACAAAATTAGCATGTTGAGTTGAGAGGTTTGGTTCATCTACCGGCCCTGCATGATCAAACTCATAGGAGGTCAGATCTGGTGATATGCCAAAACACAATTTTTTTGTGTTTTGAAATCACCACCATCCATGGCCTTCATCTTTGTGTAACCATCAGTGCTGTGTGGTGGGCTCGTACAATGAATGGTGGTTATGAAGGCCACGGACGGTGGTTATTTCAAAAAAAAAAAAATGTGTTTTGACATATCTATCACCTGATCCGACTTCAACTCATATCCATCTTCATTGAAGTTCTTGTTTAATGTTTTTTTTTTTGGAGTTTCAAGTGATCACAGTAGCAAAAGTTTAACACAGCAAAACAACAGCAGCCAAACTCCCTGCAATGAACCCTTTGGAAAAAAAAAAACCAGTCAAATTCTCATGAGATTAAAAATTCCAAATTTCTCGCTTTTTTATCAGAAATATCAGCAAAAATAAAAATAATACTTGTAAAATAAATAAACAAATAAATATATCTAAAAGACAATGTTGTTTGTATCCTATTAAATCAATAATGCAATTGTATATATCGTGATAAGGCCGCCCATAAGGGCCCCACTCGTGGTAGGGGCATCCAGTGACTAGTGAACTTTATGAGTTTCGAAACCCATAGGGGGCATCCCTTGCTGCAAGCAAGGAGGCACAATGAGCCAAGCTAGCTCGCGCTTGGTCAGTTTAAGCTCGACTCAAACTCATTCAAAAAATAAATGAGCGGAGCGTGAACAAGGGTTTAGGCTTGGTACTGGTACACATAAACGAGGTGGTACACATAAAATCTAGTTATATAAAAAAATAGATTTTATATATGTATTTTGTACAAAATGTGATGCATAAGTCATTTTTTAAAGTGGCATGGGTTCAAATCCCACCGTTTTTGTCTCTTTCAAGGGAAGCATTTTACACAAATTTCAAAAAGTTTAACAATCCTTTTTAAATTAAAGGTTTTGAGCTCGAGCTGAGCCAAAACAATCCGTGCTTGAGCTCGACTCGAGCCGATCCCGAGCAATTGTTCAATCTCCACTTGAGCTCGAGTCCAGCTTGATCAACCGGATTTTCTTCACAAGACGAGCCATCCCTAACTGCAAGGTTGAAGTTGGGTGTACTCCAATGGGGCCCCGGGATCTCAAGTGCTTTATCAATTGGAAGTAGGGGTGGGAAATGGGTCGGGCAGCACAATGGGCCAAGCCGACCCAGCGTGCCATGGACCGGGTTAGGTACAGGGCTGAAACCCGGCCGTTATATATGTGGGTGGGGCTCGGCCCAGCTCGATGGGCATGAGTTATTTATTAATTTTTTAATAATATAAAATTTTAAAAAATAATTATTGCATAGTAACTTGGTAACTATTACTATTTATGTAATTAGTTGAAAAACTAGAAAGATGATTAACTGGGTGCATGAAAAGTTAAAAACTTGTTAATTATTACTATGTACAAATAGATTTGGGCTGGGCTGGACCCAACCCACTTCATATTAGCCAGTTGAGCCAGTGGCCTGCTCTTCAAACCCAAGCCCGTTAAAAACCAGGCCAGGTCGCAGTTAAAGCTCGGCGGGCCTACCCGGCCGGTGATTGGGGGTTTTCCATTTGCCTAACAAAAATAAAATAAAAGTATCATGATATGTTGGTACAAATGAAAACAGCATGACATTTTGGCCATTTAAAACATTGAACAAAATCTCTTTTTTCGCAATATTTTAAAAATTAGCGCGACGCCATATATGCCAGTGATCATGCAGCTTTAGAGAGAGAAAATATATGCCCCTATAAACTGAATTGTACTCATCTTTTTCGTTTTAGTTAATCGACTTGTACATTCATTTTCATGATTTCTGGCATTTTTTCTATTGCAGAACATGTAGTTGATTGTTGTTGTAAGATAATCAAACATGTGATCAACTTGGTGTTTCTTTTATGGCTTGAATTAGGATATTTACAAGCTGTTATTTTTTTATATGATTAATATCTGTAATGTTTCAAAAAACAGAATGCATTACGCTACAATGATCCGACCTGTTTGTACTCGTTTGCCCATTGGATTTTAAAAGAAGTGGGATTTTGTATCGTTGTCAGAATCGGTTTCTGAACCGCCGAATTGGCTTTCTGAAAAAAAAAAAAAAATCAGTCAAGATCGAATTCAATCAGTCTGTTAAAAAAAGTCTATTTGAAAAAAAAATGGAAAAATATATATGGACCAATCCAACCGCGATTCGGTTTGTAAGGAGCCTGAAACGGCCCTTGCATCGAAATCGAAAAAGGGCCCATTCAATCCAATCCATGTACAGAAAATTAAGATCTTCTATTTTCATTTTGAAAACTATGAAAAATTAAGATTTGTCAGGCAAGTTTTTTTTTTTTGGTTTAATTACACAGAAACTCAGAGCCTGGTAGCAGGTACATCATAGATTGAATCCCGGGGGGGTGGAGAGACTCCATGGCTAGGACCCTCGCCCCTAGGGCCTATTCTGGGTGTCGGCTTGTGCAAGGAGGTGACGTCCACAAAAATCAAACCTTGACCACCCGTGTGATAGCCAAGGACCAACCCCACTACGCCAACCACCCTTGGGGCGATCAGGTAAGGTTTGGTTTGTGCTGGCTACTATTGAACTTGGGTCTGGTTGTGCCTAAGAGTGTCAACAGGTTGGACCCCCTATAAAATATGTGGGTCCAAACCTGGATCCGACTAGGTGATGTGAGTATTGGACCTGGATTCAAGCCTGACCAGATTTTTTATAAGAAAAACCATACCCAGATCCAATTTGAATTATATAAACCAGACCGGGCCCATACCCACTAAAATATTTTTTTTAAAGTCTTTTACATTGAAGATTTGTGAATCTTAATCAGAACTCAGGTTGGACCTAGATTTGGTATAAAATTTAATAAACAATACCCAACCCATTTAATAATCGGATCTCATGGGTCTGACCCCAGATAGTTAATCGGACCCCATTCTTTGTAACCAAACCCTGACCCTATAGGATCTGGTGCAGGTTGGGATCGGGTTATACCCGATCAGTTTACAGCCGTAGTTGTGCCTAATATAAGTCCCTGGATGCAAACCCAGAACTTGCACCTCAAGGTTGGGTCCCGGTCTGGATTCACCTGATCTGGTGCATGCCCAATCCATTGACGGCCCTAGCACTGTGTGCCTCTCGGAAGCTTGAGTTTCAGCCTCTATCCTTTGAGAACTAGAAGATACTGATTCAGTCCGGGTTTGAACCCACCTGTTCAAGCTAGGTCACTGGATCCAGACCCTATATTAGCAACTCAAGATCGGATCTGGGTCTGGACCCATATGGGTCGAGTGCAGGCCCAACGCCGCTAGCAGTATGTGCCTCTCGAAACCCCACGCTTTGACCTTCCTGATCCTTTAAACATTGTAAGGTACTGGTTCAGTCCCTCTCTATGGACCATGTTTCTACATACAATGCGAGTCCAAATATCCGTACCAAATTTGATGGTCTGGGTAATGGGCTGGTCCAACCCAACTGATCACCCGCATTAGATGATCAGTAAAATCCCACCTTTGTCAAACTAGAAAGAAATAGAATTCCAAATGCTGGTGCAAACAGATAAGAGACAGACCGGATCACATTCTTTTCAGACCAGATGCAAAAAAGATCAAGTCGAGTTAAATTCAGATCCAATTTGACAATGATAATACTGAATCTGGTAAAGAAAGTTCGAAACAAGCTCTTTTATGCATGTAAAGAGTATGAACAAAACAGATTTGATCCTGAACATAAAATCTGACAGAAAAACCCGACATTTATCTAAATTCAGATCTGAAAAATGATGCAAATGCAAACCGAGATAGTCAATAAAGCCCTTGAGACTTATTTGAGGTGCTTCACAAGTGAAAAACAATTCTTACCTTGGGTGGAATGATGTTATAACACCTCATTCCACAACACTAGGGGTATGACTCCATACGAAGCCATCTATGGAAAGCCTCCCCCTCAAACTCTTCTCTATGAAGAAGGAAAGGCAAATATTCCCATAGTGGATCAACAACTAACAGAAAAAAATGAAATTTTAAGAATCCTTAAGAAGAACATCAAAGTGGCTCAAAATCCAATGAAACAAGTGTATAACAAGCAAAGAAAAGATAGAGAATATCAGCTTCGGACTTGGGTTTGGTTAAAGCGTATACCGCATGGTCAATTTTCACTAAGTAAAGATCCTATTCCGCCTGTGTAGTTATACACTGCCGGTCCCAAGCCCGGATAAAGGAGGAGGGTTGCGGTAGGCCTGTGACAGCCAGCATAAAAACTTTGTCATATCCTATGAAAATGAACCAATATGAGAATTTCGTTGGGGCGTTCCCTACTGAGCGACGCGCTGTACTCTCTAGGCCCGGAGGCAGTGATAAATGTGCAAGGGTTGCTAGGTCGTCGCCCAGAAGCGACGCGTCACACCGGCGCCCGGGTGTGGTGTCAAATATGCAAGGGTTCCCTCACTTTGTTGGACGGGTGGGGGTAAAGAAGTTAGTCCAAGACCATAAAATTAGGTTAGCCACTTGGAACATAGGGTCTTTAACTGGTAAGTTGGTAGAGTTAGTAGATGTTATGTGTAGGAGAAAGATTGATATTTTATGTCTTCAAGAGACCAAATGGGTAGGTGAGAAAGCTAAAGTGATAGAACCTTGGGGATATAAGATTTGGTATACAGGAATAAATAGGAATAGGAATGGAGTAGGGATTGTTATGAGTCGTCAGTTTATAGATAATGTAGTTGAGGTCCGTAGGAAGGGTGATAGAATTTTACTTATTAAATTAGTATTAGGTACGGATATTATTAATATTATTAGTGTTTATGCACCTCAAGTAGGTTTAGATGATTCCATTAAGCATCAATTTTGGGAAGATTTAGATGGAGTAGTACAAGAGACATCTTATGGAGAAAAGCTTTTCATCGGCGGTGACCTTAATGGACATGTAGGCATTAGTAGGGATGGATTTGAGAATATCCATGGAGGCTATGGTATAGGAGAAAGAAATGAAAGTGGAGAAAGGATTTTAGATTTTTGTTTGTCCTATGATATGATCTTAGCAAACACTTGGTTTAGGAAGAGGGAGTCTCACCTAGTAACATTTAAAAGTGGGGTTAATACGAGTCAGATAGATTTTTTCCTACTTAGAAAGAGAGATAGGGGTTGTTGCATCGATTGTAAGGTTATACCAGGAGAAAGTGTAGCTACACAACATAGAGTCTTAATTTTAGATCTTAGAATTAGACAATGCCGCAAAAGGGATAGACATAGGATAGATCCTAAAATTAAGTGGTGGGCACTGAAAGGAGCTAAACAAGGAATGTTTGTAGAGCAGGTAGTTAAGGAAGTTGATTGGTGTCTCGAGGAGGATTCAGAATCAATGTGGAATAAGATAGCGGGTGGTATGAGAAAAGTAGCTAAGGAGGTATTGGGTGAGTCTAAAGGCGGTGCACCACTAGGTAAGGATACATCATGGTGGAACGAGGATGTCAAATTAGCTATTAAGGTTAAAAGAGAGTGTTATAGAAATCTAAGTAAGAGTCGTGATAATGAGAATTTGGAGAAGTATATGATAGCAAAGAAGGAAGCTAAAAAAGTTGTTCGAAACGCGAGGGCTAAGGTATATAAGGAGGTTTATGACAAGTTGGATACCAAAGAAGGCGAGAAGGATATTTATAGGCTTGCAAAGATGAGAGATAGGAAATCGAAGGATTTGGGTATGGTTAGATGTATCAAAGATGAAACGCAAAGGGTTTTAGTCAAAGATGAGGAGATTAAGGAGAGATGGAAAGATTATTTTGATAAGCTATTTAATGATAGTCATGCTCAAGATCTTGGAGACTTCTCCATTCCTTTTCATGAGATAAATCGTGACTTCATGCGCAAGATTCAAAAGAAAGAAATTGCAGAGGCTTTAAAGAAAATAAAATCAAGAAGGGCAGTTGGCCCAGATGGTATACCTATCGAGGCTTGGAAATGCTTGGGAGAGAAAGGTTTAGAATGGTTGACAAATCTTTTTAACTTGATTTGGCGAACAAATAAGATGCCTAATGAGTGGAGGAAGAGTACTTTGGTGCCTTTATATAAGAATAAGGGTGATATACAAGATTGCACAAACTATCGTGGTATAAAACTCATGAGTCATACTATGAAACTTTGGGAGAGGGTGATTGAGTCTAGGTTGAGGAAGGTTGTCATGATATCGGAGAATCAATTTGGTTTTATGCCTGGAAGATCAACTATGGAAGCTATACATCTTCTTAGACAACTTATTGAAAGATATAGAGAGAGGAACAAAGATTTGCATATGGTTTTTATTGATTTAGAGAAGGCATACGATAGAGTACCTAGGGACGTTCTCTGGTGGACAATGATGAAGAAAGGTGTTTCTCTCAAGTACATTAGTATAATTAAAGATATGTATGAAGGAGTAGTAACCAATGTCCGCACTTGTGGAGGGGTGACAACCAATTTCCCGATAACGGTTGGGTTACATCAAGGATCTGCTTTAAGCCCTTTCCTATTTGCAATAGTGATGGATGAGCTTACGAGATCAATTCAAGAAAATGTACCGTGGTGTATGTTGTTTGCTGATGATATTGTTTTGATTGATGAGTCTAGAGCTGGGGTTAATGCTAAGTTAGAATTATGGAGACAGACATTGGAAGCTAGAGGTTTTAAGTTGAGTAAGAGTAAGACTGAATATATGGAATGTCAGTTTAGTAAGCAACGAAGTAGTGATGGGAGTGTAGTGAAGCTTGGTGAGCAAGATATACCGGTGAATGATTATTTCAAATATTTGGGATCCATCATTCAAAAGTATGGAGAAATTGATGGAGATGTAAATCATAGGATAAAGGTTGGGTGGATGAAATGGAAAAGTGCTACTGGAGTGCTGTGCGATCGTAGAATGCCATTGCGGTTGAAGGGAAAGTTTTATAGGACGACTATTAGACCCGCTTTACTATATGGTACGGAATGTTGGGCTGCCAAGAGACATCATATTCAAAAAATGAGTGTAGCTGAGATGCGGATGCTTAGATGGATGTGTGGAAATACAATAAAAGATAAGATTCGGAACGAAGAGATACGTAAGAAGGTAGGTGTTGCACCCATTGAAAATAAGATGCGAGAGAATCGTTTACGGTGGTTTGGACATATTCGGCGAAGGCCTAATGATGCTCCAGTTAGAAGGTTGGAGAAATGGGAAAATATATTAGTTAAAAGAGGTCGGGGTAGGCCTAGGAAGACTTGGATGGAGATGATAGGAAAGGATATGAATGCTTTGAACCTCACCGAGGACATGGCGTTGGATAGAAATGATTGGAGGAAAAGGATTCATGTGGAAGACCCAAAATGAATTTCTTTTTTGGTTCATATCGCTGACCCCAATTGTTTTGGGATGAAGGCGTAGTTGTTGTTGTTGTTGAAAGATCCTATAACCAAACTTTCACCAAAGTATTTCGGGCCTTATCAAGTGATAGCAAGAGTTGGGGAGATAGCCTACAAATTGAAGGTACCCAAGAATGTGTGCATTCATTCTATTTTTCATGTTTCTCGCCTTAAACCATACCATGGTCCAACACCACAAGAAGAAGTACAAGAAAGGATTACAAGGCAGCCTACTAGAGTGCTGAATTCAAAGCTAATTTGAAGAGGAGCAAGAAGAGTTAAATAGTTCTTGATTGAGTGGGATGGGATTACAATATCAAAAATAGATATCTAGATTTTTGTCCTCGAGGACAAGGACAATTTCAAGAATGGGGGATTGTTATGGACCTCACTTGAGCTCCGCAGCGTGTAGCGCATCGGTCAGCCACAAGACAGCACAACATAGCCAGCAGGTGTGTGATGGGATGCAGTCAGCGTGAAGTGCATGCAGTTTACACAGCAGGCCAGCTAAGTTAGAGGTAATCAGCAAGAGGCAGTCGATCAACACAGCTTGCAAAAGCCACTTAAGGGCGTCACCAACGGGAATGAAAGTGTGGGCCGCCCAAACAGGCTTAGTCTATAAATAGATGAGTGTTATGTAATTCTGGGCATGCAATTTATAACCTTTGGATTTGAGAAATAAAGTTCATGAGTTTTTGGCTCTAGATTTGGAGAAGGCCTCATCTTGAGGATTGGCCTGCCTAATTCTTCCAAAGATTAAGTAGGATTTCACCTAAATCGTTCTTCGATCTCTATTTCTCATCCCTCTGCTTTTCACATTCTTCTGTCGAAGCGAATCACTATAGATTTGTGTAATTCGCAATTTGATGGCCATTTCTCACGATCTGCAATTGAGTAGTGATCTGCTTTAGTCGACTGCACTGGACATTCTTATTAATTTTCGCACAGCCATACTATGCAAAGTTACCACGAACTGTGAGCGATCTAGCTCACGCTCATCTGGATCAAAGTTCAGATAAGTGCAAGCACTCAATGATCATGTCATTCACTAATCTGCAAGTACTAATCCATGTAGCTACAGCTGAAACAATGACGGAACGGAACTTCTTCCTTCTCATAGATCTTCAGAAATATATCAAGAACTTAATGCAATCTGCTCTGACGTCTTGAGTCAGACTCATTCATCGTTTAAACGAGGAAGAGTTAAGTGCATCACAATCCTTAGTTGAGAATTGCTCAAAACAGATTCTCAAGCTTCTTTGAACGCAGGTCATTTCACAGCTTGCAGCAACACTAAACTCCGCGAAAGGATTTTTGCTTGTGCGCACTTAAGTCAGACGACCTAGGGAGTCTGAGCATTCAAAGCATCAACGTCGTGTGAATTATTGTACATAAGCACCTGCACGTGCTTAAGTAAGGCTTGTGAGCCTTGTGACAACACAATCTGTGTGCAATTACATATTATAACCACAATCGAAATAGATTTGTCCCTCGAAGGCTCGATGGTGAAGCGGTCTTTAACTGGGACCATAACACGTTCTTGCAAGTGTTTCGGTTCTCATGTCACAAGCTCAAAAAATGTGTGCCATCTAACACCTTTAAGCAGGTGCGTCAGTCAACAAACAGAGAATACCACGATGAAGGTGGCGTTGCTAGCGGATAGCAGAGAGGTTGTTGTGTGTTCTCCTCAAAACACAAATTCGCATGTTTTGGTGTGTACAGAGGAATATCTTGGGACTCGTGATAATTCATATGCCAATGTTACCCACAATGACTTTATAATAAAAAAGGTAGATATGCTTTTGACGAAAATGTCCTCTCGTAAGATAGATATGTGTTGGATGAAAATGTCCTCCTGCTCCCTATATATAGATTTGCACGTTCCGCCTTTGTTTTTAGCTTGTGCTACAACACATGGCCGCCTTTTCGTTCCTGCCTTGTGTTAGATAGAAAACATTTCCGGGTTCGTTCCTACCTTGGGGAGATAACTATAAATCGAATGACTGGTTCGATCATTGGTGGGCGTTAGAGGGGGATTTGTCAGCCATCTCTTTTTACAGTCTTCTCTTCTTCTTCATTTTCGTTAGGCAGTATGGAAAAAAGTAATGACACACAAACATTTCAACAAGTGCCATTAAAGCATGGTGAGTACCTTTCCATGCCATCATGCTATTGTTGAAGAATGTATGTCATCATGAGTGTCATTAAGGCATTGTTTTGTTATTGCGGGTAGATTTTATCGTTTCGAAGATTGGAAACTTGAAGATATTTGTAAGGTGGTGGGATCTCCTGACAAGAATAATTGGTTACAGATGCGAGCAAGGGCCTCTACCCCATTCAGTATCGTTCATTCACTCAGTATATGCAATGTAACCAAATCGCAATTGTAGTAACATGTATATTGATTTGTGAGATATTATTTTGTTTGTTAATATCAATTTGTAATATATTATGTTGAATTATCGTATATCGATTTGTAAGATATTATGTGTTTTCTAGTGTCGATTTATGAGATATTATTTTGTTTGTTGATATCGATTTATAATATATTATGTTGAATTGTCGTATATCGATTTGTAAGATATTATGTGTTTTCTAGTGTTGATTTGTGAGATATTGTTTTGTTTGTTAATATTGATTTGTAATATATTATGCTGAATTGTCTTATATCGATTTGTAAGATATTATGTGTTTTCTAGTGTCGATTTGGGAGATATTGTTTTGTTTGTTAATATAGATTTGTAATATATTATGCTGAATTGTCGTATATCGATTTATAAGATATTATGTGTTTTCTAATGTTGATTTGTGAGATATTGTTTTGGTTGTTAAAATCGATTTGTAATATATTATGCTGAATTGTTGTATATAGATTTGTAAAATATTATATGTTTTCTAGTGTCGTTTTGTGAGATATTGTTTTGTTTGTTAATATCGATTTGTAATATATTATGTTGAATTATCGTATATCGATTTGTAGGATATTATGTGTTTTCTAATATCGATTTGTAAGATATTGTTTTGTTTGTTAATATCAATTTGTAATATATTATGTTGAATTGTCGTATATCGATTTGTAAGATATTATGTGTTTTCTATTATCGATTTGTGAGATATTGTTTTGTTTGTTAATATCGATTTGTAATTTGTTTTGCTGAATTACCGTATATCGATTTGTAAGATATTATGTTGAATTGCCGTATACTCATTTGTAATATATCATGTTGAATTGTCGTATATCGATTGGTAAGATATTATGTGTTTTCTATTATTGATTTGTGAGATATGGTTTTGTTTGTTAATATCGATTTGTAAGCTATTATGTTGAATCTTTGATATTGTGATTCATTCAATCGTTTCTTTGACTTGCTTAACTAATCGGTAGCCATTGTTATATGCATCTTGAATAAATCGTAGTAAACATATGCACTGGCTAACACAAATTGATATTTTGCTCATGACAGAGTTGAGCATATCAACTAGTTGCAGTGAAGATGATATATCTTAATCATTGGGAAGTCATGGAGCAACAGACATCCATACTATCGACACACTTGAAGAATTGAATATGTGCACTAATGATGCACATGATAAGAAGGGTGCAGACATTGGATTCACTCTTGACTTGAATATTCCAGTAGACGAAATGCAATTCGATAATGAGGTAGACGATCATGACAATGCACTTGACAAAGGTGCAAGCACCTCAAGTCTACATGATAGTACACTTGACTATGTTTCTGTAGAGGGAATACAGTTTAATAATAAGGAAGCTGCATACAAATTTTATAATGATTGTGCCTTAAAACTTGGCTTCAGTGTTAGAAGGTATTCTTGGGCAAAAAATGCACAGGGTGTCGTGGTGAGAAAGGCATATGTTTGTTCTAAGCAAGGTTGGAAGAAGTCAAGTGTAGGGATGGCAGTGGACCGGGGGAAAGCGGGGCCCCGCCCCGCCTCGCCCCGTTTGGACCGGGGATGAAGGGTATGAAACGGGGATGGAGGCGGGGACGAAGGTTAAAATCCATCCCCGTCCGGGGGTGGAGGCGGGGATGGACTGGAACGTTCCCCCGCCCCGCCCCGCCCTGCCCCATCCCCGCCCCGGCCCCGCCCCATCCCCGCCCCCAACCCTTTATATTTTTACTGTTTACTAACCCTAACTCCCTTCCCTAATTTCCTAACCCTGGAGCCGCCGAGCCGGGCCGTCGCCTCTTTCCCTTCCCCATCCGCATTATCATTATAGCCGGGCCGTTGCCGACCACCGTTGGCCGTCGCAGAGGGAGGCCTCCACCCTCATACTCAGCCTCCTCTGCAAGCTCGACGGGAGGGCGGAGCTCTACCGAGACGTACCCCTCTCCTATCTCTTCCTTACGAACAATCTTCAGTACATCATCGTTAAGGTGCAGAGCTCCGATCTCCGACTCGTCCTCGGCAACGCTTGGGTGCGAATGCACACCAAGAAGCTTCGGCAGTACGTTGCTAACTACGAGCGCATGGCGTGGAGCGAGGTCATGGCGGCCATGGCGGCCATGGCGGAGATGCCGGTGGTGATCGATGCCGAAAGTGCGAGGCGGGCTTTCAGGCGGTTCAACTCCGCCTTCGAGGAGGCATACCGGGCGCAGACTGCGTCGATCGTGGTGGAGGACATGAAACGGGGATGAAGGCGGAAACGGGGACGGGGCGGGGACGGGGACGGGGACGGGGACGGGGACGGGGCGGGGGTGGAGGACATGAAACGGGGATGAAGGCGGGGGTGGAGGATAAAATCCATCCCCGCCGCGGAGGCGGGGCGGGGGTGGAGGATAAAATTTTGAGGCGGGGCGGGGGTGGAAACCTTGTCCCCCGCCCCGCTGCGCCCCACTGCCATCCCTAGTCAAGTGGAAATCCAACAAGGAGCAAGCAGATTCAAGATGTGGATGTCCAGCGAGAATGGTGTTAAGAAAACTTCCGAATGAGAAATATGTAGTTTGTACTTTAAACAATGATCATAACCATGAATTAGCCGCTTCATTTATGACTCCTATGTTAAAGTCACATCATAAAGTAACTAAAGCGCATACTGCAATTGCTGAAATAGCTGATAGTATCGACATTGTACCAAGGAAGACATACAATTTATGTGCGCACGCAGATGGTGGTCGCGAGAATGTACCATTCATACCTATGGATCTAAGAAACCACTTGAGAAGGAAGAGGTCAGAAAGCATGAAGAATGGAGGAATATGTTCTTTGGTTGATTACCTACAGAAGCATTCAAGCGATGACCCTGGTTTCTTTAGTGCAATGCAACTGGATGAAGATGGGTATGCTGTGAATATGTTTTGGGCAGATTCAAAGTCAATAGTAGATTATGAATGCTTCAATGATGTACTTGTTTTTTATACGATAGTGAAGATTAATACAAAACAATGGTCATTTATGCAGTTTGTCGGAGTGAACCATCACTCACAGAGTTGCATATTAGGCAACGTTTTTTTGTATAACCAGACCAAGGAAACCTTTAAGTAGTTGTTCAGAGTATTTACATAGGCAATGAATAGGAAGCACCCTGGAGTTGTACTTACAGATGGTGATCATGCAATTGCGGCTGCAGTGTCTCATGTATGATCATATGCAGATCATCGCCTATATTTATAGCATATCTTTCAAAATGCAGCAAAGAACATATGACACATTTTTAATCAGAAGACAGGGTTTGATAAAAAATTTCGACAGTGTGTACTTGAGAGCATAAACGAGGTCACCTTTATGTCTGATTGGGAGCAAATGATTCAGATGTACGACCTTGAATACTGTGTGTGGTTACAACATTTATATGCAGACAAAGAGAAGTGGGCATTGGCATATAAAAGACAATACTTTTATGCAAGTATGATAAGTACACAAAGATCTGAATCTATACATGCCACACTGAAAAAAAACCTTGTATTCATGTTTAACAATGTTTCGCTTCATGAAGCATTATGAATTATTTCTAGACGGTCTTAGACAAAATGAGCTTAAACAAGATGTGAAATGCTTCAACACCCGCCCTATAACTTTGGGCATTAAAATATTGATGCGACCTGCAGATTTGTATACACTAACTGTATTTGAATGAACTAAGAAATAGGTTATACAGGTCATGAATTGCAAGATAGAAGGACATATGCAATATGAGAATATGCACAAATACCATGTTGTAAGGGAGGGCGAAGAGCATCCAAAAAGGCAAGAAACATATGTTACGTACAATGTTGACAACATAACAGTTGAATGCAAGTGCAAAATGTTTGAATTCGAAGGTATTTTATGTCGTCATGCATTAAAGACACCTAATCAAGAGAAGTTACAAGAAATACCTAAGTCATATATAATGCAAAGATGGACAAGACAAGCAAAGATTGAACTGTTGGATACAAATGATGTCAGTCCATTTAGTGTTGATGAGAAGTGTCATATAGCCTCCCGTTACCAACAACTATGTAGGTCACTTATGCATGTTGCAGATTTGACATCAAAAAGCGAAGAAGCCTATGTATGAGAAAAGTGTCAAGGGAATTACTTGAAAAAGTGCAGTTAATTCACCATGAGTCCATTGCAGCTCGTGAAGACCAACCTAAGAAAATGGTATCGAACAACATAAGTGAAAATCATGCTTCCCATGACCCTAACGAGAAGTTGCACCAAAGCGTAAACATCATCTTCGACAAGTCAGGAGTAAACATTGTAGATTATGATGGAAATATTCACCTAGCGAAGGGTATCAAAAGAAAACTTGCCTCTGATCGCAGTCGTCGGAGGACAAAGGGTGCACTAGAATTGGTTGGCAAGAAAATGTCTAAGAAACAACTAACGCCTAAGCAACCAAGCCCTTCGCATGAACAGATATGTAATACAGTATATTGTTTCCCATGTAAATTATATTACGGGCAACTTATCAATATCTAACTTATGTAATTTTCAACATGAAATAATACCCTACAGACGTGCACTACAACATTGGAATCTACAATCCTCCCGACTGAGTGGAACAAAGGTATGAGTTTGACATGTCTTTTGGTATATAACATTTTTGGGAGGATGTTTGCATTTCTTGTTGAACTTAATGTAGTGTTTAATATTGTTCTGTTTCATGACATGCTCAATTCAATTCAAAAGTGAGCAATGCAACACAGGAATCACGTGTGGATTCTTCAGCTACAAAATAGTTGTAGCATTTAACTTTCATATCTTACAAATCGTTATAATGTTTAGCATTCTATAATTCTTTATTATAATTCTATAATTCTTTGTTGTAAATCGATAATTCTTTATTGGAATTCTATAATTCTTTGTTGTAAATCGATAATTCTTTGTTGTAATTCTACAATTCTTTGTTGCAAATTGATAATTCTTTGTTGTAATTCTATAATTCTTTGTTGTAAATCGATAATTCTTTGTTGTAATTCTATAATTCTTTATTGTAAATCTATAATTCTTTGTTGTAATGTTATAATTCTTTATTGTAATTCTACAATAGAAATCATACTACAAATATCATAAAAATTGACACTAGAAAACACATAATATTTTACAAATCGATATATAGCATATGAGCATAATATATTACAAATGGATATAAAAATTCAACATAATAACTTACAAATCAATATTAACAAACAAAACCACATCTCACAAATCAATACTCGAAAACACATAATATCTTACAAATCGATATACGACAATTCAACAAAATATATTACAAATCGGTATATGGCAATTCAGCATAATATCCTACAAATCAATATACGGGTGCACTGAAATTGGGTTGCAAGAAAATGTCTAAGAAACAACCAACCCCTAAGCATCTAATCCCTTCGCATGAACAAGTATGTAATATAGTATATTGCTTTCCATGTAAATTATATTACGTGTAACTTATCAATAACTAACTTATGAGGTGAAAAGGAGGATGACAATGACAATGCGTGTGAGGTATAGTGAATTATAACATGGTCTGCTTAATGCATTTGTTCATTTGCGTGGTTTTTAGTTTGTAGTGTATCGTCAACCTTTTAGATCTTTTGCTTTAGCTAATGTTCAGTTTGAGACAGAGAGAAGATGATGATTTTGAATACGAAGTGCCATTGCCGCGATCGCGGGTAAGAATCGAGGAACCTCCATCTTCTCCACCCTCTGTTTTGATGTTGTCCTATCGCGACACACCAACATCATCGAAGAAACCCATGCTGGAGGAGCCAACCCTACTAAGAAGGCGGTTGCAGTTGAAATTGGAGCCACCATCTTCCCCACTTCAGTCTTCTCCTCCAAGATTGTCATACCATGAAGCCTCGTTGTCGAGGAGACCCATGTTGAAGGAGCCTTCAAGAAGGCGGTCTGTGAGATTGCAGGAGCCCCCAAGTTCACCATCAGCATCTCTTTTGTGCTTGACATATCGATAATTCTTTGTTGTAAATCAATAATTTTTTATTGTAATTCTATAATTCTTTGTTGTAAATCGATAATTCTTTGTTGTAATGTTATAATTCTTTGTTGTAATTCTACAATAGAAATCATACTACAAATATCATAAAAATCAATACTTGAAAACACAAAATATCTTACAAATCGATATACAGTAATTGAGCATAATATATTAAAAATCGATATGACAATTCAACATAATATCTTGCAAATTGATATTAACAACCAAAACAATATCTCACAAATCGATACTAGAAAATACATATTATCTTACAAATTGATATACGATAATTCAACATAATATATTAAAAATCAATATTAAGCAATTCAGCATAATATCTTACAAATTGATATACGGCAATTCAACATAATATATTACAAATCGATATTAACAACCAAAAAAATATCTCACAAATCGATATTATAAAACATATATTATCTTACAAATCGATATACGACAATTCAGCATAATACATTACAAATCGGTATACGTCAATTTAGTATAATATCCTACAAATCGATATACGACAATTCAACAAAATATATTACAAATTGATATTAACAAACAAAACAATATCTCACAAAATGACACTAGAAAATACATAATATCTTACAAATCGATATATGGCAATTCAGCATAATAAATTACAAATCGATATTAAGCAATTCAGCATAATATCTTACAAATTGATATACGGCAATTCAACATAATGTATTACAAATCGATACTAACAACCAAAACAATATCTCACAAATCGATACTAGAAAATACATATTATCTTATAAATTAATATACTACAATTCAGCATAATATATTACAAATCGATATACGTCAATTAAGCATAATATCCTACAAATCGATATGTGGCAATTCAACATAATATATTACAAATCAATATTAACAAACAAAATAATATTTCACAAAAAGATACTAGAAAACACATAATATCTTACAAATTGATATACAACAATTCAGCATAATATATTACAAATCAATTTTAACAACCAAAACAATATCTCACAAATCGACATTAGAAAACACATAATATCTTATAAATTGATATACGGCAATTCAGCATAATATATTACAAATCGATATTAACAAACAAAAAAATATCTCACAAAAATTCATGTAATGTCCTATAAATTATAAGATGTGTCGATTTGCAAGATATTTGTATTATGATTTTGAAACGTGTGTCTGCGGAATTTACATTATTGCAATTTGGGCGCTTGAGGTGGCGATTTGCATATTCAACACATGTGTGCCAGGTTTGTAATTTTGGTTTATGGATCAATGTGAATTTTGTACACAGTCTTACAAAGTTTGTATACACAGTCTACAAAATTTGTTACAAATGTTTGTACAAAAAAAAATAAAAATTGAAAGTTTAACAAAAAATTGTTATCTCTCTCTCAGCAGTAGAATGTAACCCTCTTTATGTTATCCTTGAGAACATGTAGACGTTTAAAAGGACTTCTTCTTACTTCTGGGGGCCTCGCGTCCTTCATAGCTTTCTAGGTAATCTTGCAGTCTGAGTTTTTGTATCTTTCGTAACTAGAAAATCCTTCAATTTTTTACATAGTTCTGTGTGGAATCCAGATATATCATCCTGAAAAAAAAAATGAAAGTCAGACCAATATAAAAATGTAGTCACCAATAATATAGGATAATAAAACATGTTTAAGTGTACAACATACAACGGTAAATTCTGGTACTCGTCCATAGTATATTGCTTCAATATACTTCATTACAAAGATGCCAAAATTGATGCCATTATTTTGTAAAGGATCATCCTCTACGACGTGAAGCCTCTACAGGCCAATGTCGACACCCAACATGTCTCTAAAAAATCCAACCTGTGGTTTATGCAAAAGCAAGTAAATTTTGGGCCACGGTACAAGATACGATAATCTTAAAGATAGAAACTTACCAAATTCACAATGTCACTGTCTACACCAATGTTATAGTCCAAGGAGTTGTATAACCATATTTTTTGTTCTCGTGCATCCAATACGTATAAGACCCAATGCTTTTCTGATTGCCACAATGTAGAAATCAATATCTGCAAATCGATTATAAAATATCTTAAAAAAATAGATATGAAAATGCGTACTGATACCATAAAAATCGATGTTAAGAATCAACATATAAATCGATATTAAGAATCAAACCAATATCTTAAATCGATATTAGGAATTAGTATAGAAATCGATATTAAGAATCAGAACATCTTAAATCAGTATGAAAATTCTTATTGATAGCTTAAAAATAGATATTAAGAATCATCATAGAAATCAATATTAAGAATCAACACAATATCTTAAATCAATATTAAGAATCAGCATAGAAATTGATATTAAGATTCAGAGCAATATCTTAAATTGATTTAGAAATTTGCATTAATATCTTAAAAATCGATATTAAGAATCAAAATAATATCCTAAATCGATATTAAGAATCAAAATAACATCTTAAATCGATATGAAAATTTGTATTGATATCTTAAAAATTGATATTAAGAATCAAAATAACATCTTAAATCGATATGAAAATTTGTATTGATATATTAAAAATCGATATTTAGAATCAAAACAATATCTTAAGTTGATATTAAGAATCAAAACAATATCTTAAATCGATATTAAGAATCAACATAAAAATCGATATTAAGAATCAGAACAATATCTTAAATCGATATGTTGATAGCTTAAAAATAGGCATTAAGAATCAGCATAGAAATCAATATTAAGAATCAAAACAATATCTTAAATCGATATTAAGAATCTAAACACTATCTTACAAATCGATATTTAGAATCAACATAGAAATCAATATTAAGAATCAAAACAATATCTTAAATCAATATGCAAATTCTTATTGATAGCTTAAAAATCGATATTAAGAATCAAAATAAGATCTTAAATAGATTTAACATCTTATAAATCGATATGGTCACAAACCTTTTCACTTGAACAAAAGTCTATCATTTGGTCATCGTTACCTCAATATTGTAGTCCATCTAGAAATACAGTTGCGTATGGCATTCGACGAACAATACTTTGTTGAACGGAACAATAATAATAGTATGTTTAAAACATGAAGGTACATTAGTAAATCAAAAAAGAAAATAAACATATAAGATAACCGATATACCATAAAATAAGATGTGACAACGCGGACCAACATGGTTGTTCCCTTGCTTTGAATATACATGACGAAATCGTGTATAGTCTGTTTACAAGTATGCACTTGTTAATATAGATACCGATGGCATACGTAAATGTATAACTGATAGTGGTTTCATACGTACAAAATTACTGATAGTGTATCATTCTGGAAATTTATCTCGCATTTGATCGATGTTCTCTTCGAGCACTTTGCTGATTTTTCTGGTACCTTGTTTTGTAGATGTTGCACTGAAATTAGCTGAATATTCAATAAATGAATTGTAGCATTATATTCAGTAAACGAACTGTAAATGACGTAGAAAAGATGAAGCAGGTTATAAGAATCGAAGGTACCCTTTTTTGTGGATGTTCGACTGAATCGCAACATCCTTCTTCAACATCGATACAACTTTTGCGATGAAGAAGGTTAAAGGAAACATTGGTTTTTCTGTTTGTTGCTCACAAAGCAGGTTATAGAAAAGGTTCATTTTCTTCTTTAAATAAAACGTCACATGTTCCATGCTCTTAAAGGAAACGTCTTGTGTTCCTTGCGAAATACACTACTGAAGTTATGTGACGCTTCATTCATTTATTCTTCATGTCATTTCACGTCTCACCAGTTTTCAAAAATCATGCAAAAAGAATATTAACAAATAAATAAATTACATTGTGTATTAATTAAAAGATGTCATTTCATTTGCTAGTATCATCGAAACGACGTTAGTACATGTAAATGAATGACATGTTGCATAACATCAGTAGTGTGTTCGGTGACGTTTCCCTAAACTCTAGACCCTAAACCCTAAACTAATGTTATGTGATGTTCCTTGCACCTAAAGGAAACGCTATAAATAATAAACCCTAAACCAGTAATCGCTTAACGAATGAACAAACCTATGTATAAATCGTGGTAACTTTATAATTGCTATACCTAGTAATCACTATTACAGGAATCACTATACAAAATAAACTCAAAACTAGTAATCGCTATAGGATTTAGCAAACGTAAGTACAAATCGTGGTAACTTTAAAATCGCTATACCTATTAATCGTTATACTAAGTAATCGCTATCACAGGAAACACTATAAGTAATAAACTGTTATCATCGCAAAAAAATTTCTCCCTCTGCGAGCAAGAGAAGCAATTCTGTGAGTCAAACTCGACCAAAGTTTTGAAAATTGGTTTTGAAAATTACTCGCCTTCGTTTTGAAAATTTGCGGGAAAATTTTGTGGAATGGGATCTGCCTGTCGGTACGAGGTTCAACCGTTCCTAACGCCTTTACCAGGGGTAATCAAACCAAGTATCAAAAGTGTGCTTCGACTAAGTTCAATTATCTAAATGATGCGTTTTTTCCTAAAATGCACAAAGAATCAAGCATGTGCTATGGAATTTTAAAAATAATGCAAGTTTGAGAAATATGATGCTTGCTTGGAAAATTGAAATGTGCTAGGAAAATGCTTGAGAAATACTTGAGAAAATAATTAAATTTCATTAAAAATCAGAAATTGCATTGAAAAATGAATCTTGAAGGGAAAATTGATTCTCAGAAAAACTTGGACTTTGAGAAAATCGATTTTGAGATTTGAACTACTTTTCTGAGAAAATGGATTTGAGAATTCTGAGAAAAATCAATTTCATAAGTAATTCAAGGACTTTGAGAAAATCGATTTTGGGATTGGAAAATGAAATTGATAAAGTAAAAATCTTGGAAAATCATGATTTGAACTTGGGAAATACTTTGAAATATTATTGGAAAACTCAGAGTTTTTTTAGAAAATCAAATCCTGGGAAAGACTTAGAAAGTTCTGAGAAAATCGATTTCTCTGAAATGGAATTGGGAATTGAGTTTGAAAATGATGTAAATTGAATGAATATAAATTTGAAAGAGAATTCTTTGAGGAATTGGGAAAATCCTTTTGAAATTTTGGGAAATGCAGTGCATTTTTAAAGATAGCCTAAGAGTGTAGGTTGAATGTGGCTAATACGAAGATCACAAATCTGGGTTTCATTGGTATTCTCACTATGGCCAAAAATATGAATTCCACCGAGTTTGTCAACTCCATAAGAGCTTGTGCACGTGCCATTCGTGTCAATCATAGTGGATTTGAAATAAATGCACATGAATCATACATCAAATATTGAAATTTGCATAATTAAACTATATGCAATGCAGTCCTATTCTATGCAGGAAATGTAACTCTTATTCCAAATTATTACAACTTGATATTACACTGAATTGAATAAAGAAAAATCTTCTTCTTGAATGTTCCAGCAAAACTAGAAAACATGTTAGCACAAAAATGTAGGTTTATCTGGATTTATCAGAAAATATTGAGAAATTATCAGATATTATCCAGATGTAAACCCAATTTATACCTCCCTGATATAAACATGAAAAACATATAATGAAAATTTAAAGAATAAAAGTTGGAAATTCAAAATTGGGGTCAGAATAACCAAAATGCCCCTGATGACCTTGAAATTAGGGTTTTCCAAAAGAATTTTTATAAAATTTAGAAATTTGAAAATCAAATGAAATAAAATGAAACACAATATGATGTAATATGATGATATGCATGAAAATTTAGAGAGTTAAAGATTGAAATTTCGAAATTGAGGTCAAAATGACAAAAATGCCCCTGATAACAAGACTATGGCCTTGAAACTAGGGTTTTCAGAAATTAATTTTGCAA
This sequence comes from Nuphar pumila, assembly GCF_984573655.1. Lineage (NCBI taxonomy): Eukaryota > Viridiplantae > Streptophyta > Magnoliopsida > Nymphaeales > Nymphaeaceae > Nuphar > Nuphar pumila. Next base: position 82,863,024 of record NC_143254.1, on the reverse strand, counting down.
AAAGTTAAAATGTGAAGTGCAAATGATATTGAAATTAACCCTAATGTAATACTATATGCTTATTCACATGATAAAAACCCTAAAATAGCAAAAATATCACAAATTACTGAATTTAACTTGATTTTGGCCTCTGAATTTAAAGATTCACTAACCCACAAGACAAATGAGCTTGAAATTGAGCCAAATTTGGCATGGACACCTAGAATGACTCTAATAACAGAATGAAATTCAAAAACTAATATTTTTGGCATTTTTCAATATGAAAATTAATTAAAAATTCATGAAAATCCTAATTTTTTCCTAAAATTTTAAATCTAACCTAATGAAAATTGAATTTTGTGTACTAACCTACCATAGAAATTCCCTAAATTTTATGTGGGTGACACTGGACAGTTAGGCAAAGATTTTTGCCTTTTACGGTTTTGGGATTTGACCTATGCTCGGAGTTTGACAGCTCCGGCAAGTCGGATCGGAATCCGGCGACTCTAGAACTTAGGGCAGACTGACAGTTTTCGGAAAATATTATAGGAAAAATAGAAAACAGAGACCAAAATCTTTGAATTTTTAGGCGAAGATTCCTGACACATAGAGGAACAGTTCCTTTTTTTATAGTTTTTGCATTGGACCTATGGATTGGATGGACGCAGAGGTTTATCAAACCTCTAATTCTGATAAAATCTAACTAACAAAGATTTAGCAAATAAATTTGTAAAATCTGAAAAACTAGGAATCTGAACCCTAAAAATCCTGAAATTATAAAAAATGACAGAGGAGTTTATTAAAAACAACTCCACTGTTGATGGTTTTGGCATTGGACCTACAGGTTGACGCGCCACAACAGATTAGGATCGGTCTAGACCCTGCCAAACAGATGACAAGGTTTTCACAGGGGTTTGCAAAACCCAAAATTCGAAAGGGACTAATCCTTTTAGAAAAAATCAGAAAAATACATGAGACTAGTAGATCTTTTCACGGATCTACTGTATTTTTTAGAGAAGGATTCGGATCTCCCATGGGGGAGATCTCAGACCGACAACCCTGCTAAAGGGAGATCTGGAATTTTCAGAGGGTTCAAAACCTGATTCAGTTTTGGATTTCTTTAATGGGGTTAGAAAATCCAAATTGATTCAAATCTTTGGCAGGGGATCACAGATACATGAAGGCACTCACAATAAAATTTTTAGAATTTATTTAACAAAAATTAAGCATGAAATAATAGCTGGACTACGCATATGAGATAAATCCTATGAATATTAGATAACCATTAACGAAAACTAATAAAATACCCATGATAACAGGAAAATAAACTAAAATAATACCTAAAACACATAATATGCAAACAAGAAATAAAAGAATTAGGGAGTTGAAGTGTCTACTTGATATAGCTATTGATATGAGGGGGGATCCGATACATCCATCAAATGGATCCCCTCCTCCATGTAGCCTTAACAAAATCTATTTTTTTTATCTTTGTAACATAAATCCAGTTCCCAACTGGGTTTTTTTTTTCTTTCTCTTTTTGTTTTAATGAATTCATCAAAAGAAAGAGGTAAAACGGATTTTACCTTGGAAGAGACTTGGAGGTGCGATAATGAAAGCTTGTTGTCAAGGCTAGATATGCTGCAGTGGCTGAAGACGTGGCTGGAGGTTGCAGCGGCTGAAGGAGGTGGTGGCTGCCACTGTGGTGGTTGAAGCAAGAAGGTGTTACACCGGTTGAGGGAAGGACTGCAACCAAGTAGAGGCTGGAGAGGACTTGTTGTGATGGAGACGGTTGAGGTGCTTCAAGGTGGAAGGAGGAGGTTATGGAGGAAACACTTGTGGTTGGACTTTGCTTACTCGTTGGGACTATGGCTGGAGGTGCTGCTACTTGCTGGAGGTGGGTGATGAAGGCTAGAGTCAAAAGGGGTTGAAGTTGTTGTGTTGCCACTTAGATGTGGTTGTAGTGATACTTTTGCTGGAAGTGGAGGTAGGAGGCTGCAACAAAGAGGAGTATCTACCGTGTGATTTCCTTGAAGGTGGTTGCCTTGGAGACGGTTGTCAAAGGCAAAGAAGGGTTGCTACCATGGAGAAGATGAAGCCTTTGAAGAGGAGTATATGCTCAGCCATGTAGGTGCTCTTTTTTTTCATAAAAAACAAAAAAAAAAACTTAGGTTTGAATTGGAATAGACTTAGGGTTGAGAGGGGCTAATGAAAAGGGAGTGAATGAGAGAGTTTGAGAGAGGGAGTCCACCGTATGGGTGTTGCTTGGAGAATAGAAAGAAAGATGAGGTAATAAAGAGAGTAAGAAAGGGAGGGAAAGAAAGAAGGATAAGAAAGGAAAGAGGGAAGAAAAGAGAAAATGAAAGAAAGAAGGGAAAAAAAAAGAAGAGGGAAGAAGGGGATACGTGAATGAGAAAGAGGGAAAGAAAGGGAAGAAAGAAGAAAAAGAAAAGGAAGAAAGAAAGAAAAGAAGAAAGGAAAGAAAAGAGGAGGGAAAAAGGAGAAAAGAAAGAAAAATAGAAAAGAAAAGGAAAGTGGGGAGAGGGTTGGTCGACCCCCTTGTGGGTCCCATCACCTCAAATAAGATGAAATGAAAAACTAAAAAAATAAAGAAAGAAAGAAAATAAGAAGAAAACAAATAACAAGAAACAATTTTTTTATTGAAATAAAATAAAATTTATGGTGGCGCCACCTTGGAGTGAGCCCAAAGTGTTTTTGAAATTCATTTTGAAGATCATAGGGGCAAAATGGTCTCTCAAAAAAAATTTGAACGAAATGAGTTTTTTTTGGCAGCTTTTGAAATGAGCTCAGAATTTGAAGTTCTATACCCCATTGCGAAGCAAATCTAGTTTAGAATTTGAAAAACCAAGTTTGAAAAGAATCCAGATTATTTTTTCGAGAAAATATTTCTAAATTTAGAAATTCGGGGGTAAAAATATCAATTTTAGAAACCCAGGGGTTTGAAATTGATTTTTAAAAACTTTAAAACTCAAATCTGAATTAGAATTTTCAAAACTGGAGTTCTGGATCTTGAAAATGAAATGAAATGTGATGAAAAGTTATGAAATGATGGAAAATGATGAGAAATGATATGAAATTCCATGCAAAATGCTAACCCTGAATGAAAAAATTTGGATATTGGACCCCGATTGACAATTGTATTAGTTCTGAAAGTGATAAAATTGGTGAAAATGGGCAAAATGGTTCAATAAATGATTTTTGTCTCTGTCGGGCCAGAGCGGCACTGAAAATTGAAGTTTGAGCTGGTTTGAACTGAAATAAACTGGATTGAGCTGGGTTTTAAAGTTTCAGAACTTAACTGGACTGACAAGACACTGACTCAACTGAACTGTCCAGAAAAGCTGCCATTTTTAGATAAATGACGAGAAATGATCACTGGAGTGAAGTGAATTACGAACACGAGCTGGATTTGAGCTGGAACAAAGATCAGTAACACTGGGATGAACTAAAATTGAAGATAGAACACTAGCTCAATTGGCTTGACTCAGCTCAATTTTAGTTGAAAGAACTAGAATGGGCTAAAATGGGCTCGCAAACACTTGGAAGTGGATTTGAACTAAAACTGGAGCACTTAAACTCTTGGTGAGCTCAAGATAGACTCAAGGGAATATGACTGACTCAGAGACAATTGGCCTAGATTTGAGTGAGAAATGAGCTCATTTCTACAGAAATGATCCCATTTTGGCAGGAATGGCCAGAAATGAAAATGGTCTTCTCACTGTGAGCTCAGGTGAGCTAGAAATGATTGATATTTTAATTGTTCTGAGCTTGAGAATGAGCTTGGTTGACTTTAACTGACCAAGGGTCTGGGATGACCTAGGGGTAAAATGATAATTTTCTGACACAAACTTAGGGTTTGGCTCCTATACTGACCTACTAGGGTTGGCATTCACACGAGGGGTGTGTTTGAGAATAGATAAGAAAAATTTAGGGTGTTTACAGATGCCCCTCTTTGCTACTAAGCCGATTTAGGGCTGAGCTTAGTGGCAAAGAAAAACACACCAAATTTGGGCTATAAAAATGCTCCAGTTAGAAGGATCTGACTGAATATGAAGATTATCCCTGATGAAAATGGTAGGTATGAAATGGACAATGGAGAAGAAAATTTGTTTCATAAGAGTGAAGCTCAGGTTTTGCCTTTAACCCGGATGGGACGAAAGATACCTCGTGTAGAAACGAGGGTCAGGTTTGACCCTTAACCTGACTGGGAGATGAAATTCCTCATCAGAATAAGGCTCAGGTTTAATCCTTAACCTGATCGGGAGGATAGAAAATGGTAAGTTGGATGACGAATAAAACAACTTTTTTAAAGAAGAATAAGACAACTCTTTCGACAACACGAAAGACAAACAAGGCGATCCAAAGGAACAGGGTGATTCTTTCGACGACGTGAAAGATGAATTCTTTCAACAACCCAAAAGATGACAAATGTGATCCAAAGGAGCAAGGTGATTCTTTTAACAACACGAAAGATGAATAAGGCGATCCAAAGGAACAAGGTGATTCTTTCGACAATGCGAAAAATGAATAAGGCGATCCAATGAAACAAGGCGATTTTTTCGACAACGGGAAAGATGAATAAGGCGATCCAAGGAAGCAAGGTGATTCTTTCGACAACGTAAAAGATGAATAAAGCGATCTAAAGGAACAAGGTGATTCTTTCGACAATGCGAAAGATGAATAAGGCAATCCAAAGAAAGCAAGGCGATTCTTTCGACAACGCGAAAGATGAATAAGGTAATCCAAAGGAACAAGGCGACAACGCGAAAGATGAATAAGGCGATCTAAAGAAACAAGGTGATTCTTTTGACAACACGAAAGATGAATAAGGCGATCCAAGGAAGCAACGCGATTCTTTCGACAACGCGAAAGATGAATAAAGGGATCCAAAGAAACAAGGTAATTCTTTCGACAACGCGAAAGATGAATAAGGCAATCCAAAGGAAAAAGGCGATTCTTTCGACAACGCGAAAGATGAATAAGGCGATCCAAAGGAGCAAGGCAATTCTTTCGACAACGCGAAAGATGAATAGAGCAATCCAAAGGAACAAGGCTATTCTTTCGACAACGCGAAAGATGAATAAGGCGATTCTTTCGACAACACGAAAGATGAATAAGGCGATCCAAAGGAGCAAGGCAATTCTTTCGACAACGCGAAAGATGAATAAGGTGATCCAAAGGAGCAAGACGATTATTTTGACAATGCGAAAGATGAATAAGGCGATCCAAAGGAGCAAGGCAATTCTTTTGAAAACGCGAAAGATGAATAAGGTGATCCAAAGAAACAAGGCGATTCTTTCGACAATGCGAAAGATGACAAAGGTTATCCTTTCGGAGAGAAGGCTAATATTTTAACAATGCGAAAGACGACAAAGGCTATTCTTTCGGAGAGAAGGCTAATCTTTCAATAACGCGAAAGATGACAAAGGCTAATCTTTTAACAATGCGAAAGATGACAAAGGCTATCCTTTTGGAAAGAAAGCTAATATTTCAACAATACAGAAGATGACAAAGGTTATCCTTTCAGAGAGAAGGCTAATCTTTCAACAACGCGAAAGACGACAAAGGCTATCCTTTCGAAGAGAAAGTTAAACTTTCAACAACGCAAAAGACGACAAAGGTTATCCTTTCAGAAAGAAAGTTAATCTTTCAACAACGAGAAAGATGACAAAGGCTATTCTTTCGAAGAGAATGCTAATCTTTCAACAACGTGAAAGATGACAAAGGTTATACTTTTGAAGAGAAGGCTAATCTTTCAACAACACGAAAAATGACAAAGGCTACCCTCTCAAGGAGGCAAAAGGTGATGTCATAATGTGTCAAGATGGGCATCAAGCTTTTTACTTCATGTCAAGATAGTAAGAAAATATTGCCAAAATGTTAAAAGTTGTTTGTTGATTCAAAATACTCAAAAATGAATTATACTGATGGTATTGTCAAATTGGTTGGAAATCTCTTGATGATAGCAAAAATCAAATATCTTTTAGAGTTTGTCGGAAGGTTTATCGCATTCGCCTTCAACTTGGCAGTCATCTGAACTTTCCCTCGAAGGATCCGTCACAAACTTCTTCATCTTGGAGATGATTCAAATCTTCTTTAGCTCCGGGGGTCTAACTCATCCACCAACCTTCAACTTGACGATGATTGAGAGATCCCTTTTGCAGATATTTGATTACAGCTTAAATGATTAAGGAGATATGGAAATTGAGTGGATTTTTCTTTATTACCTAGGATATTTTGATTGCCTTATCACCATAAGAATGACCTTTAAAGATGTACTATAACTGCGATCAATATCAATCACTTATGGCTTTGCGACAACATTGAATTTTTCCTTTCTGGCCATATCGAGGATTTATTCTTCATCCTTTTGGTTGGCCAATAGAAAGAATTTGAATTTTGAATCTTTTTGCACAAAAGCTTTTTCCTTTTGGAAGTAATACAGAAGGTAATTTTGAGGTAATTCTTTATGCAATAAAGGTTTTGAGATCAACAATTGTTCTTCATGACAAATTGGCAAAATATTCTTGGAAATTACTTGATATCCGAGTTGACACATCAGTGGGATTCTGGATGAAAGTCCAACACGAACCTTAACTCTAAAGGTAAATCCAATATGAAATTGGAATTCTGAAGGTAAGTCCTAGCACAATGCTGGAATTTGAAGGCAAGTCCAACTCAAAGGTTGGTTTTGAAAGAACGACCGAGTCGAAACTCAGATCCTGTAAGAAAATTGGAAAATTTTAGTTGGATCTCGAATCCTTAAAGGAAAACTAGAAAGTTTGGTTTTAAAGAAAAGGAAATTCGAGTCGAAACTCGAATCCTAAAGGAAAGACTGTAAAATTCAGAAGGAAAGGAAATTCGAGTCAGAACTCGAACCCTAAAGAAAAAGCTTATCCAATTCGGATTTAAGGGAAAGGAAATTTGAGTCGAAACCTGAATCCTAAAGGAAAAACTAGAAAGTTCATAAAGAAAGAAAATTTGAGTCAGAACTCGAACCCTAAAGGAAAAACTTAAACCAATTTGGTTTTAAGGAAAAGAAATTCGAATCGAAACTTGAATCCTGAAGAAAAACTAGATCAATTAGAAGGAAAGAAAATTCGAGTCGGAACTCAAATCCCAAAGGAAAACTAGACCAGTGCAGACTGGGTTTGTGAAAAGGCTTAACCCGAAGGTTGATTTTGGCAAGATTGTCAAAAATAGTTTTGATAAAAGACTTGACTCGAGGGTCGAATTTGAAAAAGATTGGTGTTTTGAAAAGTGTTTGTTGGTCGCGATGGGAGATTTTCAATCTTCATCCTTGCAACGACTTGGACAACTGTCAGGGTCTCATGATTATTCTTTATCCTGAATGGGTAGCTCAGGTTTATCCCTTAATCTAAAAGGGAAATGAATTTGATGCAGATGAATGCATGCAAATGCAAATGAATGCAAAATGATATAAATGGATGCACATGTGTGCAAAATGAGAGATTTGTTTGATCATGCCTGCATACAGGATGTTTTGAAGACAATTTTTAAAATAATGCCCCCGTATAATAGGGAAAGAAAAATTTGGATAAAAAAAAAGATAATTGACGCTTGAAGAATGCTCTCTAAAGATAACAAAGCAACTAACTTTTGATTGATTCAGGAGAGACTCTGAAGAATATCTCTCATTGCGGAAGGGCATGGTGCAAAGAAGGAGAATAAGCTTATGAGAAAAATTGATAATTTTATTTATGCATTGAAAGAAAAATGACAAATCAATGACAGATAGATAAGATTACATCATTCTTTGAAGGAAAAATGAGAAATTGGAAAATGCTAGCATTGTCGGCTTTTTGAGTAATTAAGGAAAAATGACTAATCTTTCTTTTCATCTTCAACGAGGAGATTCTTATCAATGCAGTCTTGAACGATGTTCTTGAAGACAAAACAGTGGTCAGTATCATGTCCTACTGCCCGATGGAATTCACAGAACTGGTTCATGAATCATCCCATGATCGTGGGAGGATTTGTGGCTCCTAGGAGCTTTACCATTTCTTTAGTCAACATATATTCAAGGATTTCATCGAGAGGCTACTTAAGAGGTGTAAACTGGTGATCGTCACCCCAATCATCCCGCTTTATCTTTTCTTTCTATTGACTCAATTTTTCATTCTTCTTTGAAGACTTTTCTTTCTAATCTGTATAGTTGCCCTTGCTATTTTTGTTGTCACTGCGGCCGACATTGACGGAGAAGGTGAAATTTGTCTTCTTTGAATCTTGATTATTCTTGACGAGGGTGATGCCAACATAGACTCCATTCTCGATTCCCATCTCGAGCCACTCGACCCGTTCAGTAAGCTCAATGAAAGATTTGGAAGGCGAGGTAGAGATAAGACATCTCAAAGGCTGTGAGAAATTGTTCAGAAGAATCTGGAGTGCATGCTCCTCTGCGATGGGATTTCTCATTTTGTTGCAAGTGCCCCTCCATCTGTGGATAAAGTTTTTGGCTTTCTCATTATCTGTTTGCTTGGTATTGTAGAGATGGTTCAACGTTGGCAGCGCTTCAGTATTAAAAAGGAATCGCTTAATGAACAGATTGACCACCTTATCGAATTCTTTCAACTCAATGAGATTGATGTGCTCTAAATACCATTTGGCGGTCGTTCCCTCCAAATTGCGAGGGAAACAAAGGAAGAGAGCTTGATTATTCTGCTTGAATTTTGCACACTCGGCAAAGAACATGGTCAGATGTGCCTTCGGATCACTAGAACCATCAAATTTGATAACCTTCTTGGGGAGATTGTTGAGATCATCATTCCCATCTAAACCATCATAAAAATCTTCGCTTGTGAAGACTTTCTTGCCCTTATCGCGGGCTTGCAGATCTTTGATCATCTTAACTACGTCTCTGAGTTGTGGCTCGTCAGGGTCATTAACAGACTGATGCTTGGACTGATTGGCTGACCTCTGCCCCTGAGTCATCTTTTGAAAAGCTTGTTGAGCCTCACATTCTTCATCGATGTCATCTACTAACTCTGCTTCATCAGATGTGCCTTCATGGTGACTCCATCTTTTGGATATCTTCACCTGCTTCTTCACTGTGCGGCCCTTAGCTAGAAATCTTTTTTGAACTGGTCCCTGCTTGCTCATTCAACATTTTCTTCATCATTTTATGAAACAAAGCATACATCTAGGGATCAACATCATCATTGGTTTGTTGACTCTGGTTCCTAGAAGATCGCGGAGAATCCATTTCTTGCTCGTTGCTACTGTTAGGGTACTGACGCGATGTTGTTTTCTTTCCGGATCTGGTCTGAACCATTCCATGATGTCGAAACTCTTTGTAAGACAAATGGGATGATTAGAATAAGGGAAATTTCTTGAAGGCATTGACTTGGAGAATAGAAGAAAAATAATAGATGAAGATCTGAAATTAGGTTGACAATTTGAAGGATATCCCTTTACCCAGGATTGGATTATTGTTGGGACCGCAACAATTGCGTTGTTATTCCATGAGAGAAAACAAACAATCAAGATATGCCTTGTTACCTAGGCGAGGTTGTCAACCACGAAGAAAAAGATATTTTTGAAGGAATATAACAAAGTAATGCATAATTGGTAATGAGCTTCTCTATGAACTTGGGAGATTATCTGAGAAGAAAGGCAAGAAGAATTTTCAGGGAAAAGCATTCATCTCAAAGGACATATTGCGTGAGAGTTCAGAAAATAACATTATGAAGAAAATGACATCCAAACATAAGGAAAATTGATGATTTTATTGATGTCTTGGAGGAAGGATGACAAATTTAAAGAAAGCAACTGGGGACTACATTTATTCAAAGAAGCAAAAGCAGAAATGGTAGAAATGAGAAAGCATTGACATTTATCGTCTTCATGAATGATCAGGGAAAGGCTCGGTCAGAACGGCCGACTGGTCCTCCTCTTTAACTGAGAGATTCTTGTCAACATAGTCTTGAAAGATATTTTTGAAGATGAAGCATCGCTCTATATCATGCCCCGTAGCTCGGTGGAATTTGCAGAAGCGATCTTTCCATTTTCCTAGGGCGACCGGAGGATTAGCAATTCTTGGAAGTTTAACCATTCCTTTGCTCAGCATGTATTCAATGACCTTTTCGAGGGGCTGATCTAGAGGAGTGAGCTTGCGGCCACGCTCCCAACCTTCATGTTTTGGATTCTTTTGAATGCTTGTTTTCTGCTGGGAGCAAGATTGAAGGGGTTTTGCCAAGACAGCCGGCTGGTCTGCTATTTTGTTTTCCCCCAGAATATCCTTATCAATGCGATCTTGGACGATATTTTTGAGGACGAAACAATTTTCTGTATCGTGTCCTATTGCACGGTGAAACTTGCAAAATTATTCTTTGAATCTACCCATGATTGTCGGGGGATCGATGACTTTTGGTAAATGAACCATGCCTTTTGCGAGCAAATTTTCTAAAACAGTCTCGAGCTTCTGATCCAGATGGGTAAACTTTCGATCAGTGCTCCAGTCTTTGTATTTTGGTTTTTTCTGCTCTTTCCCTTTATGTTGGGGACTGGACTGGAGAGGCCGGCCATTCTGCTTGTCCATTATATCCTTTTGACCTACGTGGTCCTCTTTGCTTGGATTTGGGTTTCCTGATCTGCCAGTATGATTTTTTCTGCCACCCCTTTTGCTTTTTTCATTGTTGTTGCCCTCAATGTTCACGGAGAATGTGACTGGTGTCATCTCCTTGGTTGGCTCTTTTCTGGTGTTTGATTCTGGTAGCTTCAATAGCATCTTTGTCATCATCCTTTGAAACATCCTGTACATGACTGGATCAATGTCATCTTCACTTGTCTGGTCCTGCTTCTTAACTGGTCTCGGGGAACTCATTTCTTCTACACTGCTTGGTGTTGTTCTCTTTCCTGACCTTGTTTGAACCATAGTGAAATGTCAATGCTTTCTGCAGAATAAAGGAATGGTTTAGACTGGAGAATTTTTGGGAGAAATTGAGATGATGAAGAAGATGTCTAAGGACTTGGAAAGAGACAGAAATTTTGAATAGAATTTGAAAGACATATATGAAGAAAAGAAGTTTGACAAGATTTGAACATTTGAAAAATTGCAGGCATGATCAAAATAAGGCTGGAAATTCAAGATCTAGAAGAAAGGTAGGAAAAGGGAAATCGCCTGGACTTTTTGAAGAAAAATATGAGGTTTTTGAAAATCGTCCAGGGTTTTAATAAAATTGTTGGAAAAAACAGATGAAATTTGAAAAATGATGTAAATTAAAAAGAAAATGATAAATAAAAGAGAATGCATTCAATCACATCCTACATAAACAATTATGCACATACAACATTCTCTAAGAAGCTGACTCTAAATGCATTAATTTTGAAAGAGCCTGTAGGACCGTAATTCTGACTCTAGGCTCAGATCATCTGTGTCCAATCATGCTATGCCGATATACTCGAACCGAGGCTCGATGTACGTGGCATAAAAATTTTATCTTTGGTTTTAGGCTTGTGTTTTCCTAACATCCTTGAGCGTCTGCCGATATACGTTGGACTATGGCCCTTGGTACGTGGCAGGTGGGTGTTAGCCCAAATAAGTGGCCCAGTTATGAGGCTTTGTCCCGAACTATGGTTCTGGAAGAAAGCCCAGCAACGTGAAGACCGGGTAGACATAGGTGGGGTGGTTTTTTGAAAATATAAGCACATGCAAGCAAACAGAAGGCTCTAAGTCCTAAAGAGATAGAGATTTTTAAAAATCTTGAAGAAGCAAACATTGTTTTCATACAAATCCTAGATTGAGGAGTGTTGTATTTCATACCCAAGTCTATGTGAGCATGAATAATTCTCCTCAATTTGGTTCTACCAAACCATATCTAGTCTACAAGCAATCCATGTCAGCTAGGTTCAAGCCTAGGCTCCTAGGTTCACATGATATCAGAAAGTAAAGCTCACATTCTATAGAATACGATTTTGATAATTGAGCTAAGTCAAGCACACAATTGATCAGGTGAAGACAAGTCCCATCTTGGTCTCCAAACCTATTATCATCGTAAAAAATTTCCCTCCCTCTGCGAGAGAAAGAAGTGATTCTGTGAGTCAAACTCGACCAAGGTTTTGAAAATTGGTTTTGAAAATTACTCACCTCCGTTATGAAAATTTGCGAGAAAATTCCGTGGAATGGGATCCGTCTGTCGGTATGAGGTTCAACCGTTCCTGGCGCATTTACCAGGGGTAATCGAACCAAGGATCAAAAGTGTGCTTCGACTAAGTTCAATTATCTAAATGATGCTCTTTTTCCTAAAATGCACAAAGAATTAGGCATGTGCTATGGAATTTTGAAAATAATGCAAGTTTGAGAAATATGATGTTTGCTTGGAAAATTGAAATGTGCTGGGAAAATGCTTGGGAAAATCATTAAATTTCATTTAAAATTAGGAATTGTATTGGAAAATAAATCTTGAAGGGAAAATTGATTCTCAGAAAAACTTGGACTTTGAGAAAATCGAATTTGACATTTGGATTACTTTTCTGAGAAAATGGATTTAAGAATTCTGAGAAAAATCAATTTCATAAGTAATTCAAGGACTTTGGGAAAATCAATTTAGGGATTTGAAAATGAAATTGAGAATGTGGAAATCTTGGAAAATCATGATTTGAACATGTGAAATACTTTGAAATATTATTGGAAAACTCAGAGTTTTTAAGAAAATCAAATTCTGGGAAAGACTTAGAAAGTTCTGAGAAAATCGATTTCTCTGAAATGGAATTGGGAAATGAGTTTGAAAATGATGAAAATTGAATGAATGAATATGAATTTCAAAGAGAATTCTTTAAAGAATTGGGAAAATCCTTTTGAAATTTTAAGAAATGCAGTGCATTTTTAAAGTTAGCCTAAGAGTGTAGGTTGAATGTGGCTAATACGAAGATCACAAATCTGGGTTTCATTCGTATTCTCACTATGGCCAAAAATACGAATTCCACCAAGTTTGTCAACTCCATAAGAGATTATGCATGTGCCATTCGTGTCAACCACAGTGGATTTGAAATAAATACACGTGAATCATACATCAGATATTGAAATTTGCATAATTAAACTATATGCAATGCAGTCCTATTCTATGCAGGAAATGTAACTCTTATTCCAAATTATTACAACTTGATATTACATTGAATTGAATAAAGAAAAATCTTCTTCTTGAATGTTCCTGCAAAACTAGAAAATATGTTAGCACACAAATGTAGGTTTATCTGGATTTATCCAAAAATATTGGGAAATTATCAGATATTATCCATATGTAAACCCAATTCATACCTCCCTGATATAAACATGAGAAACATATAATGACAATTCAAAAAATAAAACTTAGAAATTTTAAATTGAGGTCAGAATGACCAAAATGCTCCTGATGACCTTGAAATCAGGGTTTTCTAAAAGAAATTTTATAAAATTTAGAAATTTGAAAATCAAATGAAATAAAATGAAACACAATATGATGTAATATGATGATATGCATGAAAATTTATAGAATTAAAGATTGGAATTTTGAAATTGAGATCAAAATGACCAAAATGCCCCTGATAACAAGACTATGGCCTTGAAACCAGGGTTTTCTGAAATAAATTTTGCAAAAAGTTAAAATGTGAAGTGCAAATGATATTGAAATTAACCCTAATATGATACTATATGCTTATTTACATGATAAACACCCTAAAATAGCAAAAATATCAAAAATTACTGAATTTAACTTGATTTTCGCTTGATTTTCGCCTCTGAATTTAAAGATTAACTAACACACAAAGAAAATGAGCTTGAAATTGAGCCAAATTTGGCATGGACACCTAGAATGACTCTAATAACATAATGGAATTCGAAAACTAATATTTTTGTCATTTTTTAATATGGAAATTGATTAAAAATTTGAGAAAATCCTAATTTTTTCCTAAAATTCTAAATCTAACCTAATGAAAAAGGAATTTCAGGTACTAACCTACCATAGAAACTTTCCAAATTTTATGAGGGTGACAGGGGACAGTTAGGCAAAGATTTTTTTCTTTTACGGTTTTGGGATTTGACCTATGCTCGGAGCTTGACAGCTCTGGCAAGTCAGATCGGAATCCGGCAACTTTAGAACTTAGGGCAGACTGACAGGTTTCGGGAAACATTATGAGAAAAATAGAAAACAGTGGCCAAAATCTCTGAATTTTTCAGCGAAGATCCCTGACACAGAGGAACAATTCTTTTTTTGACAGTTTTTGCATTGGACCTACGGATTTGATGGACGTAGAGGTTTATCATACCTCTAATTCTGATAAAATCTAACTAACAGGGATTTAGCTAATAAATTTGTAAAATTTGAAAAACTAGGAATCTGAACCCTAAAAATCTTGAAATTATGAAAAATGACAGAAGAGATTATTAGGAACAACTCCACTGTTGATGGTTTTGGCATTAGACCTACGGGTTGATGTGCCGCAGCAGATTAAAGTCGGTCTAGACCCTGACAAATAGATGACAAGGTTTTCACAGGGGTTTGCAAAACCCGAAATTCGAAAGGAACTAAATCCTTTTAGAAAAATTTAGAAAAATACATGAGACTAGTAGATCCTTCCACAGATCTACTACATTTTTTAGAGAAGGATTCGGATCTCCCATGGGAAAGATCTCAGACCGACAACCCTACTAAAGGGAGATCTGGAATTTCTAGAGGGTTCAAAATCTGATTCGCTTTTGGATTTATTTAATGGGGTTAGAAAATCCAAATTGATTCAAATCTTTGGCAGGGGATCACAAATACATGAAGGCACTCACAACAAAATTTTTAGGATTTATTTAATAAAAATTAAGCATGAAATAATAGTTGGACTACGCATATGGGATAAATCCTATGAATATTAGATAACCATTAACAAAAACTAATGAAATACCCATGATAACAGGAAAATAAACTAAAATAATACCTAAAACACACAATATGCAAACAAAAAATAAAAGAATCAGGGAGATGAAGTGTCTACTTGATATATCTATTGATATGAGGGGGGATCTGATCCATCCATCGGATGGATCCCCTCCTCCATGTAGCCTTAACAAAATCCCCTTTTTTTATCTTTGTAACATAAATCTAGTTCCCAACTGGTTTTTTTTTTCTTTCTCTTTTTGTTTTAAGGGGCTCATCAAAAGAAAGAGGTAAAACGGATTTTACCTTGGAAGAGACTTGGAGATGCGGTAATGGAAGCTTGTTGTCAAGGCTGGATATGCTGCAGTGGATGAAGACGTGGCTGGAGGTTGCAGATGTTGAAGGAGGTGGTAGCCACCACTGTGGTGGTTGAAGCAAGAAGGTGGTACACCGGTTAAGGGAAGGACTGCAACCAAGTAGAGGCTGGAGAGGACTTGTTGTGATGGAGCCGGTTGAGGTGCTTCAAGGTGAAAGGAGGAGGTTGTGGAGGAAACACCTGTGGCTGGACTTTGCTTACTCGTTGGGATTGTGGCTGGAGGTGTTGCTACTTGCATGTGGGTGATGAAGGCTAGAGTCAAAAGGGGTTGAAGTTGTTGTGCTGCCACTTAGATATGTCCAGAGTGATACTTTTGCTGGAAGTGGAGGTAGGAGGTTGCAACAAAGAGGAGTATCCACCATGTGATTGCCTTGAAGGTGGTTGCCTTGGAGATGGTTGTCAAAGGCAAAGAAAGGTTGCTACCATGGAGAAGATGAAGCCTTTGAAAAGAAGTTTATGCTCAACCATGTAGGTGCTCTTTTTTTTCATTAAAAACCAAAAAAAACTTAGGTTTTAATTGGAATAGACTTAGGGTTGAGAGGGGCTAATGAAAAGGGAGTGAATGAGAGAGTTTGAGAGAGGGAGTCCACCGTATGGGTGTTGCTTGGAGAATAGAAAGAAAGAGGAGGTAATAAAGAGAGGATGAAAGGGAGGGAAAGAAAGAAGGGAAGGAAAGAAAAGAAGGAGAAGAAAGAAAAGAGGGAAGAAAAGGGAAAAGGAAAGAAAGAAGGAAAAAAAAAGAAGAGGGAAGAAGGGGATACGTGAATGAGAAAGAGGGAAAGAAAGGGGAGAAAGAAGAAGAAGAAAAGGAAGAAAAGAAGAAAGAAAAGAAAAGAGGGAAAAAGGAGAAAAGAAAGAAAAATAGAAAAGAAAAGGAAAATGGGTAGAGGGTTGGTCGACCCCTTTCTGGGTTCCACCACCTCAAATAAGATGAAATAAAAAAATTAAAAATAATAAATAAATAAAGAAAATAAGAAGAAAACAAATAACAAGAAAAGAATTTTTTATTGAAATGAAATAAAATTTATGGTGGCGCCACCTTGGAGTGAGCCCAGAGTGTTTTTGAAATTCATTTTGAAGATCAGAGGGGCAGAATGGTCTCTTAGAAAATTTTTGAACGAAATGAACTATTTTTGGCAGCTTTTGAAATGAGCTCAGAATTTGAAGTTTTATACCCCGTTGCGAAGCAAATCGAGTTTAGAATTTGAAAAACCAAGTTTGAAAAGAATCCAGATTGTTTTCTGGAGAAAATATTTCCAGATTTAGAAACCTGGGGGTAAAAATGTCAATTTTAGAAACCCAGGGTTTGAAATTGGTTTTTGAAAACTTTAAAACTCAAATCTTGATTGGAATTTTCAAAACTGGAGTTCTGGATCTCGAAAATGAAATAAAATGTGATGAAATGATGGAAAATGACGAGAAATGATATGAAATGTCATGCGAAATGCTAACCCTGAATGAAGAAATTTGGATATTGGACCCCGATTGACAATTGTACTAGTTCAGAAAGTGATAAAATTGGTGAAAATGGGCAAAATAGTTTAAGAAATGACTTTTGTCTCTGTTCGGCCAGAGCGACACTGAAAACTAAGGTTTGCGCTGGTTTGAACTGAAATGAACTGGATTGAGCTGGGTTTTAAAGTTTCAGAACTTAACTAGACTGACAAGACACTGACTCAACTGAACTCCCAGACTGAACGGTCCAGAAAAGCTGTCATTTTTAGATAAATGGCGAGAAATGATCACTGGAGTGAAGTGAATTACGAACACGAGCTAGATTTGAGCTAGAACAAAGATCAGTAACACTGAGATGAGCTAAAATTGAAGCTCGAACACTAGCTCAACTGGCTTGACTCAGCTCAATTTCAGCTGAAAGAGCTAGAATGGGCTCCTAAACACTTGGAAGTGGATTTGCACTAAAACTGGAACACTTGAACTCCTGGTGAGCTCAAGCTAGACTCAGAGGAATTTGACTGACTGGGAATGACTGACTCGGAGACAATTGGTTTGGATTTGAGTGAGAAATGAGCTCATTTCTGCAGAAATGATCCCATTTTGGCAGGAATAGTCAGAAATGGAAATTGCCTTCTCACTGTGAGCTCAGGTGAGCTCTAAATGATTGATATTCTAACTGTTCTGAGCTTGAGAATGAGCTTGGTTGACTCTGACTGACCAAGGGTTTGGGATGACCTAGGGGTAAAATGGTAATTTTCTGATACAAATTTGGGGTTTGACTCCTATACTGACCTACCAGGGTTGGCATTTACATGAGGGGTGCGTTTGAGAATGGATGAGGAAAATTTGGGGTGTTTACATAACCCTAAACTGATAATCGCTATACGATTTAGCAATAGTAGGTACAAATCATGGTAACTTCATAGTCGCTATACTGAGTAATCGCTATCACAGGAATCGTTATACATAATAAACTCAAAACTAGTAATAGCTATACGATTTAGCAAACATAAGTACAAATCATGGTAACTTCATAATCGTTATACCTGTTAATCACTAAACTAAGTAATTGCTATCAAAGAAAACACTATAAATAATAAACCCTAAATCAGTAATCGCTATACGATTTAGCAAACGTAAGTACAAATAATAGTATCTTCATAATCGCTATACTGAGTAATCGACATATTAAGTAATCACTATCATAGGAAACACTATAAGTAATAAACCCTAAAGTAGTAATCGCTATATGATTTAGCAAATGTAAGTACAAATCGTGGTAACTTCATAATCACTATACATAGTAAGCGCTATACAAAGTAATCGTTATCACAGGAATAACGATACATAATAAACTATAAGCCAGTAAGCGCTATACGTAAGTACAAATCATGAAAGAATTATATAATTACAAACCTAAGTTTATGTAGTCTTGTCGATTTTTCAGTGGCACTTCTCTGTTATACTTATTAAGGAAAGATTTATATAATTACAACAAGGAATGATAGAATTACAACATAGAATTATTAGGATACACAAATCACATAATATGTTTATTCACAGGCACTTGACGACTCAGATGGACATAGAAATCATCTCTTTCTTGGACTTGGTGGAGTCTCTTTATTTTGTGGCTTCTTAGTTCCCTTGATCTTATTAAATCCACTGGTAATTATCTCAACCAGTGACCCAATTTGTTTACTCAAATTCTACATGTCCTTCCGTAACTCCTTATTCTCACTCTCCAGTATCGCTAACCTTTGGTCGGATGATACCTTCTCCTTTGAGAGTTGTGTTTGCTCCTTATCTTGTACTGCAACAAAGGGAATCGTAGTATCCACCAAATGGACACGATGGAAATTATGTCTATGCTGGAGGACGACATGCTCGGTGGCAAGAGTGAACTCACTTTCAGGTTGCTTCTCCTCAATCTATTGATTTCCACGCATGGGTTGCCAATATTGTTTGAAATAGTTGGGGTCATATTGTCGTTTTTTATAATCATATGGTATGGCACAAACACCTCCTTTGTTTCAGCTATCCAATTGTTTCCTGAAGTGTTCGTGCCAATTCATGTTCCTGGCCCCACCATTATTCATCTTCCTTTTCAATACCACAAGCAATTTTGGTATCGATTGTTCCAAGCCAGCTTGTAGGAGTACTCGACTACCATGCTGCAACTCGGCTTCACATTTGCTAAATAGTCAAATATCGCAAACAGACAGTCTCACAGTCTCGAGAACAACCTTGTCATCTTTATCCTCCCCATCCCCATAAGGTCTCCACAGAACCTGTACAATCAAGATTATGGTTTAGATGTAGACATAATTATTCATGCAAAATGTTGAATGTGATAACGATTTGTACTAAGGAAAACAAAATGTTGAATGCAATGATTAGTTAAAAATGATAAACATTACAACAATTTACGCTAATGAAAGTTAGATGTAAATGCGATAACGATTTGTACTAAGGAATACAAAATCCTTAAGCGATGATTACTTAAGAATGCTAAACATTACAATGATTTATGCTAATGAAAGTTAGATGTAAATGTGATAACGATTTGTACTAAGAAAGACAAAATGCTGAATGTGATGATTACTTAAGAATGCTAAACATTACAATGATTTACGCTAATGAAAGTTAGATGCAAATGCGATAATGATTTGTACTAAGGAATACAAAATCCTTAAGCGATGATTACTTAAGAATGCTAAACATTACAATGATTTACGCTAATGAAAGTTAGATGCAAATGCGATAACGATTTGTACTAAGGAAGACAAAATCCTAAAGAGATGATTGCTTAAGAATGCTAAACATTACAATGATTTACGCTAATAAAAGATAGATGCAAATGCGATAACAATTTGTACTAAGGAAGACAAAATCTTAAAGTGATGATTACTTAAGAGTGCTAAACATTATAATGATTTACGCTAATGAAAGTTATATGCAAATGCGATAACGATTTGTAATAAGGAAGACAAAATCTTAAAGCGATGATTACTTAAGAATGCTAAACATTACAACGATTTTAAATCATTTACCTCATTTAATTGCAGCCCATCTAAAATAAAATGAGCATTTTCCTCCTTGACATTTATTGAAGCCCACTGGCCGATCTTGGGAAAACCATAAAGCGTAGGGCCACACTGAGATTGCAAGGCGACAATATGCTTCCATGTTCAGGCCTTAAAAATAATATATTAGTAAGACTACAACATTCAACGAGCTTAGTCCACAAGCACTAAATATATAATAAACAAATACCTAAACAAATGGCCAAAACCCCCCAATGGTTTTCGTACCTCTACTCACACAGTAAAGTTCACTGTACAAGTGTGCGAGCATAGCAGCACCCCATGCCCAGTTGTAGACTTCATCTAAGTCTTCCAGGAACTGCAGCCATAAGTAACTTATTCTCGAACCAGAACAATCGAAAAATAAAGTAAGTCCAAAAAAATAAAAAAGAAGCCGCGCAACTCTTGGTCAGCTGCTTCAGATGCACATGCAGCGGACCGGCCTTCTCATTTATTACAGAAAAAATGAACTTTCATCGATGAAAAATTGCTTCCACCAGAAATGCACTCACGTCATTCCTCCATCGACATTCCTATAAGGGCCATGCAATTGTCCCTTGGGTTATAGTTTGAATCCCGTGTTAGGATAGCACTTCCATGACATTTAAGACCCGTAATCCATGCCACATCTTCTAGGGTCATGGTGATCTCAAAAACCCGAAACTGGAATGTATTCGTCTTATGGTTCCACTTATTGACCAGGTGAGTCATGGTATTCCAGCAATTTTCAAAATAATGTTGGTCCAGAAGGCCGCCGAAGTGCATCTTATGTAATCAGTCCTTTTGATATTCACTCAGCTTTCTGAACCACGACAGAACTATAGGCCGCTGACACTGCCCTTTCAGCTTTTCACATGTTGCTCTGCTTCTCTTCTGACTTGCCTGTAACACAAAATATCAAATCACAATTAATCGTTATACATAGTAATCGTTATCATAGTAATCTCTATACAGAGTAATCGCTATCACAGTAATCGCTATACAGAGTAATCGTTGTACATAATAATCGCTATACATAGTAATCGCTATACAGAGTAATCGTTATTCATAGTAATCGCTATACATAATAATATCTACAATAATACATCATGACATACAGTAGTGATTAGCGTACCTTGGTCACACTTTTCTCCTCTTCATCCCCTCCCTTCCTCTGCTTTTATACTTCTTCCTTCCTTCTGTCCTTTGCGTTCATCGTCTGCTTTTTCCTTTCCCTGTAAAACCCATAGTTTTTAAGGATTATTAATAAAAAAGAACTCATTTTTTTTATCTCCAAATTAGAAATGTGTTTCTAGCTTTTGAATTTTATTTATTTATTTATTATATATTCATTTGTTCATTCAAGCCAATCAAGGTATAATTTGCATTTATAAAACTATTTTAGGCTATATATATATATATATATATATATATATATATATATATATATATATATATATATATTAAATATATTTTTGATGGAGTTTGTAAATTACTGGAGTGTATTTGTGTGTTATTTGGCTCTTGGTAATGATTTATAGGGTAATTTGCTATTTTTGGCTAATCTTATTATAATTGGCATTTTTTAAGTTTTTGGCATTTGTGATCGCACATGAAGGGCTCGTTGTATTGCTTGGGTAGTGTTATCATTGCAAAATTTTACTTTTGCAAGTCAAACTGACCTTTGAAAAAGATTTTGAAAATAACTCGCCTTCATTTTAAAATGCAGGATAATTTTGAAGAATGAGACTCGCCTGTCGGTACGAGGTCCAACCGTTCCTGACGCCATAACCAGAGATAATCAAATGAAGGATCAATCAAGTGTTTTGCTTTGCTCAACTTGTCTAAATCGATGTTCTATTCCCAAATGCATAAAGAATCAGGCATGTGCTATGACTTAGAGAAATTTTTTATTTGAAAAACATGATGTATGCTTGAGATACTTTAAAATATTTGGAAAAGGGGACACCTTGAAAATCATGAATCACATTGGAAAATGCCTTTAAAGAAAATAAAATTCGATTTATGAAGAAATCTTGGTATTTTTGAGAAAATCGATTTCTGAAGGAAACTTGGCTAATTTTTGAGAAAATCATTTTTTCTGAAATGGAATTGGAAAAAGGAATGGGCATATAGCCTTATGAAATTCTTTTCATGATGCATTCTAACCTAGATGATGCATGAATGCAATTTAAGAAAATATTTTCTGAAGAATTTATGGAAAATCATTGATAAAGAGATTTTTGTACCTTATAGAATTTAGATGAAATAAATTCTTTACATATCTCTGACTATGTCCACGAATTCATATTAAATATATCTCATTTGATTCGAAAATGAGAAAATATTTAGAAAAAGTTTGAAATATTCAATGATTTTGAAGATAGACTAAGAGTGTTGTAGGTTGATTGTGGCTTAAAAGAAGAAGATAAATCTGGATTTTGTTCGTATTCTGACTATGGCCATAAATACAAATTCAATCGAGTTTATCAAGTCCCTAGAAGCTAGTGAACGTGCCATTCGTGTAGATCATGGTGAATTTGAATATGCATGAATCATCATCCATCACACATTAATATTTACTGAAAAATTAAACTATATGCACATGCAAACCCTAATCTAAGCAAGAAAAGTAAATTCTTATTCCAAACTTACAATTAATTTACATCACTATTGAATTTAAATAAAGAAAAATAAAAGAAAATACAATCTTGAATATCCCTACAAAACTAGAAAACTTGTTAGTGAAGATATGTCAGCTTTTCTGGATTTATCCAATAATATCTAGAAATTACTAGATTTATCCAGATATAAGCTTTTTTCCATGTTTTCCTGAGATAAACATAATAAAACATGATATAAATTTGAAGAAATAATAAAAATAAACAACTTTGAAATTTAAAATTTAGAAAAAAAATGATAAAAATACCCCTAAAAACAAGATTATGGCCTTGAAATCAGGGTTTTCAAAAAAGATTTTTGTAAAAATTTGGATTTAGGGCTCAAATGGATTCAAATCAAATCCAAATCGGGTATGAAGTACCCTAACACGATTATAAACATGATCAAACCCTAAAAATATGAAAAACATGCATAAAAATTTGAAATATCAAAAAAGGAACAATTTTTAACAGTGTTTTACTCGAACCAGGACTCCGCGGGCATCACTGTTTTTGTAATTTAATCAAATAATATATCAAATGAAGTAAAAAATTAACCAAAATCGACATGAATAGTTCTTATAACCCTAAAATTAAAATAGAATCTAAAAAAATATGTTTTTGATATTATTTTGATTCAAAAATTGAATAAAACTGTAAAATATGTGATTTTATCTGTTGACATATACCTATCACAGTGTTAGACCCCAATCAAGGATCAAATCACAATAGAAATTTATAGAAAGATATTACACATAAAAAATAAAGATTTCCCTTTTTACAGATTGGAAAAATCATCTTTGGTTAGGGAGATAATGTTCCGACAATATAGGCTCAATTCTGACGAATATATAACGAGTTGAAATAAGTACATCTAGTTTTAGGTATAGGGAAATAAAGCAAATCATATTCAAAAATTATAAAATTTTAGCAGTGAACAACAGATACACAGAGGAAGATTTTTCATTCTACGGATCATCGATCGGATCTACGGTTAGGGAGATACGATTGACACAAGTCGATCTAGGGTTTAAACAAGATATATCAAGCTCTGAAAAAATTATTCTATTTTCTGACAAAGGAAAAATAGTAAAATGATGCATACAAATATGAAAACTTTACGGTAAATACTAGACGTCAAAATGAAACCACTTCAACTTACGGATCATCAATCAGATCTTTGACGAGGGAGATATCGCTTCTGCAAGTTGTTCCTGAATCTCAATAGCGATTTCATAGTTTAAAAATCACAGTTCGGTTTCTTATTTTTTTGACAGAGTTATATAACCCAAAATAATCTGGTTTTTTATCAAAAATCACTAACAAACCTGTGAATCAACCCTAAAAAATCATATTTTTTGATGAAAATTTAAACATGAAATAATATGATTTCTTCATATTCTGGATTAAAATACATAGATATTCGATAAAACATTAAAACCCCTAATCTAAATATAAAAAATAATACAAAAAATCTATAAATAACACAACAAAATTGGATTTGATGCTTGAATATGTAAAATAAACATTAATATGATAAGAAAATAAAATAAAAATTAGGGAATACATGGTTAGAATTCGATTTAGCCCTTGAAAAGAGAGATTTGACCCATTTAACAAGGAGAATCTCATCTTTTAATGGGCTTAAACATAAAAATTATTATTCTAAACTATTCTAATGAATTAAAAACATAAAATAAGCCATGGAGCAGCATTAGATCATGTTCTTGATTTTACTTTAGGGTTCTTGAAGGTAGATCATGCTTGAAATCCATATGCAAAGGGGTGGCAATGGTGGAAATCATGAAAAAAAATACAAAAAATAATAAAACTAATGAAATAATTCTAAAGAAAACTCACCTTAGATGTTGCTACAACAATGGAAGAGAGAGAGAGTTGCTGGCAGAGAGAGAGAGGGAGCTAGAAAAGGAGAGAAAAACATATAGGGGTCAACCCCCCCTTTTGCCCCTTTTTATAGTTTTTTTGAAAACACTAATTTAGAAAGAATTTTAGGTTAATTAAAACTTTCCTAAAATGACTACATGGGGGGGGGGGGGAGATTTTGGTGAAAACTCCTAACCTAAACTAACTCTAGCTAACTATCCTAATTAAACTAATGAAGTTCTAGATGACTTAGGAGACCCCATATGTGGCGCCACTTGGCTTTTTCAAAATCCTAATTTTTAAAACTTTAAAATCAAGGTTAAAATCTAAAGTAAAAAAAAAACTTTTAAAATCAAGTTTGGACTCTTTTAAACTCCTAACCTAACTAGGATACTAACTAATCTTAAGCTAACCCCAACTTCTTCAAATGTGGCGCCACACAGAGTGGGCCCCACTTGATTTTTCAAAAATGATTTTAAAATTTGAAAATACAGGTTTTCAAAAAAAAGGTTTAGAATGAGGTTGGTTTTGAAATCGAAGATTTTAAGTCCATCAGAGTTCTAAATGGATCAAGATTCCTCCAGATGTGGCACCAACTGAGTGGGCCCCACACCAGGTTTTTGAAAAAGTTAGAATAAAGATTAGAAATGGTTTCAAAACAGAATTAAAATCACCGAATGAAAATCAGAGGTTTTTAAAATAGAGTCCTAAGCGAACTGAAACTCTAGACCAGAGTCCTAAACCAACTGAAACTCTAAAATTTAGGTTTTTTGAAAGCCAAACAAAAAGTTTTTGAAGGTTTTCTCAAAACTAGTGAAAATAAGTCATAAAATGTAGTCAGGGTTAGAGTCCTAACTCAATCGAAACTCTGAAATAGAATCCTGAATCAACAGAAACTCTACAATTTAGACTAATTTTCAAAGAATGGATGAAAAGGTTTTTAAAACAAGTAGAATTGAAAGTGAAAATAAGATTCAGAATAGAGTCCTAACTGGATTAGGACTCTGGGACAAAGTTCTGATCAGATTAAAACTCTGGATTTTTGAAAGATAAACAAAAGAATTTTAAAAGATTTTCTCAGAATTTGATAAAATGAGCTAAAAAATGAAGTGAGGGTCAGAGTCTCAGTTCAACTGAAACTCTTGAAATAGAGTCCTAAGTTGACTAAAACTCTACAAAATAGGCAAAAAGGTTTAAGAAACAAGTGAAAATGGGAGTTAAAATAGAAATCAGAACAGAGTCCTGATCCAATCAGGACTCTGAGACAGAGTCCTAATTCAAATAGAACTCTAAAAATTTTGATTTTTTTGAAAACAAACAAGAAGATTTTGAGAGCTTTTCGCGAAAACAAGATGAAAACTGAAATCAGAACTATAGTTCTGATCCAACTGGGACTCTGGGACACAATCCTAAAATTTTGAAACTCTTGAATTTTGGATCTTTTGAAAGAAAACAAAGAGGTTTTGAAGGGTCTTTTCATAAATTGGTAAAAATGAATAAAATACGAGACCAGGATCAGAGTCCTAATCAACTAGGACTCTAAGATAGAGTCCTAGAATTTTGAAACTCTTGGGACTGAATTTGTTTTTGAAAAACAAGTAAAATAAAAGTGACAAGATGAAATCAGAGTAGAATTTTCACCTGATTAAGACTCTGGGGTAGAGCCCTAAAATTTCGAAACTCTGAGATAGAGTCCTAAAATTTTAATTTTTTATTTTTGAGAGATGAATGAAGAGATTTTTGAAAGATTTTCTAAAAATTGAAGTCAGGGTCAGAGTTCTGATCCAACTGAGACTCTGTAATAGAGTCTTGATTCAACTAAAACTCTGAGTTTTTTACTTCTTTCAAAAGATTTTCTCAAAAATAGGTGAAAATAGCAATGAAAGGTAGAGTCCTAATTCGACTGAAACTCTGAAGTAGAGTCTCGGTCCAACTAAAACTCTGAAATTTTGGGCCAAAACGGAAGATTTTGTTAAATTTTATTGAAAACAAGTAAAAATAGAGATGAAAAGCAGAGTCTTAGTCCGACTAAAACTCCATAATAGAGTCCTAGTTCGACTGAAACTCTGAAAAAGAGTCCTAATTCAACTAGGACTCTGAGATTTTGGCCAAAATAAAAGAAATGGATAAAAGAATAAGACTGCCTCTAATTTAAAACCAAAATGAAATTTTTAAAAAGGTTTAAAAAGTAAAAAGATAGAGTCCTGATCCAACTAGGACTTTAAAAATTTGAGAAATTTGAGGAATGAAGAAATCCAGAAATGACACCACCTAGATGGGTCTCACCAGAGAAATAAAATCAGTTAAAATTGATTTTAAAATGAATCTAGATCGTTTTGTGAAGAAAATAGTTTGAAATAAAAGAATATAAGGTCCTGGGGGTTAACAAAGGGCCAAATGTTGATTAAAACTCAGATATTTTGAATTGATTTTGAAAGAAAAGTTTTAAAATCGAATCTGGATTGAAAGATTTTGAAAAATAGGTGTGTTGGATCTCGAAAATGAGATGCAATGACATGCAATGCCATGAAATGATATGCCAAATGCATGCAGTGATATGCAATGACACATGAAATATAAACCCTGGATGAAAAACTTGGAATCCCAAACCCCTGGCAGACACAAAGGTTTGGAAATTCTCATCTGAGGATGAGAACTGACAATTGAAATTAAGCCAAAATGAGGATCGAATCTTGATTGTAGGATGAAGTATTGAACTTTATTATAAAATTTAGGCTATGAATAGCCCTGGCTCAAATGTTGACCAGTTAGTTCCCTGAAGGCTGCAGAGAGTGGGTCCCAATGGCAAAGGAAAGGACTTATGAATGAAGATAGAAAATTTGGGATGTTTACAGATGCCCCTCCTTGCTACTAAGCCGGTTGAAGGTCGAGCTTAGTGGCAAAGAAAAACATGTCAAATTTAGACTATAAAATGCCCCAGTTAAAAGAATCTAACTAGGTATGAAAGAATTAGCTTTGGTGATAATGGTAGATAAGAAATGGAGAATTAAGAAGAAAATTCACCTCATCGGAATGAGGCTCAGGCTTAGCCCTTAACCTGGATGGGACAAAAAATACCTCATGGAAGAACAAGGTTCAGGCTTGACCCTTGACCTGAACGGGGAAAATAGAATAGAGAAGAAAATTTACCTCATCGAAATGAGGCTCATGCTTCGCCCTTAACCTGAACGGGGAAAAATAGTGAAATCCTCGAAAGAAGAAACCATGATGGAACCTTCGGATTTTGCACAATAAATCTAAGAGGGGTTTGCAAAAGGATAAACGGGGGTTCCTAAAGCTTGAAAAGAGATTGATTTTGGACGTCTCATTGCTGAGATTGAATGGCTTTTAAAATAGATGACCTTTTGTAGAAACAATTCAGGTTTAACCCTTACCCTGAACGAGAACTGTCTATGGTGGGACAATGGAGTACATAGGGAAGTGTGTGAATCTAAGAGCCTAGGCCCTTAGATTAAAAACAGGAGGGAAGGATCTTGAAAACTCTCGTTATCAAGCCCTAAAGCGGGATAAAACAATGCCAGGATATATCAAAATACACATCAAGCTCTCACTTCATGTTGGGATAACTTGAAAAGATTGCCAATAAGATAAAAATTGTATTTGATTCAAAATAATTAAAATGTAAGCACATTTGTTTGAAAGATATATTCCATTTTCTACCTAGAGTATTACCTCCAACTGGGATAACTCCGCAGAATCCAAAATTAAATTATTGTTGTTGAGTTTCTTCAAGGAAGCTACCCATTTCCTTGATATGAAAAGAAATGAATTTGTTCTCAGTATCATAAAAGCAATTATTGAAAGGATATTGATAAAGAATTTCACATAAATAAAGAGGATTCTTGGCAGTTTTGGCAGTCTGATATTTAGGGTTTACCCATGATGAACTTTTTGCACTCTTTTGAGACATAGAGAATGAGTTTTTCTTGGGGTTTGGCGAGAATTTTATCACATCAACCTTCAACTCGGTGATCTTCTGATTTTTCCTAGAAGGGCACATCACAAACTCCTTCAACTTGGAGAAGATTCTGAGTCTTCTTTGGTCCCAGGAATTTATATTAATAATAGTGTCTCTTTAATTGAAATCTCTTGATAATCTTTTACGCTCTTTTGAGACATGAAAAGTAAGTTCTCTTAGGATTTGGTGAGAATTTCATCACATCAGCCTTCATCTTGGTGATGTTCTGATTTCCCCTGGAAGGACACGTCACATGCTCCTTCAACTCGGAGATGATTCGAGTCTTCTTTAGTCCCAAGAATTATATTGATAAAATTGTCTCATTGGACTAAAAATCTCTTTATGATAACAGTCATCAAATATCTTTTAGGGATTGGTGGGAGGTTCATCGCATCAGCCTTCAACTTGACGATGATTTGAACTTTCCCTGGAAGAACACGTCACATGCTCTTTCAATTTGAAGATGATCCGAGTCTTCTTTGGCCTTGGAGGTCTAGCTCATTCACTAGTCTTCAACTCGATGATGATTGAGAGATCCCTTTTGCTGATAATTGATTGTAACTTGATTGATTGGAAAGATATAAAAATTGAGTGGATTCTTTTTATCGCCCAGGATACTTTCATTGCCTTATTACCAAAAGAATAATCTTTAGAAATGTGCCATAGTTATGATCAATATCAGTTCACTTACGGCTTCTCGACATCATTGAATTTTTCCTTTGTCGGTAATATCAAGAATTTTTCTTCGTTCTTTTGGTTGACCAACAAAAAAGAGCTTGAATTTTCTTCTTTCTTTACAGAAGCTTTATCCTTTTGGAAGAAATATTGAAGGTAATATGAGGTAAGATTTTTTGCAATAAAGTTTTGGTCAAAACTCATCTCTAGGCTTCTCTTATGGAAAGGTAGCCGATAACAAAGGTCGAGAAAAATATCATAAAGGAGCGAGTCCATCACACTCTTCCTGGAAAAGGGCCCTCAATGATAGGATGGCCTAACAAAAAATACTGGGGGGTCACAAGGAGAACGAGCTTCCATCGAAGCTCTCCCTGGAAAAAGGGTTCCTTGTGTGATAATAAAAAATTGCTTTACAAATTGTTCACGGAACACGAGTTCCTTCAAACTCTTCCAAAAAAAGGGTTTAGCGAACCAACAAAATTGCATGTGAAAAGAGCGAGCTCCCTCGAACTCTCTCTGGAAAAAAAGGTTTTTCACAAGAAAAAAGATTGATAATTGATTTTGAGCCAATTAGCAAACGAGTTCGACACAATGGTCAAATCTTGGATGACCATGATTGGCAGATACAACCCGAAGGTTAGAAAAATAATGATTTTCATAGAATTGATAACCCAAAGGTTTGCTTGGTAAAAATTGATGACAAGAGATTTGACTGACAAAATTGATGAAATGGGCGGCCCCCGTAGGTCTGATTGATAAAATTTGGTTGATAAAAATTGATTAACCCGAAGGTTTGAAAATGATTGATTTTGAAAAAATTGGTGATCTGAAGGTCGGTTGGATAGACTGGAGTGACCCGAAGGTCTGATAAAGATTATTTAGCTCGCAGATCTGAAGATTGGCATTGAGCTTGGACCCTAATGCGAGTCTAGTGTTTGGATTGCGAACAATATGAAAACTGAATTTTGAAGAAGCACCAGCACGAACATTAGGTTTTGAAAAAGTACTAGCGCAAACACTGGGTTTTGAAAACAGAGTACCAGCGCGAGCACTGGGTTTTGAAAAAGTACCAGCACAAACACTGGATTTTGGAAAAGTATCAGCGCAAAGCTGGGTTTGGAAGGAAATTTAGAGTCGAAACTCGAGTTTTTAAAAGAAAACTAGACAAATTGGATTTGAAAGAAGATTCTAGTCGGAACTTGGATTTTCTAGACCAATTTCTTGAATTTGAAAGGAGGTTCGAGTAGAGACTCGAATTTTCAAAGAAAAACTAAACGAATTGGATTTGGGAGAAAGCTTGAGTCGAAACTCAGATTTTCTAGACCAATTTCTTGAATTTAGAAGAAGGAAAATTAGATGAATTGGATTTGGGAGAAAACTCGAGTCGAAACTTGAATTTTCTAGACCAATTTCTTGAATTTAGAAGAAGGAAAATTAGATGAATTGGATTTGGAAGAAAGCTCAAGTCGGAACTCGAATTTTCTAGACCAATTTCTTGAATTTAGAAGAAGGAAAATTAGATGAATTGGATTTAAAAGAAAATTCGAGTCGGAACTTGGATCTTCTAGACCAATTCTGAAATTTAAAAGAAGAAAAATTAGATAAATTGGATTTGGAAGAGAATTCGAGTCGGAATTCAAATTTTCTAGACCAATTCTTAATTTTGAATTTGAAAATTGGCTTGAAAGCTGAATTTTGAAAGTTTGATCAGTACGAAGACTGAACTTAAAAGTTCGACCAATAAAAATCAGATTTAGGAAGTTCGACTAGTAAAAACTGGATTTAGGAAGTTTGACAAGTGAAAATTGGATTTATGTGGGTTCGACCAGTAGAATTGGATTTTGGAAGTTCGACCAATAAAAACTAGATTCAGGGAGTTCGACCAGGAAAAACTGGATTTAGGAAATTCAACCAGTGAAAACTGGATATAGGAAGTTTGACCAGTAAAAACTGGATATAGAAAGTTCGACCAATGAAAACTGGATTTAGGAAGTTCGACCAGTAAAATCTGGATTTAGAGAATAGGTTTAACCCAAAGGTTGATTTTGGCCTGCCCAACCAAAATGGTTTTGATAAAAGATTTGACCCAAAGGTCAAATTTGAAAAAGACTAGTGTTTTGAAAAGTACTTATTGATTGTGATGGGAGATTTTCAATCTTTGCTCTCACGATGACTTAGACAATTTGTCGGTGTCTCAGGATTTATCCCTTATCCTGAATGGGTAAATAAAGTTGATGCAAATGCAAAAATGGATGCAAACAAATACAAATATATGCAAATGAATGATGAAAGATTTCGTTTGATCCTGTCTGCATACAGGACATAATTGATATTTAATGCCTCAGTGTAACTAGGGAGTAAGATGTTGGACAAAGGATAAATAATTGATATTTAATGAATGCTCTCTGAAGATAACAGTGAAAAGATTGACGTTGTGCTTCTTGATTGATTTGGGAGATACTCTGAAAGAAGTCATTCCTCACAAGAAGGCATTTTGCAAAGAAGGAGAAATACAAAGGATGGCGCCGAGTTATGAGGAAAGTTGATAATTTTATTGATGCATTGAAGGGAGATGAATAACAAAGCAATACGAGAAATGGGACTACATTGCCCCTCCAAAATGACAAAAGCAAAATGAAAGAAGTGATATAGCATTTGCATCATCCTTCTTCTTTGCATCCCAAAAGGATGTTGGCAGGATATCGAATCGATTCTCTAACTGCCTCAAAAAGTCCTCTGTCGATGCAATCCTACACGATGTTCTTGAAGATGAAGCAACATTCGATATCATGCCCCGTTGTTCGGTGAAACTTGCAAAATCAATCTTTCCATTTGCTTTTTGCGATAAGAGGATCAACAATCTTTGGGAGTTTAACCATTCCCTTGACCAGCATATGATCAAGGATCTTTTTGAGGGGTTGGTCTAGAGGAGTAAATTCGCGATCGTAATCTTCAATTCTCTGTGCAGCATTAAATTCCCTGAGAATGTCATTTTGTATCATCGCATGAGCATTTCATATCACTTCACGGCACAACATGTCATTTCGAGGTCCAGAACTCATGATTTTAAAATTCTTAATCTAGATTTGAATTTCAAACTATTTCAAAATCAATTTCCAACCCCTGGGTCTTCAAAATTACTATCTTTTCTCATTTTACCCCCAGGACCCTGAATCTCAAAATATTTTCTCAGGAAAATGCTCTGGATAATTTTCAATAGTGATTTTGTCAGCTAGACCGATTCTGCTTGAAGAATGGGACAAAGTTTTGAATTTAGAATTTTATCCAAAATGGACTTTGAATTTTATAAAATCTCTTCATTTTACTTTTTTATCAACAATTTCAAAGAAAAATCATTTTATGAATCTGTCTTGAAAAGCCATCTATTTTCAAGTTTTTCAAAATTAGGCCAAGTCTCATCTCTTATTTGTCAATTAGGATAGGTTTTATAAAAAAATTCCAAAAAGAGGTTTTACGATTTAAGATTTCAAATTTGCTTTTACCTCAATAAAAAAAGCAAAGTGGGACTCACCCTAAGGTGGCGTCACACTAGCCTTTCTCAAATCAGGTTTAGCTTTTGAAAAAGACAATATATCTATATCTATATATATATATATATATATAATAGCTTCTCCTGAGGTGGTGTCATTTGGTGTCTCCTCATTTTCTGCAGCCATGTGGCAATGTGGGGGCCGCCTTGCGGTGGCGCCACATGTGCCTTTCTTCGGAAAAGTTGAAATTCAAAAATCCCCAGAACATAGGAGCCTTGTCTCTGAGTTGGTGCCACTTGGCCCTTTTTCTCTCCTTCCATCCTCTGCCATGTGTCAGTGTGGGGTTCACCCAGAGGTGGTGCCACATGTCATTCTCTCTCCTTCCATCATCTACCATGTGTCAGTGTAGGGTTCACCCAAAGGTGGTGCCACATGTCATTTTCTCTCTCCTTCCATCCTCTGCCATGTGTCATTCTCTCTCCTTTTCATTTGTTGCCAATTGGCAATGTGGGGTCACCCTGAGGTGACGCCACATGGCCTTTCTCTGTCATCCCCAGCAATTGCCATGTGTCTCCCCTATTTCTTTCTTTTTTAATTTCCTAACACGTGTCACTGTGGGGCCAACCAAAGGTGGTGCCAACCAAAGGTGGCACCACATGTCCATCTCTCCCTTCTCCAGAAAAAGCAAAAAAGGCAATTTGAAATTCAAAATTACCAGAAAAGAGGGGCGCCCCACCCTGATGTGGCGCCATCTCTGGAAAGCTCTCTTCAAAAATAGCCTTTTGGCTTGATTTTAGGAAAAAGCAAAAATCAAAATTCAAAAACTTCTGAAGTGGCGCCAAATGCTTCCTCTGCTCCTTCCCTCTGACACATGTCAGTGTAGAGCCACCCTGAGGTGGTGCCACATGGTAGTCTCTCATTCTTCCAGGAAAACAAGATTTTGAATCTCAAATAAAAGCAAATTCAAAAGGGGCGTCCCACCTTGAGGTGGCACAAATCCAGAGTTTTCTATTTGATTTTCTATTATATTTATTTTACAAAATCTTAAAGTGGGCCCACACATAGGTGGCGCCACACATAGGTGGCGCCACACTAGAGCTCCCTGCAGAGAAAATCAAGCCAACCTCATTTCAAAAAAAATCAAATCCAGCTGGGGTAGCATATTTATAAATATTCAATTTATTTTATTTCAAAAAAAATCCAAGGTGGCATTCTCTGAGATGGCACCACATGGAGGGTCCAGATAGCATCTTGTTTGAATTTTAAAATCTCTCAGAAATCTATAAATACCATAGCTCACGCCCAGTCTAAAGGGACTTTCTTTTTTTATCTGAATTTCAACCTGAGTTTTAATTTCAAGTTCCCTTTTCCTTCCCTGAGTCCACACCCTCCTTTGGGTCCATTTGGGACTTTCCATCTGAGTCCCTACCCAGCTCACGCCATTCAAAGCCAGACCTAAGAGCAAGGGTCGAATTCCACACGCATCCTGAGGTTTGAAGCTCCAGAAACACCAGAAGAATACAAGGTGAGCTCCCATTCAAGTTAATTTTATATATAATCATATTAATGTATTGAAATAATATTCTTATATTCATTTATATACTGAAATTCGTATATGATCATATGGATTTGTCATTTTAAAGAAAGGGTTTGTCCGGACAATGGATCGAATCTCTCTTATAAAAGGCATATAATAAATATATAGTCTACATCCTTGGTTCATTCATTTTTTTAGCATTTCATCATAATCATACACTATATAGGATAGATTTATATTTTGTTTCATTAAAATAGTATATTTTATGAATTTATTAGGTATTTTATGCATTATGTTTCATTTATGTAATTCTCTGTTTTTAGCAGTCAGTCCATACATCATATTATGTTCATGTTTTCTTCTAAAAATACCAAAAAATCATATGGTGTGTGGGTTGTTGTCTCTGATAATCTTAAAAAAAAATCAGAATTATTTGATCCCGTTTATTTTACTCAAAATTCAAAATGCTAGATCGAGTTTTAAGACCCGGGAAACACTAATGATAGCACATTTAAAATTGTAAAATCGAGATATCCCTCATGTGAGATTTGATTCCTGATCTGAAAAATGATATAAATTCAAGATTGAGTCTAGTATTTAATCTGATTTTATCAGATTTTTCTAAATTTGTCTGCTACCTGTACAAAATCTGAGACTTGATGCCACATGTCAGAGCCCAATATGAACTTTTGAGACTCTGGGTCGACTTGGGTCGACTGGTCCTCTCTGAGTATAACCCCAAATTCAGATCTGTAAAATAATAACTTCATGTTCTAAGTGTCCACTATTTGATTCTGGAATTTTAGATTTTTTAGAATGGTCTGCATATCAGTTCTATAATTTTAATGTCAGACTACTGTTTTGACAGCCATATCTGCTTTTCTAAATCTTGCATCTATCACTGTATTTTTATTTCTCTATCCGTGGACCAAATGTCAATACTGTAAACATGAAAGTTGCTTGTATACATGTTAGGAGTATTCCCTTAAAATTTTGGGAATTTTGATGGCAGATTATTATTTGTTGTCTGTTTTTGTGGCATTTTCTGTTAACTCCATGTCTATCAGAAACAAATCCCTGCTACCGAACGTGTCGTAAGTCAAATCCCTGAGTTGTAAAAACCAAAGTTGTTCATTTTTAGATTTTTCAGCATTCTGTATAATATTAGGAATTTCTATAGTGAACTGCTCTGTTATTGTGTAAAATATCATAGTTGGCTCGCGCCTGCAGGCAAAATTTGCTTATTTTAGAGTTGTATTTGAAGTTTTGCATCTAAG
The DNA here is from genome assembly GCF_984573655.1 of Nuphar pumila. NCBI lineage: Eukaryota > Viridiplantae > Streptophyta > Magnoliopsida > Nymphaeales > Nymphaeaceae > Nuphar > Nuphar pumila. The sequence continues at coordinate 82,827,764 of NC_143254.1, read as the reverse complement.
TCATACCATTGCATGTATTTTATCATTCTATATTGTTCCTAAAGGTAAAGGGATGCTCTCTGTCAAATTTGGTATAATTTAAAGATCATTTGATACTCGGATTAACCATATCATCCAAACAGCGCTCCCGCGGATCCAGATCCAAGCGAAAAACAAGCGAAATTCACCAGTTTGGCCAAACTTCCGATATTATTTCTGATTTTACAGTCTCACCATGTTTAGCCAGCATGTCATCATGTCTCATCATGCATTCCATCATCATTTGGTCCAATTCAAATTTCAAAAATCTCAAATTTTATCAAAATCCCTTCAAAAACCCTCATTTCAAAAGATATAACCTCAATATTAGGGGTATTTTGATCATTTTGACTATTATTCCGAATTTCAAGTCTTTATTATCTTATTTTTCTTTCATTTCATGATTTTCAAAACATAACCATATCAAGGAGGTATTGGATTGGGTTTATGTCCAGATAAATCCGATAATTTCAGGATATTATTGGAAAATCTTGGAAAAACCCACATATTTGAGCTAACCCAATTTCAAGCTTGGCAGGGATATTCAAAGGAAGGAGCTGGAGTCTATCTGCAATTTTCTTTCTTTTCTTCCATTCTATTTAATGATGTAATAATTAAATGTAACTTTGGAATAAGTGATTTAATTTCCTGCTTAGTTTAGGAAGCATTGCATATAGAAGTGCATTTAATATTATTTATCTTGTGATTCATGCATTTTATTTAGAAAATCAATGTAGATGAATACGAATGGCACGTGCACCAACTCTTAGGGAGTTGATGAACTCGGTGGAGTCCATATTTATGGCCCTAGTCGGAATATGGACGAGACCCAGATTCAGCATCTTCCTACTAGTCACACCGAGCCTACACTCTTAGGCTATCTTCCAAAATTCACCGCATATCTTTAATTTTTGCAAAATATTTTAGAATTAACTAAGTAAATTACAAGCATATTTACGGCCATAGTCGGAATATGTGGTAATTTTGCCTTAGTTTAATTTTAAAATTGCATATTTTCCTAAAAAAGATGTTTTCATAAAAAGGCATTCATTCAATTAAGATAGTTTGCATCATTCCTTCTTTTTCATAGAATCAAGAAAATTCCATTTTCAAGGAAATCGATTCTTCAAGGGTACTGTGAAAGTTTTCAAAGTTTGATTTTCCCCAAGCTAAGTTTTCCATGATTTTCCCGAAAGATGTTTCTTATCTTAGAATTCACTTCCAATTTTTCAAATAAAGATTTCCTTTATTTTCCAGAGTCAAAATCGATTTCCAACTCTAGGATTCCCAGAATTTCAATTTCCTAGGATTTGATTTCCTTTCTTAAGATAGTTTTTCCTATGAATCTTCAATCATTTTCTAAAGACGATTTTCAAAATTGGAGTTTTTTTTTTCTTGACAAATATTTTCCCTTCAAGTGTTGTCTTTTATCAAGAATTTACACTATTTTCTAAGGATTCTCATCCCTTCATGATTTTCCCAAAATCTTTAGAAACTTTCTTAAGATTTTCAAATCCTTTTATCAGGGTTTCCTCGAGAAATCGATTTCCATCTTTGCCTTAGAAACATTTTTCAACTCCAAAATATTTTCTAAGCATACATCAAGTTTTCTAACCTGCATTTTACAAAATTCCATAGCACATGCCTGAATTCTATGTGCATTTAGGATAGAACATGATTTTAATAATTTAACTAAGTCGAGCACACATTTGATCCTTGGTTCGAGTACCCCTGGTAAAGGTGCCAGGAACGGTCGAACCTCGTACCGACAGGTCGAGTCCCATTCTTCGAAATTTTCCTGCTATTTTCAAAACGGAGGCGAGTATTTTAAAACAATTTTCAAACTCTGGTCAAGTTTGAATCGCGGAAGGTTTACCTTCTCTCTCGCAGAGAAGGAAAAAATTTTGCGATGATAACAGGTTTGGCGATCGTGATGGGACCTGTTCTTATCTGATTAAAAGTGTGATTGACTTAGTTCAATTATCGAAACTATGTTCTCAAAATGTCAGCTCTTGTGCTTTCTGATATCATGCGAACTTAGGAGCCTAGATTATGACCTAGTTGACATTGATTGTATATAGCTTAGGCATGGTTTGGTAGGACTATATTGAGGAGATATTTTCATGCTCACATAGACTTAGGTCTAAACACAACTCTCCTCAATTTAGGATCTGAATGCAAACAATGTATGCTTCTTTAAAAGTTTTTAAAAATCTATCTCTCTAGGACTTAGAGCCTTCTATTTCTTGCATGTGCTTATTTTTTTAAACCCCTTTTACCTATCTTTACCTGGTCTTCATGCTGTTGGGCATTCTTTCAGAACCCTAGTTCGGGACAGAGCATCACAACCGGGTTACCTATTTGGGTTGACGCCCCCCTACCACGTACTAAGGGCCACAGTCCGAAGTATATCAGTAGGCGCTTAAGGATGTTGAGAAACTCAAGCCTAGAACCGGAGTTAAAATTCTATGCCACGTACTTCGGGTCTCAAGTTGAGTATATCAGCATAACTAGATTGGACAAAGATGATCTGAACTTAGAGTTAGGATTAGGGTCCTACAACTGCTTTTCAAAATGATGCATCTAGAGCCAACCTTTTAGGGAGTGCTGCATGTGCATAAATGTATGTGAAGAATGTGATTGTATGTACTTTACCTTTCTCAATTCCTTATATTTCTCATTTTTTTCTAAAATATTAGACCATTTTCCAATTACCGTTATTTTTTTCATTTTCATAAAATATTTCTCTTATTTTCTCCAAACCTTGGACGATTTTCCCAAATCATCTAATTTCTCTCAAAACTCTAGGTGATTTTTCAATCTTCCGTTCTACTCGATCTCAAATTTTCCACCTCATTTTTATCCTGCCTGCAATTTTTCAAAATTTCTGTATTTTTCCTAAGTCTGATTCTGAGTCTGTCTCTATTTTTTAGTTCGATGGCATCTAGTCAAATCCTATTTTTTCTAAAGGTCACATCTCCTACAAGGTGCGACAAGGTCATCCTGAACATCGAGCCCTTAGTACCAGAACTTTCATTCCCTGGTGGTACTATTCATGGCTCAAAAGCTTTTCTCGCATGTTCCCAGACCATCTGAGTGAGTGTGGATTAGAATTGGCATCAACAGTCGGAAAGCAGACAGTAAATGAAAACCCGATACATGCAATGGCAGAGTGATGGAACCCACGTACATGCACCTTTTGGTTCCCATGGGAAGAGATGGATCTTTTAATGGGTGAATTTTCAGAGATTATGGGATTACCAGAACCAGCTGGTAAACCAGAAGATCCGTTGGAGCATCAATTTTTTATTAATATCAAGGGTTTGGACCCTCGAGATGCCTTATATTGTATGACAGGTCGCCGATCTTGGCCTCTAATCCAGATGGATGGAAATGAACATGTCAATCTGCTTGAGTTGTACCATCAGAACGGGACATTCGTTGAAGTCAACTCACTATCAAGAACGACTAGAGAAAGAATTCAGAACGCAATGGTTCTATGTACTGTAGGATTGGCCCTCTTCCCAGACGGACAAAACTACATGGATATTAGAATAATCCAGCTCATGAGAAGATGGGGAAGTCGACAGACCAATCGTCTCTCCATAGCCATGGCAGTGCTCGCCTTCCTGTACCGAGGGTTGACTCGCTTCGCACTCGGAGAGTCCATCTTAGTTGAAGGATGCATTTACGCACTTCAATCCTGGTTCTTTCAACACATTCCAGCCCGAGCAAATTCTTTCAGATACAATAGTCAAGCGCACCTTTCAGTGGCGCAATATTGATCCATGATCGACAACATTCAGGAAGAGGACATCGTCTGGGACTACTTTGATTGACAATTATCCCCTCCCAGATACACATATGTTTATGGAAAGCGATTCAAGTTACTGGGGCCATTCTTCTGCACTTATTATCAGTCAGAGCGATGTGTTCGACAATTCTCTTAGAGGCAGCAGTACATCGAAGCTCGACTACTATCAGAAGTTACGCCAGAATTTGATCTCACCTCTGCACAATGGTCCAGGGCATATCATTCTGCCCACTACGGTTGGGACTCCTTTATTACTCTCAAATTCTTTTCTGGTCCTAAAGTGTCTGCCAACTATTATGAATGGTGGCAAATTGTTTGTCCTCCACCTCTTTGTCAAGATCAATAAAATCATATTTTTTCATTCCAATAAAATTTTCTCTCTTTCTATCATGTTTTGACGACCTCACCTAGGTAACAAGGCACATTTTTTGTTGTTTATTTTCTTGCAAAGAATGACAACACCATTGTCGTGATTCCTGCAATGACTCAATCTCTAGTGATGGGATACTTTTTCAATTGTCTACCATATTTCCAGCAAATATTTCTTCTAGAAAAAATGAATTCCCACATAATCTAATCAGGTCTTTGCCCTACAGAGAGCATTCACAATATTTGATGGTTCAGACAAGGTCAAGAAAAAAGACAACATCATCTTAGTACTCATCAGCTTCAGAAGAAGAGATGGATTCTTTGCGTTCATTCAGAAGTCAGAGTCAACAAGAGAACGATGGCATAGATTTGTAGATGTATGCCATGTTACAGAAGATTATGAACAAAATGATGAGCGAGCAAACCGGGATCAGCTCAGAGAAGAACCCATTCAGACAGAAGTTCCGTGGTCACAAGGCTAAGAAATCCATAAAGACTTCCAAGAAGAAGGTTCAGCCAGAAGATATCATAGATGGAACAGAATTAGCAGAAGATACCGATGAGGAATATGAGGCGCCCCCAACATTTCAAAAATATGGCCGGGAGCAAAGGGGTGCCCTCAAACTAAAAAGTCAGGTCATAGATGATCCTCTACAAGCACAGTTCAGGGAAATGGCTAGAGTTGTCAAAGATCTACAAGCCCGGGACAAGGGCAAGAAAGTCTTCACCAGCAAGGACTTCTATGATGGTTTAGAAGAGGATGATGATCTTGAAAACCTTCTCCAAAAATTCATCAAGTTCGACGGTTCTGGCGACCCCAAAGCACATCTCATCATGTTTTTCGTCGAATGCTCAAGGTTCAAGAGGGACAACAGAGCACTATTTCTATGCTTCCCCCACAGCTTGGAAGGAGTTGAAGCTAAATGGTATGTTGAGCATATCAACCCCATCGAGCTCAAGGAGTTTGATAAAGTTATGAATCTTTTTATTGAACGCTTTCTGTTCAACACGGAAGCGCTCCCAACATTAAGTCATCTCTACAATCTAAGATAGAGTGAAAATGAAAAGGCAAAGGATTTCATTCATTGATGGAGGTCAGCTTGAAACAAAATAAGGGACCCCATATCAGAGAGACATGATTTATCCCTGATCCTCAACAATTTTTTGCAGCCTTTGAGAGGATTAATCTCCATTGCGCTATCCAGGACTTTTATCGAGCTGACTGAACGAGCCGAATTGCTCGAGCTAAGCGTGGAGAATGGAGTCTATGAGGGTTTCACATTTTCCAAGAATAACCACCAGGGTGAGCAGAAAAAGAAAGCTCATTTCATATATTATGCCAGCAATAACAGCCACAATCCTTATAAGGGGCAGAAGAAAGACTACTGTTATGGTGCAAGCAATTCCAAAGGTGATCAAAAAGGGAAACCTACTCCCCAACACAAACAAGCCCCCTCAACAAGATCAAGGGCCAAAACTGCGCGAGAAGACTAAGCATGAAGGGTGAAGCTACAACAGAAAATTCACTCCTCTGGACCAATCACTCGAAGATGTGCTCGAGTATATGTTGTCGAAGGAAATGATTAAGTTGCCTAGATTGGTCGATCCCCCTATGCCCATGGAGAGGTTGAAAGACCAATTCTGCAAGTTTCACAGACACTGAGAACTACTTCATTCTCAAAAACATCATTCAGGATTATATCGACAAGAATCTATTGGTGGAAGGAGATGAAGATGAGAAGATGGACATTCTAAATCAACCATTTCCTCCGCACACCACAGCAGTAATCACTGAACAGCTCTTCCAGCCACAAGATCATATCCAGCCATGCTCCAGTCAAGATCTCCAGATCCAACATCAGGTTTTGGTGCTACGGCAAGCACCGCCAACCATTAAGAAAATGGACATAATTTCAGCTTTTGGTAAGCTGAAGGTGTCAGCAGAGCCAGCCAGAGCATTTCCTATAGCAGCCAGTCAAATTCCTTGGTTTCCAAAGCACTTTATCCAATCCATCCCAGATAAGGGAGAAGCAGCTGCTCCAAAGCCATTAACTACTTTGTCAAATGTTTTAATTTTGGACTTGGCTAAAAATTCTTGCAAGCATTAACAAGTACTGGACAATTTGCTTAGGAAGATTAAAGTTAAGCCCAGTACTACGCCTGAAGACATGGCTCAAATTATAAATTCAGTCATGACAAATGCGCCAATCACCTTCTCGGATGAAGACCTTCTAAAGCCTCACACCTTCCATAACAATGCCCTGTACATCGTCATTCAAGCAAGGGGAATGACAGTACCTCATGTACTAGTCGACGGAGGCAGCAGCCTCAATATATGTCCCGAGATGACAGTGAAGGCGCTAGGCATCAAGGATGAGGAGTATATTCTGGATCCCATCACTATCTATAGATTTGACAACCATGGCCAAACAACAAAAGGAAAGATCCTCCTAGAAGTATTCATCAACTATTCAGTGCATTCGGTGCTCTTTCATGTGGTCAATGTGCCACCCACCTATAATCTGCTTCTCGGGAGACCCTGGATCCACAATACAAATGTGGTGCCTTCCACTATTCATCAGTGTATAAAGTGATCCAAAGGTGGGATGTTCACCGCAGATATCCCTAGTATCAGGGAAAGGGAAGAAGTCAGTCTCAGAGAGAGTCTAGAAATACTCTAGACATCGGAGCCATTCATGCATACTGTAGCCATAACCCGATGGAGAGGTCCTCAGTTCTTCAAGATTGGAAGTCGACTCAACTACAACACTCTCAAAGATCACCCATTGTTTCCCCAGTTCATGAAAGCAAAGAAAGGATTTGATCTGCTTCTGAAACATGAGTACCAACCTTTCAAAGGCTTGGGCAAAAATGAAGATGGACGCATTGAACCAATGATTCTGGAGCATCATCCTCTCAAAGCAGAACTAGGATTTTCTGGCAAAAGCTCACAAAAGAAGACTGTTTTCGTTAAGGGGGCACATTGAGAACCATTTTTGTTATTTCCTTTTTCTATTCTTTTCAAAATAAATGTCGCATTCTATCAATGTCTTTGATCAATTCAAAATCAATAAAATTTCAAGTTTCTTTGTCTATCTGGATGCCATCTATCTCCTTACTCTATTTCCTCATTTTACAATTTCACGGTCATTTTATTCATGATTCTTTTCAAAAGCTATGATAGGTGATTTTTCCTGAATCAAGTTTCTTCTCCAAATTTCAGAATGCCTTCTCAATCCAAAGGCTTTTCAGAAGCCGGCAGCAATTCATCGAGTCAAAGCCAGCGCCTCATTTTGAAAAGGCTCACCAATTTTCTCAAACAACATGAGGAAGTATTTGCATGGACATATGAAGATATGCTGGGCTTAGATCCCAAATTAGTGGAACATCGCCTCATTTTGAAACCAGGTGTTAAGCCAGTCAAGCAGAAACTGAGAAAACTGGATCTCAGAATAGAACAACAAGTCAAAGAAGGACTCGAAGATTTGCTCAAAGAAGGGTTCATCCGAACTATTAACTATCCTGATTGGTTAGCCAATATTGTCGTTGTTCCAAAGAAAAATGACAAAGTGAGGATTTGCATAAACTTCAGAGACCTCAATAAAGCAACTCTGAAGGATAATTATCCACTTCCAAGTATTGATCTTCTGATCGACAGCACGACAGGACATGCCATGTTCTCTTTTATGGATGGATATTCTGGTTACAATCAGATTAAGTTGGTCGCCCGTGACCGATCAAAAACATCCTTCACTACACCTTGGGGCACTTTTTGTTATATCATCATGCCATTTGGGCTCAAGAACGTCAAAGCAACATATCAACGTGCAATGGCCATCATTTTCCACGATCAGATGCGCAAAATCATAGATGCATATGTTGATGACATCCTTGTGAAGTCCAAAGACAAAGAAGATCACCTCGAGGCTCTTGATCAAGTTTTTAAGTGACTCATTCTTTATAAGTTAAGACTCAACCCTCAGAAGTGTGTTTTCAGAGTTGAGTCACGCAAACTGTTGGGTTTTTTGGTTAGCAAAAAGGGGATAGAAGTGGATCCAGCTAAAGCAAAGGTCATCATTGACATGCCACCCCCAACAAATCTCAAAGAATTGTGTAGCCTTCAGGGACGCATGCAATCAATCCGGCAATTTATATCCAACTTGGCAATGAGATGTGAGCCTTTCAATCACTTACTCAGAAAAGGAGTGAAGTTCAAATGGAGACCAGAGTATCAGCAATCATTCGATCGTATCAAAAGGTATCTCCTCAACCCTTCAATCCTAAAGCTGCCAGAATTGGGAAAACCACTTTTGTTATACATCTCAGTCAATCAAGTCGCATGCGGCGAATTCTTGGGACAATACAAAGAAGGTAGCCTGATTGAGCACGTCATTTACTATATAAGTAAGACCTTCATAGACTATAAAAAGAAATACTCCCAAATAGAGAAGACCTGCTTAGCTCTGGTATGGACGTGTCAGAAGCTATGACACTACTTGCTGGCATCTGAAATCAAAATCTTGTCCAAACTCAATCCTCTCAAGTACATCCTAGAACAACATTTTCTCAGTGGACGGATCGCCAAATGGAAAATCTTGCTAATGCAGTATGACTTAGAATATGTCTCCTAGCAATCAATCAAAGGTCAAGCAATTGCAGATCAATTGGCTGACTTTCCTCTGGCAGAAGAAGGGAAAGTCGAAGATGACTTCCCTGATAAGCAAATATGCAATATTTAGCAATCCCCGGTCTGAAATTTATTTTTCGATGGTTCAAAGAACATGGCAGGAATAGGCATTGGGATCTTATTAATCACTCCTAAGAAGGAGATGATTCTCTTTTCTCTTAAGCTTGATTTCTCATACACCCACAACAAGGCCGAATATGAAGCCCTGATACAAGGTCTAAAGATTCTACTAGACTTCAACGTCAAGAGAGTGCATGCTTATGGTGACTCATTGCACGTCATCAATCAAATCCAAGTCGAATGGCAAGTCAAGAATAAGAAATTGCTTCCCTATCAAAAGATCGTCTTAGCTCTTACCAACAATTTTGAAGAATTTCAGCACTTCCATATCAAGAGAGACTTTAATCAAGTGGTTGATAGCCTAGCCAATCTAGGCTCTATTATGGCATTCAAAAATAGAGAATTTTGTCGGGCTTTTGAAATTGTGAGACTTGATCAACCTGCCTTCGTCCCAATAGAGCAAGTAAACCAGGCTGAGCAAAAGAAGAATCCTTGATATTACAATATCAAGAATTTAATAGAAACCGACGAATTTTCTCCAGAACTTTCAAAGAAAGAACAACGAGCAATCCAGCGTATGTCTACCCGATATTTCATTCTAGCCAATGTCCTTTATTATCGTGGATTCAGTTTTGAGTATTCCAGATGCTTAGACAAAGACGAACCCAAAGCGATCATGCAAGAGGCGCACGAAGGCATTTGTGGTGGCCACGTCGGCTACCAAACCCTTGTCAAGCAAATCATCCGAGCAGGTTACTACTGGAAGACTATGCAATAAGACTGCTACCATTTTGTGAAAAAGTGTGTTCAATGTCAAATGCATGCACCTTCTATTTATGCTCTAGCAACATATTTGCAGTTTGTCGTCTCTCCATGGTCGTTTTCTATGTGGGCCTTTGATGTCGTAGGTCCCATCACTTCTTCTGCTTCAAATGGCCATAAATACTTTCTTGCCGCAACAAAATACTTCACCAAGTGGGTAGAAGCTATCACTCTCCGCACAGTAGAAGGTCGACATGTGGCTTCATTCATCCACAAGAGCATCCTTTGTCATTTCGGCATACCGCACGATATCATGTTGGATAATGACAGTCATTTCAAGAATGAAGACATTCTGCTCAAAGTTCAAAATTCATCATCATTTCTCTGCTTCATACTATCCTTAAGGGAATGGTCAGACTGAAGCTGCCAACAAGATCTTAATTTGTATCTTGGAGCGAACTGTAGAAACAGACTGTAACTGGCATGAGAAGATCCATGATGCACTATGGGCCTACCGGACCACCATTCGCACTCCAACAAATGTTACTCCATCAGAACTGGTCTATGGAACTAAAGTAGTATTGCCTCTGCATGTTCATAAACTTGCTCTGAAATTTGCATCACTTCTAGAATTACCTCCTGATCAATACCAGCAGCAATGACTAATACAGCTTGACTTGCTCGACAAGAAAAGGCTAAAGGCAGCAGAGCATGCTCAATCCTATTGTCAAAGAATAGCCAGATAATACGCAAAGTTTGTCATCGAAAGGAGATTCAGATTCAATGATTTAGTACTTCAATCCACAGCTTATCTCAAGCATCGTCCCAGAGGCAAATGGTCACCAAATTGGGAAGGCTCCTATGTCGTCAAAGAAGCATTACCCTGCAACTCATATCGGCTCATCAATGTCGATGCGGTGGAATTACCAGATCCTATTAATGCTCAACACTTGAAAAAGTTCTATACTTGAAGCATCTATTCTTTCTTTGTAATTTTCCTATTTCCTTCAATAAGGATCAAATTTTCCTTTCCCAGCTACACTGGGGCATTTTAAATTTTTATGTAGGCAGGATAAACAAATCTCTCATTTTACACACTTGTGCATCAATTTGCTTTCAACTGCATTAATATTAATTTAGTCAGTCTTGAGATTTTGGCAACTAGTCCCATCACAATTCCCAATTGTTATTCAAAATTAAAAGATAGTCATTAGCACTGAACCAAAATTCAGTGCTCGAATTGGTATATTTTCAAAATCCAGTGCTGGTACATTTTGTAAAACCCAATGCTTATACTGGTATTCTTTCAAAATCTAACCCCGGGTTAGTATCCCATCAATCACATTAGTTAGATTTATAGGTTCAGTCTTTGTACGAACCTCTCATCAAAATTTGATTCTAATTTTGACCTTCGGGGCACCCAATTTTCAACTTTCAATTTTTAATTTCCAATTTTGACCTCCGGGTCACACAATTTCGACCTTTGGGTCAACCAATTCTCAATTTCGACCATTAGGTCATCCAATTTCAAACCTTCAGGTTACCAATTCTATCTCAACCATTCTCGACCTGCAGGTCACCTTTGCCAATCATGGTCGTATTCATTCCGCCTATTGGCCCAATATTCAAATTTCAATCATTTTCTCTTACGAGAGACCCTTTTTAGGGAGAGTTTGAGGGAGCTCGTTCTTCTCGCATGCTATCCAATTCGTTCACTTAGCCCCTTTTCAGGGAGAGTTTGAAGGGACTCGTGTCTTCGTGAATTGTTTGCAAAATAATTTCCAATTTCACACAAGGAACCCTTTTATAGGGAGAAGCTCGACGGAGACTCGCTTTCCTTGTGACCCCTCAATTTTCATACTAGGCCATTTCTCCATAAAAGACCCTCTTTTTAGGGAGAGTGTGATGGATTCGCTCTTTCATGACCCCCATTATCGACCTCACTTCTATCGACCCCCTTTCCATAAGAGAAGCCTAACATTAGGGAGCTTTGACGAAAGCTTAATTTCTCTTCGAAAGTTCATTTTGCAAACACCTCATCTTCAGGGAAGAGAGGAGTATTTCTCACCTCCCATTCAGGTAAGGGCTAAGCCCGAACCTTCTCCTTTGGGGAAAGGAGAAGGAAATTTTTGTCACAAAAGCGTTAAATCGAACTCCAAGTGCTCGCTTTCATCAAGGATTCCAGGAACATTTTTCAATTTGTCATCAAACACTTGTTGATTTCAAAATCTTTACTACACAAAATCTTTACCTCAGAATACCTTCAACATTACTTCCAAAAGAGCGAAGCTTTTGCGAAGAAGGATTCAAAATTCAAATTCTTTCTATTCGCCAACCAAAAGAATGAAGAATAAATCCTCGATATGGCCAAACAAAGAAGAATCAATATTGTTGCAAGGCCATGAGAGATTGATATTGGTCATAGCTATGACACATTTTTAAAGACCATTCTTGCAAAAATGAGGCAGTGAAACTATCTTGAGTGATAGAAAAAGAGAGAATTCACCCAAGCCATGTCTCCTTAAATCACCTAAGCTGCAATTAAATATTTGTAAAAGGGATCTCTTAATTGTCGTCAAGATGAAGACGAATTATGTAAGTTAGACCTCCGGGGCCAAAGAAGATTCGAATCATCTCCAAGATGAAAGAGTTTGTGATGGATCCTTCCAGAAAAAGTCCAAAGCATCGTCATGTTGAAGGCGGATGCGATGAACATTCTGACAATCCCTAAAAGATATTTAATTCCCGCTATCATCAAGAGATCTGCAACCAATGAGCCAATACCATCAAGATAATTCCTGAGGCAAAGAAGAATCGAAACATCTTCAAGTTGAAGGAGTTTGTGATGTACCCTTCCAAAAAAAAAAAGAGAAAAGTCAAGACATCTCCAAAATGAAGGACGATGTAATAAACTTCTCCCAAAACCCAAGAGAGCTCAAAAGAGTGCAAAAAGACTATCATAAAAAATCCTCAAGATATCTCACTGCCAATTCTACCAAGAATTTTCTTTGATTTTGTGAGATTCTGTTATTAATATTCTTTTACCATTTGCTTTCACAATATTAATTCTTTCTTTCATATATATATCAAGGAAATTGATAGCTTCCTTGAAGAGGGTCAATCGCAAGCAGTTTGAATCTGAATCTTGATTCTATAAAGTTAGCCCGAGTGGAGGTAATACTTCAGGTGGAAAAGAGAAAATACTTTCATCAATGAGCATCACTTTCAATTACTTTGAATCAACAATAATTTTCAATATTTTGACAACAATTTCTAGCTATCTTGACAGAAAGCGAGAGCTCGAGGCTCGATCTGACGCATTCAGACACCACTTCAATCCCTCTTTAGGACTTGATTACGGGAGTTTTCAGGATTCCTTCCCTTCTTGTATAATCTAAGCGCCTAGGCTCTCAGATTCGCACACTTCCTTGTGTCCCCACTGTTCCGCCATAGACAGTTCAATTACGGTTCGAGGTCGAACCCCTAATCATTTATATCGCAAAAGGGAATTTGAAAAGCTAATTTAGTCTCAGCAATGAGGCACCCAAGATCAATCCCTTTTCAAGCTTTAGAGACCTCATTTTCCTTCCTTTTGCAAAACCCTTATCGGATTTATGGTGCAAAATTCGAAGGTTCCATCATGGTCTCTTCCTTCGAGGATTCCATTATTTTCTGCCCAATCAGGTTAAGGGTACAAACCTGAGCCTCATTTTGATGGGGTATTTCATTTCTGCCTAATCAGGTTAAGGGTACAAACCCGAGTCTCGTTTTGATGAGGTATTTCTTTTATGTCCGATTAGGTTAAGGGTACAAACCTGAGCCTCGTTTTGATGAGGTATTTCATTCCCCAATCAGGTTAAGGGTTAAACCTGAGCTTCGTTTCATACGAGGCATTTTCGTCTCATCCAGGATAAGGGAAAAACCTGAACTTCACTCTCACAGAGTGAATCTTTCTTCTTCATTCTCCATTTCATAACTACCATCTTCAACAGGGTCAATTTTTTCATATCCGATCAGATCCTTCTAAATGGGGCATTTTATATAGCCCAAATTTGGTGTGTTTTTCTTTGCCACTAAGCTTGATCCTGAACTGGCTTAGTAGAAGAGAGGGGCATCTGTAAATACCCCAAAATTTCACTCACCTCCCACAACACTTCCAAGCAGTCATCACAACTTGTCTTCCAGAAATTTTAGAGAGCAAAATGGTCAATTTCTAAGCCTGGACCCTGCAAAAAGTTTAAATTTCATCTACAATTCTCAAAATTACATATTCTGGCTCAAAACTCTAATTTCAGTCGTGAATTTTCAAAATCCTATTCATACCAGGAGATTGAAATCTCCAATTCTCTGTGCAGCATTGAATTCCCTGAGACATGTCATTGTGTATCATTGAATGAGCATTTCATATCACTTCACGGCACATCATGTCATTTCGAGGTCCAAAACTCATGATTTTAAAATTCTCAATCCATATTTGAATTTCAAACTATTTCAAAATCAATTTCCAACCCCTGGGTCTTCAAAATTGCTATCTTTTTCCATTTTGCCCCCAGGACCCTGAATCTCAAAATATTTTCTCAACAAAATGATCTGAATAATTTTCAATAGTGATTTTGTCAGCTAGACCGGTTCTGCTTGAAGAAGGGGACAAAGTTTTGAATTTTGAATTTTATCCAAAACAGACTTTGAATTTTATAAAATCTCTTTATTTTACTCCTCTATCAACAATTTCAAAGAAAAATCGTTTTATGAATCTGTCCTGAAAGGTCATCTCTTTTCAAGTTTTTCAAAATTAGGCCAAGTCACATCTCTTATTTGTTAATTAGGATAGGTTTTATAAAAAAAAAATCCAAAAAGAGGTTTTACCATTTAAGATTTCAAATTTGCTTTTACCTCAATAAAAAAAGCAAAGTGGGACTCACCCTAAGGTGGCGTCACACTAGCCTTTCTCAAATCAGGTTTAGCTTTTGAAAAAGACAATATATATATATATATATAATAGCTTCTCCTGAGGTGGTGCCATCTGGTGTCTCCTCATTTCCTGCAGCCATGTGGCAATGTGGAGGCCGCCTTGAGGTGGCGCCACATGTGCCTTTCCTCAGAAAAGTTGAAATTCAGAATTCCCCAAAACATAGGAGTCTTGTACCTGAGTTGGCGCCACTTGGCCCTTTCTCTCTCCTTCCATCCTCTGCCATGTGTCAGTGTGGGGTTCACCCAGAGGTGGTGCCACATGTCATTTTCTCTCTCCTTCGATCCTCTGCCATGCGTCAGTGTGGGGTTCACCTAAAGGTGGTGCCACATGTCATTTTCTCTCTCCTTCCATCCTCTGCCATGTGACATTCTCTCTCCTTTTCATTCATTGCCATTTGGCAATGTGGGGTCACCCTGAGGTGACGCCACATGGCCTTTCTCTGTCATCCTCAGCAATTGCCATGTGTCTCCCCTATTTCTTTCTTTTTTAATTTCCTGACATGTGTCACTGTGGGGCCAACCAAAGGTGGTGCCACATGTATTCACCCCCTACTTATATTCTCGCCACATGTCCGTCTCTCCCTTCTCTAGAAAAAGCAAAAAGGCAATTTGAAAATCAAAATTACCAGAAAAGAGGGTCTCCCCACCCTGATGTGGCGCCATCTCTGGAAAGCTCTCCTCAAAAATAGGCTTTTGGCTTGATTTTAGGAAAAAGCAGAAACCAGAATTCAAAAACCTCTGAGGTGGCGCCATATGCTTCCTCTGCTCCTACCCTCTGACACATGTCAGTGTAGAGCCACCCTAAGGTGGTGTCACATGGCAGTCTCTCATTCTTCCAGGAAAACAAGATTTTGAATCTCAAATAAAAGCAAATCCAAAAGGGTGTCCCACGCTCAGATGGCGCAAATCCAGAGTTTTCTATTTGATTTTCTATTATATTTATTTTATAAAATCTCAAAGTGGGCCCACACATAAGTGGCGCCACACTAGAGCTCCCTGCAGAGAAAATCAAGCCAACCTCATTTCAAAAAAATTCAAATCCAGTTGAGGTGGCATATTTACAACTATTCAATTTATTTTATTTCAAAAAAAAATCCAAGGTGGCATTCTCTGAGATGGCGCCACATGGAGGGTCCAGATAGCATCTTGTTTGAATTTCAAAATCTCTCAGAAATCTATAAATACCATAGCCCACGCCCAGTCTAAAGGGGCTTTCTTTTTGGATCTGGATTTCAACCTGAGTTTTAATTTCAAGTTCTCTTTTCCTTCCCTGAGTCTACGTCCCCTTTGGGCCCATCTGAGACTTTGCATCTGAGTCCCTACCCAGCTCACGCCATTCAAAGCCAGTTCTAAGATCAAGGGTCAATTTTCACATGCATTTTGAGGCTTAGTTCGAAAAGCGAGAGAAACCATCTGTAGCCGCCCATCTTTGAAGCTCCAGAAACACTAGAAGAATACAAGGTGAGCTCCCATTTGAGTTAATTTTGTATATGATCATATTCATGTATTAAAATAATATTCTTATATTCATTTATATACTGAAAATCGTATATGATCATATGGATTTGTTGTTTTAAAGAAAGGGTTCGTCCAGACGATGGATCAAATCTCTCTTATAAAGGCATATAATAAATATATAGTCTACTTCCTTGGTTCATTCCTTTTTTTAGTATTTCATCATAATCATGCATTATATAGGATAGATTTATATTTTGTTTCATTAAAATAGTATATTTTATGAATTTATTAGGTATTTCATGCATTATGTTTCATTTCTGTAATTCTCTGTTTTTAGCCGTCAGCCCATACGTTATTTTATATTCATGCTTTCTTCTAAAAATGCTAAAAAAATCATATGGTGTGCGGGTTGCTGTCCCTGATAATCTACAAAAAAAATGGAATCCTGTTTACTTTACTCAAATTTTAAAATGCTAGACCGGGTTTTAAGACCCGGGAAACGCTAATGATAGTGGATTTTGATTTGTAAAATCGAGATCTCCCTTGTGGGAGATCTGATTCCTGATTCAAAAGATACTCTAGATTAAGGATTGAGTCTAGTATTTAATCCGATTTTATCAGACTTTTCCAAATTTTTCTGCTACCTGTCAAAAATCTGAGACCTGATGCCACATGTTAGAGCCCAATATGAACTTCTGAGACTCTGGGTCGACTGGTCCTCTCTGGGTATAACTCCAAATTTGAATCTGTAAAATAATAACTTAAAGTTCTAAATGTCCACTGCATGATTCTGGAATTTTAGAATTTTTAAAATGGTCTGCATATCAGTTCTATAATTTTAATGTCAGACTACTGTTTTGACATCCATATCTGCTTTTCTAAATCTTGCATCTATCACCATATTTTTATTTCTCTATCCGTGGATCAAATTTCGGTACTGTAAACATGAAAGTTGCTTATATACATGTTAGGAGTATTCCCTTAAATTTTTGGATATTTTAATGGCAGATTATTATTTTTTGTCTATTTTTGTAGCAATTTTTGTTAACTCCATGTCTATCAAAAACAAATCCCTACTACCGAACGTGTCGTAAGTCAAATCCCTGGGCTGTAAAAACCAAAGTTGTTCATTTTTATATTTTTAGCATCTTGTATAATATTAAGAATTTCCATAGTGGGTTGCTCTGTTATTGTGTAAAATACCGTAGTTGGCTCGCGCCTGCAGGCAAAATTTGCTTATTTTGGAGTTTTATTTGAAGTTTTGCATCTAAGTCATACCATTGCATGCATTTTATCATTCTATATTGTTCTTAATGGTAAAGGAATGCTCTCTGTTGAATTTGGTATAATTTAAAGATCATTTGATACTCGGATTAACCATATCATCTAAATAGGGCGCCCGCGGATCCAGATCTAAGCGAAATTCACCATTTTGGCCAAACTTCCGATATTATTTTTTATTTTATAGTCCCACCATGTTTAGCTAGCATGTCGTCATGTCTCATCATGCATTCCATCATCATTTGGTCCAATTCAAATTTCAAAAATCTCAAATTTTATCAAAATCTCTTTAAACCCCCTTATTTCAAAAGATATAACCTCAATATTAGGGGTATTTTGGTCATTTTGACTATTATTCCGAATTTCAAGTCTTTATTAACTTATTTTTCTTGCATTTCATGATTTTCAAAACATAATCATATCGAGGTATTGGATAGGGTTTATGTCCAGATAAATCCGATAATTTCAGGATATTATTGGAAAATCTTGGAAAAACCCACATATTTGAGCTAACCCCATTTCAAGTTTTGCAGGGATATTCAAAGGAAGCAGCTGGAGTCTATCTGCAATTTTCTTTCTTTTCTTTCATTCTATTTAATGATGTAATAATTAAATGTAACTTTGGAATAAGAGATTTAATTTCCTGCTTAGTTTAGGAAGCATTGCATATAGAAGTGCATTTAATATTATTTATCTTGTGATTCATGCATTTTATTCAGAAAATCACTGTGGATGAATACGAATGGCACGTGCACCAACTCTTAGAGAGTTGATGAACTCGGTGGAGTCTATATTTACGTCCCTAGTCGGAATATGGATGAGACCCAGATTCAGCATCTTCCAACTAGTCACACCGAGCCTACACTCTTAGGCTATCTTCCAAAATTCACCGCATATCTTTAATTTTTGCAAAATATTTTAGAATTAACTAAGTAAATTACAAGCATATTTACGGCTATAGTCAGAATATGTGGTAATCTTGCCTTAGTTTAATTTTAAAATTGCATATTTTTCTAAAAAGATGTTTTCATAAAAAGGCATTCATTCAATTAAGATAGTTTGCATCATTCCTTCTTTTTCATAGAATCAAGAAAATTCCATTTTCAAGGAAATCAATTCTTCAAGGGTACTCTGAAAGTTTTCAAAGTTTGATTTTCCCCAAGCTAAGTTTTCCATGATTTTCCCGAAAGATGTTTCTTATCTTAGAATTCACTTCCAATTTTTCAAATAAAGATTTCCTTCATTTTCCAGAGTCAAAATCGATTTCCAACTCTAGGATTCCCTGAATTTCAATTTCCTAGGATTTGATTTTCTTTCTCAAGATAGTTTTTCCTATGAATCTTCAATCATTTTCCAAAGATGATTTTCAAAATTGGAGTTTTTTTTTTTGACAAATATTTTCCCTTCAAGTGTTGTCTTTTATCAAGAATTTGTTGAGAAAGTAGATTTTGATGACACATAATATGATATACTGTCATATAGGCTTTAATATGATATGATAATATGCCTTCATGAATAATGTTATATTATAACTGAATATGATTTGTCATGTATTTAACGAGTATTTGATGCAAGGTTATTTCACCCAAAAAGGATGGAGACCTCCTGCTCAAGTACAACCTTTGGTGCAATCATACTCTCTGAAGAAAAAGTTTGATGGGCCATTCATTCTTAAAGAGCATCTAAGGAGATCAGCTACTTCAAGATGAAGATTTTTTCTTCTTTAGAGTCATATGTAACAGAACCTTCAGAAGCATGCATATTCCATATTACATGCTTTATCATACAAACCACTCATTCACAAAAGCTATGTTTCGTAAAATCATACGATATTTTAAAAAGCACCTTTTTGAAAACTAATCATTGTACCTTCTTACAAACTTTTATGAAAAAGGTATTTTGACAAGATATAATAGCTCATGATTTCAAAAGCATTAATTGTACCTTCTAACATGCATTTATGAATAAGACAACTTGAAAAGAAATAAAAACTAATGATTTCAAGTATGAAAGAAAAAGACAAAATACAAAATCGTCTAGTTTGAACTAACAAAGAAAACTAATATTATTATATTATGTTTAGAAAAGACTTTAGTTACTTTATACAACTCAAGAATGTTGACTTACTTAAAGTCATCATTCTTTCTGTAAAACATTAAATACCACCTCAAAAGCATTTAAGAAATGACTATTTAATCCCCACTCAAGAATGTCGACTTGCTTAAAGTCATCATTCTTTCTGTAGACATTAAATAACACATCATAAAGTATTTTGAGATATGACCATTTACAAATAAAGGACTCAACAAAGCATTTATTGTACTTACATACATTTAAGTCAAGAAGAGACGATTTGTAATAAAAATATTAATAAACTGCAAATCATTAAATTGAATAAAGACAAAACTACATGATGATTTATAAACCAACGTTCAATGTACTACAAATCATTTATTACAAGAATAGACCTTTTACAAAATATATCACACCTAAAATACTACAACGAATAGTCGACTCCAAAGTATTACACTTGTGAAAAAAAGACCTTTTCGAAAAAGCAATATAGTACACAAAGGTGTTTTTGAAATGACTTGACATCTCACAAGGACAATCATTCCAAAAAGCAACGACTATTTTTCTAAGGCTATATATACACTAACAAAATAATATTTCAAAACAAGGACATGTGAGCTTACAACGAGAAAAATTCATATTCGATATTTGAAAAAGAGAGCCTAGAAAAAGAAAGAAAAAAAGTCAAGAATAGCTCTTTGACAAAGAGTATTGTCTGAGTGAAAAGAACAGAACATTCTGAGAATCCTTCATTCGTGCATTCATATCATTCTGAAGGTTCTATAGGAAGTATTGTAGCTTTCTGTTATTCAGTGTATTCCTTCTTTGTAAAAAGAAGGAGACCTCTGTGAAAGAGGGTGTGTTCCTTCTTTGTTAAAAGAAGAAGACCTCTGTGAAAGAGGGTGTGTTTCTTCTTTGTTGAAAGAAGAAGACCTCTGTGAAAGAGGGTGTGTTCCTTCTTTGTTGAAAGAAGAAGACCTCTGAGAAAGAGGGTGTGTTCCTTCTCTATTGAGAGAAGAAGACCTCCGAGGAAGAGGGTGTTGTACTATTTATCCGGTAACTCGGATGTTATAGTGAAAGGCTCAAGTGTTTTGCTTGAGGACTGGATGTAGGTCAGTGACTTGACCGAACCAGTATAAATCCTGTGTTTTATGTGTTGTGCCTTATTGCATTTAATTTTTAAATTATCAATCTATTTCATATTTCACTATTCACCCCCCTCTAGTGGAATTTCAGAATTTACACTATTTTCTAAGGATTATCATCCCTTCATGATTTTCCCAAAATCTTTAGAAACTTTCTTAAGATTTTCAAATCCTTTTATCAAGGTTTCCTCGAGAAATCGATTTTCATCTTTGCCCTAGAAACATTCTCCAACTCCAAAATATTTTCTAAGCATACATCAAGTTTTCCAACCTGCATTTTACAAAATTCCATAGCACATGCCTGAATTCTATGTGCATTTAGGATAGAACATGATTTTGATAATTTAACTAAGTCGAGCACATATTTGATCCTTGGTATGATTACCCCTAGTAAAGGCGTCAAGAATAGTCGAACCTCGTATCGACAGGTCGAGTCCCATTCTTTAGAATTTTCCTGCTATTTTCAAAATAGAGGCGAGTATTTCAAAACAATTTTCAAACTCTGGTCAAGTTTGACTCGTGGAAGGTTTTCCCTCTCTCCCGCAGGGAAGGAAAAAAATTTGCGACGATAACAGTGTCATGTCCCATTGCCCGATGGAATTTACAAAATTGATCTTTAAATCTTCCTATAACGACGGGAGGATCAGCAATTTTTGGAAGTTTAATCCTCTCCTGGGTCAGCATATACTTGAGAATTTCTTCACGCAGTTGATCAAGGGGAGTAAAATCACGAGTGAAACTCCAGTTGTCATGTCTTAGCTTTTCTTGAGTTTTTTATTTCTGATGTGAGCTTGACTGGGGAGGCTTGTTCTCTTGCTTTAAGGTATCTCCCTTTTTGCCTCCATTGTTGCTTATGTCGTGCTTAGAACTTTTTGTGTTGTTGCTCTTGCTAGTGATGTTTTTTGAGAAGAAGACAGATGTCTTTTTCTCGATGGGAGCCTTTTTGGGACTGTCTTCAGCTTGCTCGGACATCATCTTAATCATCATTTTCTTAAACAACTTATATGCAGCAGGATCGATGTCATTTCTGTCAGTCTGATTCTATCCTTTGACAGATCTTTGTGAATTCATCTCTTTCTGCTTAATGTTGAAATCACTGATGCACTGATATGGTGGTGTGTGTCTTCTTGCTTGATCTGATCTGAACCACTTGGGAATACTGATTCTCTCTTAAGAATAAAATGGGCAATTTAGATTTGAAGAATGGCTTGAGGATAAAACGAATAGGAGAAAAATATTTGATGAGAGTTAGGTCAACAATTTGGAGAATATCTCATTACCAGAGATTGGGTCGTCGCTGGACTCACGACAATTGCATTGTTATTCTTTATCAAAGAGATAAACAACTAGAATATGCCTTGCTACCTAGGCGAGGTCGTCAAACCATAAAAAGATTATTTGCTGAAGAAGAATGATTTTATTAATAATAGACTTGACAAAGAGGGGCGGACAAACAATTTGCCACCATTCATAATAATTAGAAGACACTCAAGGACCAGAAAAAACAGTGAGGGTAACAAAAGAATCCCAGGTGTGTTTAGCAGAATGGTATGTTTCAGACCACTAAGCAGACTTCAGATCGAATTCTGGCATTATGCCTGACAGTAGTCGAGCTTCAATTCACTTATGTCTCTGCGAGAACTGTCTGACATATTGCTCTGGCTGGTAATAAACTCAGAAGAAAGGTTTGAGTAACTTGAATCGCTTGTCATATGCATAAGTGTATCGAGGGGGTGACTCCTGACGGTCGAAGTAGTCCCACATAATTTTCTCTTCATGAAGGTTCTCGATCAAGAATTTGTATCGAGAAGTGGATAATGGCTTCTTGTTGTTATATCTAAATGAGCTGGCTCAAGATGGCACGTGTCGAAGAAATCAAGACTATAGTGCATAGATGCATCCTTCTACTAAGATAGAATCTTTAAGCACGAAATGGGCCAATCCACGGTATAAGAAGGCGATCGAGAGATGGTTGGTCTGTCGACTTCCCCATCTTCATAAAAGTTGTACTATTTTGATATCAATGTAGTTTTGTCCATCCTGAAAGAAGGCTAATTCTGTTGTACACAAGACCATTGTATGTTGAATCCTTTCTCGTGCTGCTCGGGATAAGGAGTTGACTTCTTCAAAGGTTCTATATTGTTGGTATAGCTCAAACAGATCGACATATTGGCTCTCATATGCCTCTATCAGCGGCCAAGATCTATGTCCAGTCATACAGGCTAAAGCATCTCGGGGGTCGAGTCCCTTGACATTGATCAAAAAATGCTGCTCTATGGGATCATCGGGCTGACCAGCTGGCTCAAGTAGACCCATAATATCTGAGAATTCATCCAGTAATAGAGTCATCTCTCCCCACGGGAACCAAAAGGTACAGGTACGCAGATTCCACCACTCTGCTAAGGCTTGAATCAAACTGTCGTTGATAATCTGCTCTTCCACTGATGATGTCAGTTTCAATCCACAGTCACTCGGATGGTTCAGGAACATATGAGAGAAGTTCTTGAGCCAAAAATAGTACCACCGGGGAATGAAAGGTCTGGTGTTCAGAGTTTGATGATCGGGGAGACATTGTCGCACCTCATAGGAGATATGGCCCTCAGAAAAGACTGAATCAAGCTGACTGGATGCCATCAAGATAGACTTGAAAAATAAAGAAGAATTAAGGACATGACTTGAGGAAACCCACACGATTTTTGAAGAAATTGCAGGCAGGATCAAAACAAGGTTGGAACTTCGAGATCCAGAGAAAAAGAAGGATGACAATCACCTGGAGTTTTGAAGAAAATAGGGGATTTGGGAAAATTGTTCAGGGTTTGAGAAGATCTTTATAGAAATAAAGAGAATATGAGAAAATAAGGGTTTTTGAAAATCGTCCAGTATTTTTAGAAAATTATAGAAAATATAAGAAAATAAAGAGAATAAAGGGAAATAATCAAAGTACATTCAATCACATCATGTGCAAACAATTATGCACATACAACATTCCCTAAAAGCTTACTCTAGATGCACAAATTTTGAAATAGTTGTAGGACCCTAATCCTAACTCTAAGGCTTAGATTATCTGTGTCCAATCATGTCATGCCGATATATTCAAGCTAAGGCTCGATGTACATGGCGTAAAAGAATTTCTTCGGTTCTAGGCTCATGTTTTCCAACATACTTGAGTGCATGCCGATATACTTTGGACTATAGCCCTCGATATGTGGCAGGGGGTTTAACCCAAATAGGTGGCCCAGTTGTGAGGCTTTGTCCCAAACTATGGTTATGGAAGAAAGCACAGCAACGTGGTGGTCAGGTAAAAGTAGGTGAGGTTGTTTTTGAAATATGATCAACATGCAAGAAAATAGAATGCTCTAATGACCTAAAGAAGTAGATTTTTGAAAACTTTGAGGAGCAAACATTGTTTTCAATCAAATCCTAGATTGAGGAGAATTGTATGAGACCTAAGTCTATGTGAGCATGAATAATGTTTCCTTAATGGGTCCTACCAAACCATGCCTAAGTCTACATGCAATCTATGTCAGTTGAGTTTGATTCTAAGTTCCTAGGCTCACAAGATATAAAGTTGACATTGTAGAACACGATTTTGACAAATTGAATAGAGCAAAGCACAAGATTGATCAGGCGAAGACAGGTCTCATCATGGTCGTCAAACCTGTTATCATTGCAAAATTTTACTTTTTCAAGTCAAACTGACATTTGAAAAAGATTTTGAAAATAACTCGCCTCCATTTTGAAATACAGGATAATTCTGAAGAATGGGACTTGTTTGTCGATACGAGGTTCAACCGTTCCTGACACCACAACTAGCGGTAATCAAACCAAGGATCAATCAAGTGCTTGGTTTTGCTTAACTTGTCTAAATCGATGTTTTATTCCTAAATGCACAAAGAATCAGGCATGCTCTATGACTTAGAGAAATTTTTTATTTAAAAAACATGATGTATGCTTGAGATACTTTGAAATATTTGGAAAAAGGGACACCTTGAAAATCATAAATCACATTGAAAATACTTTTGAAGAAAAAAAATGATTTATGAAGAAATCTTGGTATTTTTTAGAAAATCAATTTCTGAAGGAAACTTGGGTAATTTTTTAGAAAATCAATTTTTTTGAAATAGAATTGGAAAAAGGGATGGGCGTGTAGCCCTATGAAATTCTTTTCATGATGTATTCTAACCTAGATGATGCATGAATGAAATTTGAGAAAATATTGTCTAAAGAATTTATAGAAAATCATTGATAAAGAGATTTTTGTGCCATATAGAATTTAGATGAAATAAATTCTTTACATATCCCTAACTATGGCCACGAATACGTATTAAATATATCTCATTTGATTCAAAAAAGAGAAAATATTTAGAAAAAGTTTGAAATATGCAATGATTTTAAAGATAGCCTAAGAGTGTAGGCTGATTGTGGCTTAAAAAAAGACGATAAATCTGGATTTTGTTCGTATTCTAACTATGGACATAAATACAAACTCAATTGAGTTTATCAACTCCCTAAAAGTTAGTGCAAGTGTCATTCGTGTAGACCATGGTGAATTTTAATATGCATGAATCATCATCCATCACACATTAATATTTACTAAAAAAATCAAACTATATACACATGCAAACCTTAATCTAAGCAGGAAAAGTAAATTCTTATTCCAAATTTACAAATAATTTACATCACTAATTGAATTTAAATAAAGAAAAATAAAATTAAATACAGTCTTGAATATCTCTGCAAAACTAGAAAACTTGTTAGTGAAGATATGTTGCTTTTCTGAATTTATCTAATAATATCTAGAAATTACTAGATTCATCTAGATATAAGCCTTTTTCCATATTTTTCTGAGATAAACATAATAAAACATGATATAAAATTGAAGAAATAATAAAAATAAACAACTTTGAAATTCAGAATTTGGAGAAAAATGATAAAAATACTCCTAAAAACAAGACTATGGTCTTGAAATCAGGGTTTTCAAAAAAGATTTTTGTAAAAAATTAGATTTAGGGCTCAAATGGATTCAAATCAAAGCCAAATTGGGAATGAAATACCCTAACATGATTATAAACATGTTCAAATCCTAAAAATATGAAAAACATCTATAAAATTTTGAAATATAAAAAAAAGAGCACTTTTTTAATAGTGTTTTACTCGAACCAGGAATCCACGGGCATCCTGTTTTTGCAATTTAATCAAATAATATATCAAATGAACTCAAAAATTGACATGGATAGTTATGATAACTCTAAAATTAAAATAGAATCTAAAAAAATATGTTTTTGATATTATTTTAATATAAAAATTGAATAAAACCATAAAATATGTGATTTTGTTTGTTGGCATGTACTTATCACAGTGTCAGACCTCAATCAGGGATCAAATCACCATAAAAATTCATAAAAATTTACAGAGAGATACTAGACAGAAAAACAAAGATTTTATTTTTTAAAGATCAGAAAAATCATCTCCGGTTAGGGAGATAATGTTCTGGCAATATAGGATCAATTCTGACAAATATATAATGAGTTGAAATAAGTACATCCAGTTTCAGGTACAGAGAAATAAGGCAAATCATATTTAAAAATTATAAAATTTTAGCAGTGAACAAATAATACACAGAGGGAAATTTTTCTTTTTATGGATCATTGATCGGATCTACAGTTAGGGAAATCGATTGACACAAGTCGATCTAGAGTTTAAACAAGGTATATCAAGCTCTGAAAAACTGATTCTATTTTCTGACAGAGAAAAATTAGTAAACTGATGCATAAAAATATGAAAATGTTACAGTAAATACTAGACATCAATACAAAACCACTGTAACTTACGAATCATCAATCTAATCTCTAACGAGAGAGATATCGCTTCTGCAAGTTGTTCCTGAATCACAATAGCGATTTCACGGTTTAAAAATCATGGTTCAGTTTCTTATTTTTTGACAGGATTATAGAACCCAAAATAATCTGGTTTTTTTATGAAAAATCACTGACAAACTCGTGAATCAACTCTAAAAAAATTGTATTTTTTTATGAAAATTTAAACATGAAATAACGTGCTTTCTGCATACCCAGGATTGAAACACATGGATATTCGATCAAACATTAAAACCCCTAATCTAAATACGAAAAATAAAATAAAAAAATGTAAATAACACAACAAAATTGGATTTAATGCTCGAATAGGTAAAATAAATATTAATATGATAAGAAAAAAAATCAGAGAATACACAGTTAAAATTTGATTTAGCCCTTGAAAAGAGAAATTTGACCCATTTAACGGGCGAATCTTATCTTTTAATGGGCTTAAACATAACAAAATATTATTTTATACTATTCTAATGGATTAAAAATGTAAAATAAGCCTTGGAGCAGCATTAGATCATGTTCTTGATTTTACTTTAGGGTTTTTGAAGGTAGATCATGCTTGAAATCCATAAGCAAAGGGGCATCAATGGTGGAAATCATGAAAAAAATACAAAAAAATAATAAAACTAATGAAATAATTCTAAAGAAAACTCGCCTTAGATGTTGTTGTAACAATAGAAGAGAGAGAGTTGCTGGCAGAGAGAGAGGGAGCTAGGAAAGGAGAGAAAAATACATAGGGGTCGACCCCCCCTTTTGCCTCTTTTTATAGTTTTTTTAAAAACACTAATTTAGAAAGAATTTTAGGTTAATTAAAACTTTCCTAAAATGATTACATGGAAGGGGGGGCGATTTTGGTGAAGACTTCTAACCTAAACTAACTCTAGCTAATTATCCTAATTAACCTAATGAAGTTCTAGATGACTTAGGAGACCCCACATGTGGCGCCACTTGGCTTTTTCAAAATCCTAATTTTTTAAACTTTAAAATCAAGGTTAAAATCTAAAGTAAAAAAAATGTAACTTTTAAAATCAAGTTTGGACTCTTATAAACTCCTAACCTAACTACGATACTGACTAACCCTAATCTAACCCCAACTTCTTCAAATGTGGCGCCACCCAAAGTGGGCCCCACTTGATTTTTCAAAAATGATTTTAAAATTTGAAAATATAGGTTTTCAAAAAGGGGTTTAGAATGAGGTTGGTTTTGAAATTGGAGATTTTGAGTCCATCAGAGTTCTGAATGGATCAAGACTCCTCCAGATGTGGCGCCAACTAAGTGGGAACCTCACCAGGTTTTTGAAAAAGTTGGAATAAAGATTAGAAATGGTTTCAAAACATAATTAAAATCACTGAATGAAAATCAGAGGTTTTGAAAATAGAGTCCTAAGCGAACTGAAACTCTAGACCAGAGTCCTAAACCAACTGAAACTCTAAAATTTAAGTTTTTTAAAAGCCAAACGAAAAGGTTTTTTAAGGTTTTTCTCAAAACTAGTGAAAATAAGTCAGAAAATGCAGTCAGGGTTAGAGTCCTAACTCAATCGAAACTCTGAAAAAGAATCCTAAATCAACAGGAACTCTACAATTTAGACTAATTTTCAGAGAATGGATGAAAAGGTTTTTAAAACAAGTAGAATTGAAAGTGAAAATAAGATTCAGAATAGAGTCCTAACTGGATTAGGACTCTGGGACAAAGTCCTGATCAGATTAAAACTCTGGATTTTTTAAAGATAAACAAAAGAATTTTAAAAGATTTTCTCAGAATTTGATAAAATGAGCTAAAATTGAAGTGAGGGTCAGAGTCCCAGTTCAACTAAAACTCTTGAAATAGAGTCTTAAGTTGACTAAAACTCTTCAAAATTGGATTTTTTTCGAAAAACAGGCAAAAAGCTTATAGAAACAAGTGAAAATGAGAGTTAAAACAGAAATCAGAACAGAGTCCTGATCCAATCAGGACTCTGAGACAGAGTCCTTATTCAACTGAAACTCTAAAATTTTTGATTTTTTTAAAAATAGATAAGAAGATTTTGAGAGCTTTTTGCAAAAACAATTGAAAACAATATGAAAACTGAAATCGAAACTAGAGTCCTGATCCAATTGAGACTTTGGGACACAGTCCTAAAATTTTGAAACTCTTGAATTTTGGATCTTTTGAAAGAAAACAAAGAGGTTTTGAAGGGTCTTTTCAGAAATTGGTGAAAATGAATAAAATACGAGACCATGATCAGAGTCCTAATCAACTGGGACTCTAAGATAGAGTCCTAGAATTTTGAAACTCTTGGGACTGAATTTGTTTTTGAAAAACAAGTAAAATCAAAGTGACAGGATGAGATCAGAGTAGAATTTTGACCCGATTAAGACTCTCGGGTAGAGCCCTAAAATTTTGAAATTCTCAAATAGAGTCCTAAATTTTTGAAACTCTACAACGAAGTCCTGAAATTTTAAAATTTGATCTTTGATAGATAAATGAAGAGATTTTTGAAAGATTTTCTAAAAACTGAAGTCAAGGTCAGAGTCCTGATCTAACTGGGACTCTGGAATAGAGTCCTGATTCAACTAAAACTTTGAGTTTTTTACTTCTTTCGAAAGATTTTGTAAGATTTTCTCAAAAATAGGTAAAAACAGTAATGAAAGGTAGAGTCATAATCTGACTCAAACTCTGAAGTAGAGTCCCTGTCTAACTAAAACTCTGAAATTTTGGGCCAAAATAAAAGATTTTGACAAATTTTATTGAAAATAAGTAAAAATAGAGATGAAAAGTAGAGTCTTAGTCAGACTGAAACTCCGTAATAGAGTCCTAGTTCGATTGAAACTCTAAAAAAGAGTCTTAATCCAATTGAGACTATGAGATTTTGGCCAAAATGAAAGAAATGGACAAAGGGATAAGACTACTTCTGATTTAAAACCAAAATAGAATTTTAAAAAAGGTTTAAAAAGTAAAAAGATAGAGTCCTGATCCAACTAGAACTCTAAAAAATTAAGAAATTTGAGGAATGAAGGAATCCAGAAATGACACCACCTAGATGGGTTTCACCTGAGAAATGAAATCAGTTAAAATTTGATTTTAAAATGAATCTAAATCATTTTATAAAGAAAATATTTTAAAATAAAAGTATAAAATCCTGGGGATTAACAAAGGGCCAAATGTCGATTAAAACCCAGATATTTGGAACTGATTTTGAAAGAAAAGTTTTAAAATCGAATTTGGATTGAAAGATTTTAAAAAACAGGAATGATGGATCTCAAAAATGAGATGCAATGTCATGAAATGATATGAGATGATATGTCAAATGCATGCAGTGATATGCAATGACACATAAAATATATACCCTGGATAAGGGACTTGGAATCCCGAACCCCTAGTAGACACAAAGGATTGGAAATTCTCATCTGAGGATGAGAACTGACAATTGAAATTGAGCCAAAATGAGGATCGAATCTTGATTATAGGATGAAGTATTGAACTTTGTTGTAAAATTTAGGCTATGAATAGCCCTGGCTCAGATGTTGACGAGTTGGTTCCCTGAAGGCTGCAAAGAGTGGGTCCCAGTGGCAAAGAAAAGGACTTGTGAATGAAGGTGAAAAAATTGGGGAGTTTACAGGTAGCGGTCTTTGCGGACTTTGAAACTCCTCAGTCTTTTGAGTTTTGATTCATTGTTCTTCATATTATTAATGTAAGATACCTGAACTGAACTTATAGAGAGCATGTTTAAGCACTAATTATGTAAATATGATGTTGTTGCATTGAATATCTAAGTGAATTGCAAATACAAGTTATGCTCACACACTTCACTTAGTTGTGGATATATATGACTCTTATGATTGTAATTCAGAGATCACGCTTATCATGATTGTAATTAGCGGAATATGAAGTGTGTTTGTTGCAGGTACACCTGTGTATGGATTTGAATGCACGTGCACTTATGAATGTATAATATGTACGCAATGTGTGTCATCATACTTTGGTTTGTGCATACTATGTTGCTTTGTGTGTTTTTATGAATTTGATACATGGTGCACATATAACTACTATGAATATGTGTAAGTCGTGTTTGATGCATACTGCGAATGTTATAAATTGTTTTGAACTTGTATATCTTGTTTGCTTGAGAAATATATGTGTATGATGTACGGTGGGATGGTCAATGAGATTTTGACCTAACCTTATACAATTATATCTAAAGTGCTATATTGATTCATGTGGTGAAAACTGCATATGACTTTCATCGTGTGTGCAAATCTCGAACTATGTAAGAGTTATGTATGTTGAGGTTTAGTTGCTTCGTATTATGAAATGTGCATGTTCACGTATGCATGATAAAACTCATGTTTTGTTTACGCATGCTTCGAGGTTCAATTTACGAAATGCAATGTTTCTTGTGGCAATGATATGGTGCGTAGGATAATATGCTTCTATATGATATGATTTAAATTCCATGTGATATACAATTACGAAGGCATGCGATAAATGTTTAAGTTCATAGTAAACTTTGGTTTATGAAGCCTTATTGGTTAAATGTATGATTTTATAATTTTAATGCCATTTGAAGTGATATATGATGTGATGCTTTGATTGTATACATGCTTATGCCTGTGTTGATAGCTATCGACCCTGAGAGTGGTCAATTGTATTGATGCATGTATCACAATAGTTTTCACTGGATATGGTACCCGTTGAGGAACTGTTCCCAAAGGATTCTCTGTGAGGGTGTGCATGACCAAATCAGGTAATTCAGCTAGAGCGGTAAGTCTCTGTGAGGAAATGCATTGTCTAAGAGCGGGTAGCCCGCGAAGACGGTATATTCCTGTGAAAAAGTGCATTGTCCAAGACCAGGCAGACCATTCGTCTAGGGCAGTAACTCCTTGTGAGGTTGTACATTTTCCAGACCAGGTGATCCGGCGTGGATTTTGTAAATCTTATTATGAATAAATGAAATGTTATGATAAATTGTAATGATCTTCTAAGTTGATTGAGATAGCCAATTATGAATCTATAGATTTGACTTTTCTATTATAGCATAATTATATATTGAACTCATATATGATAATCATATCCTTATTGATTTTAGATCTTGATATGAGGTTATGATTCTAACGTTTATGTTAGTGTATAGGTGAATGACACACCACACCTATAAATGACTAGTTTTGACTTATTAAGTGAATGATACATCACGCCTATATAGTTTCATTGTAAATGATTGCATTATAATTTTCTGAGATAATATATCACACCTATGTATCATGATTGATGTATATCATGAATATCTAACTAAATTACTTATAAGGTTTATGTTTGTGTTTCATGTTGGAATGGTCAAATATGATTTGACTTATTGTTTATAAGAATTATGAATGCACATGAAAATGATGTAATGATCTGAATGTCTTAGATGCATGTTGGAATGGTCAAATATATATATATATATATATATATATATATATATATATATATATATATATATATATATATATATATATATATATATATATATATATATATATACGCGATGACTTGTATGACTTGAATGAATATAGATTATGCTTTATTACATGAGTTATGGTTGAATAGAATATCAAGTGATGAAATGCTTTATGTTTAAATGCATGAAATGAATGACTCATAGGGCGTTGTTTCCTTGTCTATCACTTGACTATGAATGAATAATATATCTTTACCTTTAAATGCTTGATATGTTTTCTTTAAGTTTGAGTTTGGGTTGCTTTTTTCAGACTTTAACGAGTCTGATCATGTTTTATAGGGGATAGGTAATGCAGGTAAAGTTTGATGAGTAGTTGGAGCGAAGGGCTGGTCGAGCTGCATCCTCGAAGGTCCACTCTTACCTTGCGATCTTGGTATTCATGATCTTTTTGTTTTAAGTATTTGATCATGTAGAGACTGAAGTATTGTTTTCATACTCTGATTTGAAATGAAATTAAAACTCTTCATATTTCAGTCTTATATTGTACGTGATTTGAAATGTATATATCCCGTATATTTTGATTTGATTGTTATCTTTAGTGTAACTGCGCCCAAAGTCTTAACCGTTTTTAAAAATTGTTTCTGCATTATAAGATCTGATTTATTTATACTTATCAAGAAAAAAATTGGTCTCAAAATTTCAATATTTAAACTATAATTAAGGTTAAATTTTTTGGGGCATTACATTCCCTTTCCTTCTCTTCCTCCTGCTTCTTCCTTTTTTTTTCCTTCTCTTCCTCGTCCTCCTTCTTCCTTTGTCTTTCATTCTCTTCCTCGTCCTTATTCTCCTTCATTGACCTTTTCTTCTCTTCCTTGTCCGCCTTCTCTTTCCTTTGTCTTTCTTTCTCTTCCTCATCCTTCTTCTCCTTCTCCTTCTTATTTCCTTCTCTTTCTCAGCCTGAATCTGCTTTCTTTGCCTTTCATCTTCCTTCTTCTTCAATTGTCTTTGCTTCTCTTCCTCTTTCTCCTTTTTCAACTGTCTTTGCTTCTCTTCCTCCTCCTTCTTCAATTGCCTTCGCTTCTCTTCCTCCTTCTCCTTATTCTTCCTTTCCTTTTCCCTCTCCTCCTCCTTATTCTTCTTTTGCTTTTCTCTCTCCTCCTCCTCCTCCTTTTGCCTTCGCTTTTCTTCCTCTTCCTTATTCTTCTTTTGCTTTTCCCTCTCCTCCTCTTCCTTCTTTTGCCTTCGCTTCTCTTCCTTTTTCTTCTTATTTTTCCTTTGCTTTTCTCTCACCTCTTCCTCATCCACCTCTTTTTGCCTTCGCTTCTCTTCCTTCTTCTCATTATTATTCCTTTTCTTTTCCCTATCCTCCACCTCCTCCTTATTTTGCCTTGATTTCCATTGCTTTTTTTCATTATCCTCTTCCTTCATTTCATTTTGCTTCTCTTCGTCATTCTTCTTCTTCTTTTTCATCTATACTTCTTCATCATTCTTCGTTGGATTATCATCTTCAATATCTGACGAATTAGGCTCCGCTCTATACTTTACCAGCAATTGCTCCCTTTCTTTATCATTCTCAATCTTCATTATTCTGTAGTACGCTTCTAATTGCTCATATAAAGTATATTTTTCAACGATTTCGTCAAGAGATTTCCCTGTTGACGATGAAGTGTTTCTTCTCTTAGGAATGTAAGCCATTGGTAACCAGCACAACATAAAAACTCACTGAAACGACCAAGGGTGCTCCGACAAAAGAAGATCAAGCATTAGATTTTTTGTAGAACATTTAGGGGAAAATATTGTGAAGAGCTTCTTTTATAGCCGAGGAGTTTAATGCTTATGGGACCCGCCAAAGTTTTTTTGTCGGTTCACGTTTTTGGCGGTTCACGTTTTATAATAAAAGATTTTATAATGACGTCTTTGTCAGCCACAAAGATTTGCCTTTATTACAAAAAATATTGTCATAGTATAACGCAATTCGATGATCAAATATCATACAAATCGATATGAAAAATATTGTTAATAGCTTATAAATTGATATACAAAATCAGGATAGAAATCGATATTTATAATCAAAACAATATCTTAAATCGATATTAAGAATCAAAACAACATCTTAAATCGATATGGAAATTCCTATTGATATCTTAAAAATTGATATTTAGAATCAAAACAATGTCTTAAATCGATATTAAGATTCAAAACAATATCTTAAATCGATATTAAGAATCAGCATAGAAATCGATATTAAGATTCAGAACAATATCTTAAATCGATTTGAAAATTCGTATTGATATCTTAAAAATCGATATTAAGATTCAGAACAATATCTTAAATCGATATTAAGAATCAAAACATCTTAAATCGATACAAAAATTCCTATTGATATCTTAAAAATAGACATTTAGAATCAAAACAATATCTTAAATCGATATTAAGAATCAAAACAATATCTTAAATCGATATTAAAAATCAGCATAGAAATCGATATTAAGATTCAGAACAATATCTTAAATCGATTTGGCAATTCGTATTGATATATTTAAAATTGATATTTAGAATCAAAACAATATTTTAAATCGATATTAAGAATCAAAACATCTTAAATTGATATGAAAATTCCTATTGATATCTTAACAATCGATATTTAGAATCAAAACAATATCTTAAATCGATATTAAGAATCAAAACAATATCTTAAATCCATATTAAGAATCAACATAGAAATCAATATTAAGATTCAAAACAATATCTTAAATTGATTTGGAAATTTGTATTGATATCTTAAAAATTGATATTTAGAATCAACCCAAAGGATCACACGGCTTCTCACATTGACGTCTCTTCACCCTCTCAACACAGCAGCCCCTTTGAGCACCTCCATTTGATCTCTCTTAGCCCATTCACTAAGCTTCAGTCCTTCAACCGTAATAGCCACAACTACAGCCATCATCGCCACCACATCAAGGTGACAGCCGGTCCATCACCTCCAGCTTCATCAATGAGCATCACCTTCAACGCAGCTTCAGTCGACTCCTTCTCCACACCTGGTAGCAACATCCCTTCATCAACTACTCCAACTTCATCTCTCTCCTCCAGCAAAAGCACGGCAGCCATCATTGCTGCCATCACCTCTCAGCCCCCAAAAGCTCCCTCTTCGTTGGTGCCATAGCCACCACAGCCCCAGTCACTCCAAGCGCTCCAACACTCTATAGCAGTCGTCTTCATCACTTCCAACACTGCCTTCAAGACCTCTCCCATCAACCCCTGGCAGCCACATCAACCGTAGCTACCACCTTCAGTTTATCCTAGCAAAACCAAGGTAAAGTCTCTACCTTTAACCTTGATTTTACTAAGTTCAAGGAGGATCAAGATGCAGTGGATTTCTTTTGTGAGATGTTCTCATGAATACAACTTGGAATCAATTCAAAATTGGGTTTGCATGATAAAAAAGAAAATCTCATTGGTGAATCTATAAAAACGTGAAACATGGACTACTAATGTTAGGGCTATATGGAGGAAGGGATCCATCCAACGAATGGATCGGATCCCCCTCGATTCAATGGCCAATAAAAAAGAAGAATATGGATTATACCTCTCTGCTAATTTCTTGTTATATTTTCATATTTCATGCTTAAACATCACATTTAGGTTAGTTTTATTCATATAATATGATTTTATTCAGAGCTTTGATTAGGAATCATCGGTTTCAACTTATGTGTGTAGATCAATCGTTATTTCAGTCATATTTTTTTCTTCTATAAATCCCCAAAAAAATTATGATGGTTAATTTTACTTATTTGTGATTCTCTGTAAAAATCCAGTATGATTCGATTTCTGAAACCCCCACTAATAAATCGAATCTTAAATCGAGATTTTACTCCTTAGAAATTCCAATTTCTGTTTTTAGCATATTTGAGAACCCGGAATCACCCCTATGGGAGATTCGAATCTCCCCTTAAAAATTACAGTAGATTCACGGTGGAATCTACTAATTGTCTGAAAATTTTGGGATCTTTATAAACAGATTTGATTTTTGTTAAAAATCAATTTTCTCAGACCCTTGAGAAAACCTTGATTTTTCCTTGTCAGGGTATAGACCGGACCTAATGTGTTGTATTCGTTCAATCCATGAGTCGTATGTCAAAATTTTCAACACAAAAGTTCTTTTTAACCTATTCCTTTGTCATTTTTCAAAATTTGGGAACTTTTGAGATTGTTAAAGTATTTTTCCCGGATTTATCTTTTATGTCTGACAAATTCTTATATCCAAAAATTTCAGAGATCTAGGTCTCTGATAACAATGTGCTCATTTCCAAACCGTAACCCGAATTCCAAAACTGTAAAAATATGAAATTTGCCTATGTTTGTCAAGGACATTTTTTCACAATTTCAGCCATTTTTTCATAAGTCTGTTATTTTTCCCATATTTTTTTCCGAAACATGTATGTCTACCCTAAATCCTAGAGTCGCCAGATTTTTATCCGATTTGCCAGAGTTGTACAGCTCTGACCATAGGTCAAAACTAAAATGTGTAAAAAGAAAAAATCTTTGTCTAACTATCCTCTGTCACCTCATAAAATTTGGGGAATTTT
Organism: Nuphar pumila; assembly: GCF_984573655.1. Classification (NCBI taxonomy): domain Eukaryota; kingdom Viridiplantae; phylum Streptophyta; class Magnoliopsida; order Nymphaeales; family Nymphaeaceae; genus Nuphar; species Nuphar pumila. The sequence continues at coordinate 82,791,248 of NC_143254.1, read as the reverse complement.
TATGGAAGTTTAGTATCCAAAATCTAATTTAGAATTAGTATTTCAAGCAAAAATTACAAAATTTAGGGTTTTTATTTGAATTTACATATTTAAAATTACCAAAAAATATATATATTCAGATTCTATTCTGTTTTCAGGGTTAGTCTAGGTGTCCATGCCAAATTTGGCTCAATTCCAAGTTCATTTGCTTTGTATGTTAGTTTATTTTTAAATTCAGAAGCGAAAATCAGGCAAAAATCAAGTTAAATTCGATATTTTATTATATTTTCGCCATTTCAGGGTTTTTATTATGTAAATAAGCATTTCATGTCATATTAGAGTTAATTTAAACGTCATTTGCATTTCAATTTCTCATTTTTGCAAAATTTATTTCAGAAAACCCTGGTTTCAAAACCATAGTCTTGTTATCAAGGGCATTTTGGTCATTTTGACCTAAATTTCAAAATTCCAAACTTTAGTTTTCCAAATTTTCATGCATATCATCATATTTCATCATATTATGTTTGATTTATTTCATTTGATTTTCAAATTTCTAAATTTTACAAAAAATCCTTCAGAAAACCCTGATTTTAAGGTTATCAAGGGCATTTTGGTCATTTTGACCCCAATTTTGAATTTCCAAGATTATTTTTGAAATTTTTTTCTTATTTCCCATGTTTATATCAAATGGGGTATGAATTTGGGTTTATATCTGAATAATATCCGATAATTTTCAATATTTTTGGATAAATTCAGAAAAACCTACATTTTTGTGCCAACATTGTTTTCTAGTTTTGTAGGAACATTCAAGAAGAAGACTTAGCTTTTATTCTTTTATTTTTATTCAATGTAAAGATGTAATAAATTGGAATAAGAATTTACATTTCTGCTTAGAATAGGACCACATTACATATAGTTTAATTTCTACAAATTATGATATCTGATGCATCATTCATGCACATTTTTCCAAAATTCACCATGGTTGACACAAATGGCACGTGCACAAGCTCTTATGGAGTTTATAAACTTGTTAGAATTTGTATTTTTGGCCATAGTCAGAATACGAATGAAACCTAGATTTATGATCTTCGTACTAGCCACATTCAGCCTACGCTCTTAGGCTAACTTCAAAAATGCATTGCATTTCTCAAAAATTTCAAAAGGATTTCTCAATTCTTCAATAAAATATCTTTCAAATTCATTTATTCATTCAAATTGCAGTATTTTCAAATTTATTTTCTAATTTCAATTTCAGAGAAATTGATTTTCTCAAAAAAATCCAAAGTCTTTCTCAGGATTTGATTTTCTCATAATTCTGAGTTTTCAAATGAGATTTCAAAGTATTTTCCAAGTTCAAATCATGATGTTTCTAAGATTTTCACATTCTCAATTCAAAGTTTCCAATCTCAAAATCAATTTTCTCAGATTTCCCATTTTTCTGAGAATCCATTTTCCATTTCAAAAGTCATTTTCCAATGAACTTCTTGATTTTCTCAGAATTCTCAAATCTATTTCCTCAAAAAAGCAATCCAAAAGCTCAAAATCAATTTTTCCAAAGTTCAAGTTTTTCTGAGAATTCATTTTCCAATACAAATTTCTGATTTCTAATAAAGTTCAATGATTTTCCAAGGAATTCCAATTTCAAGCACTTTTTCAATCATTTTCCAAGTACATTTCAATTTTCCAAGCAAACATCATTCTTTCAAAACTTGCATTTGTTCAAAATTTCATAGCACATGCCTGATTCTCTTTGCATTCTAAGAAAATAGAGCATAATTTGGATAATTTAACTTAGTCAAAGTGCATAATTGATCCTTGGTTCGATTACCCCTGGTAAAGGCGCCAGAAACGGTTAAACCTCGTACCGACAGGCAGATCTCATTCCATGAAATTTTCCTGCAAATTTTCAAAATAGAGGCGAATAATTTTCAAAACCATTTTTAAAACTTTGGTCGAGTTTGACACGCAGGATCGTTTCTCTTTCTCTCGCAGAGGGAGGGGGAAAAGTTTTGCCTACGTCCCATCACGGTCTCCAAACCTATTATCATCGCAAAATTAACTCTAATATGACATGACATACTTATTTACATGATAAAAACCTTAAAATGGCAAAAATATCATAAAATATCGAATTTAACTTGATTTTCGCCTCATTTTCGCTTCTGAATTTAAAAATAAACTAACATACAAAGCAAATGAACTTGAAATTGAGCTAAACTTGGCATGGACACCTAAACTAACCCTGGAAACATAATAGAATTTGAAAATATATTTTTTTTGTATTTTTAAATATGGAAATTTAAATAAAAACCTTAAATTTTATGATTTTTGCCTGAAATACTAATTTTAAATTGGATTTTGGATAATAAACTTCCATAAAAAAAATTAAATTTTATGGGGTGATAGAGGACAGTTAAGCAAAGATTTTTTTTTTACACATTTTGGTTTTGACCTATGGTCAGAGCTGGATAGCTCCGGCAAGTTGGATCAAAATCCGGCGACTCTAGGATTTAGGGCAGACAGACAGGTTTCGGAAGAAAATATGGGAAAAATAGCAGACTTATGGGAAAATATCTGAAATTGTGGGAAAATGTCCCTGACAAACAGAGGCAAATTTTATCTTTTTACAATTTTGGAATTCAGGTTACGGTTTGGAAATGAGCACACTGTTATCAGATACCTGAATCTCTGAAATTTTTGGATATGAGAATCTGTCAGACAGAAAAGATAAATCTGGGAAAAATATTTGGACAATCCCAAAAATTCCCAAAATTTGAGAAATAACAGAGGAATAGATGACTCATGGATTGAACGGACACAGCATATTAGGGTCAGTCTATACCCTAATAAGGAAAAATTAAGGTTTTCCCAAAGGTCTGGGAAAATTTATTTTTAACAGAGGTCAAATCTGTTTATAAAGATCCCAAAATTTTAAGATAATTAGTAGATTCCACCGTGAATCTACTGTAATTTTTAGGGGGAGATTCGGATCTCCCACGAGGGTGATTTCGGGTCCTCAAGTCTGCTAAAAACAGAAATTGGAATTTCTGGGGAGTAGAATCTTGATTTGGGATTCGATTTATTAGTGGAGGTTGCAGAAATCGAATCATACTGGATTTTTACAGAGAATCACAAATAAGTAAAACTAACCATCATAAATTTTTGGGGATTTATATAATAAAAAAATATACATGAAATAACGATTGATCTACACACATAAGTTGAAACCTATGGTTCCTAATCAAAGCTCTAAATAAAATCATATTATCTGAATAAAACTAACCTCAATGTGATGTTTAAGCATGAAATATGAAAATATAAGAAGAAATCAGCAGGGAGGTATAATCCATATTCTTCTTTTTTATTGGCCATTGAATCTTGGGGGATCCGATTCATTCATTGGATGGATCCCTTCCTCCATGTAGCCCTAACATGAGTAGTCCACGTTTCATATTTTTTTATAGATTCACCAATGAGATTTTCTTTTTTATCATGCAAACTGGTTGAACTTTTTGCAGTGATATTTTTAAAACATTATTTTCATTAAAAGCATTTGGAAAATCGTCAACCAAAGATAATAAAAACCGACTTTCCACGAATGTGGCAAGTACGGGTCGAATCCTCAGGGAACGGGAAATATTCAATTTACTTCTAAAAATTGCAATTTATTAATATCAAACTATTAATCTAAGTTAAACAATACAATTCTACTGAAATTACAAACTAAAAACTACAATTAACTAGAAACAGATTTCTAAAGTCTTCTCCAGATCGCCAGGGGTAATTTCGTCCTTTCACCACATGTGCATTTGCACTCTCATTCTAAATTCACCTTTTGACCTGTTGTAAACTTTATCAACCTAAAACACAATAAGACATAAAATTAGTGCACAATTACAATAAATGATTAAAAACTATACTAAACCTAATACTACGAGGAATTACTGAATTAAATTATAATTAAAAATCAAAATTAACTAAAATGTCATTTTTCATTACATCAACTAATTAACCTAAGTCTAACTAAACTAATTGCTGCAAATATACTAACTAAAATGCAGAAAAACAATAAAAACTACCAAAAATCACACAATTAGTAAAATGATTGTTTTGCCCTCAAATAGTGCAAAATTGGATTCTGATAGGTTTTCGCAATCAGTAAATTTGAAGAGACAAACAAAGTTTGATTTTCATGATTTTTCTTTTGTTCTATTCCTGACAGATTCAAGAATCTGTCAGACATTACGGATTTGAAAAACTCATCTGAAAGCTCCAGATATAAGCGTTTCAAATTCGTACAAATTCTGGAAATCGTATGTCCTGAAATTTAAAAACGCGAAAAAGCTGATTTTGAAAAACGCTTAAAAGTCAGGCCAACTCAACTCAAAATGAGCTGATTTTTGGTTTGGTGACAGTAAACACGCAGAGGGAGAGAATAGAACAAAAATTTTGGAAAAAAAATGGAAAATTTGCACATAAAATGATGCGTGCAAGTTGATGCAAAAACCCGGTTTTTAATTCAATGCACTATTCATTTGAAAGAATCCACTACATATACCATGACTAAATTACCTATAAAAACAGTCCTAAAAACTTCTAATACACCGTTAAACTACAGAAAAATGGACTCAATAAAACTAACTAAACAAGCATGCAAGCACTTAAACAAATTAACTCTAAATTTACTCTAAAAGACATGCTATTATTAAACTAATATAACTAACATGCAATTATCAATTAGAATGTCTAAGTTAATGAAGTTAACTAATCTTAATAGACTCACCTTAATGTAAGCTAACTATTTAACTAAAAACACGAAAATTAAATCCAAAGCTAACTTGAAATTAATGTTAACACGAACTTCAACCTAATGTTAGTTGATCAACTTAGCTCGGGTTAATTACCTAACCAAAGTTAGTAAGGGGGACAGTTTAGAGTTTAGCTTTGACATAGGCTCACGCCACCCTAGATGAACCCACTAGGGTTAGTAAGGATTGGACTTACTAAACAAGGATACCTACACGATTTTGGTTAATTTATAATAACTAACCTAATTACTTAGAGATTAATCAATTAGAATTGGTAACTAGATATATAATCCTAAAACACGATTTTAGCCTAGAAATAAAATCGGTAATTAAATCAAAACCACTATAAAGACAACTTACTTTCCTAAATTACTAAACGTGTTTTTGAAAGCCTAAATCAAAGTCAAAACCTACTAAAATTGTTAATGCCATATCTATACTATGTCAAGCTATGGAATTAAAAGAGGGCATATAAATACTAAGTGGCGAATTTGGAAAATGAGTGGACCCCATGCATTCTTGCCTTAGGGATTCATTTGGAAGGATTGTAAAGTCAAACTCGGCAAGCTCAATGGGCCCACACGGTTTCGATTTTGCATTAAAATGAGATGGACAATTTGAAAAGCTTTCCCAAAATCTTGCACACGAATTTTAGAAAGGGAATTGAAAATCAAAATTATTTCCAAAATGGAAAAGAGAGAATGATTCTATCTTGGCTGGACTAGAAAAAGGGGTCAAAACTTGCCTCAATTGAATTCCAAGAATTTGGATGGGCTACCACACATGCCAAAATCGTCCCTTAAACAAAAATACCCATATGCCCTTTGTACTAAGATTCAAAATTAAATAATGAGTTAACCTAGGCTCTAACTAACCTAACTAAACTAACATCTACACAAATGAATGTAAGGGTACGAATGGAATGTAACACACAAAATCAGAAAATGCTAGTTTGTCTAACACGCACAAATCTAAATTAATTAATTAAATCTTAAATCTTCCTATACTAAATACAATGAACCTGGACCCTAAACAAAACTTTCCTAAACTCTAAGCTACAGCCATGGCTGTCTTCTCCTATGAAGAAAACGACAGCCATTAACACCCATAAAATGACTTCTCTAATTCACACATAAAAAATTTGTTTTATCAACTAAAACACGAAGACAAAACAAAATTTTATATAGGATAAGTTAAGCTATGACGGGATGGGATTCTAATGAGTCTAAAACACTAAATTAAAATAAACTACTGTAACAAAAATATTTCATCAAAGTAAACAAAACTGGACACACGTCACAATCGGCTAAGCTAGGCTTAGCTGGTTTTCCTATTGGACTAAACACCAAATGACTTAACTGTCTAAAACACCTTAGAACTCGATCTAAGCATGCAAATGACAGTGGTTTTTGCTATCAACAAACAGAAAAATAAAAAGAGACATTTGAGATTAAGGAGAATCGACCATAGGTAGACTCGATTTTTACCTAAAAGAAAATGAGGAAGAAGATGACTCACCTCTTGGGCAGTCCGACGAGTGGAGGGGAAGGAAGAGCGATTTAAGCCATAGACTTCGCTGCCAAACTCATTGTGGTTGTGATTCTCATCCACGTGGCTGTGTATGGCTGCAAGGATACGCCTAACGAAGGGTGCCGAGCGGTGGAAGTGAACGGGCTGCGCTCAATGGAGAAGAGGGTCGGAAGGGGAAGAAGCCGACCTTTCCAAGTGGTGTAGACGGCACACCAACTGGGAAGAGCACCCACGTTGATCTGCAACCCTGCAAAAATACAGCAATCACACGTTAAATGACTAACACGATGGTGAGGAAGAAGATGACGGAAGAAGCAAAACGTGAAGGACAAGAAATCGTAGACGAAGAAGCATCAATGGAAGTGGCATGTAGAGGACGGCATGGAGGAGGAAGAGGAGCTCTAGCTGGGTGCAAATTTCAAGGCAAAAACATCCTAGGGTTTTCAGAAAATCATATTTAAACTTAAGCTAAAGTTTTCAAAAATTCAAAAAGAGGTTTAAAATGGAATGAAATGCTAGGCGCCTCTTTTGAAGGGGGTTTTTTGAAAACATTTTATAAATTGGGTTTGGATCACAGGTGAGTTGGATTGTGATGTTTATGAACTGATCCAAGACCCACAATGGGTTATTTGGGTCGGATCTTGATCTGAATTACCTCAAAATTTGTGCCCAAGCACTAAAATTGTAATATCTCACTCAATTGAACTCTGATTTAATTGAAATTCGAACCAAGACCTCTTTATATCAAAATACATCAATTCATGGGTTCTAAGCCTTAAGAGCACATAAAAATGCATGAATATTATATTAAAATGATGTGCATTTCATGCATCATCACAAACCCAATTTTGAAATGATTCTAAGTTGTATTCATGAAAACATCTCACAAAAAAATCCATTGCATCTTGATCCTCCTTGAACTTAGTAAAATCAAGGTTAAAGGTAGAGACTTTACCTTGGTTTTGCTAGGATAAACTGAATATGGTAGCTACGGTTGATGTTGCTGCCAGTGGTTGATGGGAGAGGTCTTGAAGATAGTGTTGGAAGTGCTGAAGACGACTGCTACAGAGTGTTGGAGCTCTTGGAGTGACTGGGGCTGTGGTGGCTATGGCACCAACGAAGAGGGAGCTTTTGGGGGTTGAGATGAGATGGAAGCAACGATGGTTGTCGTGCTTTTGTTGGAGAAGAGAGATGAAGTTGGAGTAGTTGATGAAAGGATGTTGCTACCAGGCATGGAGGAGGAGCCGGCTGAAGCTGCATTGAAGGTGATGCTCCTTGATGGAGCTGGAGGTGATGGACCGATTGTCACCTTGATGTGGTGGCTATGATGGTTGTAGTTGTGGCTGTTATGGTTGAAGGATTGAAGCTTAGTGAATGGGATGAGAGAGATCAAAGGGAGGTGCTCAAAGGGGATGCTGTGTTGAGGAGGTGAAGAGACGTCAATGTGAGAAGCCGTGTGATCCTTTGGGTTGAAAACTTAGAAAAAAATAAAAAAAATCTTAAGTTTTCAATGGGAGATGGCTTTGGTGAGAGGGGAGAGAAGGAGAGGGTTGTGTAATACGTCAATGGGCTTGAAGAATAGAAAGTGAAGGGTCTTATGGTGGCTGGACCAAGGAAAAGGGAAGGAAAGAAAGGAGGGAAAGGAAGAAGGAAAGAAAAGAAAGAGAAGAAAGGAAAGAGGAAGAAAAAGGGAAAAGGAAAGAAAGGGGGAAGAGAGAAGAGGGAAAGGAAGAGAAGGAGAGGGCTGGAGGAAGTCCACGTGAGTGGAGGGAGAAAGGAAAGAAGAAGAAGAAAGAAGAAAAAGAAAAAAAAAGAAAAAGAAAAGAAAGAAGAAGAAGAAAGGGAAGAAAAGGAAAAAGAAAACGAAAGAAAGAAGAAGAAGAAGGAAGGAAAAGGGGGAAGGAAAAAAGAAAGAAAGAGGAAGAGAGAGAGGGCTGGTCGACCCCCTTGTGGGTCCCACCTCCTCTCATAAAATAAAATAAAAATAAAAAAACAATAAAAAAAATGAAAGAAATCAAAAAGAAAAGGAGAAGATAAAATCCTTTTTTTTATTAAAATGAGAATGAAGGAGCCATCTCAGAGTGGGCTCTCTTTCCAAATTTGAAATTCATTTGGATAATCATAGGGGTAGAATGGTCTTTTTAGAAAATTTCTAGACAAAATGAGCTACTTTTGACAGTTTTTGAAATGAGCTCAGAGTTTAAAATTCAATACCCCGTTGCGAAGCAAATTCAGTGTAGAATTTGAAAATTTGAGTTTGAAAGAAATCCAGATTGTTTTTCTCGAAAAAATATTTCCAAATTTAGAATCTTGGGGGTAAAAATGTCAATTTTGGAAACCCATGGTTTGAAATTGATTTCTAAAAACTTTTAAAACTCAAACACTAGCTCAAACGATCAGATTCAGCTCAATTTCAGCTGAAAAAGCTGAAACGAATTAAAATGGGCTCCTAGACACTTGGACATGGTTTTAAAATAAAACTGGAGCACTTAAACTTTTAGTGAGCTCAAGCTAGACTCTAAAGAATATGAGTGACTGAGAATGACTGACTTAGAGACAATTGGCTCGGGTTTGAGTGAGAAATGAGCTCATTTCTGAAGAAATTATCCCATTTTGGCAGGAATGGTCATAAATGAAAATGGTTTGTTCATTGTGAGCTCGGGTGAGCTTAAGATGACTGGTATTCTAACTGTTCTGAACTGACCAACGAGCTTGGTTGACTCCGACTGACTGGGGTCCGGGATGACCTAGGGGTAAAATGGTAATTTTCCTAGTGAAAGTGGGTAAAATGATAGTTTTCTAACACAAACTCGGGGTTTGACTCCTACACTGACTTAACAGGGTTGGCACTGCACGAGGAGGATTGTTTGAGAATGGATGAGGAAAATTTAGGGTGTTTACAGATGCCCCTCTTTGCTACTAAGTCGGCTTCAGGACGAGCTTAGTGGCAAAGAAAAACACACCAAATTTGGGTTATAAAAATGCCCCAGTTAGAAGGATCTAACTGGATAGGAAGAAATTAGTCTCGATGAAAAATAGTAGATATGAAATAGAGAATGAAGAAGAAAATTTACTTCAAAGAAGTGAGATACAGGTTTTGCCCTTAACCTGGATGGACGAAAAATACCTCGTGTAAAAACGAGGCTCAGGTTTAGCCCTTAACCTGACCGAGAAATGAAATACCTCATCAAAATAAGGCTCAAGTTTAACTCTTAATCTGACCGAAAATGAAATACCTCATCAAAATGAGGCTCACGTTTAACCCTTAACCTGACCGGAAAATAAAAATGATGAGTTAAATGGTGAATAAGACAACTTTTTTGAAGAAGAATAAGGCGACTCTTTCAACAACGCGGGAGATGAATTCTTTCGACAACGCAAAAGATAACAAAGGCGATCCAAAGGAACAGGGCAATTCTTTCAACAACATGAAAGATGACAAAGCGATCCAAAGGAACAAGGCGATTCTTTTGACAACGCAAAAGATGAATTCTTTTGACAATGCGAAAGATGACAAAGGCAATCCAAAGGAACAAGGTGATTCTTTCAACAACGCGAAAGATGACAAGGTGATCCAAAGGAGCAAGGCGATTCTTTCAACAACGCGAAAGATGACAAGGCAATCCAAAGGAGCAAGGCAATTCTTTTGACAACGCAAAGATGAATTCTTTCAACAACGCGAAAGATTGCAAAGGCGATCCAAAGGAACAAGGTGATTCTTTCAACAACGCAAAAGATGACAAGGCGATCCAAAGTAGCAAGGCGATTCTTTTGACAACGCAAAAGATGAATTCTTTCGACAACGCGAAAGATGGCAAAGATGATTCAAAGGAACAAGGCGATTCTTTCAACAACGCGAAAGTTGATAAGGCGATTCAAAGAAGCAAGGTGATTCTTTTAACTACGCAAAAGATGAATTCTTTCGACAATGCGAAAGATGGCAAAGGCGATCCAAAGGAACAAGGCGATTCTTTCAACAACGCGAAAGATGACAAGGCAGTACAAAGGAGCAAGGCAATTTTTTTGACAACGCAAAAAATGAATTCTTTCGACAACGCGAAAGATAACAAAGGCGATCCAAATGAGCAAGGCGATTCTTTTGACAACGCAATAGATGAATTCTTTCGACAACGCAAAAGATGGCAAAGGTGATCCAAAGGAACAAGGCGATTCTTTCAACAACGCGAAAGATGATAAGGCGATCCAAAGGAGCAAGACGATTCTTTTGACAACACAAAGGATGAATTCTTTCGACAACACAAAAGATGGCAAAGGCAATCCAAAGGAACAAGGTGATTCTTTCAACAACGCGAAAGATGATAAGGCGCTCCAAAGGAGCAAGGCGATTCTTTTGACAACGTAAAAGATGAATTCTTTCAGCAACGCAAAAGATGACAAAGGCGATCTGAAGGAACAAGGCGATTCTTTCAACAACGTGAAAGATGACAAGGCGATCAAAAGGAGCAAAGTGATTTTTTTGACAATGCAAAAGATGAATTCTTTCGTCAACGCGAAAGATGACAAAGGCTATCCTTTCAAAGAGAAGGCTAATCTTTCAACAACGCGAAAGACGATAAAGGTTACTCTCTCAAGGAGGTAAAAGGTGATGCCATAATGTGTCAAGATGGGCATCGAGCTTCTGACTTCATCGGGATAACTAGAAAATATTGCCAAAATGTTAAAAATTATTTATTGACTCAAAATAATTGAAACTGATGTATATTGGTATGAAAATCTTTCCTCTTTTCTACCCAAAGTATTGTCTCCGGTTGGGCTTAACTCCGTAGAATCAAGATTCGAATTCAAATTTCTTGCAATTGGCTTTCTTTCAAGGAAGTTATCAATTCCCTTAATATGAATAGAAAAGAGAGTATTCTTGATATTGTGAAAGCAATTGGTGAAAGAATATTGATAATAAAATTTCACAAAATTTAAAGAGGATTCTTGGCATGTTTGGCAGTCTGATATCCTGGGATTCTTTTCTCATGATGATCTTTCTGCACTCTTTTTTTTGTGACAGAATTGGAGCTTCCTTGGGTTTTTTGGGATTACATCATCCTTCATTTTGGAGATGTTCTGACTTTTCTCTCTCTCTTTTTTTTGGAAGGGTACGTCACAAACTTCTTCATCTCAGAGATGTTCCGATCTTTCTTTCTCTCAAGGATTATCTTGACGGTATTGGCTCATTGGTCGGAAATCTCTTGGTGATAGCAGAAATTAAATATCTTTTAGGGTTTGTCGTGAGGCTCATCGCAGTCGCCTTTAACTTGACGGTGATCTGAACTTTCCCTGGAAGGATCTGTCACAAACTCCTTCATCTTGGAGATGATCCAAATCTTCTTTGGCTCCGGGGGTCTAACTCGCATAATTCGTTTTCATCTTGACGACAATTGAGAGATCCCTTTTGCACATATTTAATTGCAACTTAAACGATTGAAGAGAAATGGAAATTGAATAGATTTTTCTGTATTACCCAGGATATTTCGACTGCCTTATTTCCTAAGAATGATGTTTAAAAATGTGTCATTGACTCTGATCAATACCGATCACTTATGGCTTTGCGACAACATTGAATTTTCTTTGCTGGCCATATCGAGGATTTATTCTTCATCCTTTTGGTTGGCCAATAGAAAGATTTTGAATTTTGAATCCTTCTTTGATAAAGCTTTGTCCTTTCGGAGGTAATATTGAAGGTATTATGAGGTAATTCTTTTGTGCAATAAAGATTTTGAAATCAACAAATATTTAATGACAAATTGGCAAAATATTCTTGGAATCTTTGGTGAAAGAAATTGCTTGTTATTCGAGTTGACACATAAGTGGGATTCTGGATGAAGGTCCAACACGAACCTGAACTCTAAAGGTAAATCCAATACAAAATTGGAATTTTGAAGGTAAGTCCTAGGACAATGTTGGATTTTGAAGATAAGTCCAACTCAGAAGTTGGTTTTGAAAGAGCGACCGAGTCGAAACTCAGATCCTGTAAGGAAAACTGGAAAATTCGAGTCGGGACCCGAGTCTTCAAAGGAAAACTAGAAAGTTTGGCTTTTGAGGAAAGAAAATTCGAGTCGGGACTCAAATCTTTGAAGGAAAGACATAGACCCATTTGGATTTAAAGAAAAGAAAATTCGAGTCGAAACTTGAATCCTAAAGGAAAAAACTGGAAAATTTCATAAGGAAAGGAAATTTGAGTCGAAACCCGAATCTTAAAGAAAAAACTGGAAAGTTCAGAAGGAAAGGAAATTTGAGTCGGAACTCGAATCCTAAAGAAAAAACTTCGACCAATTTTGGTTTTAGAGAAAAGAAATTTGAGTCAGAACTCGAATCCTAAAGGAAAACTAGATCAATTAGAACAAAAGAAAATTTGATTCGAAACTCGAATCCTGATGGAAAAGTAGATTAACTAGAAGGAAAAAAAATTTGAGTCGGAACTCGAATCCCGAAGGAAAACTAGATCAATTAGAAGGAAAAGAAATTTGAGTCGAAACTCGAATCCCGAAAGAAAACTAGATCAATTAGAAGGAAAAGAAATTTAAGTCGGAACTCGAATCCTGAAAGAAAACCAGATCAATTGGAATGAAAGGAAATTCAAGTCGGAACTCGAATTCCGAAGGAAAACTAGACCAATGTGGACACTGAATTTTAAAGTGTACCAGTGTGAACACCGGATTTTGAAAATAAACCAGTACAAGCACTGTGTTTTTTTTTTAAATTATCAGTACGAACACTGGGTTTTTGAAAATTACCAGTATGAACACTGGGTATTGAAAAATTATCAGCACGAACACTGGATTTTGAAAAATATACCAGTTCGAGCACTGGATTTTGAAAATATATTAGTTCAAGCACTAGGTTTTGAAGGTGTACCAGTTTGAGCACTGGATTTTGAGAGTGTACCAGTTCGAGCACTGGGTTTTTTAAAGTGTACCAGTTTGAGCATTGGGTTTTTTAAAGTGTACCAGTTCGGGCACTGGATTTTAAAAATATACCAGTTCGAGCACTGGTTTTTGAAAGTATACCAGTTTGAGCACTGAATTTTGAAAGTGTACCAGTTCAAGCACTATTTTTTTTTAAGTGTACCAGTTCGAGCACAAGATTTTAAAAATATACCAGTTCAAGCACTGGTTTTTGAAAGTGTACCAGTTCGTGCACTGGATTTTGAAAGTGTACCAGTTCGAGCATTGGATTTTTTAAAGTGTACCAGTGTGAACACCGGATTTTGAAAATGTACCAACGCGAGCACTAGATTTTGGAAATGTATTAGTGTAAAAATTGAATTGTGAAAATGAACCAGTATAAGCACTGGATTTGAAAATCACCTAGTATTTGAAATTCTATTTTTTTTTCTTGGAAAGAGACTAGCACTCCCGAGATATTTGAGAATGGTGATGGGAATGATTGTTGGAGTCTTAGGATTATCCCTTATCCTGAATGGGTAGCTCAGGTTTATCCCTTAACCTGAAGGAGAAATGAATTCAATGTGTATGGATGCAAATAAATGCAAAATGATATAAATGAATACACATGCATGTGAAATGAGAGATTTTTTTGATCCTGCATGCATACTGGATGTTTTGAAGACAATTTTTAAAATAATGCCCCAGTGTAATAGGGAAAAGAAATTTTGGATAAAGGGAAGATAATTGACGTTTGAAAAATGCTCTCTGAAGGTAACAAAGCAACTGACTTTTGATTGATTCAGGGGAAACTCTAAAGAATATCACTCCTCGCAAAAGGACATGGTGCAGAGAAGGAGAACAAGCTTATAAGGAAAATTGATAATTTTATTAATGCATTGAAGGAAAAATGACAAATCAAGAAAGATAGACAGGATTACATCATCCTTTAAAGGCAAAATGAGAAATGGGGAAATGCAAGCATTGTCGGCTTTTTGAGTAATTGAGGAAAAATGACTAGTCCTTCTTTTCATCTTCAATGAGAAGATTCTTATCAATGCAATCCTGAACAATGTTCTTAAAGACAAAACACTGGTCAGTATCATGTCCTACTGCCTGATGGAATTTACAGAATTGGTCCATGAATCTTCCCATAATCGTGGGAGGATCTGTGGCTCTTGGGAGCTTTACCATTTCTTTGGTCAATATATATTCAAGGATTTCATCGAGAGGTTGCTCAAGAGAAGTAAACTAACGATCGTCACCCCAACCATTTCGTTTTATCTTTTCTTTCTGTTGACTCAATTTTTCATTCTTCTTTGAAGACTTTTCTTCCTGACCTGTATGATTGCTCTTGCTATTTTTGTAGTCGTTGCGGCCGACATTGGCAGAGAATGTGAAATTTTCCTTCTTCTTTAGATCTTGATTATTCTTAACGAGGGTGATGCCATCATAGACCCCATTCTCTATTCTCATCTCGAGCCACTCGGTCCGTTCAGTAAGCTCAATGAAAGATTTGGAAGGCGAGGTGGAGATAAGACCTCTCAAAGGCTATGGGAAATTATTCAGAATAATCTAAAGTGTGTGCTCCTCTGAGATGGGATTCTCATTTTATTGCGAGTGCCCCTCCATCTGCGGATGAAGTTTCTAGCTTTCTCATTATCTCTTTGCTTTGTATTATAAAGATGGTTTAGCGTTGACAACGCTTCGGTGTTGAAAAGGAATTGTTCAATGAACAGATTGACCACTTTATCGAATTCCTTCAACTCGATGGGATTGATGTGTTCTGAGTACTATTTAGCAGTCGTTCTCTCCAGACTGCGAGAGAAACAAAGGAAGAGAGCTCGATTGTCCCGCTTGAACCCATTGCATTCTGCAAAGAACATAGCCAGGTGAGTCTTAGGATCGTCAGTCCCATCAAATTTAACAAATTTATGAGGGAGATCTTCTAGGCTGTCATCCCTGTCTAAACCATCATAGAAATCTTCGCTTGTGAAAATTCTTTTGCCCTTGTCATGGGCTTGCAGATCCTTAACCATTTTGACCACGTCTCTGAGTTGTAATTGGTCAGAGTCATTAGCAGAGTGATCTTTTAGCTTATTGGTTGACCCATGTCCCTTGGTTGATTTTCGAAATGCCTGCTGAGTCTCAAACTCTTCATCGGTGTCACCAACTGATTCTGACTCGTCAGATGTATCTTCATGCTGGATATGCTTCTTGGATATCTTCAGTTGTTTCTTCAATGTTCACCCCTTGATTTTTTTCTTGGTAGGGATCTTGCCGAAACTGGCCCTTGCTTGCTCATTCAACATTTTCTTCATCATTTTCTGAAACAAAGCATACATCTGAGGATCAACATCATCATTGGTTTGTTGATTTTGTTTCCTGACAGATCGTGGCGAATCCATCTCTTGCTCGCTGCTACTGTTAGGGTGCTGAAGTGACACTATTTTCTTTCCGGATCTGGTCTGAACCATTCCACTATGCTGAAACTCTCTATAGGACAAATGGGATGATTAGAATGAGGAAAAATTCTTGAAGGCAATGACTTGGAGAATAGAATGAAAATAATGGATGAAGATATGAAATTGGGTTGACAATTTGAAGAATATCCCTTTACCAGGAATGAGATTATTGCTGGGATCACGACAATTATGTTGTTATTCCACGAGAGGAAATAAACAACTAAGATATGCCTTGTTACCTAGGCGAGGTCATCAACCATGAAGAAAAATACATTTTTGAAGGAATATAACAAAGTAATGCATAATTGGTAATGATCTTCCCTGTGAACTTGGGAGATTATCTAAGAAGAAAGGCAAGAAGAATTTTTCAGAGAAAAACATTCATCACAAAGAGCATATTGCATGAGAGTTCAGAAAATAACACTATGAAGAAAATGACCTCCAAATATAAGGAAAACTGATGATTTTATTGATGTCTTTGGAGGAAGGATAACAAATTTAAAGAAAGCAACTGGAGACTACATTTATTCAAAGAAGCAAAAGCAGAAAGGGTGGAAATGAGAAAGCATTGGCATTTGTCATCTTCATGAATGATCAGGAAAAGGCTCGGTCAGAACGGTCGACTGATCCTCTTTCTTTAATGGGGAGATTCATGTCAACACAGTCTTGAACGATATTTTTGAAGACGAAGCATTGCTCAGTATCATGCCCTGTAGCTTAATGGAATTTGCAGAAGCGATCTTTTCATTTTCCTAGGGCGACCGGAGGATTAACAATTCTTGAAAGCTTAACCATTCCTTTGCTCAACATGTATTCAAGGATCTTTTCGAGGGGTTAATCTAGAGGAGTGAGCTTGTGGTCATAACCCCAACCTTCGTGCTTTGGCTTCTTTTGAGTGCTTGCTTTCTGTAGAATAAAGGAATGGTTTAGACTGAATTTTTTTTGAGAGAAATAGAGATGATGTAGAAGATGTCCAAGGACTCAGAAAGAGATGGAAATCTAGCAGACATGGAGAAAAGAAGTTTGACAAGATTTCAACATTTGAAAAATTGCAAGCAGGATCAAAATAAGGTTGGAAATTTGAGATCCAGAGTAAAGGCAGAAAAAGGGAAATCGCCTAGACTTTTTGAGAAAAAATATGAGGTTTTAAAAATTGTCCAGGGTTTTGATAAAATTATTAAAAAAACAGATGAAATTTGGAAAATGATGTAAAAGGTGAATAAAAGGGAATTGAGAAATAAAAGAAAAATGCATTCAATCATATATCCTGCACAAACAATTATGCACATACAGCATAACCTAAGAAGTTGACTCTAAATGCATCAATTTTGAAAAGAGTTGTAGGACCCTAATACTAACTCTAGGCTCAGATCAGCTGTGTCCAATCATGCTATGCAGATATACTCGACTCGAGGCTCGATGTACGTGGCATAAAAATTCATCTCTGGTTTTAGGCTTGTGTTTTCCTAACATCCTTGAGCACCTACCGATATACGTTGGACTATGGCCCTTGGTACGTGGTAGGGGGCGTTAGCCCAAATAAGTGGCCCAGTTGTGAGGCTCTGTCCCAAACTATGGTTCTAGAAGAGAGCCCAGCAACGTGAAAACCAGGTAGACATAGGTGGGGTGGTTTTTGAAAACATGATCACATGCAGACAAACAGAAGGCTCTAAGTCCTAAAGAGGCAGAATTTTGAAATATATGAAGAAGCAAACATTGTTTTCATACAATTTCTAGATTGAGGAGTGTTGTATTTCAGACCTAAGTCTAAGTGAGCGATTTCTCAATTCCTCAATGAAATATCTTTCAAATTCATTCATTCATTCAATTTGCATCATTTTCCAAATCATTTTCCAATTTCAATTTCAGAGAAATCAATTTTCTCAAGATTTTCCAATATTTTCTCAGGAATTGATTTTCTCAGAACTCTGAATTTTCAAATGAGATTCAAGATATTTCCTAAGTCCAAATCATGATTTTCTAAATGTATAAATTGTGGCTACTTTAAATGTATAAATCATGAATCATAAATCATAAATCAGCTAAATCGCTACTGCTTGAAACGTAAAAATCGTTGTTGCATCAAACAAATCGCTACTGCATTAAATGTATAAATCATTGTTAAATTCAAACTTACAAATCGTTGTAAAAATTTAGCCTTCATAAGTACATATCGTTGTAATGTTTGGCCTTCATAAGAACAAATCATGCTAACTATTTTTCGATGCCCAGAAGGTGGATAGGTACAAATCGATTTGTTTCAGTATAAAAATAGGTGTTATTTAGCATGAATAGTATAAACAGTTATAAGATTTAGCATTCAGATTTATATAACGAAAATTGATTTGTTTACTTAACGAAACCTTACACAAAAGTCATCGAAAGTTTTGCTAATCCAACAGTGGAGGAGAAACATCTAGAAAGTAGATGCAGTCGATGGTGGCAACGGTGCTTCGACTACGCTCTGACGACAGTAGACGACGAAAAGGGGTGCTTTGGCTGCAGTAGATGACGAAAAGGGGTAATCCGATGGTAACAGACAACGACAAATGGCGATCCCACAACAGCAGACAACAACAAAGGGTGATCCCGCAACAGCAGACGACGTCAAAGGTTGCATCGTCAAAGGGAGTTCTTGTTACAACAGATGGTGCATCGTCAAAGGGTGAGACAAAACGTTTAGGGCGATATATTGCGAGGAGCTCCTATTAAAGCAGAATCGTTTACTTCTTAGGGCGAAAACGATGGTGATTTTAACCCTTTCTTTCTTCTGATAAGAGGACATTTTTGTTCTTTACTCGAAACATCGTTTCATGACACTAATGGCGGAAAAGGATACTTAAGTCTTTGCAAACAAATCAGACTCCGATGCTAAGTGATGCCAATACACACTGAGTTCCATGTGCTTACATACGTGGCGCTCATTCAGACCCAAGAACACGCACCTGCATGTTCCGGGGAAACATATAACCTGCTTCGTGGATAGCGCGAAAGAAGAGTAGCAAGTCTGGTTGATATGCTCACCAAAAACCGTAGAATAAGATAGGGAGCAACGGGCCTGCCTACTTCCGACCTGCCAAAATACACGTGTGTGTATATATATATATATATGGAGAGAGAGAGAAAGCGGTGCTCTTTTCTGTTGGAAAATGCAGAGAGAGGAGCAGTTGGCGCCCTCCTTATGGAAAAAGCAGAGAGAGAGAGAGGGTGGCTGGTCTGCTCCCGTTTAGCAGAGAACACAGAAGTGGGAGAGGGAGCAGGTGGCTGGCCTGCCTCCACCCAGCAGAGAACCCAGAAGAGGGAGAGAAAACAGGCGGCGGTGCCTGCTTCCTTCATGCCGGAAAACACAAAAGGGAGAGGGAGCAACGCTGGGGGCACTGCAAGGAGGTGGTGCAGACGGTGGCTAGGGTTCTGCAGAAAAAGGGAAAACAGAAGAAGAGGAAGACAGGGAGGAGCTGGGGTGCCAGTGGTCGTCCGACCACTGCACTCACAGGGAAGCGGCGGCACCAAAGTGGTGCCGCCGTTTGCAGAGAGAAAGAGCAGGATTGGTGGTAGAGGTAGCGTGCTCAGGGGCCAGGCCGACCACCGTCGATGGTCTGGTGTTGTGCTTGAAAAGCAACCCTAGAAGAAGAAGCGGTGAAGGTAGAGTGAAGAAGACGAGAGGTGATGCGTTTTAGAGAGAGAGAGAGAGAGAGATTTGGGAGGGTTTTTTATAACGTATGATGCAGAGGGGATTAAGTGAGGGGAAAAGGAGGAAGTAAGAGGTGCGGCTGAGTAGATGGGGCTGAAGTGAGTGGCGAGGAGATGGGTGTTTGGGTTGGGTCGAATTGGATATAACCCCAACTCATGTGGGGTATGGGAATGAGACCCATTTGATTTCACTTGGATATAGGGACCTATTTGGGTTAACATGGATCCAACCTAAATGGGTTATGGTGTTTTTTGAACCCATATATATATATATAAAATTTGAATTGGGTTCACCAAATAAATTCATTAAGTATTAAGGATCCAATTGGTATGATTTTATTTAAACTGGGTTCAAATTCAAGAACCCTAAGATCTAAATAGTGTGGATCCTGATTGAATTAGGTTTAAAACTATTCTATTTGAGTTAGCCATCTTGGATCTCTAATCAATTTGAATCTCTTAAAGCCAAACTCAATTAGTTTTTAAAATCCAATGAATCTCATGTATTTTAATTAGATATTTTGAACTTAAGTTTAGGGATGGTAGTGGGGCGGGGGACAAGGTCTCCACCCCCGCCCCGCCTCAAGATTTTATCCTCCACCCCCGCCCCGCCTCCTTGGCGGGGATGGATTTTATCTTCCACCCCCACCTTCATTCCCGTTTCATGTCCTCCATCCCCGGTTCAAACGGGGATGAGGCGGGGCGGGGATATTGCGGGGAAAAGTGGTTGGGGCGGGGATGAGGCCGGGATCGGGGCAGGGAAGGGGCGGAGCGGGGAAAAGTGCACGTCCATCCCCGCCTCCCCCCTCGGACGGGGATGGATTTTAACCTTCGTCCCCGCCTCCATCCCCGTTTCATACCCTTCATCCTCGGTCCAAACGGGGCGAGGCGGGGCGGGGCCCCGCTTTCCCCTGGTCCACTGCCATCCCTACTTAAGTTTACGTGGGTTAATCCTCTTGAATCCTTTATGGAAACCTAAATAATGCTTTCAAACTTTGTAAATCCAAATTTAATTATTAAATAAATATAAATAACTATAACTTTCTAAAATGTTTAAAATTCACCAATGTAAACCATTTTTTGAACAGGTAAATTCCTCGATATTTCATTAAAATATTTACTAAAATTTTGCTAATATTACACTGCCTCCCCGTACTCATGGCCTATGTCCTGACAGGATAAAGCTCAGTGGGCTTACCCTTTTCCCAAGGGAGTCGCCAGACTTGTTCCACAGACCTAATCAAAATATTGAGTCAACCTTATCCCGCCCGACATCCGACCCGGTTTACAAGCCGATGTTGGCTGCTTGATTCTTGGTGCTTTTTCCAGAAAGTGGGTGGTTCTCCGATCGGACAGAGGACTGAAAAGGCCGGAAAATCTTCAATCGAGCTCATTTCGTATTTGATCGATCCAAAAGGAGGAAGGAGAACCAAGATGGTGGGTATGTAGGATTCCTCCTCCTCCTTTCTTCCTCGTCTTTCCTTCAGGTTCTCTTTGCGTTTAGTCTTCAGGCACCTAAATCTTGTTCGTTTGGCGTCTTAAATTTGGCGGATGGTGTGAGGTAGACCAGAAAATCCAAGATTTTTAGGGTTTCCTTGATTTGGAATACTTATTGCTTGCGTCTTTGCTTTCGGTGTAGTCGTGTTTGATGCAATTGGATAATTTGATATTTAGTTCGTATAGTATCGATCTTGCTTTCTTTTTTTTTCATTAATGTTATACTCACTGTTTTATATATTCTTTGTTTAATCTAGGTGGTCTATTTCACGTTTTTTTATTGGGCGTTCTGTTTGGGATGTGTTCCAATCTTATAATGTGTGAAGTTGATTCGTACACACTCGGGACTGGTGGTATTTGTATATTTCATATCGTTTGTGGGTTGATTGGAGAGGCTAAGGATTGCATGTTTTAAGATGGGAGTATCGTGGGTGGGATTGCGTGTTTGAATGGTATTACTTCCTTTTGGGATATTAGCTTGCTTGGGAGTGTAATTGAGTGCGTGAGGTATGAAACTGTTGTGGTGGTGAGTCTGCTCGTCTGTGGCTTTTGCCTATATAATTGGCGGAAAGTAAATAAGTAGGTTGGTGGTGGTGATGATGGAGGTCCGACCCTTTTGCTATTCCGAAGGGTGTTGTAGTACGAGAGAAAGCATGGGTCCGACCTGTTTGGTGTCGGTTATTAGATGTAAGTGAACACAGTTGTTGCATTTTTGCGAGGTTAGAGACTCATGGTTCGTGGTTGGCAATGTTGGTGAGGTTATTTGCTTCTGAAGTGCAATTTTGATTCTACGTTTCTTGCACAAATTAAGACGAAATAAAGCAACTCTTGAGTGTATAGATTAAAGTAGCAGAGGTTTTGGGATCCATTTCTCCTTTATCAAACTGATGATCATTCTTGGTGTGGCGCCTCTTCCGGTCTATCTGGTGGAGGCTTTTATAAGCCATGATCATGAAATAAAGGTCATATAAAGTGTCATTCTTCATGGGTTTCTTGCTGGAATTGAAAACCTAGCTCTTAGGGTTTTATGTGAACTGGAAAAACTAAACTTTTACATTTTGGAAGCCTAGGAACAGATGAAACAGTGAATTCCGGTTGAATATGTAGAAACATTCATGAAAGAACTTTTGACTGGTAACTTATGGCATTGGAAAATCAAGGTCTTTTTGCTCTCTTATTGAGATTTACATATAAGTAGCAGTGGTTTTAGAAATATTTTGGCAATTTCAGACGCTTGATTTGTTCCTGTGTAGGTGAAGCATGAATTGATATAAACTTCTGTTTGCGTGATTATTCTCTTAGATATTATGGGGTTATTGCATTTATTTGTTGCTTGTGGATGTTTGTTTTTAATGTTTCATGGTGCTTCAGTCTTCTTTACTGGTATATTTGACCCACTTCTAAATCATAATTGGAGATGGAATCCAAATATGCAATGACGGACAAATGAGAAATATGTATGAGACCTATTGCTGGATAGTGCATACTGTTTTGGGACCTCTTTTGTTGTGACTAATCTCTTTTTATTCCTTTCTTCCAATCTTTTTTTTTTCAAAGTTCCCTCAGTATTGTTTCTTTTTCTGTGTTTGCACTGATGAACCACCATTTCTTTTCAGGAATACCAGCTGATATTCTTGTGGCTTAGTATTTGAGGTTTGGCAGGTCTTTTGCCAATACACAGTTCGGGTATCAGCACTTCATGCATTTATGCATTCTTGAGAATCCAAGGGACTCATTTTTTATGTCAATTGAACCACACTTGCATTTGTGCTCATGATTCATTGCAACTAGCAAGTACAAGAAATTCATATCAAGTAAGTTGAATATAATAAATGGAGGTTACTTCTGTGGAGCAGGAATGTTTCCTTGCAGTGAATTATTCAGGCTGCACACAGACTTCAAAGGAAGAAAAGCCCACTGATGAACATTCAAAAGGGATTTCTACAAAAGCTAGTGCCGAAGCAGAAATACCTGTTGATGCAGGACAATTTTCCAGCGAAACAAAAAACCTGAAAACTGCTGACACCGCCCTTGGTGGCAATGACTTGCATAAGGATGGGTCAAAGAGCTCAAGCAGATCACAACGTAGGAAGGCAAAGCATCCATCAAAAACAGGAACAAGTTATTCCTTACGGTCATCAGATTTAAATGCAACTACTAAAACTCTTGAAGATGCAAATCTTAACTCATCACAGCCTCCTGTCAGTAGAAGGCGCGGAAGAAAGAGGCAACAAGAAAAGCCAACATCAACTGATGAATTTTCTAGAATCAGAAAGCGTGTAAAATATATAGTTAGTCGAATACATTATGAGCAGAGCCTTATTGATGCTTACTCTGGTGAAGGTTGGAATGGGCAAAGGTTTGTGCATTGTATGTTTAATAGATGCACTAATCTGAAAATATGTTGGTTTTGTGTTGATGACTTACATGCTCATTAATGGTGCATATTCTTTTGGTTTTGGATTTGTATGGTTGTGTTTTATGCCGAAAATTGTTCTGGATACTCCACCTTTTCATAAAGTACGACATGGCTACCTTTTCTGTTTTGATTGTTGTTTTTTCATTTTATGGATCAAAGTTTGCATAAGGGTTCATAGTGTGGCCTGGGTGAGCTGGATGACCATGCACTAGCCTTTCATAACTACCTTATTGCATGATCATTATATTGGTTGGTGTTATTTTCTTAAAAGCTTTCATGATAACACCTGAGATGCTTTCATCTTGACTAATTGCTTATATATGATAGTGCAACATCTGATGATAATTACACTGAATTTGAAGTCCGTGTCATTGGCAACTTATTAACCTTATATATTTTTTGTTGTTTTCCAGTCAGGAAAAGGTCAAGCCTGAGAAGGAGATCCAACGTGCTGCATCAGAAATCTTGCAATGCAAGTTGAAAATACGTGATTTATTTAAACATTTGGAGTCCTTATGTGCTGAAGGAAAACATCAAGACTCTTTATTTGATACTCAAGGACAAATTTACAGCGAAGATGTATGTAAAGTGCTTTCAGTGGGTTACATTTTGAAACTTCATGGATTACTTCAGAATTTCGTAAGTCTGGATAGGTGATGTAAAACTGAGAAGTTTCTGTTCAATGTCTCAGATTTTCTGTGCTAAATGTCTATCAAAGGACTTGTCTGTTGATAATGACATCATACTCTGTGATGGGGTTTGCAATCGTGGATTTCACCAGATGTGTTTGGAACCTCCTCTGCTTAAAGAACAAAGTATGGTGTTATTGTGATACTAAAACAGCTGTTATACTCTTTTATGTATACAACATACTTTTCTGAGATTGCTTCACTTTTCTTTTTTAGTTCCTCCTGGAGATGAAAGTTGGCTGTGCCCTGGATGTGCCTGCAAGTTTGATTTAATTATCTTACTGAACGATTATCAAGGAACTAACCTTTCCATTGAAGACAACTGGGAGGTGAAGTTGAAGATTAATGGACATTATGGTGGTTCAACTATTTTATTAATAACTAGATGAAACTTTCTAGTACCTATTCTAAATGTATATTTGTAGTGTAGTCATTGTTAAAGCCCTTCGTCTGGTTAACTCTGATTGCAGAAAATATTTTCTGAGGCAGCAGATAATTCCGATGAAGCTCAGGAATTTCATGACTTGGGACTTCCTTCAGATGATTCAGAAGATATGGATTATGACCCAGACAATCCAGACCCTGAACAGGTTGAGAAGGAAGGGTCAAGTTCTGATGAATCTGATTTTACATCTGATTCAAGTGGTTCAAGCTGCAATAAGGGGGTTTTAAGCAAGGATAAGGGTTCTCAGTCCTCTGATTCTTTTGAGCTTGCCGCTCCATATGCATCAGGTTCAAAAGGTTCAAAGGAAGGCAAACCCCTGGTTAGCGACACAGAGATTTATACTCCAGTTTTGAGTAAAAGGCATGTTGAATGCCTGAATTACAAGAAGCTGTATGATGTAAGCCTTTTAACTTTAGTTCTCTTTGCAGTGTTGGTTCCTTCTGCATTATTACATATTTCTTTCAGTTTCCTTATCTGTGACCACAGATCCGCAAGTTTGATGTTGGCATGATATGCAGTAACAACTGTTTGAACGTATCCTGGCCTGCAGCCATGAATAGTCTATGGATTGGTCCGTGACATAATTAACAGATTTTTTTCTGTGTTTTTGTTTTTGTTCCTCTTTTTCTCTAAGGGGGCGATGAGGGCACTGTGTGGAATTCAACCAAGACCCTGTAGTCAC
Source organism: Nuphar pumila (assembly GCF_984573655.1). NCBI lineage: Eukaryota > Viridiplantae > Streptophyta > Magnoliopsida > Nymphaeales > Nymphaeaceae > Nuphar > Nuphar pumila. Next base: position 82,766,148 of record NC_143254.1, on the reverse strand, counting down.
TTTCTATTCTCATCTTTTAATGGCTCGGTCCAATTTTTTATCATTTCCTCAAGCCTGCTGTTCTTTTGAAGGTCTTAACATTTATAAAATAGGAACATTCTACAGGAAGATTTTCATGTTTATTTTCATTGTGATGTGCTATTATTTAATAAAAGTACAGTTATCTTGTTCAAAATCCCATATTCATGGAAGCAGGCTTTGGGTAACATGTGAAGCAAGCTTTCAGGGTATATGGAAGCTTTTGGTGACCATGGGCCATACAGCTATATGAATATATGATTCTTAATTTTCATAAGCATCTAAGTTTGGCCTAGTTCTTGAATTATGCTTCTTAGAATGATTATAATTCATGAATACTTTTGGCAGTACCTATGCCCTGCTACAGACTTCTTCTGTGGTTGTCTGCCCATATCGATGGTTCATTCAGTTTTCATGCTTCTAGGGAAGGATTGTGTTGTGTAACCTATTGAATAGATTCCGGTAGCCACAACCACAGTATTCAGCAACTGAGCAGAAAAATATGTTAGTAAACAACAAAATAGGTCATTGCTAATTTTGTATAGTAGAAAGGTGAATAAAATTTGCAGATTGTTAAAGGAATAAAGGGTTAACTGAATAGTTGTATCTGAATCCTTTAATTTACGAAAAATGAATAAGATCCCGCCAAATCAATCCTAGAAAGAAACTTTAAACTAAAGGACATTGCATATGGGGAAGCTGAATGTGACATTCATTAGGAGATGTCATTACCATGCAAGTTTTTTCTTCTCTCATCATGCTATCTTGGAAAGCAGGTGGAACTTCGATAGTTTTGTCATTTTCTATAACTTTCATGTGGCATTACATACCATGTTTTGCTGAGTTTTGCTTCATCCCCTGTTTTTGTTCTGTTCATTTTTCCAGGAGGCATACGGTGATCTTCCATCTGATTCAAGTGATGATGATGATTGGGTTGAGACAGAAAGCCCTGAAAATGCAGAGGTTGCTACTTCAAAGAAGGGCATAAGATCTCTTGACAGGGTGAACATTCAATACATTGATGATGTAAAGCAGACCAATGTCTCTCAAAGAAAACCTCGAAAAAAGTGTATGTTATCATATGCTTATTCTCTTGGTGGTATATCTTCCCCAACAACTGCAAATATCCAAAAAAAAAGGACCCGTCAACAACTAGAACTTGAAGGTGATAGAGTCCAAGATGTTCATTGGACGCCTCGACCCAGAAAGTTCACACTAGAAGCATCTATGGTAATTTTAGTAGCATTAACTATTGCTTTATTATTTTAATGAATCCACTCATTTCAATGATGATCATGTCGCATTTGTTTTTACCGATATACGGGAAATCTCTTTGGTTGTTTACCATCAAATAATGGATATAGTTGACAGCTTGATTAGATGAGGTTAATTGGTCATCTTTTCTAAGAGTTTTTTACCATGTGAATGTTGGTCATCATGTGACAAAAAATGAAACTTTTGTCTTGGCTATAGTTTTTTTATTGGCAATGAAATCACTTGATCCAAGGATTATGTGAAGCGTGTTTCAAAAACTGTAAACATGCACAGGGATAAGATCTTTAGGTTGAACGACTATGAATGCCTATATCCACAGTTCCCAATTTTCTCTCTTCCTCTCTCAACAATTACAAGTGGAAGAGGTTCCTTCAAATAAAATTTGGTTACAACTCATTTGATTTCTTTCTTCCTTTTTTTCTTGACTTTTCTTCTTTTCACCAACTTCTTTTTCACATGCCTTCTTTTCTTGACTTTTCTTCTTTTCACTTGCCTTATTTTTTTACTTTCCTTCTTGTCACCAGCTTTTTCTTTCTTGGACACTAATCCATAGCCTTCTAGAGAATTCGTTGTAGCTGGACTTTTTATAGGATCTAGACCTTCTAGACTTTTGTCCAAGTATGTATCTTTAACATCCCCCCTCAAACTCAATGGCCCTCAGAAAACATTGGGTTTGGACCTGAGAATAGTGAACCGGTGAGTAGACGGGGCTTTGGTTAATATATCCACTAGCTGATCTTGTGAGGGACGATGCTTTACAACAAGTTGATTCTTAGCAACACAAATTGCACAAAATGCACATCAATTTCCACGTGTTTGCTGTGTTGATGTAGAACAGGATGAGCTGCCATATACATTGCACTAACGTTATCACACCAGAGTGTAGAAAGAATGGAATGGGGTACACCAAGCTCTTTGAAAAGGTACTGAATCCACAACAATTCTGCAGCAACATTTGCTACAACTCAGTATTTTGTTTCGGAGCTTGACCGAGCAACAATATTTTGCTTCTTAGAACTCCAACACAAAATCTTATGTCCAAAATATTGATTTGCGATCCTCAGGACATCAAGCCCAGTCTGTATCTGAATTAGCAATTAGTATAAATTGTATTATGGGTCGAATAATAAGCCCATAATGAATAGTGTGTTTAACATAAAGTAAACTATGTTTAACTGTTGTCCAATGATCAACACAAGTGGACTGCATGAATTGGCAAACTTTGTTCACTGCAAATGGTAGATTTGGTTGGGTCAACGTTAGGTACCGAAGAGTTCCAACCACACTGCATTGCAATGTTGGATCCTAAAATTTGGTTCCTAAATTTGTAGTAAGAACTAAGGAGGTCGACAATGGAGTATTCACAGGCTTAGCTCTGACTAAATAATCCTTTTAAAGTAGATCAAAAGCATATTTCTTCTGGGAAAATAATAACCCTTGATGAGTTTTGTTAGCTATTCCCAGAAAATGGTGTAGTTCTCCAAGGTCTTTCAAGAAGAATTCTTGACCGAGACATTCAATGTGTCTCATAACATGTTGCTTGACATTGCCAACGATTAAAATATCATCCACATAAACCAAAATATATAAGACCAAACTGGATTGTCTAAGTATTAACAAAGAAGTATCAGTGCATGACCTAACAAATCCCATAGACAATAAAGCATTGCTTAAACATTGATATCAGGCTCTTGGAGCTTACTTCAACTCATATAGAGCTTTGCGAAGTCTACACACATGATATGAGAACTGTGGATCTTGAAAACCTGGAGGTTGGGTCATATAAACTGTCTCATTTAAAAAGACATTGTTAATATCCAGTTGTCAAATAGACCAATTATAACTAACCACAGACAAGACTGTGCGCACAATAGTAAGCTTAACCACTGGACTGAAGGTTTCAAAATAATCTCTATATTTATTTTGGTTGTATCCCTTAGCAACCAACTGAGCTTTGTATTGTTCCAATGTACTGTCTGATGTAAAGGAGATGATGGTTTGAGAGCAGACATTTCGTTCTGCATGACTTTGTGCCAATATGGGTGTTGAAGAGCTTGTTGGTAGGATTTGGGTTCTTGGTCCTGAATAAACTCAGATAACATGACACAAGACAATGGATAACGTATGGAGAGATAAATCTTGGGTATATGAGTTCCATCGTGTGATCGAGTCACCATAGGTTGTGAACGAAGAGGAGGTACAATAACAACAATTGATGGTGTAGAGTCTTGACCGAGTGTAGTGGAGCTAACCCCATTACTACTTGACAAGGTTTCATGTTGTGATGTAGGTGATTGAAGTTCAACTGGACCTTGACTGTTTTCAGGTTTGGTTGCATGGGTCTGAAGACTCAATGAGACATTGGGTAATACTATTGGGCAAGTCAAGCTATTGGGAACCACAGGTGAGGTATTGGAGGATACTTTTTGAAAGGAAATCTTTGTTTATAAAAAATGACATTTCTTGAGATCAAGATTTGTCCTGTAGTAGGATTCAGACATTGATAACCATGATGTGAAGGACTATATCCAACAAATATATGACACTGGGATTTGAAGTCTAGCTCGTCGTTTCTATAGGGTCTTAGACAAGGGTAACAAGCCGAACCAAAAACTCGAAGAAATTCATAATCTGGCCTTTGTTTGAACATAATTTCATAGGGTGACTTGTGATGAGTGGAAAGACAAGGCAATCGGTTTATCACGTAGGTGGTAGTGCTGAATGCATTGGTCCAGTACTTGGTAGGAACACCTGCTTGGATCATAAGAAAGTCTGGTATCAACAATGTGTCGGTGTTTATGTTCTGCAGCCCCACTTTTCTCATGAGTGTGTGGCCAGGACACTTTGTGTCCAATACTACAATTATGTAAAAAAGGATCAAGAGCTTGATATTCTCCACCACCATCAGCTTGTAAAAATTTGATTTTCCTTTCAAAAATATTCTCAACACTAGTTTTATACACATGAAAACATGTTCTACATCGGACTTGAGAGTAATCATATATATCCAAGTATATTTTGAGAAAGCATCTACAGAAATGACATAGTAATGATAGCGATCCAAACTAAGAACTAGGGTTGGTCCCCAAACATCAGAATAAATCAAGTCTAGAGGTCTAGAAATTGTATGCAAGGAATTAGAAAATGGCAAAGCATGACTTTTTCACAAATACTGTTTTCAAACTTATGAAAGAAAGGAAGACCAAAATGACTAATTACTTGTTTCATTGCTTGTAAAGCAGGATGACCGAGGTGTTGATGCAATTGGTTAATACTAGTCCTTTCTCGAACCAATGCTTCTTTAGTTGATGATTTGTTGACCCCTGTCGGTTGGCAACTTGATTTGGTAGAGACCATGCTCACTCTTCCCATGCATTAGCTCTTTCCTAGTTACCACTTGATTGTCCCGTGTAAACTTATTAACAAACGGTAAATTTTGAGTGTATTAGAAACATGAAACACATTATTAAGCACAAAAGGAGAATTTGAGACAAAAAAAATTGATGAACCAATATTGTGAATGCTCAAACCTGAACCATTGGCTCTTGATGGTATCCTTGCCCTCATATGGTGTGTGAAGGGAGAGATTATTTAATCATGTGTAACATGATGCGAAGCCCTGGAATTGAGGTACCAACATGCAAACCATGTTTTTCATTATGAAAAAAATACCACCGTCCATCATATGAGGTGTTGCATGAAACACTTGAGTTTGGACAACATTCCCATTGTTCGCTGAGTTGGAGCCATTATTCCAAGTGATCTGATAACTAGAACGAGCTATATGGCTAGGTTGTTAAAATATATGTAATATATATATATATAAATATATTTATCATACACTACCCGATAAGGGGTAGTTCTGTAAACTCGCCCAATAGGGGCATTTTAGTCTTTTTCTTTTTCTTCTATTTTTCCTTTTTCTTTTTTCCTTATTTCTTTAATCCGTTTTTTTATTGTCCTTTTTGTGCATTTAATGCACAGCCATTGGGGGCCCCAACAAAGAGTCGTTGGGCCCCCAACGGTCACAATTGTGACCGTTGGGAGCCCAACGACTCCTTGTTGGGACTCCCAATGGTCCCTCTCTCTTGCTTTTCTCTAACTCTCCCTCACTCCTCTCTTGCCTATAAATAAGTGGGGTCTCCCCCTTTGTAATGTGTGGCTTCTTCAAGCCCTTTTGTGCATTTATAAGATTTCATGCTTTCTAGCCATTATTGGCTTTTGTGTATGTCCTCTTTTGGACTTGTTCTTTGATTTCTATGTGTGAATGTCCATTGTAGGACATACTTTTCTTTTCCGCATATTTCATTACATGGTATCAGAGCCTTGGTTGTGCTCTTGATTCATATAGCTAGTTGTCTTGTTTTATCTCTCTCTTTGTTTGTCCTCCATTCTTGATTATATAATGGAAAGAGAACAAAAGATTGATCTCTCCTTCAAGCTTAATGGTACTAACTACATGATGTGGGCCGCCGCCATGGAGAACAACCTCAAAGGTAAAAAACTTTGGGGATATGTTATGAGCACCATTAGGGAACCTCAACTTCAACTTACAAAAATTGATGGTGATCAAGAAAAAGCTCTAGAAGGAAATGCTCGCATGAAGGCTATTGAAGATCACCAATCCAAGGTAGAAGATTGGGAAAGTAAGCATGCAAAAATTCTTGCATGGTTCATGAACAACGTGGAGCTAAAGATTTGCGCCAACATTGCTAAATTCCGCCTAGCAAATGAAGCATGGTTCTTTATGAAAGGTATGTATACCCAAAAAGACCTTGCTCGTCAATTTTTTATCCAAGAAAAAATCCGTACCATTAAACAAGGTGAAATGAGTGTAAGAGATTACTATAGCACTCTTGGACCTTTATGGGATGAGCTATCCCTTCTTGAACCCAAATGGGTATCTAGTGAAGATGTGGAGATGCGAAGAGAACAAATGGAAAAAGAACACTTTTTCCAATTTTTACATGGGCTTAGGCCCGAATATGAACAAGTTAGGTCCTCCCTTCTTCATAGGTCAAAACCGCTTCCATTGGAAGATGCCATAGCCGAAATATGCCAAGAAGAAACACGTCTTGGCATGATTAAAGGAGGAGATGAAGTTCTTGCCGTATCTAAACCCGGCAATCATATGAAATCATATAAGCCTCCACACTTTGGGAGGCAAAACAACTATAATGGCAATTATAGGAAAGCCATTTGCCATCATTGTCAAGAACCGGGTCATATAAGACCTAATTGTCCAAAGATAAATGAACCTCCAAAAGGGAAAGTTGCTATTATTGAAGAAATCCCACAAAAGAAGGAGTCAATGAAAGGGAAAGAGTCTTTCCCTTACTCAACTATCCGAAGCACTTCAAATTCTACTCAAATCGCCATCAACTTCGGGAGCCGCCATTGCCTCTTCTTTTCCTCCAGGTACGCCCTCTTGGATTCTTGATTCTGGAGCATCTTTTCATATGACCCCTATTGAAAATGGACTATCCAATGTATGTAGCAACTCCAAAAATTCTTTTGTTTCAACCGCCGATGGTACCTCTTTACAAGTTAAAAGTTTTGGAACCTTAGACTTTTCAAAAGATTTTTTTGTGCCAAATGTAAGAGTTGTACCTCAACTTAATTTAAATCTTTTACCCGTCTCTCAAATATGTGATCATGGATGTGAAATCTCCTTCTCAACCAAGGGTTGCTCTATACAGGATCTCCAGTCCGGGAAGCGGATTGGGCAAGGCCATAGGAGGGGAGATCTCTACTACATGAACCATTTGAAACTTCCCATCAACTCATTTTGTAATCATGTCCAAGATAAAAATATAGAAACTTGGCATCAAAGACTTGGACATCCAAGCTTCTAAAAAATGTACTCCTTTCCTTTTGGAAAGAAATTTTGTAATGAGAAACATTTTGTTTGCAAGAGTTGTATTTTTGGAAAAATGAAATCCACCCCTTTTCCAAAGAGAACATTTGTGTCCAAAAGACCCTTTGAATTATTTCATTCGGATGTTTGGGGTCCTTCTCCAGTCATATCAAAAGGAGGATATTCTTACTATGTTACTTTCATTGATGATTTCACTCGATATGTGTGGATCTATTTTCTCAACCTAAAATCCGAAGTTTTTAATTTCTTTAAGAAATTTCATATGATTGTCAAAAATCAATTTTCAACTAATATTTCCATTCTTCGATCCGATTCCGGTGGAGAATATCTATCAAATGAATTTCAAGAATACTTAGAAACTAATGGCATTTGTCATCAAAGGTCATGTCCTAGGACTCCCCAACAAAACGGTCTAGCCGAAAGGAAGCATAGACACATCTTGGAAACCACTAGGACTCTTCTCATTTCCAAAGAAATTCCAAAATGCTATTGGGCCGAAGCCGCCTTAACTTCCACTTACTTGATAAATAGAATGATATCCTTATCCTTACAAAATATATCCATATGAAAAACTCTTTGAAAGAACACCCGATTTTAATAGATTAAGAATTTTTGGGTGTAAGTGTTTTGTCCTCACACATAAAAGAGATAAGTTGTCTCCCAAAGCTATCGAATGTGTGTTTTTAGGATACGGAGAAAATCAAAAAGGTTTTAGGTGCTTCGACCCCAAAAGCAACAAACTATATGTATCCAAAGATGTTACCTTTTTAGAAAATGAGAATGGTTTTGAGAAAAATAAAGATATTGATGAAAGCGAATATGCTTTCTTATTTGATCTTCTCTCTCAAGAAGATGTGACTCCTCACGTAGAGGATGTTCCTAATGATTTAGAGGATACTCCTCTTAGTAATGTTGAAAATGGAAGTAATGATTTTGAAAATAGGTCAATTCAAACCTATGCTAGGCGTGGTCAAGAAACTCCCATAAGCGCTTTAGAAAAATATTCTCAAAATTCCAACATAGAAGAAACCTCTTTAAGGAGATCTAGCCGAATCTCCAATCCTCCTAATAGGTTTGTTTCCTATGAGTCACTAACACCTAAATATAGGGCATGCCTAATTGCATTACACTCTTATCATGAACCATCACACTATAATGAAGCCAAAAGCATTCCTCAATGGGTTGAGGCCATGAAACTAGAACTTAGTGCCCTTGAAAAGGCTAAAACTTGGGAAATAACTTCATTACCCGCTGGGAAGAAGTCCATTGGATATAGATGGGTCTTCAAGATTAAAACTAAAAGTGATGGGTCATTAGAACGTTATAAAGCCAGGTTGGTAGCCAAAGGATATGCTCAAGAGTACGGAATAGACTATGAAGAAACCTTTGCTCCCGTAGCCAGAATGACTAGTGTTAGGACTCTTATTGCGGTTGCATCTGTTAAAAAATGGCCTATCTATCAATTGGATGTTAAAAATGCATTTCTTAATGGCGAACTAAGTGAAGAGGTCTATATGGATCCTCCGCCAGGAGTATCTATTGAAGAAAACAAAATTCTTAAACTAAAAAAGGCTCTATATGGGTTAAAACAAGCTCCAAAGGCTTGGCATGACAGATTTAGCAATGTAATGACTAGCTTAAAATTTCGTTCATGTTATATTGACACTGCGTTATTTGTGAAAAGTGCAGGGTCTTCTGTAGTTATTCTACTACTATATGTTGATGATATGATCATCACTGAAAATGATGAGCAAGGAATTCATGATATTAAAAAAAATTTAAAAGAAAATTTTGACATATCTGACCTTGGTTTCTTAAGATATTTTCTAGGTATTGAAGTTGCATATTCTCCCCGAGGATATATTCTCTCTCAGATGAAACTTGCTGCTGACATTTGCTCCAAGTCTGGAATTTCGGATGATAAGAAGACTGAAACTCCTGAGGTTATCAATGCAAAGCTAAGGCTGGAAGATGGGACACTTCTCGAGAACCCTACTCCCTACCGTCAACTCGTTGGGTCTCTGACATACTTATCCATCACTCGGCCAGACATAGCTCATGCAGTTCACTCCGTCAGTCAGTTTCAACATGCACCTACAACTGTGCACATGAGTGCAGTCTTAAGGATTGTCAGATATATTAAAAACACCATAACTAAGGGAGTTTTTTTTCTTCTTCATCATCCCTTGATTTAATTGCTTATACAGATGCTGATTGGGGAGGAAATCCCAATGATAGAGTCTCAACTACTGGTTTTTGTGTTTTCTTAGGTGACTCTATGATTTCTTGGAGATGCAAGAAGCAGCATAAAGTATCATTATCCTCAACTGAAGCGGAATATCGTGCAATGGCCACTACAACCATGGAGCTTGTGTGGCTTAGAAGTCTCCTTTGTGATATGGGCATTGTCATCTCAAATCCTTCGAAGATGTGTTGCGATAACAAGAGTGCTATCTATATTGCAAGCAACCACACCTTCCATGAGCGTGCTAAACACATTGAGATGGATTGCCACTATGTTCGAGATGAGTACCTAAAAGGAACCATAGCACTACCCTACATCACATCCGAGTACCAGTTGGCGGATTTCTTCACCAAAGCTCTTGCTTTTCCTCGCTTCATGTTTCTTCTCAACAAGCTTTCTGTTGTATCCCCGTAAAGCTTGAGGGAGGGTGTTAAAATATATGTAATATATATATATATATATATATATATATATATATATATATATTTATCATACACTACCCGATAAGGGGTAGTTCTGTAAACTCGCCCAATAGGGGCATTTTAGTCTTTTTCTTTTTCTTCTATTTTTCCTTTTCCTTTTTCTTTTTTCCTTATTTCTTTATTGTCCTTTTTGTGCATTTAATGCACAGCCATTGGGGGCCCCAACAAAGAGTCGTTGGGCCCCCAACGGTCACAATTGTGACCGTTGGGAGCCCAACGACTCCTTGTTGGGACTCCCAATGGTCCCTCTCTCTTGCTTTTCTCTAACTCTCCCTCACTCCTCTCTTGCCTATAAATAAGTGGGGTCTCCCCCTTTGTAATGTGTGGCTTCTTCAAGCCCTTTTGTGCATTTATAAGATTTCATGCTTTCTAGCCATTATTGGCTTTTGTGTATGTCCTCTTTTGGACTTGTTCTTTGATTTCTATGTGTGAATGTCCATTGTAGGACATACTTTTCTTTTCCGCATATTTCATTACATAGGTTTGTCACAGTATTGACAAACCACTCTATTTTTCTTTTGCTAGGGTTGATTAGAGCAATTGAATGGTTGTTGTCCACATCCTCTGCCCCTATTTTTATGTTGGGTATATGACTGATTCTTGCGATTATTAAACTGTCTTGATGAGTTACCCGAACTATGCTGCTGAGCGTAGTTTACTGTAGGAGTGCTAGAGTCAAACTGATTAGAATCTTGGTCAACTAATTGTGATTCTTGACTGAACAATAACCCATGTAGCTTTGTGAAAGTCAGAATCACGACTAGTGGTAATGGAAGACCTGAACGCTGAGTATTCTGACGGAAGACCTCTAAGAATATGAACAACTATGTCATGGTCACCAACTGGTTTTGAGGCCATAGCCAGTTGGTGGGCTATCATCTTAGCCCTCTTAATATAGTCATCAATTGAGTGAGGTCCCTTAAGGGTTGTCGAATGTTTCTTTAACTGCATAACACGCGATCGGGAGTGTGCAATGTACATGTCTTTCAGGGTATTTCAAACATCATAAGATGTTTTTATACCAACAATTTGAGCATGAACACTCCCAGAAAGAGAGGAAATTATCCAACTTAGTCGCATTTGGTCCTGTGGTACCCATGCGACATAATTAGGATCAGATTCTCCAGTTTTGCCATTACTAGACACTTTGAACCGTGATGGACATGGCTTCGAACCATCTATGGAGCTATAGAGGCCGTAAGAGAGAAATAAGGAAGTAAACTGAGACTCCCACAACAAATAATTGTCTGTTGTAAGTTTGGTACTTAGAAACTACTGTAAATTGGTAGGGGCTGGCAGTAAAGGCAGAGAAGAACTACTTAGCTGGAATGATGAAGTTGCCATCAATGGGTTCTGATTGTCTGTTGTAAGTTTGGTACTTTCTAAGTACCAAACTTATAGCAGAAGGTGGTGGATTAGTGTTCAAGAAAGGAAAAAGCTGGTGACAAGAGGAAAAGTCACGAAAAGAAGGCAACTCATAAAGAAGCTTGTGAAAAGAAGGAAAGTTGAAAAAAAAAGGCAGCTCATAAAGAAGAGGTTGGTGAAAAGAAGAAAAATCACGAAAAAATGGCAACACATGAAAAAGAAGTTTGTGAAAAGAAGAAAGGTCAAGAAAAGAAGGAACAAAAAAATCAAATTCTGTAACCAAATTCTATTTAAAGGAACCTCTTCATCTCGTAATTGTTGAGAGAGGAAGAGAAAAAATTGAGAATCATGGATGTAGGCATTCATAGACGAACCATGTAAAGATCTTGTCCCTATGCATGTTTACAGTTTTTGAAATGAGCCGGATGCTGATCAAGCTAATGATGACAGAAAAGTGAGCAACGATCTAAGTGCATCTAAGTTGCACTGCACAACACCACTCCAATGTGGGACACAAACCATAGCTCTGATACCATTTCAAAAACTGTAAACATGCACAGGGATGAGATCTTTACGCCGTTCAGCTATAAGGTTCTCAATTTTTTCTCTTTCTCTCTCAACAATTATGAGAGGAAGAGGTTTCTTTAAATAGAATTTGTTTACAACTCATTTGATTTCTTCCTTATTTTCTTGACTTTTCTTTTTTTCACCGACTTTTTTTTCACTTGTTGCCTTCTTTTCACCAACTTTTTTATGAGCTGCCTTCTTTTCGTTAAGATATACTGTTAAAATATACATATATGTATATTTATATACATATACATATACGTATACATATATGTGTATATACTTTACTGTAAACCAAAATATCCATCAGGGGTATTTCGGTCCTTTTACTCCATAGGCGTAAGCCCACTTTATTTATTTTTACTTTTGTCTTTTGCACTTTATTTCTTCAGCCCACTTTATTTCTTTTACTTTTGTCTTTTTGCACTTTTTTTTTTGTCCTTTTCACCTTTGCTTTTGTACCTGTGTGATTGGGACAGCTCCATATAGCTGTTAGAGCTGCCCCAATGGTCACAAATGTGACCGTTGGGTGCATCCCCAACAGCCATATGGGGCTGCCCCATGTGCCTCTCTTGTATTATAAATATGCCCTCTTAGGCATTTAGGCATTGTAAAGTGTATCTCTCTTTTGAGTATCCTTATGCAATAACATTTGTTAGACCCTTGTGTGGGTGGTTTCTTTGATTCAATCAAGTATTCTACTTGATTGAAAGTGAGTTCTTGCATGTGTATCGGATTTAATCCACTTCATTACGTGGTATCAGAGCTTTGGTGATCCAAAGGCACTTTTCTAGAAGAAAGATCATATTGATTTCAAGAGGAGGATCGTGGGTTTAGCGGATACAAAACAAAACAAGGATTATTGCATCGGAAAGCATGTCATTTCTCAAATAAGTCTTGTATCTCTTTCTTTCTCTCTTCTTTCCTTTCTCTACACATTGTAAAGAAATGGAGAATAATAGAGAAGTTATAATCTTCATTCCTGTACGCCTAAATGATACAAACTATGTAATGTGGGCATCCATAGTAAAACACAAGATATGAAAAAAGGGATTATGGGGCTTGGTGGATGGTACCGAAAAGGAGCTCAAGCTCCTTACGAAAATTGAGAATGGGAAGGAGGTTGTTCTTCAAGGTGAGGAAATGGGTAAAACCGTTTCCGATTATGAGAAAAAATGAAAAGAGTGGAGAATGGGTCATTCTAAAATAATTGGATGGCTCATTAATAGTGTAGATATTCACAAATGCTCTAGCTTAGCAAAATTTGATTTTGCTAGCGATGCTTAGAAATATCTTAAGGACATGTATAGTCTTAAAGATATTGCTCACATATGCAATGTCCAAAATAAAGTAAGAATCATGACTTAAGGAGAGATAAATATTAGAGAATATTACAATGCTCTCTCTCTCCTATGGGATGAATTGGCTTTTTTTGAGCCAAAATGGCATTGTCCTCAAGATGTAGAATTTCGTGAGAATCAAATTAAAACAGAGCATTTTTTACCAATTTGTGAATAGGCTTAGGCCCAAATTTGAGGAAACTAAATCGACTCTCCTTTATAGAGGAGGTGTGCCATCCATAGTCGAAACTCTTGAAGAATTGACTATGGAAGAGAATAGATTGAAGAAACCGTACTTGCTATGTCCAAGCCCGGTAATCATACTAGGACTTACAAACCTCCTCACTTTGTGAAGAATGAGAATGAGAGAAATCCCAACTATGAAAGAAGCGATAAAAGAGGAGATCATGAGTACAAAAAAGGTGGCAAAATCATATACTATCATTGCTATGAACCGGGATACATCAAGCCTTTTTGTCCCAAAAGAAAGAAAGAAAGAAGATCATCATGATGATAAGAGAGTTGCGTCGATGGAAAGAAATGATGTAGACAACTCCAAATGCATTGACTCACTATCTTTAGCTCAATTAATGGAGGCGCTACAACCAATGTTCAAAGGTCAAGTTTCTTCCTTCTCGGAGGCGGTCGTATCCACAAGTGGTGACCCTGGTAAGACTTCTTGGATCTTACATTCCGGTGCCTCGTTTCATATGACTCCAAATGAGTCGATATTATTCGAATGTCATTCTAACCCAAATAATTCTTATGTTTCAACCGCCGACGGAATATCTTTAAAAATCAAAAGATTTGAAACTTTTCAAAAACAACCAAACTTCCACGTACCAAGTATTAGAGTTGTGCCAACACTAAATTTAAACTTTTTATCAGTTTCACAAATTACGGATTATGGTTGTAAAGTTTTATTTTCTTTCAATGATTATTTAATACAGGATCTCGAGTTCGAGAAGCCGATTGGGCAAGGCCATAGAACAGGAGATCTCTATGTAATGGATAGTCTTGAGTTATCAAAACAATCTTTTTGTAATTTTGTGGAAAAGAAAGATATAGAAAATTGGCACAAAAGACTAGGACATCCTAGTGTGACCAAATTACATTTGTTTTCATTTCTTACTAGTTATAAAGAAAAGAAATTGGTTTATGAAGATTGCATTCTTGGCAAAATGAAAGCTTTGCCCTCTGAACAAAGACATTTTATACCAAAAAATCCTTTTGAGTTAGTACATTCGGATGTGTAGGGACCGACTCCTGTTATATCCAAAGGTGGGGTATCATACTATGTTGTGTTTGTAGATGACTATAGTAGGCATTCTTGGATCTTTTTTCTTAAGCGAAAATCAAAAGTATTTGAATGCTTTAAATTTTTTTATTTTTACATAAAGACTCAATTCAAAACCAACATTCAAATTTTTAGGTCTGATTCTTGAGGGGAATTTGTATCAAAAGAATTCAAAAAATTTCTTGACCTAAATGGGATTATTCATCAAAAATCTTGCCCATACACTCCTCAACAAAATAGTCTTTTTGAAAGAAAGCATATACATATATTATTAAAACCACTAGAACACTTCTTATATCAAAAAATGTTTTGGGCCGAAGCCGCTCTTACGGCAGTTTATTTAATAAATAGAATGCCTTAAAAAACTATTAAAAATATATCCCCCATTGAAAAATTGTTTAAAATCTCCCCCGATTATAAAGGGTTGAGAGTCTTTGGATGTAAATGTTTTGTTCTTACCCATAGAAATGACAAACTTTCTCCAAAAGCAATTCCTTGTGTCTTTCTAAGCTATGTTGAAAATCAAAAGGGATATAGACGCTATGACATGAAAAGAAACAAGTTATATGTTTCACGAAATGTTATATTTCTGGAAAATAAAGACGATTTTAGCAAAGAAAAAATCCAAGAAAACCATGATTATTCGTTTCATTTTTATCTTATCAATGAACATGATAGGTGTGAAAACATTTGTAATAAGCATGAGAGTGGAAATGAAGATGCTCATGATGTAAGTGAAAATGTTGACAATGGTCTTGATGATATTGACCGCCTTCATACTACCATACAAACATGCACTCGGCGGACTGAAGATCACCCACCATGTGCTCTAGAAAGATACTCACAAAATCAAGATACAGACTCTGCTATGTATTAGAAAATCAATAAGAATTTCCAAGGCCTCTAGTAAATTTGTATCATATGATTCCTTTGAACCAAGATACCGAGCATGTTTAATGGCTATACATTCATATACTGAACCATAATCCTATTATGAAGCCAAAAATCATCAGGAATGGATTAAAATGATGAATGATGAATTAGAAACTTTAGAAAAGGCAAAAACTTAGGAAATCCAAACATTACCTAAAGGACGAAAAACTATAGGATGTAGATGAGTTTACAAAATTAAAACTAAATGGGATGAGACATTGGAAAGATATAAAGCTCGATTAGTAGCTAAGGGGTATAGTTAAAAATATGGAATTGACTATGATGAGACCTTTGCTCCAGTTGCTCGAATGACAACCGTCAGAACCCTTATATCTATAGCATCAATTAAAAAATGACCTATCTTTCAAATGGATGTAAAAAAATACCTTTTTGAATGGTAATTTAGATGAAGATGTCTACATGGATCTTCTACCGGGTTTGAATTTAGCACATGGAAAAACTCTTAGGTTACAGAAAGCCTTGTATGAATTAAAGCAAGCTCCCAAAGTTTGGTATGATAGATTTAGTAATCTAATGACTCAACTTCATTTTAAATCTTGTTTTACTGACACTGCATTGTTTGTTAAGTCTTTCAATGTAGGGATGGTTATACTACTACTCTACGTGGATGATATGATAATCACAGGAGGTGATAAGCAGGGAGTAAATCATATCAAAGATGTGCTTAAAGACAACTTTAATATGACAGATCTTGTTTTTTTAAGATATTTTCTTGGTATTGAAGTAGCTTACTTACCTCGTGGTTATTTTTTGTCACAGACTAAGTATGCAACAGAGATTATTGAGAGATCAGGACTCTTAGATGAGAAACGGGTTGACACTCCAGAGGTTATAAATGCAAAAATGAAAAAGAATGATGGAGAACCTTTGCAAGATCCAACCCCATACAGACAAATGATTGGAGCTTTGTTTTACCTTTCTATTACTCGTCCTGATATTTCTCATGCTATTCATTCTGTCAGTCAATTTCAGCATGCTCCCACTACAGTACTATGAGTGTTGTAACGAGAATTATTAGATTTATTAAGAATTTTATAAGTCATGGACTATTTTTGTCATCCTCTTCCTCATTAGAAGTCATTGCGTACTTAGACTCTGACTAAGGAGGAGATGTGAATGATAGACTCTCAACAACTGGTTTGTGTGTTTTTGTAGGTAACTCTCTAATCTCATAGCGATGCAAGAAGCAACATAAGGTGTCTCTCTCCTCAACTTAAGCTGAGTATCGCGCCATGACAACGACCATGTCAAACTT
Source organism: Nuphar pumila (assembly GCF_984573655.1). Classification (NCBI taxonomy): domain Eukaryota; kingdom Viridiplantae; phylum Streptophyta; class Magnoliopsida; order Nymphaeales; family Nymphaeaceae; genus Nuphar; species Nuphar pumila. The sequence continues at coordinate 82,749,472 of NC_143254.1, read as the reverse complement.
AGTATGACTTCGACAATTACTGGAGGACTTGGGAATTCACATTAAAGAACCCTCCAAATTATGTTGTGATAACAAGTGCGATGTGTATATTGCAAGCAATTATACGTTCCATGAGAGGACAAAATACATCGAAATGGATTGCCACTATGTCCATGAAGAATTTTTGAGGAAGACTATCACATTACCTTATGTTTCATGATCCATCAGAATTTCAACTAGCAGATTTCTTCACCAAAGCGCTTTCATCACCCAAATTTCACTTCTTACTTGGCAAACTCTCGGTTGTTCCACCATGAGTTTGAGGGGGGGTGTTAAGATATACTGTTTAAAATATACATATACGTATACTATATGTATATATACATATACATATATGTATATGTGTATATACTTTGTTGTAAACCGAAATACCCATCAGGGGTATTTCGGTCCTTTTACTCCATAGGTGTCAGCCCACTTTATTTCTTTTTTACTTTTATCTTTTGCACTTTATTTCTTCAGCCCACTTTATTTCTTTTTTACTTTTGTCTTTTTGCACTTTATTTTTTTTTTTGGTCCTTTTCACCTTTGCTTTTGTACCTGTGTGATTTGGACAGCTCCATATAGCTGTTAGAGCTGCCCCAATGGTCACAAATGTGACCGTTGGGTGCAGCCCCAACAGCCATATGGGGCTGCCCCCATGTGCCTCTCTTGTACTATAAATATGCTCTCTTAGGCATTGTAAAGTGTATCTTTCTTTCGAGTATCCTTATGCAATAACATTTGTTAGACGACCCTTGTGTGGGTGGTTTCTTTGGTTTCTTTGATTCAATCAAGTATTCTACTTGATTGAAAGTGAGTTCTTGCATGTGTATCGGATTCAATCCACTTCATTACACTTTTCACAAACTTTTTCTTTATGAGTTGCCTTCTTTTATTGACTTTTCTTCTTGGCACCAGCTTTTTCTTTCTTGGACACTAATACACAACTTTCTCATTGTTGTTGGACCTTTTATAGGATCTGGACCTTCTAGACTTCTGTTCAATTATGGATCTTTAATAGCATGATGAAGTTCATCTGCTAGAACTTGCCACACATCACGTTCTTTCATTTTGTGTGAATAGACAGATATTTATTTCAAAGAGTGACCAGCTGACTGCTGGTTGAACCTAATAATAAACCCAGTATCTTTGTGCCTGCCACATGGATGCTGTCAGGGTGTCTTGGGAATTAACAAGATGATGGCAATATGGATGAAGAACTCTTGCTTTTACATGTGATAGTGTATCATTCTGGGACCTTTTTCCAAAAACACAAATGTGGTATTCCACAATAAGCTTTTTTTTTACCAAGTTGCTTGTGGCACTTTGATCTGGAAAGAACAGCAATTTTTGGTCATCAATATGGTAATTTCCATGGGTTTATGAATAATGATGAATTACTTGGTCTTGCAATGCCCATACAAGATTAATATTTCCCTTTGGAACCTATGATGCTATTAATTTTGATTTGGCTGTTCCATGTAAATGTAACCAACGCAAATCTTGCATATGTTGCATGCTTGCATGTGATCTTCCTTCTCTAAATGTTGGTTCTTATTTTTCATAGTAACTGCCTCAGATCACGGTGACAAATTGCTGTTGTATAACCTGTAACGTGACAGGTGTTATTCGCATTCGTGGAAACTTTGGCTTCTATAGTTCCTTTGGTTTCTTTTATGCTGTCTGCACTGATAAAAGTACATTGTGGAGTAGCTTCGAGTTTCTGATTGTTTCTGTTTATTAGATTAATAGAATAACAAAATAATCTCTCAGTTGGCATTCCATACGTTATCTATTTCTTTTTGTTTGTTGAATTAGATATATCAACATGAGAAAACATTGCTGCTGAGAAGCCTTTTTCGAGACCTTGTCTGTTGTAAAAATCAGGTTGGATATTTCTGATATGGTGGATCCAAATGCTTCTTTTCCAGCTTGAACTAATGACCTGGTGACACGTGATTTTGTCCATGACTGATGCCAAGTCATACGCCTCCTGTTTGTTCAGTACAATACTGAAACATCAAAAACTCATCGATTTGGAATGTGATTGGTAGTGCAAAATCTTTCAATTGAGAGAAAAAATCATTTGTTATCTCTAAGATTCACATTTCCTTCAATTATGTGTTCTTTTTGGTGGATTTGGAAGGAGACTAACAGATGTAGCACTCCTGATCTAAAGTCTCAAGATATTGTCATTACCAAAATATTCAATGCCTATTGGAGAATTTAGGTTCTCCGGCTGTGTGTGTGTGTGGTGATTCAAATTAAGTGGTTTCTCCATGAAGGCAAACCCCTAATCATCCTACTTTTACTACTTTGGATTTTATTGTTATTATTTTTCTCTTTCTAATCTGCTATTTATAAAACCTAATCAAGCATGATGGTTCCACATTTTTGTCATATCCTTTTCCTCTTGATTGATGCACTGTCTTCACTTACCCAACAAGTTCAACCTTGTGTCATGGTTTTGATCCAAATTGAATGGTTTCCAGAGGCTTTGTGCATCCTTGAGGGAAAGTCAGTATCCCACGGGGCATGCAAAACAGAAATTGGCAACAGAGCTTGGGATCGAGGTCAAGCAGGTGTGCTCTTATTGACACTCTTTATAATTTCATTGGAAATAGTAATTTCTGATTATTTCACTGTTTTTTTCAGGTCAGCAAGTGGTTCGAGCATGCTCGGAAGTGTATACGAGAAACAATTAGCCGCATATCAAATGAGAAAACCACCAGCACTTCTGACCCTCTCAATGGTATGGGACAATCCAGGTCATCTGAAAGCAACAGCCAAGAGGCAAAACCTTGTGGAGAAATTTTGATTGAGGGCATAAGAAATGATTGCGACAGCAATGATCGGTCAGTTGGGGCTGAAGGTGATGAGCAATTACATGAGAGTGGTCATCAGGATGCTGTTGGGGCTGAAGGGGATAAGCAATTACATGAAAGCAGTCATCAGGATGTGGTTGGGGCTGAAGGGGATGAGAAATTATGCAAAAGCAGTTGTCAGGATGTGGCAGGGAATGAAAGGAGCAATAGCAGGAATGAGGGTGTATTTTCTGCTGAAAGCGCACAACACATGACCTCTCCGAGCAAAGATGGAGCAGAGAACCCCTAAAGTCCAAAGCATAAGAGCCAAATCCTTGAGTGATGATAGTTGCTTAGTGCTCAAAATCTGTATTGCATTGGTTTGTTACTTCAAACGTCTGCTCAGACGGTCTGCAATTTGGTGCAATAAGCCCCATGATAGAAGACAATCTGGAGCTGCTACAAGGATGGGGTTTGGGAACTGCATTGCTGCTACAAGTTCAAGGCAGAATCTGAAAGGATGGAATGAAAGATTACTATGAAGTTTGACGTAATCAGGATGACACAGTGAAGGCGAGAAGTTTCTGAGTAATGTAAACAGGTTAATGAATGCCGTCTTCATGTAACTTCAGTTGGGGCCGCTGGCGGTGTGTTGGTATATTGTGATCCTATGGCACCTTAGGTCATTTAGCGACAGTGTGAATGACGGATGGTGTAAAAGGAAATGCAGGCTGTCAAGGGAAGTGGGTGGAAGACAATGCTCAGTTTTCATTGGGTGGGCTGCTAATTGATTTCCTAATGATTCTTTCTCCATTTTACATCATATAAACCCTCCTCGCAACCTAACTTGGAGAATATGCCCGACCCCCTCCCGACAATTTGATTCAGATGGGTTGTTGCTGCTGCTGCTGCTGCTGCTGCTGCTGCGTGCGTGTGTGTGTGTGTGTGAGAGAGAGAGAGAGAGAGAGAGAGAGAGAGAGAGAGAGAGAGAAGGGCAGCATAAAAGTGAATGTCAGTAGCCTGGTTGTGAATTGTAGTTGCTAAGGTGTTTAAACACATTTTTATGATCATGGGGATTAAGGGTCACGCCTCCTGATATTAATGTGTCAATAATAGCATAAATGTAAAACCCACCCGACTTTGTCAGGTGTGGGGAAGGTTAAAAAAAAAGGTGGAAAACCGGATGGAATGGGGAAGATGGTTCCCCAACCATCTCCTCCACTCGTGGGAAAGGGGTGAGGTTGGGTGGGAGAGCGAGGTTTATCCTCACCCACCGTGGGTGAGCCTCTGCCCATGAGATGAGGGAAGAGAGAGAGAGAGAGAGAGAGAGAGAGAGAGAGAGAGAGAGAACTTGAGAGAGTGGGAGAAGGTTACCAGAACATGCCATCGAGAGGAAGTGTCGACAGCTACGCCCTTCTCCCTTTTTGTTTTATTTTGGAAAGCTGTCGGCATCATTGGAGAGAGAGAGAGAGAGAGATGGCAACCAGAGGTTGCTGGCAACCTTTGTGGTGGGGAGGGAGGGGAAAGGTTGTGCTCCTTTCACCTTAAATCCCAACTCAGGAGTCAGCAAAACTAACTCGGTGTGGGGGTAAATCAGACTGAGTCGGGTTTGTCAGGTATTAGGCTGGTCTAGGTGTGACCCAGATCGAATCAGAAAAAAAAATCTCAATCGAATGAATTGGTTCGGATTGAACTGGATCGACTTGGTCTGACCGAAGATTAAGTCTAGTCAACAGTTTCAAATCCAACTCGGTCGATCGAACCAGATCAATTAGAGTCTGACAAGGTCTCAATTTCCTATTTGGGTCTAGTTTGAACTAGACCAACTTGGATCTGAGTTTAGTTCAATCCAGTTGACCTGGATCAATCCAAGTTAAACCGAATCCAGAAACAATTAGGTTTGGATCTAGTATGGGGTTGGATGGAACAATACTTGATCCATATTAGAAGTGGATATGGATCATGTTCGAGACTATTCAGATTAGTTCTTTTTTTAACTTATAGTTGGATCTGAATCTAATCCATAGCTGGATGGATCAGTTTTGAATCCATATTAGAATTAGGTCTAGTTTTAGTCTGTCAGTTTTGGATCTAGGGCAGAACCGGATCTGGATCAAGTTTGTAATTTAGTATAGATTTAGCTGAAATTGAACTGGATCTAGTTCAGTCAGGAATAGATTGGGACAGAATTGAACTAGTTTAGTTTGTATCTGACTGAGACAAAACTTAACCCAATTGTAAGAGTTGGGTCCAGTCCAGTTAACCCAAACTGGATATGAATCCACATATGTTAGTAAGCGGATTCATTATGATTTTTTTGAAAATTCAAGTGAGTTTGAAACCAAACCCAATTGGATTGAGACTGGTTTAACTAAATTTAGTACTCTAAACTCAGAATGAACATGTTTTTACCTAAGATGAGTCAGATCAAATTATAAAGTTGAAATGATCAAATTACCCTTGTGTGTACCCAATATTCAATTAAGTAAAATAGGGTTTTCACATTCCAAACTCAGAATTGAGTGATGTTTGATGCGTTGGATTCGTATCGTAGAGAAGAATATTCTTATCCTATGGGTCTGATCAAACTAGGGACACAAAAATTGAAGTCTGATAGATCACCTTAGAAGGGGTATTTTGATAATTTTATTAAAATATAAATAATATATGTATATTAATGTCAACATGCTTGTGAATATCAGATTTTATTGTTAGAGCGACTTAAGATTAGATTACGATCAAAGTGCAACATTTGCATTTGAGATAAGGAATATTATAAGTAATCTTAGTTGTGAATAAATCATATTGTGTTGTATGTTATTATTGTTATTATATATTAGCATGTTTAGAAATGTAGCTCTTGAATGTGAATATGATATTTCACAAAATGATCATGCATGAGTTAATTGTAATGAGATAACTATATGCACACATCAGTCGTGATATGTAGTGCATATTAGAATAAGACATTGTCTTATGACAACATATTTATGTTATAATTTTTGAATAACATGTATTATGATGAGATTATGATTAGCCTTGAGTCTCTTAAATTTGGTCATGTCGTTTGAATTTAAATTGAAATTAGAATGTTTAACCCCTTAAATCTCGAAAGTAGTGACATGTGCAGCCACCATAAAAAGTGAAACATAGGTGATTTAATGATGTAGAGACTCTACCTCATTGCATGCTTAATGTGATACAAAGTGTGAACCCTGATATCATTTTGAGATTGAGAATGAGACTTATTGTGATTATTTCACGCTGAAACTCGTGAAAAAATGAATAAAATGTGAGCTTGAGAGTAAGGTTTAAGGTAATGGACCTAAGATATGACTTAGGATTTTATATTCACACAGTATCTGATACTCTAAACAATCATGAATTGTTTAAAGTCATTGTGGTTAGGATATAGCATGAACCATGTTTTGTTTTAGCCTGACCACCTAGCTAGCTACCAGTGGGGTCCTCTTTATTATTTCATTGCAGTGCTTGATGATCTAGGAATCACTGAGAACGTATGGTTTATAGTCTAGCCAACAATTTAGAATTATAGTATTTTACATGGGTTACTACGCCTATAGACGGTTATGACCGGTATAGCTGACCTAGTATTATGGTCTGCTATAAGTGAGTGTTAGATTGAAATAGTTAATGGATCATTTTAAAATATATAAACCTTGTGTGGTATGTCGAAAACTAAACTCAAATTAAGGGCTTAGAAACTACTACAGTTGTAAGTTAAAATTATTTATTACTTATAAATATTATTTACTGAATTGTAGACTCACCCCATGTATAATTACAACTGTAGGTTTCAAGCACACTAGTGCAGGCAAGGCGTGATCAACTATTTTGACTGTGCAACAGAATATACAATTAGTTTTATTTTCTTGTTATTGAACACTCATGTAATTATTATTTTTATATATTATGAATGATGAACTTTATTAAAACAATTGAGTCTATTAGAAAAAAATTTAGACATGTTTTCTCTGTGTGAACTATGTATATTTTTTCTCTTGGAAGTAATACCAACCAGACTTGGACTCTTGATGTCCCAAATCAAAGTGTTACAAAGTGGTATTAGAGTCATGTTTATACAAAAGGTATATTATTCATAACAAGTTCAATGACATAGAATATGATATAAGTCTCTACTCACTAAAAATATGATAGTGATTAGGTTGTTTTGTGATTAGAAATGGCTAGCGAGCGCGATAATCATGGAGCGCTTAGGACACAAAGACCTTTTTAGCCAACAGTCTTAGAGAGAGAAGAATTTGTCTTCGCAATGACAATGGCTACTGAAGTCATGACGAGTATGACTCAAATAGTACAAGAGTTGACACCATGACCCCCTCCGATCAATATCATAGCCGGGGGAAAAGATGTGTACCGAGAGAACGCCTTCTGATACACTACTCAGAGATGACAATCATAGTCTTATGAGCGAGGGACTCACCAGTCCTACTGTTAGAAAGCTCAATCAATACGTGAGCGAACAATGAAGGATTGAATGATGGCTTGAGGAGGAGTCACAAGGAGAGCATCCCCCAACGTGTACTCTACATCCCGGGGAATGTCTAGAATGGCTAGTGCACGGGGACGACACTTGTCTCAGACCAACTATGCAACTGCCAGGAGCTCATCTAATAGAGGAGCTTTAGGCTCGAGCATGGAGTCTCTTGTTGAAGAAACAAGGACGACAACAATTCAGGCCACAAAGACAGCATGGAACACTGCACATCTTAATGGAGGTGACCTAGGACTGACACAGAGATGGACAACCTTTGAAAGTTTGTGGGAGGAAGGTGAGAACTCAAATTTTACTGTTAACCTCGCCTCACCTACTTACACTCTAGCTTCGCCCTCATACAATATGGATGCCCCTCTTGTGCCACACCCGCAGCAGACACAAAGAGACGAAGGGAGAGAAGTAAGCTTCAGATGAATTGAGGAGTGACATGATATTTTTGCGTCTATAGATATTTAATCTTGTTTGGTCTATTTTAGTTATGCCTTGTCTTATTTTATTTTCTTCATGTGTACTGAAATGCTATTAATAAATAAAATGTTTTTGACTGAATAAGTACCATAAATGCATGCATATGGTAGAATTTTGTGTGAAAATAACCTAACTTTAACAATGATAAATTCATTACGTGATGATTTCACTGTAGTATATATGACTACTTGTAGGAGAACATTTTATCTATCTAAGGACACCTTAGCCGTTAGACATGAGATGGGGCAACCTGATGCAGTGATAGGTGATGGTGAGCGCCTTGGCAAACCATCTTGGAGGGTGCCTTTATCGTCTCACACTTTATGAGATGCACCAGCTCAAAGAGCGCCAACATTTTTTCATACCTTAGAGAGGCATGCTCTACACAGTGGTGGAAAAGCGAGTATTGAGATCCAACAAGGATCACCGATGGAAAGCTTAGTAGAAGAAAGTACAACAATACCTCCTGAGTATATTACAAATCATATCATCTACGTGCTCTTGCAAACTACCCAAGCTCAATAAGGATAACCCCAAACAGTCTTTTAAAGCATCACATCTTGGGTCGAAAGATTCATAGCAGAAATTTGGCTTATGCAAGTGGAAAAAGCCTTAGATGTCATTCAGTATCTGGAGGATCAGAGGGTATGGATAGCGGTGTCGAACCTGATTAGCGATGCAGAATACTGGTGGAGAACCATCCGAGATACTCTAGAGCATGACACCTATTTGCCTTGGTTCACCTTTGTGAGGAGGTTCCACAGACAATTCTTTCTAAAATGCCAGAGGGGAAAAAAATAGAAAGAATTCAAAAAGCTGAAGGAAGGGGACATGACCTTAGCTCAGTATACTGCACGATTTAACTCTCTCCCGTTTTGCCAAGTCCTTGGTGGCAAACGAGAATAAAAAGTGCAGACGCTTTGAGAGGCGTTTGAGACTTGAAATTTTGAGGTTAGTAGGGCCATTGCAAATAAAGAAATACAGTCGGCTCATGGACCATGCTTCAAGGTATGAATTTTGAGAGCTGGGGACGAAGAAAAAGCCCCATAAAAAGGAAAAACCCAGGGCAGAAGAGAATGTCAAACCCAGTGGCAACGATGTGGTTGAGTCCTCTCGAAGAAAGTTTCAGTATTAGAAGAAGTTCTAGTGAGAACATAAGAAACACTACGGAGGTTAGACCAGTAGTCAGACCTAGGGTAAGCAACTTAGGAATTCGGGAAGCCATCAAGTTAAGAGGCGACTCAAAATTCGGCCCACTCTGACAATTCATGTAGGACTTGTGGTCTTCAGAGGCACGAAGGCAAGTGTGACCTGAAGAATGTCAAGTGTTATAATTGTTAGCAGATGGGTCACTATACCAACGACTTCCCACAGCCTGACCGGAGGAACAATGCAGCCCCGAAGCAGAAGCCTGCAGTACTAGGTCACGCATATGTGACTTCTCTTCAAGAAGCTCTCATCAACCCTAAGGTGGTTGAAGGTACACTCCTTATTTATGGTATTTTATTATATATGTTGTTTGATTCTAGAGCTACACATAGTTTCACCACCTCAACCTTTGAAAAACTTTTACTAGTTGCACATTTACGATTGATTGTTTCTTACTTGATAAAAACACCCATAAGAGAATCCACTATAGTAGACACTATGTATAACAACGGTGTAGTGAGGATAGAGAACCATGAGTTGCTTGTGAACTTGTTGCAACTCGACTTCAAAGATATAGACGTTGTCCTAGGTATGAACTCATTGTCGAATCATCATGCCACTATTGATTAAAGAAGAAAGTGTGTTAGTTTCTAAAACCCCCATACTCTAACCTTCACATATCAAGGTGTTAGAAAACTACACAAGCCGACAATCCTATCATGTTTGAAGGCCAATAAATACTTTTGAGAAAAATACATTAGATTTTGTGCTTATATGAAGATCAACGGGAGAGATAACCTCATCATATCAGATGTGGGTATAGTTCTAGAATATGCAGATGTTTTTATGAAAGAACTGTCAGGTCTCCCTCCTAATCGAGAGATTGAGTTCCACATCGATTTTGTTCTGAGAACAACACCCATCTCAAAGGCCCCTTATCGAATGAGACTTGCATAACTTAAGAAACTTAAAGAGCAACTAAAAGAATTATTGGAGGTTTTATAATGACCATCGATATCTCTTTGGGGTGCTCCAATTCTATTTGTAAAAAAAAAAAAGACTGATCACTGCGAATGTATATACATTATCGACAATTAAATGCAGTGAACATAAAGAATAAATTTTCATTGTCTCGGATTGATGACTTATTCGATCAACTACATGTAGTTGCATACTTTTTGAAGTTGGATTTGCGATCGAGTTACCATTAGCTGAAAATTAAGAAAGAAAATATGGCTAAGATGACTTTTTGATCAACATATGACCATTATGAGTTTTTAGTCATACATTTTGGTTTCATTAATGCACTATCTGCTTTCATGGATATGATGAATAGAGTTTTTGGATCATATTTGAATAAGTTCATGGTGGTATTTGTCGATGACATTGTTATTTATTCAACCATGAGGGAGCAACACAAAGAACACCTGAGGATAGTTCTGGAGACACTTAGAGAACATCGGCTCTATGCCAAATTTTTAAAGTGTTCATTTTAGTTGGACCATGTGTCTTTTCTTGGTCATATAATATCCAAAGAGAGAATTATAGTAGACCTTGCAAAGATTGAAGTGGTCACCAATTGGGCTAGACCCAAGAATCCTATAGAGATTCATAGTTTCTTAGGATTGGCTGGGGTACTACCAACAATTCGTGAAAGGATTTTTTATACTGACAGCTCCAATGACCAAACTCACTAAAAAAGACATAAGGTTTGAGTGAAATGATAAGTGTGAGCGGTGATTTCAGGAGATGAAGAAGTATTTGACCACTACTCTAGTTTTGGTCTTATCTTCTAGAATTGCGGGCTTTACTATTTATAGTGATGCTTCTCATAAGAGATTGAGTTGTGTTCTGATACTGTATGGTAAGGTGATAGCTTATGCATCTCGCCAACTGAAAACACATGAAGTTAATTACCCAACGTATGACTTGAAACTAGAAGCAGTTGTATTCGCGCTTAAGATATGGAGACAATACCTACACGACGAGCAGTTTAAAGTATTTACTCACCATCAAAGCCTCAAGTACCTGTTTTCGCAGAGAGATTTAAACTTGAGACAGAAGATAGCTTGAATTTCTAAAAGATTATGACTTTGAACTGAAATATCACCCAGAGAAGGCGAATGTAGTCGTTGATGCTCTTAGCAGAAAGTCATAAGCTTTAGCCAGACTCACATAGTGAGATTTGTTTTCCTCGATCACTCATTAGAAAGCAGATGCTCAGTGCTTATCAAGTCGATTATTGTTCGTGCAAACCATATTGAAGTTAGAATTATGAGAGCAGATTAAAGAAAAGTAACCCTCAAACCCAGAGATCACCAAAGTTAGAGATAGAACTTATGAGGGTGAGGTGTCAGACTTCAAGGTAGATGATCAAGGTCTTCTCAAATTTTGTTATAGAGTGTGCATTCTTTATGATGATTAGCTTAAGAATCAGTTGTTGGATGAGGCACACCACTCTAGATATGTCATCCACCCAGGCAATACCAAAATGTATCGAGATCTGAAGGATATATTTTGGTAGAGCGGAATGAAGAGAGACATTGTTGAGTTAGTAAGCAGGTGTTTGGTATGCCAACAAGTGAAGATTGAGCACCAACGATCCACATGACTACTACAACTACTCCCCATACTTGAGTGGAAATAGGCGGATATTATTATGGATTTTGTCTCAAGACTTTCAAAAACCAAAAATGGGATTGATTCAGTATGGGTGATTGTGGATAGGCTAACTAAGTCAACTCACTTCTTAGCTTATAAGATGACTCACACTTATGACTAGTTGGCCCAACTCTTCATCAGAAAAATAATTAGACTCTATGGATTACCCGATTCAATTGTTTCGGATAGGGAATCCAAGTTTGCTTAACGATTCAGACAGAGTTTTCAAGAGACAATAGAGACAGTTAAAAATGAGCACAACATTCGACCCTCAAACAGACAGATAGTAAAAGTGAATCATTTAAACCTTGGAAGACATATTGCGAGCATGCATTTTAAAGTATAGTAATTCATGAAATGACATCATATTTCTGATGGACTTTGCTTATAACAATTGCTTTCAAGCAAGCATAGACATGGCTCTATTTGATGCATTGTACGACCAATGGTGTTGAACACCCTTGTGTTGAGATGAGGTCAGAGAAAAAAGATTGTTAGGGCCTGAATTGGTACAGTATATGTCTGACCAAGTCAGATTCATTCGAGAGCATTTACTGACAGTGTAAAGTTGACAGAAAAGTTATGCAAACCAAAGACATCGTAAGTTAGAATTTGAGAAAGGTGATCATATTTTCTTGAAGATATCTCCTTTTAAGGGAGTAATGCATTTTGGTCGGAAGGAAAAATTGAGTTCAAGATATATTGAACCCTATGAGATACTCGCAAGAGTTGATCAGACAGTGTACCAATTAACTTTGTCACCTTCCTTGTCTAGAATTCATAATGTATTTTATGTTTCTATATTGTGGAAGTATGTGTTTGATCCCTCCTATATATTAGATATTGTCAAGTCAGTATTGAAAATCCAAAATGACCTGAGTATGAGAAACCTATAGAAATCTTATATGCAAATGAGCAGAAGCTATGAAACAAAGATAGACATTTGTGCACAACTGTTTTCAAGTAAGATTTAGAACAAATCTTAATTTAAGGGGGGTAGAATTGTAAAACACACTTGACGAAGTCAGGTGAGGGGAAGGTAAAAAAAATGAGGGAAAAACCGATCGAATGGGGAAGACGGTTCCCCAACCATCTTCCCCACTCATCGTAGAAAGGGGGTGACGCCATGATCATCGAGTGGGAGGGTGAGAGAGAGAGAGAGAACTTGAGAGAGCGATAGAGAGAGTGGGAGAAGGTTATCGAAATACGCTGTTGAGATGAACTGCTGACAGGTACACCCTTCTTCCCCTTTCCTATATCATTTTGGAAGGCCAACAACCATGAATGCCGGCATATTAAAATTTTTTTGGCAACCATGGCTACCGGCATCATTGCAGAGAGAGAGAGAGAGAGAGAGAGAGACGACAACCTCTGCAGTGAGGAGGGAGGTCGGGAAGGGGTTGTGCCCCTTCTGCCTTAAATCCCAACCCAAGAGTTAGCAAAACCGACTCAATTTTAGGGAGTAAACTAAACCAAGTTGGGTTTTTCGGGTCTTGGGTTGGTCTAGGTGCGACCTAGACTGAACCAGAAGAAAAAAAACATTCTCGGTCTTGACCGATCGAACCAGTTCTTAGTGAACTAGACCAAATTGATCCGGGTGTGAACCCAGATCGGGCCAGGGTCTGACCAAGACTGACTCGGTTCAGTTCAGTCTAGATTAAGCCTAGTCAATAGTTTTAAACCCGACTCGGTCGACCAAACTGATTTTGATCGAACCAGACCGAGTCGACTCTCACAGGGGGGGCTTAGTTCCCTGTTTGGATTTGGTTTGAACTGGACCATACCAAATCTGGGTCTAGTTTGATCCAATTGACCTAGACCGATCCAAGTTGAACTAGATCTAGACAAAATTGGGTTTGTATCTAGTATGGGGCTAGATGGAACAATACTAGATCCATATCAGAACTAAATCTGGATCTTGTTCGAGACTATTCAGATCATATATGAATCCAACTTATAACTGGATCTAAATCAATCCATTGAGCACATAATTGTGGTTGAAGGCAATCCATTGTCAAGTCCATGGCCCTTCCTTTGCTAGCACCTTGAGAAAGACCTTAGCATTGATGTTCTGGATTTAGAAAATTTTCAATGGTAATTCTTTATACAATCTATAGGGCATATTATCCGGATCTAGCAATGTTGTGCATGCTTGTATTAGGAATGTGGATTTATTTGTTTAAAGGGTAGTTTTAGACTGGTAGTTGCAACTTGCAAGTGGGGGAGCTTCATGAATTACATCCTTGAAAATAGTTTATGAATTTCTTTATTTTATGGGTTTGTTTTCTTTTCTTTTTTACACCATTACACTATTTTTGTTTTGAGCAACTTTCAGGCTTTTGCAAGGGGTGTCCTTCAAAGCTTCCACTGCGAGTTTTAGTTACTTTGTTTTCTCAAATGGGGTAGTAATTTCAGTTTTCACTCTGTGGTATATATTGAATTTTTTTTTGTGTTTCTGGATTTTGAACACTAGGGCTTGTGTGATTACAAGTTATCCCTTCATTAAGGCAATCGGTAAAGTATGTTCTTGACCTTGTGGAAATGAATTGAGATGCAAAGGCTTGAAAAAGGACAGAAGTAGCATTTGGATGGGCTGTAAGAGATGCCAAGATTTGGTACGGGTCATTTGCTTTGGCATTGTATAACTATTGTGGATATTTTGAAAACACCATCTTTTATCTTGATATTTTCATAAGGTTGATGCAATAATGAAATAATACTTAAAAACTTTATATATGGGTTTATATTTGGTATAATCAATTGTACCTACAATCTACTTTGAATTTCAAGATGCGAGTTGTTTTAACACAATCTAACCTCATAGATGTGTTTAGCATGCTCGATTTAGTAGGAATCAACTCTTGGATCATGTTTTTCAATCAAAAACATGTTTTTATGAGTCATATTTGAGAAAAAATCATATTCGGGGCAAAAAACCAATTCGATATACATATTTAGGTCAAAAATTCATATTCGGGGCAAAATTTTAATTAGAGATCTCTATTCGGAGCAAAAATTCAATTCGAGATTTATATTCAGAGCAAAAATTCAATTTCAGATCCATATTCGAGGCAAAAATTCATATCCAAGGAAATATACAATTTAAGATCCATATTTGGGGCAAAAATCCATATTTAGGTTAAAAATCAAATTTCAGATCTATATTTAGGGCAAAAATCTATGATTTTAGACATAATTTCTTAATTAGATCCATATATGAGCCAAAAACCATAAAACTTGTTAAAACATGAAAAATGGTGGACGGATTAGGTCATAGATCCAAAACAAGGTAATCCCCATTATCCATGCTGCCCAAGTTGTCCACATATCGTCATCAAACAACAAACATTTGAAACATAGCTTCTAAGTATAGTCCAAAGAAATGTTGGACTTTGTATAGTTGTTATGGGAACGAACAAATGTTATGTTCTGTTTTTTTGTTCATTTTGTCCAACCTTGGACAAGCCATCAAACATGCCCTAATGGCACATTTGGAAGCAAGAAAAACTCTCATAGTAAAAGAAACTTTTGCCTATGAGAAGTTTTGATATGATATATTTTCAAAAATAAAAATTTATATTTATTTGGGTAGCATGAAAAAAATAAAATAGAAAATCTTAAAAAAATGAAAGAGAGTATGAGGGGGTGGTAGTGAAGCTTCTCTAACATGGTTTTTGGGAGGTGGGTGATGGTGGGTGGTGGTAGTGGTGGTGAAAAATCATCGCGAGGGTGGTGGTGGAGCTTCTCCAGTGCAGTTTTTTGGGAGGTGGGTGGTAGTAAGATGGATGGTGAAAATTTATGGGAAGGGCGACTTTTTGGGAGGTGGGTGAGTTGGTGGTGGTGGTGAGATGGATTGTAGTGGGTGGTGATGGTGGTGAGATGGAAAGAGGGCTCACAAAATTTTCCTGATCCCATGGAGGAATGTTTCCTCTCATAAAATATACTGCTTATAACAACTCTCAGCTAAAAACTCTTCTCATTTGGAATGGTAAAAAAAATTGTACAAATTTTTCATTTTGTATCACCTTTCCTACATCTTTCTCACTTCCAAATGTGCCCTAATAGCATAATCATTTGCCTATGGGATCGGTCCAAAATTAATCTTTAGAATAGGACTCTCCATCCTCAGGATAGAAGTGGACCCAATGGGTTGAGTCTCGATAAATGATACTTGCAAATTCACTTGCATAACTAGCAAAAGGGCCAGGCTTTCAGAGCTAGTAAGCTAGACAGGACCAGTGTTGTGAGAGGCGTACGCCTAAGAGGCGAAGCTTAAGCAAAAAGTACTGAAGCGCTCTAGTGAGGCGTTTGAGTCTCGAAGCGCATGCTTTGCATGGGTGAAGCGTACGCCTCGCGTAGAAGCACGCTTCGCATCTAAGGTGTACGCATCATGTTCACCAGCCAGAAGGGAAGGTCGAGGACTTGCAGCGAGCTTGTGACCCCGTCGACCGCATTGTTCTCTGGCGGAGCGATGCCGGTGAGCTTGTTAAACCCAAAATGCAGGATTCTGGGCAGTGGCGGTGAGGAGCCAGAGGCGTTGAAGAAAAGCGAGGACGGGAGCACCCCGGAGAGGTTGTTGTGCGAGAGAGAGAGCATCTGAAGGTTTGGAAGCTGGCCAATCCCTGCCGAAATCTCGCCGCTAAGGTCGTTGTCCCAAACGCTGAGGTGGCAAAGAAGAGAGCATTTGGCAAGGGACATCGGAATGGTTCCTTGAAGTAGGTTTCCGTCAAGCCAGAGGTACTCCAGAGAAGCACTCTCTCCAAAACTCGCTGGAATCTCCCCGATCAGCCGGTTGAACGAAAGGTTGAGCAGATGCAGCACGCAGGCAGACACATTGGCCGAAATTTCTTCGAAGAGCGAGTTAGACGAGAGATCGAGGAACTGGAGGCTCACTGGAAGGTCTCCAAAGGGGATTCTCCCTGTCAAGAGGTTTTGGGCGACATTAAGGATCTGCAACTCGGTGAGGTTGAAGATTTCTGACAGGAGCATCCTGGAGAGGGCATTGCATTGGAGGATTATGGCGCGGAGGATGGAGCATTGGTCGATAGAGGGGAGAATGGTGTCGTTGAGGAGATTGGACCGGAGGCTGAGCTTCCGGAGGTCAGAGAGGAGGCCGAACTAAGGGAAGAGGGGGTCTTTGGAGGCAGAGGCAAGGGAGGCGGAGCTCGGTGACGCGGCCAGAGATGTAGACGACGTATGATGCCTCCGCCAATCGCAGGGCGCCAGCGAGGAGGAGGCGTTCCAGTTGAAGAGCACACCGAGGGGGTCCTGGAGGCTTCGAGGCTTACGCTTCAACGCCTCGAGGCTTACGCCTTGCTTCATAACAGGCTCAACGCCTCGCTTCGCCTCATTGCATTTAACAACCTTGGACAGGACCTTTGAAAATGCAAATTGGCTTGCAATCTTTCCCCATTCATGCCTTGACTATACTTTCAAGGGAGTCTCCACCACAATTGCCAGAAACTCAGCACCAACAAAGTGCCCCACCCCCATCCATGTTCAAGTTCTTTAACTTTTGTACCAAAAAAAGGGGAATGTGCTTCCTTAGTGCAAGAGGTGTGGAGGACCTGATCGAGCCGACGCCCAATGTTGAAGCTTCTTAAAAAGATGTCTAACCTAAAGTGCAAATGTTGGACATTTGGGTTTGGGTTCAACCCATAGTATGACCCGGTTTGACAATAATGAGGGGTTAGTGGGCAATTAGTGGGATTTAGTAGGATAGAGTTGCATCGACCATGACATCTATCAGTATATGTTGAATTACCATTCTGGTTTCTATTTTAAAATATGCCAACATTGGGTTATGGGCCTACAGTTCTGTGCATTCTGTGTGTGTGTGTGTGTGTGTGCATCAGAAGTGTTCATTCAACGCTCACCGATGTTGGCATATTTTTCTCTTTTTCTTCATGTCAACGCTGGCGGATGGCTGGCTCAGGCCTGTTGTGTTGCTGACGAATGTAGACCGGTGACAGTTGGTCACCGTCATAGGTGGCATTTCATAGCCAGTCGTTGTGCTGGTGACGGCGGGTAGCAGGAATGGGGCCGACGTGCAGAATGCCCATCTGCTACCGGTGGCCGACGACCTTGTCGTACTCGGGTTCGCCGAAAATTTTTCGTGCTGCTACCCCCTGCTAAAGGATTTCTGAATCGTAGGGGGAGGTCCGGTCTCTCAAGGCCCCATTCGCGAAAAATGGTTTTTGTCGGGAAGGGGGAGCCGGGAGACGAATGTCGACGTCGTCGTCCTTTCGCCAGAGTTGTCCTCTGGATCTGGCTCTATTTTTTTATAGCAGATCAAATCGGATCTGTTTTTTACAACAATAAAAGGGGTTTTTTCCTCTCTCTTTTCTTCCACCAAAAGGTTGTCATTGCCATCGACTGACCGTTGCAACCGGCTGCTCTGGTCGGTGACCAACTACCATGATCGGATGTCGGTGAAATGGTTAACCCCCCAAAAAAATAGAGTTCGAAACCATTTACCTTTCGCCAGTGGCATTCGCCAGAGAGGTGAGAGAGGTCGTTGATCGCTGGCGGCCTCGCCGATAGAAAAGAATGGTCATCAAAGTATCGTCGTTACCGGTGATGTTTCGGCCGACATATGGATCAAGTGGCCTAAACGTGAACTCCTTTGTTGACAGGGGTATTTGTTGGGTTTTTTCCATTGTGGATTGTCACCAGAACAGGGGGTGACTTTTGTCGGGGTCACCGACTAACTGACGCCATCCACAGTACGGGGGCAGAAGTTTTCCCCCAGTCGATTGTGGCTTTCGGTTTCTCATAAAACCAAAAGCCTTTTAGTTTTCTCAAAAATCGAAAGGCCATCGCCCCCCCTTTTCTGTGTAGTGACTCGAGTCGGATCGGGTGTACCGACCTGGTGGTAAGCCCGATCCAAACCCATTTTTGGTGGATTGGGGTCTGCCTCACATTTTAGTCGGGTCTGATCCAAGTACCGGAACTATTAAGGAACCGGCTAGATCGGGTCAGACCCGACCCTAGTTCAGACCCGGACCCATTTGGGTTCCAGGTCTGGGTCTGATTCAGAGAGTCTGGGTCGATGTCTGGACCCAATCCCTGAGGCAGACCAGACCCATTCTGAGGGATTGAACAAGACCCAGACCCATTTGGGTTCTAGGTCTGGGTCTGATCTAGACTAACTGGGTCATGATCTGGATCAACCAGTCTGGGTCTTGACTGATCTGAATAAATCAGGTCGAGATCCAGAACCAAACAAATTCGTGTATGGTTTTTGGACCTAACTTGGTTCCTATTATGGTATAGATCAGTTTTGGATCATTGAATCTAATTTGGGACCCTGTCATTATGGGTCTGGATCAAGGTTGGATTCAGACAGGGTCATCCAACTTGGGATCCATTTAAATTGGATCTGAATCTGGATTGGATCAGATCAGATCCAAAAAGT
The DNA here is from genome assembly GCF_984573655.1 of Nuphar pumila. Taxonomy (NCBI): domain Eukaryota; kingdom Viridiplantae; phylum Streptophyta; class Magnoliopsida; order Nymphaeales; family Nymphaeaceae; genus Nuphar; species Nuphar pumila. The sequence goes on along the minus strand of NC_143254.1, from coordinate 82,730,412 downwards.
GGCCTGTATATTATTTACACCTGAATCGGTTATGTGACTGATATGACCCCTTTTGAGACTAGTTTGGAGCTATTTTTGATTGGTTCCTATTGATTTTTCACCGGTTTTGAGATGTAGAGACCCTGTTTTCATGAATCCATGAAAGAACATGGATTTTCTTATTTGGTTATAGGCTTTTATGAGCTTTTGTTCATATTTTGTACAGGTTCATTAGTTTCAGAACTGGTTCGAACCCTTATATGACTGATTTGAGGTTGTTTTAGACTGGTTCGAAGTACTTTTAGACCGGTTACAACTTGTGAACCTCGACTTTTACCCATAAGAGTATGTTTTTGTTATTTTTCATTCTTTATAAGTATTTATTGTTAAGGAAGCATGACTTATGCATTTCTAATACATATGTTGTTTAAGCTATGCATAATGTTTTTAAGCATTAATTATAACTAAATTCATGACATTTTTAATGTGTTATCATCAAAATTAGTTTATGCATATAAGTTGAAGCATAAACTTGTATTTTGATGATATAATGCATATTTCATCATGAACACTACAAGAAACCTGTGGATTAACGACGACCTAAATCCGTTGCTAAATGGTTTAGTGACGGATTAGCGTCGAATTAGCGATGGATAACTTTCATCACGAATTTTTCGACGCTAAGTAGTGTCAGAACTTATTTGTCGCTAATTTGCAACAGATTAGCAACATACATGATCCATTGCAAGTCCTTCACTATTTTAAATTAGCGATGGATAATATCCGTCGTTAAATTTTAAAAAAAAATTGCTCTCTGCCGACGCGTTCTCCGACAGGGAACATTTTTTTTTTCACAGAACCGGTGCGTTCCGGCATCAGGACGCTCTTCCGCAGTGAGCCAATCACGGCGGGAGAAGGGACGCGGGCAGTGGCAGGCGGCCGATTGGGCGAAGGAGAACGACTCCCTCTAGAAGGAGACCGACAAGCTTCGTGTTGACGGTCAGAGGACCTCTAGCGCCTGCTTCACAGAATAAACTGTCGGCGAAGGAGTGGACACGCAGAAGGGGGTAGAGGAGCAGCATCGATCGATCAACTGTGAGCTTTTTGGGGTCGTAGTGGAGACGGGATCCGGCGAGGGAGAGGCGGGACGGGCGGTGGAGACTGGCGAGGGGCACCGCTGTGAGGAGGAGGACGGCACGGGGGAGAGGTAGCGGGAGGAGGAGGATGGTCCAGGGCCGACGCCAGTCACGCTCGGAGGGCCTCAGGCGAGGGAGAGGCGGGACGGGCGATGGAGACCGGTGAGGGGCACCGCCGAGAGGAGGAGGACGGCACGGGGAAGAGGTAGCGGGAGGAGGAGGACACTCGGAGGGCCGACGCCAGTGTCATGGCTCGAAGGGCCGCTGCGCGTCGTCAGAGGAAGGGCAGTTTAAATCGAACGGGAGGAGAAAAAAATGGAGGGAGGAAAAATTGTGTGCCTCAGGTGGGACGGTTTAAATAAAAAATTAGCGAGAGAATTTTTTCGTCGCTAATCCATTGCTAAATAGCGATGAATTAGTGATAGAAAAATTCCCTCGCTAATTTCGTCGCTAATTAGTATTTTTCTGTAGTGTTTTGGCGACGGAAAATTTTTGTCACTAATCCATCGCTAAGTAGCGACGAATTTAGCGAGGGAAATATTTCTATCGCTACATTTGCAAATATTTCAAATGTTAGTGACAAATAGTTTTCTCTCGCTAATCCATTACAAATTTGCGACGGAAAAAATCCGTCGTAAATTTTTGTCGCTAATTAGCATTTTTCTTGTAGTGGAATATACATGCATTAACATGTGTGCATGGGCATGCTCCATAATATGAATATGATTTCGGTAAAATATCTTGATTAACTAATTCATGCAATCATCAAAGTAATCTGAGCTGCGTTGATTAAGGATTCTTTGGACCATATTAAGATTCATTATTATGATTGTGTGTGACTTTATGAAATGATGATTCTACCAAAAAGTAAGTCATTGTGTTCAAAATTCACACAGGGTGTAATAGTAGATGTGTATTACAACTCATGAAGCATGTTTGTACTCAAAGGTATAGTGTTGAATTTTCTTTGGTTACATGATCTGTTAGTTTCACCAACTGAAGTTAATCCCTTGTGAATTGAGGAGACAAAACAACTATCAGTATTATCCTTTCTACCTAAGTGGAACTATAATGGCCTAATTATGCTTGTCTCAGAAAAGATGAATAATAAAGGATCTCACATTTACCTTTTCAATATAAATCTTGTATAAAATGATTAATCTCTCACTCATACGAAGAATAGAACAACTGCTTTGAAGGTTGTCTATGAGAAGTGGGAGCACTTAAAAGGATGTCTACGAGAAGTGGGAGTGTTCGAATATTGTTAACCTGTTGCTTTTTCAATTGTGAGTGACTCAAAATATTTGAGTTGTTATCTCTCACTACAAAACAGTAAAGAAATTTCTAAAATCCATTGGAACAAAAATTATTGATTTTATACAAGATTTTATCTCAGACTTTATAGACAAGAAACTTCATTATGGGTCTTGGGATTATAGACTCTATTAAGAGACCACTAAAGATCTTTTGTGATAATGAAGCAACGCCCTTCTCAAATAACAACAAGTGCTTAACTTCATATCGACATATAGAGTTAAAGTATTTTGTTGTTAAAGAAATGACTGAGAATCATCTAGTATGTATTGATACAATTGGTATGAAGAAAATGACTGCAGATCCCCTTACTAAAGGGTTAGCACCAGGATTTTATTCCCAACATGTAAAGGGGATGGGTCTGTTTGATTCCTTCTGATGTATGACAATATATTATGTGATCACATTTGTGAAAATGAATTGATTCTCTATGGATTTGTGTTTTGTTGATTTTGCATAAAGAATCTCTCATTTGGTTAGAAAGAATAACAAAATAATAATATTAAAATGACCAATAGAATAGGTTAAAGACCAACTTATTCAAAAATGTAATCTTAACATGCTAAAGCACTGAAAATGAATTGTATTGTAGTTCATGAAAATATGACATTTCATAAAGAGGTGATTATCTCCATGACTCATATGATTCATTCTTATGATACAAGATAGCATATGAACCTACATGAAGAATTAAGTTGAGATAACGGTATAAACCTCGATTTAGTACCCTTTTAGTGTCAATGGGTCAAGTGAAAGAATGTTGGCCTTTTTGGTTTGAGTCCAACCCATAATGTGACCCAGTTTGACATTAATGAGGGGTTAGTGGACTGTTAGTAGGCAATTAGTGAGATTTAGTAGGGCATTGGTTACAAGAATGTAAAGGGGTTCATATTTTGAACCCCACCTTATCCTCCATTATAAATATGAGGCTTGGCTACATGATGAGGGTAGCCTACAGTTGAAGCCTATTGTCCGTGTCCTCGTAATTCCCATTTGGGTTTAGGGTCCTACTCATCATCGACTTGAAGGCCTGAGATCATCGTGGGCGTCAATAGGCTGAGGAGAACGTCAAGCACCCGCGAATTGTATCGACCATGGCATCTACTGATATGTGTTGAATTCTATTTTAAAATATGCCAACAAAAAATTGTCTAGTTGAAACAAATGATCCATTGGAAACCTTGTTGAAAGAATAGGAGAGGTATCTAAAACTCTTGACCAACATCAGTCGAAGGTGGATGTTGAAATTCATGGAGCTCTGATGATGAGCTTCAAACCCTTCTTTCTATAGATGTCTTTTTTAAGACAAAAGGCTAGATGCAAATGATTAGACGAGGGAGCCAACAACATTGTTTGTTTTCATGCCCTGGTCAGTTAAATGTGTTAGCCGATATCACGAACTAGATCTGGATTCCAGACCAGATCCAACATTCATGCCATTTACCACTGGTAAAAGAAGAGAGGGTGGTGACACAAATACAAAGTTGTTGAAATATGTAACTGCAAATACATTTGTTAAAGATATCTCCTATTGTCATGCAAATCAGTTGTTGACTGATCCATTGAATCAAGGGATCAGACGTGTATCTTGACTTATAAAAATTAATGGAAACCCTCTCTCAAAAGAAGTGACGATAGAGTGAGAGAGGGCACCGTGGATGTCAGATCTCATCTTGAGACTGAACCACATTAAAAGAGTTTTCTTTTATGGTATCAGAGCGCAACAATCATGGCCTCAAGCTCGATGCCATCCTCTCAATTCAGTGGCGTTGGTAATCAATATTCTTCCTCAAACGTCAACGGTTTAGTTTTCCCTCAGGTTCCCACTAATCTTCACCATTTATTATCTATCAAATTGACATCCGAAAACTACTTGTTATGGGAATATCAATTCAAATTCATTCTGATCACCTATGATCTTATGGGCTATGTCGATGGTAGTAAATTGTGTCCTCCTCGTTATGTCAAAGGATCAACAAAATTGAATCCCTTGTATAATGCCTAGCTAAAACATGATCAATTGTTAATGAGTTAGTTGATCTCCTCATTAAGTGAATCAATTTATAATCAAGTAATTAATTGGATTAAGTTCCTCCTTCGAGGTTTGGAACTCTCTCAAGATGTTATATGTGTCTCATTCAAGATCGCATGTGATGCAACTAAAAGGTCAACTTCAGGACCTCAAGAAGGAAAGCAAATCTATCGACGAGTATTTTCAGCAGGCCAGGTTCATATCTCACCAGTTGGTTGTTGCATCTAAACCGATTCTTGAAGAGGATCTAGTTATGCAACTGTTGAAAGGCCTTCTCGTTGATTTTCATGCTTTTAAAACATCTATAGAAACTAGACCAGATCAAATCTCTTTGAATGAACTCTATAGTCTTCTTCTGATTCAAGAAAGACATCTCATTGGCATCAATGAAATCGAGTCTGGCCAGATTAATGCATCTGTGAACACAACATTCAAACCTAATTATGAAAACCAAAATCGTTGAGGATTTACTCTAAGAGGCTATGGCAAACGAGGTTTTTTTCGCTTTAGAGGTGGTCGACACCAAAATGATAAACCGTGCATTATATGTTAGATTTGAGAAAATCTGGGCCATTTAGCCCGAACATGTTATCAGTTGCAATCTTATGTTCAAAACAACCCAACGTCTCCTCCTAGTGCTTATCATGTGGCTTTGCACAATGATTATAGTGGCGACAACAACTAGTATCCAAATTCAGGCGCATCACATCATGTCACAAGTGACTTGAATAACTTGTCAATTCACTCAGAATACCAAGGTGATGACAACGTCATATTCGAATACAGGTCAGGTTTGAGTATCAAGCATATCGGTTCTTTTCTTTTTGATAAATTCATGATGAATGATATATTGCATGTGCCTCAGATCTCAAAAAATCTTCTATTAGTTCAAAAATTTGCTGAAGATAACAATATGTTTTTTGAATTTCATTCAAGTTGTTGCTATGTGAAGGATTGCAACACAGAGAGAACTCTTATTCAAGGGAGAAGTGAAGGAGGACTCTACAAAATGACTCTCGCTGAAAATAAGGAGGCATGTGTTTATAAAAAAAGAATCCACTGAACTTTGGCACAAGCGCATGGGACATCCTGCGCTTGATATTGTGGTGAAAATTTTAAATAAGTTTGGTTTGCCTTTTCAAATTTTCATTGAAAATAAGGTGTGTGAGGCATGTCAAGTAGGAAAAAGCCATCATTTACTTTTTGACAAGTCCGCGACACCAGTAAACAGTTTGCTCGATATTATTTATTCTGATGTTTGGGATCCGGCCCCAGTCACTAGCATTGAAGGCTTTCATTATTATGCTTTGTTTGTTGATGCCTACTCTAAGTACACTTGGTTATATCTACTCAAGCAAAAATCAGATTTAGTTCAAGTTTTCAAAAATTCAAAGGCCATGTTGAATTAGTTATACGCTCTAAAATTAGGTTTCTTCAATAAGATTGGGGAGGCGAGTATCAAGGCCTTTTAAAATTTCTTGAATCTAATGGTATTGGTCATCGGGTGTCTTGCCCTCACATGCCCGAACAAAATGGGGCTACGGAAAGGCGTCATCGTCATATTGTTGAATGTGGTCTTACTATGATGGCGGAAGCCGGTATACCATAAAAATTCTAGTTTTACGCCTTCAGTGCTTCCACCTACCTTATGAATAGGACTCCAACTAAAGTTCTTAAAGGGAAAAGTCCCATTGAAGTATTCTTTAAAGTGAAACCAAATTATAAATTTTGAAAATATTTGGTTGTGCTTGTTTTCCATGCTTGCGCACTTATAGAAAACACAAAATGGAGGCCAAATCTAAAAAATGCATGTTTATGGGATATGCTCCCAAACACCATGGTTATTTTTGCCTAAGTCTAAAAACTGGGAAAATATTTATTTATCGTCATGTCAGATTTGATGAATACAATTCCACATTTAGAAGTGGAAGTAAGGCCAAGGATTTGGCATTCAATGAAAAGATTAATCAAGACCCGATTATTTTAAGGCTTCCCTTCTATGGAAAAGAAAGATTCAATGACTCAATTGTTGGGTCTAACTCAAATCATTCTAATGAAGCTAGATTTGAAGGTGAGAACATTCAGTTCATGTCGCCCAATGGTCAAGATCACACTCAGTCCATGACGTCCTTGGATCAAGCTTGATAATGCAGGAAATGTATATTATATTATCATAAAAATATATAATTATATAAACTCTTATAGCTTAAATATCATTTTTTATGTTGTTTTAGGTATGAAGAAGATATGGTTCAAATTTCGTCAGAATAAGAGTTAAAACGAAGAAATTAAAGCATTTCATGAGAAATCAGATTTGTACTGATGCGATTTGGATCTAGATCTGATCCAAATCATGCCAAATGGATATTCAATCTGGTCCACACATCCTCCAAACCCAAATCTAATATCTACACGTGAATACTTTCACAAAAACCCTCTTTAAAAATGGCACATGTAGTTTTTAGCAATTTTAGAAAGTGTTGGGTATTAAATTATAAATAGTATAAAATAGGCCTTGATTTGAAATTTGTAAAAAGTTTTTCTACATATAGTGAACATCCAGACCTGTGTTCATTGTCTTCTCCTAGGGTTTCTTGCCACCCTCTCTTCCAAACTCTTTCTTCCCTTTTGCTTTCTGACTTCTTTCCTGTTGTTCTTCCTCACCTGCAATTTTTTATCTTCTTTCCCTTGAGTGTTTGCGTGTTACTTTTCGTCATTTTAGTTACAGGTATACATGACTAGAGACTTTCAACTTGGATTTGGTGTGAACCACCATCTACCTTCACGATCGGCGGTCGAGAAATCTCTCCTTGCAACCGATCGGTTTCTTTTCTCCACCCACGATCTCCCTCATCGTCAACTCGGTCTCCAACGTGTTGCAGCAAAACTGAAGTCCGACGATAAAAAAGATGTTTGTGTCATGAAAACCAAGATATAGGTCCACTCCCTTCTAACCCCACATTCGTCGGGTCGCCCTTGAGGTGTGCCTTCCTCCCCGTCTCTATTTTTTGGTCTTTAAACTCGTATTTTGTATCTTGGCCCATTTTCTTTTTCATTTTGTTTTGAATTTTTTGTATTAGGTGTTATTTTGTGTCTAGAATACGTTTAAGGTGTCTGGTCTTTTTCTTTTTAGTGTTTTGGTTGAGTCTTGTTTTGTCCGGGTCCAAAAACTTAACTGAAAAGGCCCATTGGGAAAGTTCTGGTTTGTAAAATTTGTATGTATAGATTAGTAGCGTAGTATATTTTTATTTTTGCTTTGATTAGATTAAGTTTAGAGTAATTGAGATCAGATCCGAGTTTCTTGGTTTTTAGATTTAGGTTTTTCTAAAAATAAAAATAGATAAATTAGGGTTTTTGATTTTTAGTATTTTTCTTCATATTTTTTATATTTTCTTGAAATTGTTAGGTTTAAAATAGTTTTTTATTTATTTTCATGATTTTTTATTAGTTTAGGTTCAAATCTAGGTTAGATTTAGTTTAGACTAAGTTTTTAATTTTTTGTATTAATTAGATTTAATTTATTTATATTTCTCAATAGCCGATTTAGGTTTTTTTCTGCAGTTTCTTTTAAATATTTTTATTTTTTGTAAGTAGATCTGGATATTTTCTATTTATTTTCAGTATTATATTAGTTTAGTTAATGTTTAATTCATGTTTTTTATTTTTGTTAATTGCTTAAATTAGTTTTATTCAATTATTTGATTAAATTAAATTAATCGATAGAATAATTAGATATTATAATTAATTTTTATTTTCATCGAATAGGATATTTAATTTTTTTTGTATTTATCAGTAGTTAATTACTCTTTTATTTATAGAAATTTTCAATTCATTAATTAGATTACATATTAGTTGTTTTAGTGTAATTAGCATTTTTACTAAGATAGATTAATTAATAGCCGAATTGGATAATATCATTTTTTATAGTTAGTTATTAATTTTAAATTCATGTTTTTAGGTGATTCAATCAGAATTAATTAGTTAATTTCATTAGACACAAATTAGTTTACATTTAATTATATTGGCCAATTTACTATTTAGTCAATTATCATTTTCTTGAATAGTTAATTTTTATTTTGTTGTTTCTAGATTAATCATAATTTTTGTAGTTAATTCCAGTTTAATGTATTAATTAGATTAGTTTTTAGTTGATTCTTGTTAGTTAATCTGAGTTAGTTCTTGATTCCATCTTGCATAGTAGTTTTGATATTTCTTAAATAGCCGATTCATGTTCCTAGTTTAATTTGATTAATTCATTAAATAGTTGTTGGTTAGTTTTTGTTTTATTCTAGATCTGTTAATTTGTTAGGACATTGTATAACATGTTTTTTTATTAGTTATTAGTTAGCTGCATGTGTTATTTATTAGTAATCTTGTCTTTTCTTTAGTTTTAAAATAGTTTAAATCGTTAGTCTTGAATCTGGTTCTTGATAATTATTTAGATCTAAGTTAGTTTTTATTTTGTTATTTGTTAAGTAGTTAACTTGTTTCAGCATATTAGTGGTTAGATAGATTCTTGTTTGTTAGTTTGTTGCTATTTCTTGTTATTTAGTTATTTAGTTTTAGTTAAGTTTCAAGTCTTGAATATGGTTAACATGATCTCTTTAGTTAGTTAGTGTAATTCAAGTTAGTTAATTTTTGTCTTTTAGTCGATTAGTTGTTAGTTAGATTCATTCTTTGAATTCGTGTTTTTAGTTGGTTGAATTTAATTTAGTTAATTTCAATAGGGTAGTTTAGTTAATTGTAATGTCCCTCTGTAAGAGCCCTTCATAATTTAGTTTTCTTAATTTTGTAAACCTTTAGGGTAGGTCTCCTTTTTATTTATTGTCCCTCTTAATTATACTATCATTCATTATTTAGTTTGAATATATTTGGGTAGTAGTTTCCTTGGCTTTTTTTATATTACAGGTCCCTACTATGCCAACATAAGGAGGAGGTTGGGCTGAGGTGGATATACAAAGAAGAGGATTATAAAGCTTCCTGAATTTCATCTGAGGGCCTGAGTTTAGTTAGAAATTTTATTGTTTTTGTCTCTTTTTATTTTAATTAGCTTTGTAATTAAAGATAGTATAATTTTCTTTTTCGGTTATTAATAAAGTAAAGTTCAATGAGTTATTTTGCCTAAGTTTCATTCCTTGTGAAGACGATCTGACTTGCTACTCTGCAACGAGTGCAAGAATTGATTTTAAATTATTATTTGGTGCACAATTTTTTATTTAAAAATATTGTTTTTAAAATTGCATCAAAGCTCATGAAGATTCTAACAACATTCAAATGGCACCTACCCGCACTCATCACATGATAACTCGATTCCAAGATGGAACCTTGAAACTAAAGATCTATGGTGTGTCAAAACATTCATTGCTAAGTATTTTTCTTGTCTCTTTGTTTCAAGACAAAGAAAATGTGACATTTGAAGAAGCCATGAGAGATCCAAACTGGAACTCTGCCATGGAAAAAGAAATTGAGACATTAAAAAAGAATCAAACTTGGATCTTAGTTCCCAGATCCAAAGAGCATCACATCGTTGGATGCAAGTGGATTTATAAAATCAAAAGGAAGGCTGATGGAACTTTAGAGACATAAGGCAAGGCTGGTCGTCAAGGTTTATAGTCAACAGGAAAGGATTGACTATTTTGAAACTTGTAGTCTTGTCATGAAACCCCCCACTATTAGACTTGTTTTTTCATTGGCTGTTGACCAAGGATGGTATATGCAACAACTTGATGTCCAGAATGCATTCTTACATGGGTATATTGAGGAAGAGATGTATATGAGTCAACCTTAAGGATTTGAGGATATCAAACATCCTAATTATGTGTGTAAACTCCAAAGGGCTCTATATAGACTCAAACATGCACCTCACACATGGTTTTCTAGACTAAGCACATTTCTTCAAAGGTTGGGCTTTACAGGAGCAAAAACATATAATTCATTATTTATTCTAAAAAATAATAAATATACTATTTATGCACTCATTTATGTTGATGATATTATAATAATTAGAAATTCAAAAAGTTTTGTTCATCAACTCATATGCAGGCTTGGAAAGGAGTTTGCTCTTAAAGATTTACATTTCTTCTTAGGTATTAAAGTAAAAAAGAACTCTCACAGAATGATTTTATCTCAAAAAAGGATGCATTGGTGAGTTCCTGAACATAACAAAATTATTAGAAGCCAAGGCTACAAATACACCTATGGCTGTGTCTCCTCCTTTATCTCCAAAGTTTGGTTCAAGTTTTAAAGATCCAAGTCCTTATAGAAGCATCGTCGGGGCTCTTCAATACACCATTCTTACTAGACCAAATATCTCATTTGCAGTAAACAAGATATGCCAATATATGCACGCCCCTACTGATGAACATTGGAAGGTTGTCAAAAGAATTCTCAAATATCTCAAGGAAACTATTGAGCGTGCGTTTCTTATTAAGAGATCACAAGATTACTCTATTAATGCATATACAGATGCTGATTGGGCAGAGAACCCATATGACAGGAAGTCCTAAAGTGGATATGCTATATATGTTAAATCAAATCTGATATCATGGAGTTCAAAGAAGCTGTCAACAGTTTCAAGATTAAGTATTGAATCTGAATACCGGGCTTTGGCAAATACAGTTGCAGAGTTCTGAAAAGGAAAGTACTATTCAAGATCAAAAGGAAAGAAATTCTCAACGGTGTCAATCCTCTCCACTGATTGTGCCCAATTACTTGGGCTCAGCTGGCCAACCATCCAAAAGACAAGACGCTGATTTTGTGGACAGAAATCCCTGCGTGATTACTTCTCAACAGAAACAGTTTGAGGAATTAAATGGTGAAAGAGCTAATCAAGGGATTGTAATCAAATCACCATTCTGTAACTCTCCTAAGGAGAAATCCCTATGTAATCTATAAATACATAAGGATAATCACCACCAAAACTCATTCAAGGTGGTTGATAGCTTGTGGACATAGGTGCTTCACCAAACCACGTTAAAAATTCTTGTCTTTCTTTTTCTCTTTATGGTATCAAAGCTTCACGATCCTACGATCGCTTCCATGGCTACTTCCTCCGCTACTTCCTCTCCAGCTTACCCATATCCATATAACCTCAATGTTGCAAACTTTGTGACGATTAGGCTAAACTCGTCAAACTTTCTTCTTTGGAAGACTCAGCTTCTTGGCCTCATCGAAAGCCAAGATATGACAGATTTTATTGAAGATGATGTTGCTCCCCCTGCTCCTCGGATTCAAATCATCTCAACCACCGGAGAAGTTGAGGAAAGACCTAATCCCCACTATCAGGCTTGGCGCAAATCAGATCGTCTTCTACGAGGTTGGATTACGGGAACTCTCGCCGAAGAAGTGATGGGCCTGGTTATTGGCCTCCAAACATCTAATGAGGTATGGAACACTCTGTTGACACATTTCTCTCATAAATGTCAAGAGAGGGAGCACCTTCTTATGCAAAAATTACAGACTCATAGACAGAGGGATCTATCTATTGCTGAATATATCTCTACTTTCAAAAAAAATTGTGATGAGCTTGCTGCCATCGGAAAGCCTATTGAAGACCGATCTAAAGTTTTTTGGCTTCTTAGTGGATTAGGACCGGATTATGAATCCTTTACCACCACTATGATGAAACCTCCCACACCGACTTACATTGATACGGTTGCTCTCCTTCAAAACCATGAGACTATGAAAAATATGTATCATGACAATGGAAATCAGCAAGTTGCTTTCTTCAACAAGCGCTATGCTAACTCCAAGTCTAAAAATAATAGACAACCGTCTTTCAACTCTCGTGGACGAGAGTTTACTCAAGCTGCGCAGCAGGGTAATCCGACTAGTCGGCAAAAGAATGTTGAGGCAGGCAGCCACCGATCTCAAAATAAAGGGGTACGCTGCCAAATATGCCACAAAATGAATCATAGTGCAACAAATTGCTGGCATCGATTCAATCATGCTTTTTAGGCACAGGAAGTACCTGAAGCTTTGGCAGCCATGAAAATAGTTGATGGCTACGATGAAACTTGGTTTCCCGACACCGGAGCTTCCACCCATGTGACGGCTGACCCAGGTAACCTCTCAACTCTTGCCTCTTATAGAGGAAAAGATGAAATTATGGTTGGAAATGGAGAAAAATTACATATTACTCATATTGGGAATACTATACTTCAAACCGAGAAACATGGTCTTCCCTTAAAAAATGTTTTTGTCGTGCCACAAATTAAGAAAAATTTGGTTTCGGTCAGTCAGTTAACTTCAGATTACCCTTGCTTTTTTGAATTTTCTGCTGATGGGTTTTTTGTTAAGGACAAGAGGAACCACAAGGTGATAGCATCCGGGCATAGAGCTGGCGATCTTTACGCATTTCAGAAGGCATCCACTTCACCACCGACAACAGTTTTTTTCTCCTCCAGGTTTCGTTCAGTTAATAAAGATGTATGGCATCAACGATTAGGACATCCACACCTTCAGATAGTTGATTTTTTGGCCTCTAAACAGCATATTAACATTTCTGGTTCTTTGAAAAACCAGCATGTTTGTTCTAGTTGTCAACTTGCTAAAATGTGTCGTCTCCCCTTCCTTTCAATAAAAGAGCATTCTACTACTCTTCTTGAACGCATTCACTGCGATTTATGGGGACCAGCCCCAATTGTCTCAGTTCAACAATACCGGTTTTATGCTATCTTTGTGGATGAAGCCACCCGCTTTACTTGGATGTACCCTCTTCGATTTAAATCTGATTTATATCAAGTCTTTCTTGATTTTCATAAATTGGTTGAGCGACAATTTGATAAAAAGATCAAAGTTTTCCAAACCGATGAAGGAGGAGAGTTCAACAGCCATGCCTTGGCCACCTACTTGCGTTCCCATGGAATTTGACATATAAAAGCTTGTCCCAAAACCCCAGCCCAAAATGGTTTAGTGGAACGCCGCCATCGTACTATTGTTGAATTGGGGCTAACTATGCTTTTTCATGCTCATGTTCCTTTGAAGTATTGGGTTGACGCATTTTTAACTGCAGTTTGGTTAATAAATCGCTTGCCCACTCCCACATTGAACATGCAATCTCCCTTTCAACTTGTGTACCACAAATTTCCTGAATTTTCAAGCCTTAGGGTTTTTGGTTGCCGATGTTTCCCATACCTTAGAGACTATGCTAGACACAAATTCGAACCACGGTCTCTACCTTGTGTTTTTCTGGGGTATAGCTCTATTCACAAAGGCTATAGATGCCTATACCCCCCGTCCAACCGCATCTACATATCCCGTCATGTTGTTTTCGATGAACAACTCTTCCCCTTTCATCAACCGGGCCTTTTATACTCCCATCCTATCTCTCATTCATTACCGACCTCCTATAGTGAATGGTCTGATTTCTCAAACCCAACTTCATCACCGACTGCCCCTTCTCTTCCTCTCACCCAAATGCACAATCCAGATCTGCCCTCTTCCACACAGTTATCGGCCTCCCTGCTCTTACATTTTCCTCTGATTCCTTAGCTTCTACTCTTCCTTCCCCGGTTCACACTACTACAAGTCCATCCTCATCCCCTCTTCTCTTACCTTCTAATCCCCATCCTATGATTACCCGGGCCAAGGCTGGCATTGTCAAACCCAATCCTCGCTACATCCTTACCCTAAGTGTTCCCCTTGAGCCAAGAAATGTTAAAGAAGCCCTCACTCAACCAGCTTGGGTAGCCGCTATGCACGAAGAACTCCAAGCCTTACATCAGTGTCAAACATGGACTCTTGTTCCTCGCCACAAGGACATGAATGTTATTGGAACACGCTGGGTGTTTAAAACCAAAGTCAAGAGTGATGGGACTCTTGATCGCCTGAAAGCTCGCCTAGTTGCTCGGGGTTTCAATCAAATTCCTGGAATTGATTTTTTGGAAACTTTTTCCCCGGTTATTAAACCGGCCACCATTCGGCTTGTTATCACCCTTGCTTTGACTTTTCAGTGGGAAATTCGTCAACTCGACGTCAAGAATGCTTTCCTCCATGGCTGTTTGGATCAACCCGTTTACATTGAACAACCACCTGGGTTTATTGATTCTACTTGTCCGCATCATGTCTGCCGCCTTCACCGAGCTCTTTATGGACTCCGGCAGGCCCCACGAGCGTGGTTCGACCGGTTTGGAATTTTTTTATTGGAAAAGGGATTTTATGCTAGTGTTTCAGATTCCTCTTTGTTTATTTACAAAGACAAGCAGCATACAATTTTCTTGCTCCTCTACATTGATGATATCATCCTCACTGGCAGCTCTTCCACCTTCCTTCAACAGTTCATCGGGACACTCAGTCATGAATTTGCTATGAAAGATCTTGGATTATTACACCATTTTTTAGGGATTGAAGTCGTTCCCACTGCCACCGGACTGTTCCTCAATCAGAAACGCTACGCATATAGTCTTCTTGCGCGAGCCGACTTACTTGGATGTAAACCTGTCTCCACGCCTTTGGTTGCTCCTTATCAAGTTTCGGCTTCCGATGAGCCCTTTTCGGATCCTACCTTATTTCGCAGCCTCGTCGGCGGCCTTCAATATCTAACTTATACTCGGCCGGATATTACTTTCAGCGTGAACTATGTGAGCCAATTCATGCACGCACCCACTACCGGACAGTTTCAACTTGTCAAGAGGCTTCTTCGTTATGTTAGTGGCACCCTTTCGCTCGGCTATACGCTCTCTCCTCAATCTCAGTTGTCCTTACAAGCTTTTTCTGATTCGGATTGGGCCGATTGTCAGCTGACCCGACGCTCCACCACCGACTATTGCACCTTCTTGGGAACCAACTGCATCTCTTGGTCGGCTAAGAAACAGCCCACTGTTGCTCGTTCCACTATTGAGGCCGAATATCGATCTATGGCATCGGCTGCCGCTGAGCTCACTTGGATCACATACATTTTAAAAGACTTGGGTGTATATTTGGCTACTCCACCCGTACTATTTTGTGATAATATGTCAGCTTTACAAGTTTCCATTAAACATGCTTTTCACTCCCGCATGAAGCATGTCGATCTGGATTATCATTTTCTACGCGAGAAGATTGCTCTCGGCCAGCTTGCTACTCAGTACGTTCCTTCTGCTCAACAACTTGCTGACATTTTTACCAAGCCTTTATCGAGCTCTACCTTCAATTTTTTACGCGACAAACTGGGCTTGACATCTGCCCCGCCCAGTTTGAGGGGGGCTGAAAAGGAAACTACTATTCAATATCAAAAGGAAAGAAATTCTCAACGGTGTCAATCCTCTCCACTGATTGTGCCCAATTACTTGGGCTCAGCTGGCCAACCATCCAAAAGGCAAGACGCTGATTTTGTGGACAGAAATCCCTGCGTGATTACTTCTCAACAGAAACAGTTTGAGGAATTAAATGGTGAAAGAGCTAATCAAGGGATTGTAATCAAATCACCATTCTGTAACTCTCCTAAGGAGAAATCCCTATGTAATCTATAAATACATAAGGATAATCACCACCAAAACTCATTCAAGGTGGTTGATAGCTTGTGGACGTAGGTGCTTCACCGAACCACGTTAAAAATTCTTGTCTTTCTTTTTCTCTTTAAGTTCACCAGGTTAAAGTTCCTACTAAAAAAGCTTGGAATCACTAAATTCAGAATTCCTCTGGTCTGGTGTGATAATATTGGAGCTGCCTGTCTTGCATCACATCCAATTTTTGACAATAAAAGCAAACATATAGAAGTCAACCTTCACTTCTTTAGAGATAAACTTGCAAAACAAGAATTGTGCATCAAATACATCTCAACTCATGATCAAATTGCAGATGTACTCACAAAACTCATTGTAAAGGATCAACACATTTTTCTTTCCATCAAGCTCAACATGGTGAATGAAACGTTCTTGAGAGGGGGTGTTAGCCGATATCACGAACTGGATCCGGACTCCAGACCATATCCAACATTCACGCCATTTACCACTGGTAAAAGAAGAGAGGGTGGTGACGCAAACAAAAAGTTGTTAGAAATATGTAACTGCAAATACATTTGTTAAAGATAGCTCCTATTGTCATGCAAATCAGATGTTGACTGATCCTTTGAATCAAGGGATCAGACGTGTATCTTGACTTATAAAAATTAATGGAAACCCTCTCTCAAAAAGAAGTGACGATAGAGTGAGAGAGGGCACCGTGGATGTAGGATCTCATCTTGAGACCGAACCACGTTAAAGGAGTTTTCTTTTAGAAGGAACCAATGACTCCATATCACCTCACTCCAAAAAGGGGATGGATCTTGGGAAGTAACTCGAAAAGATATACAAGTTGAAGTGGCTTTCTTTCAAAACTCTTTTTAGTGGATCATAATCAACGGTACATGGCTTTGTTGGTATAGCAGACCCTCAAGTGACCTCTACAGAAAACCAACAGCTATTGCTTATAGTTAGTGATGAAGAAATCAAAGTGGCAATCATTGATTTAGATGGATCTAGTGCACCTGGACACGATGGCTTTCTGGGTTCTTTTTTTTTTATTTCTTCTAGGAAATAGTGGGTCCTGACCTCTTCAGTGTAGTGAAATCCTTCATCTCAACTCATTGGTTGGTTAGAAGTACAAATGGGACCAATATCATATTAATTCGGAAGGTAGAAGGAGCTACCAGATCCGACCCATTAGTCTCTGCAATTTTTTTCTGAAAGACAAGCCAGTGTTAGGCAGACCCCCACCAGTTACACAACATACCATTGGGTTTTGAACTTGCAATGTCCCAACACATGGTGACATGCACTAACAGCTCCTACCAAACAAGTTGAGCCGCCATTGGTTAAGTCTATGCAATTTTGTCTATAAAGTTCTCACCAAAATTATAGTGGATTGTATGAGGCCCATCATATAACCAAAAGGTCTTTATCAAGGTAAGAACAATTCAAGAGAGCGTGCTTATAGCTCACGAGATGGTTGACACCCTTCATCACATCGCGAAAGCCAACGTTCTGTTCAAGACTGACTTGGCTAAGGACATGCATTGGAGCTTTCTAAAGGAATCCCTACTCTTTCTTGGCTTTTGCAATGAATGAGTCTACCTGATCACGATATGCATGCCCACTCCTTTTTTTTTCATCATCATCAATGGCCCCTGTTTTCACAGGGGTCTTCGTCAAGGCGGCCCAATATCTCCTTATCTCTTCCTTGTGGTGATGGAAAGGCTAAGTAGACGTCTATTTTTTTAGGAAAGACAAAGAAGAATCATCCCAAGTCATATAAGGTCCACCTCATGAGGTCACTCATTCTTCATCAATGATTCGGGAAGATCAATCGAGAACTTTATCTTAACAATCCATGAATTTGAAAAGAGTTCATGTATGATAGTTAATAATGCGAAATCAAGCTTCATTTCTTTCAAGTTATCGAGAATTCGAAACTCGCAAATCTTGCAAAAGAGCGGGTGGGCTCAAGGCTCCCTTCTCACCACCTACCTGGCTCTGTCTCTGTCTCTGTTTGTGGGCGTATTGAAACCTTTCCAATGTGAAGCTTTAATGTATAAATTCCATGGCCACTTAGATAGTTTGGGGGGGGGGGGGCATCTTATATCCATGACCGGGGGAGTCACTTTAATGAAATCGGTGCTATCAGACTTCCCATCTCATTGCATGACTTGTTTTAAGCTTCCTAGTGCAGTCATAAAGAAGCTGGAGAAAATTGTGTTAGTTATTGTGGAATGAGAAGGACCAACTGCATAGGATCCACCTCCTGAGCCGGCAAGATGTATTATGTAAGCCTCGTGATGAGGGGGGCGGGGGGCTAGGTATTCGTGATAAGGGGGGCCCAGATATTCAGAGGCTTGAGGAGCATAACAAAGCATGCCTTTGAATTTAACCAAAACGAAGGGTCAAAAAGCTCACGATTAGCCAAATACATACTATGGTGCAAGAACCATTATCCTAGGGCTGCTCTCACCCTCTTCTTTGTTGTAGAGAACAAAATATTAATGCACGATTGTCTGCAGCGGCTTGGAATCTCATACCCTAGCCGATGTTCTTCTTGCATCCAATACCTATTCTTTAGTTGCTCAGACCTATTTGGAAGAAAGTGGTCAACCTTTTTGGTAGAAGGCGTATCCCCCACCTCGATTTGTCGCATGAGCTACAAAAGTGGGTCAGACAACGTTTAAATGATTTGAAAGTTTCCAACAGTCGGGTTCTAGCCTTCCAAATTTCAATTTATTGTATATAGATTATAGAGATCAAGTCTGCCTCATTAACGCTTATTTGGAAGGGTGAGGATGTAATGTACATGTACCTTAAACTCATTCACTGACTTCTCTCTTTTATTCAGTGCATAACTCAATTTTGTACAAAAGCTAGAACATGTACACTGGCCCATATAGCCACACACAAATCTGACAGAATAGGGAAGGATAAGCCACCATATTAGCACCCTTCCCACACCTTAGATTGATTTTTGTATAGATATTTCTAAATCTTTTTGCAGTACACAGGTAGGGGTCTTGCCAAACACCCAACATGCATATGGTTCAAGTTGGGTCAGTTATCAGGTGCATAGAATCATTTGGGTTGGGCAAGAAAAGAGGTCAAGTAGGGCTGTCAATGAGTTGGCTTTGTATCAGAATACTTGACCTGAATCTGATTTTTTCAGGCATGGGCATGAAAATTGATAACCTGAATATTGTTTGGGTCAACCTTAACCAGACCTGTGTAGTGTGTGGGCTAGGTTTGGGTTGTGATTTTTCCCGAATATCTGACAAACCCGACTTTTTTGCCAGATATTCAATCTGACCCTAGCGTCTTACATGTATTATTAATAATACGTAAGCTTCTGAAATTATACAGATCTGGCTTTAGGATTTCATTTACAAAACTCAAATCTAACAACTTGTTATTTGAGCAAGTTCAGGTACACCCTGATGGATAGCATACCTGAACCATTGACAGCCATAAGGTTCAGTATGAATACATTCGGGTTTATATTGTTATTCATGAACCGATCTATTTTGAGATGGATTTAAATTCCAAACTAGACTTGTACCCATGGGTCTATCAAGATTGGGTCGAATTGTGTCTAATCAATCTAAAATATTTATTTGGGTCAGACATACCTGATCCAGTTACACTACTAGGGGGCGTGTTATTTGGCCAAGCCCAGTAGCCCTACCTAGTAACTCAGGAGTATCAATTTTGGCAAGTTGGTCCGCTTTTATGTGCCTCAAGCACTGTATCTCTCATGTGGGTAGTGCTCAATTTGGGGAACAAGCAATCTTTAGCAGCAGCCAGCAGCCAGGGAGCATTCTATAAAGCATTCATCTCGTCTAAACAAGGATTGCAATCAAGCCATTTCTAAGTGGAAATAGGGTTTCTAAGTTGAAAAAGGGTTTTTTTTTAGTGGACTAGGGGTGCACATTAACTTGCCTCTTCCACCTACCTTGGTGATTATCTCTAAAGGAGCCACTTGTTGAAATCAAAGAAATGATTTTACCATCTTGATGTTCATAATGAACAGTAAACCAAAGTTACCAAACAAAAAGCCCAGCCGCCCAGGTTGGCTTAGCCTTTCAAATTAAACAGTCAAGTGGGCACCATTTGCTGATAGATTTACTACTTAGGCCCACAATGCTGGACATTAAACACTAATAAGTAACTAAGAGAGAGAGAAGGTGAGAGTCAGAATTGAGAATTCAGAAATTGAAACAAGTCAACCTCAAATCTTAAATTCCAAAGTTCAAAAAATTTCCAAACCAGCAACAAGAGAGAGAAAAGAGAGCTAAATGCGAGTGAAAAGCGTGGGAACAAAAAATTTTGAAACCAGCAACAGCGCAAGGGCGCCATAATTTTCACTAAGGTTTACAGAAACAAAACGGAGAGTAGAAAAGGGGGCGCTAAGAGAGAAGCCTCTCGCAGAGACAAGAGATAGCGCCCCCTCCTCACTCTTCTTCCTCTTCTCTCTCTCTCTAGACTCGCACCACCATCGTCATGTCTGCCGACCAAGAGAACAGGGTTCGAGTCACGCGGGCGAGCTCCAAGAGGGTTGCCGCCGCCGGCTCTGCCTCTGCCCTCTCTTCTGCTCCTCCCCAGAAGAGACGCGTCGTCTTGGGCGAGCTCACCAACCTCTCTGGTATCGATTCCGGCGCCGCTCCGTCGACCGTCCCTGCCCCTGCCAGGAAGAGGGCGGCGAAGAAGCGCGTTTGTGTCGATAATGCCGATCCTTTCGGCGACGACCCACAGATGTGCGGGCCGTATGCGTCCGAGATCTACGAGTATCTTCGGTCTTCCGAGGTACCCAACTTGATTTTCTTCGAGTTTTCCCCTTGGTTTGGTGGTTTCTTTTTGTTGGTCTTTCTTTTCTGCGAATTCTGAGATGGGGCTCTTGGTTTTCTGTTCGATTCTGGATTTGGGTTCTTGTTCATCGTCTTTGACGCAAATTTGAGGCGGGATTCGTTGTTTCAATCGATCATTAGTTTTCTTTTCCTTTATTTTGTGCTTTTACCTTGCTTCCTAGCGTTCTCGAGGGAGTGAATTTACATTTTTACACTACCAAGATATATTGTTTCTTTCTCCATTATTCTTTACATCTTCCCCACTTCCGAGACGTCGGAGTTCTTTTCTTACTCGATCGTGGAAGTGGGTAATGCCCTGTTTTTTTTTTGTGAATTTGATGTGGGCCTGGTTATTGCGTTGAGATATTTGGTCTCTAATTCTATTTTTATCTTTCTGACGTGCAGAAGAAGAGAAGGCCGAACCCAAACTATATGGAGTCCGTTCAGAACGACGTGAATGCGAACATGAGATCGATTTTGGTGGACTGGTTGGTCGAAGTTGCAGAAGAATACAAGCTTATTCCCGACACTCTGTACCTCGCCATCTTCTACATTGATCGATTCCTCTCCTCTAACGCACTCCACAGACAGAAACTTCAGCTCTTGGGAGTTTCATGTATGCTTATTGCCTCGTACGTGTTCATCCATTTGCCCATTTGCTCTATCCTTGCTTCTTGGTTTATCTGGCTACTATATCTCACATTTTTCCTTATTGCAGTAAGTATGAAGAGATTAGTCCTCCTCATGTTGAGGATTTCTGTTATATAACTGACAATACCTACACCAAAGAGGAGGTATAATGAGACTCTTTTATGTCTTCGTCTCTAAAATGCATTTCTTTTTCCTTTTTGGGGTTTGATTTGGTGTACTTTTTGCCCTTTGATTAAGTGATGGCCTGGTTTGTATGTGAAGGTGGTAGAAATGGAGAGAAAAATACTCATGTTTCTGAATTTTGAGATGAGTAATCCTACAATCAAGACCTTCTTAAGGCAAGAAAACTGCTCCCCTCATCCTTATTATGCTTATGTTTCTTATCAAAGTGTAGATAGAGATTGTCTGCCCCTTTTCTGTTCTCTGGACTCATTCATTGCTATCTTAATAATGATGATT
The DNA here is from genome assembly GCF_984573655.1 of Nuphar pumila. Classification (NCBI taxonomy): domain Eukaryota; kingdom Viridiplantae; phylum Streptophyta; class Magnoliopsida; order Nymphaeales; family Nymphaeaceae; genus Nuphar; species Nuphar pumila. The sequence goes on along the minus strand of NC_143254.1, from coordinate 82,708,562 downwards.
GTATCTGGCGAACCAGGCTAAGCCAACATGACCACTATGATTTGCCACTTCCTTCCATTGTTATTGTGGATAGGGAAGAATGTGTTGATTCTACTGAATCAATCTATCAGAAGTTGCAATTTGTTGTTCACTCACACAATAGCAGAGTGAACCCATCTGTTCAACTAATGCATATGGTGTTGGTTTTAGTGGTGTACTCTATCTGTCTGGTTTGGTTCTCTGATACGGCATATATATATAAAATAGTTCCACTGATTTTGCTGTATTGTTTTTGCTTTCTCTCAGACGATTCACAATGGCAGCTCTAGGGAAAAACAAGGTATGTTGCTATATTGCTTTTGAGCAACTTGCTTGTGGCCATCTTGTTTGTTTATCTGGGTTTAGATTCATTGATTATGGGTTGCCTTCTGATTCTATCTTGAAATTCTTTCCTGCAGTCTGCCAACAAGCTTTTGGAGTTCTTGTGCAATTACTTAGCAGAACTAAGTTTATTGGAATATGGTTGTCTTCAATTCTCGCCATCTCAAATAGCTGCATCTATTTTATTTGTGGCAAGATTCACCATCGATCCAATGGCTCGTCCTTGGGTAAGTCTGTCGACTTTGTTGGTTCCATCTCTTACTATCATGAGATATTCATGTGGGAGAAACAAAACATTTAATTTGTAACAAAATTTCAGACCATGCTGATGCAAAATCAAACTGGTTATAAAGTATCAGAGCTCAAGGATTGCATCCAAGTCATACACGATTTGCAGTTGAACAGAAAGAAGTACACGCTAGTAGCAGTGAGGGAAAAATATAAACAGCGCAAGGTAGTCCCTTGTTTCTTCACAACTGCTCCTTGTGTGCCCGATTCATTCATTGACTTTAGTTGCATGTTGCGACAGTTCAACTCTGTGTCAACCTTGACTTCTCCTGAAGAGATTCCATCTAGCTTCTTTGAAGAGCTCAAGTGACAGATAGACCCAGAGTTTCTGTGGCTGAGTTCCAGGATTTGGGGGTTTAAATTTCCCTTACCAACTGATGTTCGTTGATGCTCTGTGTAAGGAGTTATCAGGAGCTTCTCAATGAAAATGTGAAGTATTTCTTAGTGATTGGGAGCTCAAGAGTGTCCTAACCATGATCCAATTCCCTTTGCCTATCAGAAAGGCAATTCAGTTGTGCCTCTTTGCAGGTAACATTTATAATCATACCAAAGTTCTACTTGCTCGTCAAGTGGTATGGTCATTCCTAAAGCCAGTGTGTACTGCCTTCCTGAAGGTGGGGTGGAACCATCTTGCTATCAGCTGAACGATATTGTGTGTGTTAACTGATGTAGACCCTCAGAGAAATAGGTCATGCCAAATGCAATTCTTTTGCATGAATATAATTCAAGAATGATACTTGAGATTCACTCTTTCCGTGATTTATCTTGTAAAATGGGGAGCTTTACGAGTGCAAATACTTAGGACTAGCCCTGACGTTTTTTTTTATCTCTAACATTTGGATGTAGAATACTGATGCTGATGATTTGGGTTCAGTTAGAATTCACCTTGAATCATTCGATGGTGATGACTTGAGCTAATCTGTCTTTTACAAAGAGATGTTCATCCATTTAGGAGAAATGCATGATTTGTGAATGCAATAGCATGCATGTTTTATAAAAGCAGTACATTATTGATGTATTAACTTTTTGGAACAAATCAAAACAGTCCAGCCTGATTTGCAACATGTTGTATCAGTAGCGTTTGAATAGGCAATTCAAACAAATCAGTTTAAGGGGCAGGCAGTCCTGAGAACAATATCGAAGTTACATATCTGATACTTTTATATGACACTTTCAAAATATGGCATCATATCAGTAGCAAAATGAAGTTCTGGTGCGGAACAAAGTTAGCATTTTTTGTTTTTGATAACAAAAAGAACCACGTGCAGGGCGGTTGGGGATGGATTCATGGCTCCAATATCCCTGCAGTTGCCTTTCATGAATGTAAAACCTCTGGGTGTCCCAGGGTGGTCTTCCCACTGCATTGAACACAACATACAATCAGAAATTTAAGGCAGTAAAAGTTCTGGCATTGGAATTGAAGTGATGTGTAGGGGGGTGCATAATGCAGCTGGTTGCTTATGTACACTCCACATGTATGCACACACAAATTCAAATGGCATTTGATAAATGCATCTGGACTGCCTTTTCCACAAAAGAGTATCTGCAGTCCCTTTTAAGAGGCCTTATTGTCTTTGCTCTTCAGAACGAAAATAGCGATTACCTTAATCGGTTGCACTATTGCAAACTGTATTTAGCCTGTTGCTGCAACAAAAAGACTCACATATGAGAGAGAGAGTACTATGTCAAACTTAGGGTTCATCTAGACTAGTAGACTACGATGGAGACTGCTCTTTAGCTGCTAGAACAGTAATGTTTTATGTCGACTTTGGATATTTCAATAATTCAAGAGTAATGGTCGTATAGACACGGGTAGGTCTAGGGGTGTCAATGGGTCGTGTTTGGTTCAGACTCAGGTGAAACCAAACCCAAACCTGATTTGAGATGATGGTACCAGGTTTGGACCCTAGTCTAGTTGGACTCACCGTAAGAGAAACCATGCTTGGATTCTATAAGGATTCCATGAATCAGAAGCAGATCATGCCCAGTAAAATATTATTTTTTATTTTTTACATTGAAAATTTGCGAATCTTGGTCGATACTCAGGTCAGGCCTGGGTTTGGTATGAAATTTCAGAAAGCATACCATGCTCCATATATTAATCGGACCTTCTTGTTTATCACCAAAACCTAACCCTATAGGGTATGATACGGGGCGGTTTGGGTCAAACCAGTCCCATTGACACACTAAGATAAGACAAAGCTTGCCATTTTTTTCCTTTTTTAATGACAGTTTCCCACTAAATCTGGTGATCTCTGGGTGGGATCATTGACACCCAAGCTCTTGCGGAGCCCACCAGTGAAGGATCCCCTACACCCAATGAGCGAAGCAGGTTATATGTTCCCCCCCGAACAGGGCAGTTAGCTACATCTCATGATCGGGGGTCCCAAAGAGCACCACGTATGTAAGCATGTGCGTCTCGTATCCCCATGTTTGTCAGCATTAATTAGCGTTAGAGTTTGATGCGATTGCAAATACTTAAGTACCCTCTCCTCCATTGGTGCAAAAAAAATGACGGTTCTTGAAAAGGAGTGGTTGTAAAGACTTAAGTGCCCCGAAGATGATTATTTAAGACCCAGTCTCTGCACTACAGGATTATCCGAGAAAGATATCTCCCCTGGACATCAACCCTTTCACACTCTCTCTCCCTTCTATTTCTGCTTCTATGCACATCCAACAGAAGATCTTACATTGCTCCATCAAGCACCGACTGACCTGCACATTTACTGTTGTGGAGCCTGATTCAGAGTTTTTACCCTTACAGGAGGAGGGTCTGGGGGCTCCTCTCAGTGTGGGTAGCATCATTCAACTTGAAGAGTTATGGAGTCTGATTCAGAGCTTTTACCCTTACAGAAGGGGGGTCTGAGGGCTCCTCCCAGCGTGTTCATGGCCCTTTGCCCTCACAGGATGCTACCCGTTCGGGCTCATCAACCATCTCTCGCTCTCTCTCCCTTCTATTTCTGCTTCTGTGCACATCCATCACAAGATCCTATATTGCTCCATCAAGCACCGACTGACCTGCACATTGACTGTTGTGGGTCCTTACTGATGAGCTGCCTCTAAATTTATTCGACTCTGGGTCCTTACTGCACTTGAAGTTGAGTCGTTGTATTTTTTGTTATTCGGTGGGTGGTGAGGCCCTCCTCTACTCTCTCAAGACTCTTATGTCAGGAAAACCAAGGCGACCATGGCTACCATCGACGTGGGCCTACGACAGCTGCGTGAGGTTTGGAAGGGTGAAGCCCAACTGTTGCAGCCAACCGTTGGAGAGGTGGAAGAAGAAGAGGAGGTTGCGGCGTTTGAGACGTCGATGGAAATGCCACCCCTCGAAGCCGAAATCAAGTCCGTCAGGGCAGATTGGTCCGGAAATTGCAGGTTAGAAGGTGCAATGAGGCCGCTGCCCGGGCTGTCCGACTGGTTCCGGCGACTGAAACCCAAGTTCGGAGGAGGTTGGAACAAGGTTGGAATCTACGGGGCTTTGAAGGCATCCTTAGGGAACATAAAGTGTCAGGCCAACATGATAAGGGCTCTGTTTGAAGCATGGTGCTGGGAGACCAACACCTTTGTGTTTCCGTGGGGAGAGATGACGATCACCTTGGAAGATTTGGCGATGATGGGACTCTCATTGCTTGGAGAGCTCGCTCGAGAGGACCCCAACAATTTCAAAAGCAACAGTGCAGAATCCGGCAAAGAACTGAAGGAATGATTCAAGAAGCTTCTTAGGCGTGGTTCAAGCAGGGTGACGTTTGCTATGTGGATGGAAGAGTGGGCGCGAGGCAAGGAAGAAGAAGAAGAGGAGGAGCCTTCCATGCAAGAGAACTAGGCGTTCTTGGTGATGTGGTTGTGCCGCAGCGTGATCTGCTGCTCGAGGGGGCAGTGGGTGAGGAGGGGAGTCTTCGAAATGGCGGTGCGCCTCTCTCTAGGCCACTCTGTAGCGCTCGCTCCGGTCGTGCTCTGCCTCATTTACGACGTTCGTGAAAATGACAAAACTGCTCTCCATCGATATCGCGGGAAAACGTTCCGCAGGTGGTTGTAATATATCATTGAAGTTAAAATGAGGAATGAAATGACAATAGAAATCGCTGAAAATTTACATAAATAAATGCCCTCCTTCTAGAAAACTGAATCGTCGGTTCTTCTTCCTCGGACGGACATAAATGCCCTCCTTCTAGAAAACTGAATCGTCGGTTCGTGAAAATGACAAAACTGCCCTCCATCGATATCGCGGGAAAACGTTCCGCAGGTGGTTGTAATGTATCGTTAAAGTTAAAATGGAGAATGAAATGACAATAGAAATCGCTGAAAATTTACAGAAATAAATGCCCTCTTTCTAGAAAACTGAATCGTCGGTTCCTCGCACACGTGTACAGTCAACTCCACCGTGCGAGTAATGGTACGAAAACAGTTGGCAGATTTTGGCCATTTGTTCAGGTATTTGTTGATTACATACTTAGTATTTGTAGACAAATCTCATTGTAGTCTGTGGCGTTGCTAATAATATTTTTTTTGTTAGGCCTGGGCGTTGGAACATATTATCCCATTGCGTCCACGGTGTGGCCCTCCGATTTGTGGTTTTCCAAAGATCGGTCGCTGGGCCAGAATAAACATCGCAGTTTATATTGCTAAGTCCATTTTAGATGGGCTGCAATTAAACGAGGTAAACGTTCTAAAATTGTTTACAATCACGTCAGCATTTACCATTGAGTATTATAAGTCGTTGTAATGTTCAGCATTCTTAAGTATACATCGTTGCAGGATTGTCTTCCGTAGTGCATATCGTTGTTGCCATATCATGCGTAAATAAATTTTAATATATTTGTCATTCGTTATTAAAAAGAATTACCAATGTACAGGTTTTGTGGAGACCTTATGGAGATGGGGGCAATGATGAAGACGTTGTTGCGGAGGCTGCCAGATTGTCTGACCGCGATCTGTGGCTATTCTGCAATTTTGAAGCCGAGTTGCAGCAAGGTAGTCGAGTTCTCCTACAATCTGGCTTGGGGAAGTCTATCCCAAATAAGCCTTTTGAGGTGAGAAGGAAGATGAATATTGGTGGGGGCAGACACGTGAATTGGAGCGATCGCTACAGGGACGAATTATTAAATTGGAACTCAGGTGGTTTCCCTGCCGTACCGTATGATCATGAAGAACTACAATTTGATCCCTTCTATTTCGAAAGCTATTGGGAATCAATGCGGCGAAATCGGAAGATTGAGAAAATTGTCAACCCATGCCTCCCAACTGTCCCTTCTCATGTTGTAGCCCAGCCTCTACAACCAAAACGTCGTCTCGCTCTGGTTAATACGACTAGTCCATCAGTAACAAATCACGAGGAAGACCGAACACTTGCTTCAAAAGAGAAGACTGTCTCTGCCGCAAGGTTCGAACTTATTGAGAGGAAGAATAAGAAATTAAGGACAGAAGTAAGCACTATGGGGACCCAATTGAATGCAGTGGTGGACATGATGACCAGTCTTCTTAGGCAAGGTTTCGCAACGAGGAGGCCACCCAGGATAGACAGTCCACCAATAAAAAGTGAGAGACAAGTCTATGAAATTTCATCAGATTCGTCCAGTGACTCGGAATAAATCCTAGATTTTCATTTTTATCACGCTATACATTTGTTGTAATTGTATAATAAGTTGCGGTAACGTGAAATTCTTTTACTGTTTAATTCTTTATTATTACATCTTTCTGACTTTGTGGAAAACCCAATTTTGCAAAACAGGTTCTCCCTACGTTTTCAACCTGGTTTAGAACGGGGGAGGGAGGCCTATTTCTCACCCCTTCTTCTCTTCTAAAAGGAAAAAAAAAACTCCACCATCAAAACTGAGTTCGGCCATCAGTTGAGAAATGGCTGGATCTGTGGAAGAATCAAAGAAAAAAGAAAAGTTAAAAATAATAATTGAATGAAGGCACACATGCAACAGACAATGCACGTGGTTTGATTCTAATAGGAATCTACGTGAATAATAGAAAACCTCACTCTCCACTCTTTCCTGGTCTATTATCTTAATTTAAATAAAGATTACAACGCAATTTAGAAGGCAATTCTATCTTAGGAAGATACAGAATATTTTCCTTAGCTTTGCATTTGTTGTTATCAGATTGTTTATTCTTATCCGATTTTCTTTGAATCAACTCTTGGATTTTAGGATCCGATTTCTCCAGCTCAACATGTTCCTGATGTTATCGATATCCTTAATATGCCCCCTCAAGCTTAAGGGGTGGTCACGGAGCTTGAGCTTGTCCCTAAGAAAGATAAACTTGGCTGTGCTCAAAGCTTTTATCAGAATATTGCCTAACCTCTTTGGCATCGCTAAGATATAGCATTTCTGTTTAGCAATCGCTGTATTTGTCTTCGCCTCGAAAGAATAGCGCACAAAGTATTGGCGATCTAAGCTATGAACAATAATTTAACGAGTTCTGACGGCACAAAGGTTTGTATCCATATACGATAATCGTGAAAAGGTATTTGTGTTAAATAATCAATAGATAAGGAAAGGATTTGTTGCCATCGCTGAATACTTCGTGCTTTGAGTCGGAGAGCGATCTGTGGCATCGCAGCATAGTGATTTGTGGGTATTGTTCGAATGTCAAATCACACGTGGAAAACGTATTTTTGAATATTTAAAACTTAATGAGCGGCATAGAAAGACGTATTTTTGAATACTTCGAACACAAGCATTTAATTTGGCGGCGGTTATCAAAAAAAGGCGGCATGCGAAAAGCCGTATTTATATTTTTTTTAAACGCAATCAATTAATTAGTGGGCTGTTTTCAAAAAATGGCTGCACGTTAAAGGACTTTACCTTTGTAGGTGAGGACGGCGTTTCAGTATCTTCGTTGCAAAGGTGCCATCGATATCTCCGTCCAGGCATGACGCCGAAGAAGGGGACAATCGGAGCAGTACGACCAGACATGGCGGACAAGAAGAGGACTAGTGGAGCAATACGACCCGGCACGACGCCAAAGACGATGGGAGCACTACAACCGGGCACGGCGGCAACGAAGAGGACGATCGTAGCAAAACGACCAGGCACGGCGCCAGAGGAGTGGATGAGGGGAGAAAAATGACCAGGCACAGAGCAAACAGATAGGAGGATGGGAGCTAAACGACCAAGCACGTTGCCAATGGAGTGGACGATGGCAGCAAAATGGCCACGCACGGCTCTGAACAATAAGACAACCACATCCACAGTACCAGGACTAGCGCTTAAGAGGTATATTCTTTGAAACGCTTGAGCGGTTTAGTGAACATTTGGCTTTTCATGTCGTATTTGGACTAGTATTGTTTACTGTAGACAATAATTTCAATGTCCAATCCTGAATACCACGCTCATGGTGCACTCAGTGCAACGACCACAGTCTCGGGTGGGCGGCAACGCCCTGACGAGTTCGTAGATGACATCGAGCATATGCAAGATGAATTTGCAGATGGGAACACTATCAGTAATTTTGTAAGTATTTGTCCACTATCAATTTCTAGGTCATCGGTTTGCATGTTCTGAAGTTCGTAACTTTGTGCAACCAGACAATGTATGATTTTGTCAATTACATTCAGAGCAACCCAACGAGCAATACAGTACGCATCATCAGCCCGTATTTCATGGTATGTCTGTGCCGCTGTTGTTCTGTTTGCTTTCATGACGTACTCAAGTTTCTTGGTGATTAAACATTGCTATTTCGTGCAACAGATGTACGTCCGGCGAAAGCCATACGGCATAGGATTCGAAGATGCACTACCTTGTTGGAACAGCGATGATGAGTGCATAGACATTTCAAAATTTGGAAAGGTAAGTGAACAAACCTCTTATCCAAGGTTTATTCGTAACATCCCCATCACGATAAGTCTCTGGAACGAAAAATGATTTTATCGATTCGCAGATTTTACTTCCTACACTCTGGCAACAACTATGGTGCTACAACTCATTGGACTGCCACAGTGGCGTAGAACGCGATGCTATGCATTTGGTAAGCTTGTACCCAAAGGTGAAGTAGCTATTCGAGGTGGACCGGACTGTAATATATTATCCTTTTTTCACAGGCGGGATTCCTTAACGGGCAAATGGGTGTCGACATTGGTGAGTGGATGTTGCTCTGTGCTGACGATGCTCCGTTACAAAGTAATGGGGTCGATTGTGGCATATTCGTAATGAAGCATATTGAAGCAATATACAATGGAGAACAACCTTGTTTCCACGCTGTATGAGCTTCGTATCCGATGTTATTGGGTATTCCTGTTATATATTGGTTTCACATTACCTATTTTGTTGCAGGAACATATGCCGGTAATACGCGACGAAATATGCGGAAAATTGATTGAGTTTAAAACGAACGGCAGACAGAATAGTATAAAGTGAAACCTATCGATTGCTCTGTCTGTACAACCTAACGAGGCCCTCCATCACCGTTCTCGCCGTCCTCCTCGACAGTAACCCAGTAGGTGCAGTCGCGCTGAGGGTGGCCAGCAGGAGCTCCGCCAAGTCCTCTTCCTCTCCCTAGCGAGGTCTAAGCGGATTTGTCGTTCTGGTGATGGGTGTTCATCTCGTTCCGTTGACGGGTGTTCTATGAAAAGTAAATTGTATTCAGAAATAGTTTTGTGTTGTATACGCATAACCAATGCTGGTAAAGTTGTTCTTAAGCAATGAAGAATACTGTACGGCGAAAGATATTTCTAAATATCGCATTACGTGAACTTATCAATAAGAAAGGTTTGTTCCTAGAAATCGCTGTATTGATGAACCGACGGTAATGTACACCTAAGGCGATTTCTTTAGACGTACTTGTGGATTTATTTGAGACCCAAAGATTCGGTCCAATCGCATTGACTACCATTTAGAATAGCCCTCTGGCATGACATTGTTTTCATTAATGCGGAGTGCTTTTTTATTTAAGATTTGCTTTTGGTTTAATGAAACTGACGTATATACTCGAAAACTAACGGAGGGTGATAGGACGTTTCATTAATATTTGAATGACACAACACACAGTTCCACTTTGCTTCGCGAATAAGGAACCGACATAATCGACAATTCCTGCATACACGACTTATTCTTGAATCGAGTGCATGGGCGGCTTCGACATAGTTGTCGTATCCGTCTATACCTTTTTCATAGGTCTGTAAGATCATAATTGAAGAAACCGTCGTTTAAAATTCAAGCAATTTTTAAATGCTGGCATAGGTTTTCATGGGCGTAGCAGTGTAGTTTGACGTTAGACCACCAAGCGTATCGCTTTGTACTATTCGTAAAATACGAACGCGATATTAAAGCGATGTTTAAGCATACAATATTTCATAGCGATGTTGAATATTATCATTTCGAACATTAGAAGTCTTTGTTCATTGCACACATCGCAGTCTCACCCTGCGACTGTCAATCACGCGGGTTGAGCGCACATCTTTTATCAATTACAAGCCTTTTAGATCCTCGCCTCCGTCAGTTTCTCCTCCGAAATTAGAAAGGACGCCAACTTTTTGCAGAGTTTTTCGCGGAATCCGGGTATATCAACCTGCGAAAACAGATTGTAAACTAGAAGCAATAGAGATGCCCTTAATTGCCAATAACAGAGGCCAAGGAATGGCATACAGCGTCGAAACAGGGTTCTGCACCATTGTATATCGCTTCAATGTACTTCATTACAAATACGCCGCAATCAACGCCATTATCTTGTAAAGGAGCATGGTATGCCGTGCGATAGATCCACTCGCTGACATCGACTCCCAAAATGGCTATGAGGAAACCGATCTGAGAATAATGCGACCAAAAGTAAATTCATGACCCCAGTACACTACACGATACTCATATAGATGGAATCTTACGAGATATAGGTATCCGTTGGAAAATACACATTGAGTAGCCTTTTATTTATAATATATGGATACAACTTTTCACAAGATAACAATAATGATTTCAAAAGGCAAGTGGAGGTGTCGGGAACGCGAAAGATTTGCTGGAGAAGAAGTTGACTGGAGGTGTATGGCGATTTGTGGTTATCGTTGAATAGCGATATGTGGCATCGCAGCACAGTGATTGACAGTCCTACGCTGCGATGCCACACATCGCAGTACACTTGAACAATCCTTTGCATCACGCTAAGATTGACAGTCCAACAATAATCAACAATGTTCTACGCTGCGATGCCACATATCGCTATTCAACGATAACCACAAATCGCCATACAGTGATGTCCATCATAATCAACAACGTTCACTACTGACTTGTTGAAGATAATGTTTACGCTTCGGCGCAACTTCTCGGGAGTGTCAAGCGAGACATGATTTTGACCTACGTTGTTCGATCCCATTATCTTCGGTTGGTATTCATTCGCTGCAACAGACTTAATGTGAATTAACTCCACGTTTTCAAGTAACTTCGTTGCAGCTTTTCTCACACATGCATAGCCTTATTCGCTTCTCGATGCCAAATCAGCAACATGCATGAATGACCTACACAGTTGTTGGTAACGGGAGGCTATATGGCACTTCTCGTCAACACCAGATTTACTCGCATTGTCCATAACGAGCATTTCAATCTTCGCGCGTCTCGTCCATCTTCGCATTACGTAAGACTCAGGTATTTCTTGTATCTTCTCTTGATTGAGTGCCTTTAATGCATGACAGCATAGGATACCTTTGAAATCATACATTTTGCACGAACATTCTACCCTTCCGTTGTCGACATTGTACGTGACATGCGCTTCTTGCCTTTCCTGATGCTTTTCGCCCTGACAAAAAATATGGTATTTGTGCATATTCTCGGTTTGCACAAGTTCTTCTATTTTGCAATTCATGACATGCAACACCTCTTTCTTGATCCATTCAAATACAGTTAGTGTATACAGAGCTGCAGGTCGCATCAATATTTTCATGCCAAAAGTTAGAGGTCGTGTATTGAAGCATTTCACGTCTTGTTCAAGCTCATTCTGTCTTAGACCGTCTACAAATAATTCATATTGTTCCATGAAACGAAACATTGTTAAACATGAATACAGAGTTTTCTTCAGCGTGGCATGCATAGATTCGGCTCTTTGTGTGCTTATCATACCTGCACAAAAGTATTGTCTTCCATATGCCAATGCCCACTTCTCTTTTTCTGCATATAAATTTTGTAACCACAGACAGTCAGCAAGGTCTTATGTCTTAATCATTTTGTCCCAATCTGACTTAAAGGTGACCTCGTCTACGCTATGAAGTACACACCTTGTAAAATGTTTGTCAAACCCTGTATTCTGATTAAATATGTGTCATATGTTCTTTGCTGCATTTTGAAAGATATGCCACAAACACAGGCGATGATGTGCATCTGACCACACATGAAGCACTGCAGCCGCAATTGCGTGATCACCATCTGTAAGTACAGTTTCAGGATGCTTTCCGTTCATTGCCTGTGTAAATACTCTGAACAACCACTCAAAGGTTTCCTTGGTCTGGTCATACACAAAATCACCGCCTAATATACAACTTTGTGCGTGATGGTTCACTCCCACAAACTGCGCAAATGGCCACTGTTCAGTGTTAATCTTTATTGTAGTATCAAACACAAGCACAACATTGAAGCATTCATAATCTAATCTAGACCTTGAATCTGACCAAAACATATTCACGGCATATCCATCTGCGTCTACTTGCATTGCACTAAAGAAACCATGTTCATTACTTGATTTATTCTGTAAGTAACGAACCAAACAACATATTTCTCCGTTTTTCATGTTATCTGTCCTCTTCCTGCTTAAGTGGTTTCTAAGATCCAAAGGTGTGAATGACACATTTTCGCGACCACCATCAATGCGGGTAAACAAATTGTATGTCTTCCTTGGTGCAATGCCGACGCTATCGGCTATTTCAGCCATTGCAGCATGAGCTACAGTTACTTTACGATGTGACCTTAGCATAGGAGTCATAAATGATGCAGATAAATCATGATTATGATCACTGATTAAAGTACGCACAACAAATTTCTCATTCGGATGTCTTCTCAAAACCAATCTCGCCTGACATCCACATCTTGATTCTGGCGTGCTCCTAGTTGGATTTCCCATTGATTTCTTCCAACCTTGCTTGGAACAGACATATGTCTTTCTAACCAAGACACCCTGTGCATTTTTTGACCAAGAAAACCTTCTCACACTGAAGCCAACTTTTAAAGCATAATCATTGTAAAATTTATATGCATCTTCTTCGTTATTAAAATGCATTCCTTCTACAGGAACATAGTCAAGTGCAATTCCATGTACATTCCCAGTTCCTACGGTTTTATTAAGTGTACTGACATCAAAATCAGGATCATTATTGAATTGCATTTCTTCTCCTGGAACATTGAAGTCAGGTGTACTTCCGTGTACATTCCCGGTGCATACACTTTTATTATGTGCGTTGTCATGGTAGTCTACCTCATCATTGAATTGCATTTCTTCCACTGAAACATTCAAGTCAATAGTGGGTCTAATGCCTGCACCTTTCTTTTCATGTGCATCGTCAGTGCAGATGTTCAATTCTTCAGTTGGGTCATAAGTATAGATATTCAATTCTCCAGATCTTTCTATTGATTGAGCTATATCGTCTTTATTACAACCTGATGATAAGCTCAATAATGTTTTAAGCAATATATCAATTTGTGTTTGCAGTAACATGGCAAACAAGTCGATATTATCTCACAAAAACGAGAGTCTGTTACTAATACAACGGTTTGAGATACAATGCATATGATGAGTGAATGTAGGATATCTGATGGGGTAGAGGCCCTTCCTAGCATCTGCAAACAAGCATTCCTGTCAACAGGTCCCAGCGTCTTACAAATATCGATAAGTTTCCAACCTTCGTAAGAACAAGATCTACCTGCAATAACCAAACAAAGCCTTAATGACACACAAGATGACATGCCTTCTTCATCGATAGCATGATGCTGGGAAGCTACTCACGCCGCCTTGATGGAACTGGTTGGAATGTTTGTGCATCATTGCTTTCTTCCTTAATGCCTAACAACAACGACAAATAAAAGAAGACAGTAGAATGTTTTGTAAGCAATATATCAATTTCCGTTAGCAAGCGACATAGGTTTACTATGATTTAATCAGGATGCATATAAGAACGGATACCACTAGGGTTACGCAAGTCAAAGCAACGATTTAATGAATGAAAGTATCAAAGCAAGTGCGGTTTGATGTTTGCTTATGCTGAGCATCGACGTGTCGCTTACCATGCCAATAAAATAAACATGTCGTACATGTGTGTTGACGATAACACTCTCATAATATCCACGAGGCTCTAAAGCGAGTTCAATAGAAGTCGCTGAGAGAGCAACGATATGCATGCGAAAATCGCCCCGCCATGCGTGTCAAGATGTGTTTCTGCACCCAAACGTTTTCAAAGTCTGTGTACAAATATCTTACAAATACATATTACAAAACATATAATATCTTACAAAACGATATGTATAGCGATTTGTCAGATATTGAAAATCGATACGGCAGTTCAGTATTTATAACTTATAACTCGACGATACAAAAACATACTATCTAAAAGGTCGATAAATATATCGCACAATAAATTACAAATCGATAAGGAAGAACTTGAACATAATAGCAAACAAATCGATATTAACTAACAAAAATGTATCTCACAAAAATGAGAGTCTGTTACTAATGCAGCGGTTTGAGATACAATGCATATGATGAGTGACTGTAGGATACCTGATGGGGTAGAGGCCCTTCCTAGCATCTGCAAACAAGCGTTCTTGTCAACAGGTCCCAGCGTCTTACAAATATCGATAAGTTTCCAACCTTCGTAATAACAAGATCTACCTGCAATAACTAAACAATGCCTTAATGGCACACAAGACGACATGCCTTCTTCATCAATAGCATGATGAGATGAAAAGTTACTCACGATGCCTTAATGGCACTGGTTGGAATGTTTGTGAATCATTGCTTTCTTCCATGATGCCTAACGACAGCAGAAATGAAGAGAAGACAATGGAATGTTTTGTAACACAAGGCAGGCACGAGAAGGCGACAGTGTGTTGTACAACAGGATAAAAAACAAGGCGGAAAGCTCGACTGGAGACGAAGGCAAAGTTTGCGTTGATAATGGGAGCACTGTTACAGCAGATGGTGCAGGCGAACGTCTCCACTTTAAATGGTTAACATCAAACTTTCTGGAAGGAGGACTTTTTTGTCTTTTTCCCCACCCGTCATTTCACAACTTTTGAATGGAGGATATTTTTGTCATTTCCTCGAACCGTCATTTCAGGGCAAGAAAAGCAAGTAAGGGTGATTAAGTCTTTGCAACAGCACCAGAGTCCGATGCAAAGTTATGTCAACATACACGGGAATACGAGCCCCATGTGCATGAATACGTAGCGCTCATTCGATCCCCCGAACACGGACGTGGGATTCAGTGAATCATCGGGGGCGAACATACACAACCCTCTCCCCAATGAGAGTTGAATTCTGGGATGAAGGGGTCAGCACCTTCCCCCCAAGCCCGTACGTTTGGACCAATGAGGGCTCCGCTTGTCTGGCAGGAAGAGTTAGTGCACGTCACCTTGTGTTGGACGTTGCAAGTTCCAATCCCAATGGTATCGTTGAATAACTGGTAGGGGTCTGCCTAACCCCATCTTTCTCTGTCAATAAAAAAAAAGATAGTACTTTTTCACCACAAGAGACGAACCACATATATAATATTTTTATTAAACGCTAGTTACCCATAAATTTAATAAGTTTTCTACTCAAGTTTACCCATCTTGGCCTCATTCATCTATTTGGCAACCTACCCGATTTATTCCCAAACTAAACTGAATCCGAACTGTTTAGGGACCCAAACTTATTTAACGTTACCAATTTTTACCTAGAGTCCGAGGCCATTATGGACAGATCCGATTTATACCCAATCAAAACCCGATACAACCAAATCCCATACAAAACGAACCCGAGTTGATCTGTAAAATGCATGATATGGTATCTAGCTGAGCTGTCTATACCTGTCCACAATGGCCCATTTTGGCGACGAATAAATAATATATATAGAACCAAGTCCAAACCCATTTTGATTGTAAATAAATACAGAACCAAGTCCGAACCTGATTCAAATCGGTTCCTGTTTGGGTGCGGGATCTGATATTCAGACTGGTTCAAAATCGGGTCTGATGCAACCTGACCCGAACCGACCCAGTTTCACTCCCAGGGAATTGCCAATGCCTCCCGCTATTTTTACAGTGGAGTTGAAGACAGGGGAATTGTTGGAATAAAGCGGTTCTCTTGCCAAACACGGGAATCGGAGAAGTGAGGCGGTGCCAATTCTACTGTTTGGGGTTATGCTAATTGATGCCCACCTTCAGAATCGAGAGGGTTAAGAACCAAAGGGGGTTGGGTGGTGTAAGGTCTTCTTGGTCTTCCAGAGGATGGAAAAGTCTGAAGGAGGAGGAGGGGAGCGAAGGGAGGAGACCAGAGAACTGCTGAAGGGTGGGGTTCCCCAACCTCTGCCCGATGGGAGGACCGGCGTGTGCTTCAATGGGTGGATCATTGAGACCCACAAGAAATCCATCCTCAGTTCTCTCTCCCTCCAACAGTAACGGATTCCTTCCCTTTGTTTAAGTTGGTTTGCTGTTGCCTCGCTTCCTTTTCTTGTATCTTATCGGTTGAGAGTTGTATCTCGGTTGGAATGGATCTAGTGGAGATGCCCACAATGTTTTTTCAAACGAAATGTTTAGTTTGGTAGCGAGAGTGTATGAAAAATTTGAGGTTGATTTCTTAAATTTTTTGGTTGGTGAAGGATGAACACTGTTGAGGTTGATGCTTATAAGGAAACGACATGAAATGACATCTCTTGTTGGCATTTGCAGCTCTTTCAATCTTGGCATTTTCGTGCTGATTGTTTTGCACCCAAATGGAATGGTCAATTCTTGCCTCTATTTCTAAAATGATGTTTTTTTGTTAATTGTAATGAGAAGTTGATATGATGTTTTGGACGTTTCTAACTTCAGCAAAGGCCAACTGTTGACAAGCAAAATACTACGATGTCATGCCTTCTCATTTATGGCCTATTAAGAACAGTTATAGATTGCTTGATCAAGTTGCGTTGGTAGGAAAACAGATCTCTAGTAAGGAAACGTTTCGAACTGGATATTATGGTCTGTTCGGATTTCTTCTGTATTGAACGATAAAATTTTGTTGTTACTGCCACTAGACTGTTTGTAAGTTATCAGATGTTCATTTCTGATCAATTTTCACTCATGCACCTGTTTGTGAGGAATATCCGCTGTGTTTTGATTGCATGATTAAGTTGGTTATTTGATGTGCTTAAGTAGTGAAGTCATTATGTATTTATGGAAATGACTCAAGATGTCAAAACATGTTCAGAGATCTTAAGATCTTTTGAAACACCAAACTTCAATTTTCGCATCCAATTTTGAAAATCTTGGTTCCTGGCACATGAATTGATCAAGTGATAAGATTAAAAATGCGTCACTTTTTAAGGTTTTAAAAAGAAATCCCCCATCTTTTCTTTGGAATATCCAAAACTCAATGAGGTATTGGCACATTTCCAATGTTGCATTGGGGCTGAAACCTTGGTTGGACCAAGTTCCTGTCTGACTGGCATAGGGAACTTTATGTATTAGTAGGTTGAAAACTAACCCAGATGAGTTGCATATAACATTCTTATATTTCTTGTGTTGTTTTCATTCTCTTTAGTTATATATTTATTTGATGCTTTCAAATTGTAGTGTTTCCATATTACATGCTATATTTTCTATGCTTTTAAAGTAGTTTACATAAAATTCTATCTTATCCAACTATAACTAGATAGCTAAATCCAATTATGTGCCATGTTATCACCAACTATAGTTTTACGTGGTTCACATCCCTACCCATCTCTTTATAGTGAATTACATTTAAGTAGTGTTGTGAAAAGCGTTGCGAGGCGCTCCACCAAAATATGAGGCGAGGCGTAAAGCGTAAGCCTCAAATTTTTTTTTAAACTTAAAAAACTATAAAAAATATCTAAAATTATAAATAAATAAAAAATTCTTTATTGATGAAGCAACAACCAACAAGAAATAAAAAATCTCATTAATATTAAAATATGATAAGTGAAAATCAATATTAAAAGTATATCATGTCAATATTGTGATCTATAAAGAAAATTCAGCTCATCTGACAACACCTTAGAATGATTTTCATTCAAACAATAAATAACATCCAAACGTGATCTCAATGTCCAAAGGAATATTCTAAATCTTAAAGACCATTTAGATGATCCTGTATAAGGAGAAAAGAGGATAAAGACATAGCACGATATAATTTAATGCAACAAGAGAACATCTAATGAACAGATTTTTGTTTTTTTCAACAAGGGAACATCCAATGAAAATAAAATGCTAATACAAATACAACAAGGGAACAAAAAGTAGAACAATACAGCAATCTACTGTGTGCACATGCTAATAAAAACCATTCATTATAAATGAAATGCAAACGACACTTATTTCAACAATATAAAAACAAAACAGGAAACAAAAAAAGAAAGCAGCTAAGGTTTTTCAACAGACACTATATGGGATGCTGTTCATTGCATGGATGAATGGCATCAGGTTTATCTCTACCATCGGAAGTAGAGACCACGCGTGGGCTGCAAAATCCATCAAATGCTGCAACAAATGGTTTGCAAGAACTCATGTGTGGGCTGGGCCCGCTAAAAGCATCCACGCTCATCTAAAGGAGATGGGACGCTGCACTAGACGTGCCTGTGATAGCACGCTAACAGCACAACAGTTGCAGAGTTGCTGATTTTCGCAGACACACTCATTGAAAGGGGGGAAGATCATCAATGATTGAGAGAGAGGGGGAAAGAGCACACCTGACCTCCGAGAGAGGGAGAGCGAGCCGGCTCAGTGGTGGCGACATGGGCAGGTGAGGAGAGGGAAGCGCGAGCAGGAGAGGAGAGGGAAGCGTGAGCCGAAGAGGAGCCGGAGATCGAGCAGGCAAAGGTGGAGCGTGAAAATGCCTTTTTACTAACCTAATCAATTAAAACTGTGTGAAACCCCTAATTTTTGGTCAAATGGGGGCTTTGACCCTCAATTGACCAAAAAATTAGAGGCGTATACGCCTCGGCTTGAGGCGCACCTCGCCCCGAGGCGTGCACCTCAAGGCGTATGAGATGCACACCTCGAGACTTTTGCGCTTTATATGTGCGCCTCAAGGCATAAAGCCCCTCGCCTTGAGGCGAGGCACGCTTTTTGCGCCTTGAGGCGCATTTTTAATAACACTGCATCTAAGCTTCAATTTGTTCCCTCTAGGAATCATTTCTTGATGGCTTTCATACGTGATTAGTTGACTGATGTTGTTGCCAGTTTAAACAAGTATGAGGATAAACTTTAAATACATGAAAATGAAAAAGAGAATAATATATGCACTGGAAACTTGGTGAAAATGACAAATGTTGATGTAGCATTTTCCAAAACATGTCATCTGCAAGCAACACTTTGTTTGCATCAAGCAAAGGTCATTTGATTTTTTGGGGAGTAACCTTTTCTGTTTAAAGAAAAAAGGTAAATTTTCTTCTATTGTGGTGAAGTTATTGGACCATTTGCAGAATTTTTTGCCCATTATTTGCAAATTTGGCTACCGTATAGCTTTGTATCGTCTGCCATGCACAAGCTAGGCATTATTTGCTGTGTGAACAGGTTGTGGTTGAGTCAACTTGTATTTATTACATTTATGAGGTTGAAATATTTCATGCTGCATGATATGATATAATTTCTACTATACCACACAGAAGCAACACAAACACACATCAAACAAAACACACATGCATACACTTCTTTTAAATGATCAATTATAATATTTACATGATTGTTGTGTTTGCAGATGGGAAGAAAGGCTTGGAACAAAGCACCTGCCTGAGATGGTGTTTGGAGATAGTTCTTTAGTTCTTCATCATATAGGAACCGGGATTAAGATTTATTTCAATACCTTTAATGCTCTTACTGGGTGGAAACAGGAAGCCTTACCACCTGTTGAAGTCCCTGCAGCAGCAAAATGGAAATTCAGAAGGTATGTGCACATGCTCTCTCCTTCATTGTGGAAAGCTAGACAGATTTAGTTACTATTAATTGTTGAAGATTCTTCCTATAAAAAAAATAAAGACCCTATCGAGAAAAAGTGTTGCAGATTCTGAGAAATGTATCCCTCATGTCATCCTTATGGTTGTGCTTTGACCCATGAAACAGAGGTCTCAATGGATGTTCACCATATCTGACCCCAAATTAGTGTTTACCTGATCCCCAACCAGCGGCAGGAATTTTTTTTACAAAATGGTGACTTACGATTCTGCAATTTTGGTCCAAAATAGTTTCAGAAATAGGTGCAAAATCATATTTCATTGTTACATTAACATGTTCAAGTCATTTATTTATTTTTTCCATAGATCAAAAGCACATCTTTGAAAGTTCCCATCTGCTCTTTGAAACGTTTTCTGCTTCGGAGTGAGTGGAGATGGACAGATTCAGCTGTGAGAGTTTCACAAACTGTGATGACTCAACCTGAATGGTGCTGTGTCAGAACATCTAGATGGCATCTACTTATTGCTACTTGCAATTTGGACTAACTCAAATAGGTGATCCATCAAGATGGTTATTAATCCTGTCTCAGTGAATGAATTCTTGTTTTATTTGAGTTAGCTGCGGTCTACTTTTCAGACCTTGACAATTCTTGTTTCTAACTTATTATCATTGACAACAGCTACATTGTAGGCATAGTTACCTTTCCCTGGCTCCAGTGTGACATCTTTCTCTTTACATACCATATGCTATTGTCTGTTCACACTTTTTACTATTGCTTATTCTACTACAAATTGTTAAGTATATCACCATCCTAATTCTGTTTGTTATTACAGCAAACCTCACCAGCAAGTGATACTTGATTACGACTATACATTCACAACACCTTATTGTGGTAGTGAAGCTTTAGAACCAAGGGCAGAGGTTTGTAATCAAATAGTCCTTCTTTCTCCAATGTCATTTCAATCGACTTAATGAGCATAAAAATTAACTCATACAGAAGTACTGATGCATGAAACTATGATATTTGATAAAGCTTATTTTTATTTTCTGGCCTGTTTTTTGTATGATTCGCTATTCTCAGTCGATAATTCAAGAACTTATGACAAAAGTGTATGGTTCCATTTCATGTTCTGAAAAAATGGTCATATTTCCACATAAAACTTCTTGAAGTTAAGGCTGCTGGATTTAAATGAAGCTTCACATGCTGAGTTATTCATATGTGAATAGTGATACCATCATACATCTAAGGCATTCACAAAGATACCTTAGTCATTGTAACAGAGTATAGATTCCATAAAATGAGATGTCAGAAGCAGTAGATAGCATGCCAATGCCAATTCTGAGCAATGCTGTATATGTTGATAGTCTGGTATCTAAACAATAGGATTCCAACCATGAGAGAGATAACAAGGAAGAAGATGAGAAGAGAATCTTATATAGCATGCCACTTCCTAGTTAAATATAGAAAAACCCTTCTAAAATAATCATATGTACAGGGCAGAGTTACCAGTCGAGGAAGCGGGAAGCGAGGCACTTTCAAAAATTTAGGAAGCGTGGAAGCGTGGGACCACTTAGAAGAAAATTATGAACCGTCTCGGAAGTGACCTAGGAAGCGAACCGGAAGCGACCTAGGAAGCGAAAAAAATGAAAAAAGTGGGGAAGCGTGGGGGAAGCACGGGGAAGCGTGCTTCCCATAAATGGGAAGCACCTTTCCCATAAAAGGGAAACACGCTTCCCATAAAAGGGAAGCGTGCTTCCCAAAAAAGGGGGACACTTCCCCACGCATTTCGGAAGCGCGACGTTTCGGGCTTCTGAAGCGCGACGTTTCGCGCTTCTAAAGCGCGTATCGGGGAAGCGCGCTTCCCCATACGCCTAGGCGCTTCTGATAACTCTGGTACAGGGTTAGAAGGGCAGCACCAACACTTGTAATACATATATTATATCCTTCATATGAATTACACTATTCAATGTCAGGTAGACTACCGGACATCTACAGGACTCAAGTCTCAACCATGGTTGCCAGTTGAGGAAGCGGGAGCGGGAAGCGATACTGGAAGCGGGAGCGGGGAAGCGAGGCACTTTCAAAATTTTAGGAAGCGGGAAGCGTGGGACCACTTAGGAGCGAATAAGGAAGCGAACCGAAAGCGACCTAGGAAGCGAGGGGAAGCAAAAAAAAAAAAAAAAATACAAACAAAAATTTGAAAAAATGGGGGAAGCGTGATGGAAAGCGCGCTTCCCATAAAAGGGAAGTGTGCTTCCCATTAAAAAATGGTGCTTTGGGGAAGTGCGCCTCCCCACTTACCTAGGTGTTTCCGGTAACTCTGGTTTGGACCTCAAGGCATGTAGAATTTCTGGAGAACATGCCATATTATAAAAATAATCATCAAGTTGAGGGCCAAGAGTGTACATTTTCTTTCTTAGTACCTTTCACACAAGATTCAGAGATAGATAAGGATAAAGAGTGGATTACTTAAAGTAGGAGACCATTAGGTGTTCCTTCTCAATCATTCCTTGAGTAGCATAATCAAGAAGGTGAACTTTCGCTGGAGCCAAGTCCCAATGTCCCCCAACTTGATCTTGATGAGCAAGCACCTGAACCTCTTTCCATTCCTCAAGTGCGTAGAAGCTCCCGACGTTCCATTCCACCAAATCATTTTGTTTTTTATTATTAGTTTTTATGCTACTCACCAAGTCTTTCCAGCCATGCTTCGATCTTATCATCAACCAAAATCTTATGTTGAAGCTGTGTGAGAGACTGAGTGGTAAAAAGCTATGTCTAAAGAATTGGAGGCATTGGAGAAAATAAAAGCTTGGGAGCTAGTTAGTTTGCCAGAAGAAAATTATGGGTGTATACGATCAAAACTAAGGTTGATAGATCAATAGAAACATATAAGGCTCGGCTTGTGGCAAAGGGGTAAATAGATTTTGTTAAGACCTTTGCTCCAATTTCACACATGACTACTATCAGGACTTTGTTAGCAGTGGCAGCTGTTAGGAGGTGGGATTTGTGGCAATTAGATGTTAAAAATGTTTTTCGAATGATGATTTCAAAGAAGAAGTACATATGGAGTTGCCTCAAGGAGTAGTTGATAAGGTAGAATATGTAAGTTGAAGAGAACTTTGTATGGTTTGAAACAAGATCCAAGCACTTGTTTTGACAAGTTTAGTATTGTAGTTATGAAGTTGGGTTTTAGGTAAAGCTTTCATAATCCTGCACTATTTGTTGCATCCTCGAATCAACAACAATGTATACTTTTGTTGTATGTAGATGATATGATAATTAAGAGGGATGACAAGATTATGATTGAGAATGTGAAATCTTGGCTGGCAAAAAACTTTAAAACGAAAGACTTGGGCAAGCTATATTATTTCTTGGGGCTAGAAGTTTCATACTCCTTGAGAGGCGCTACTTGTTGACTCAACATAAGTATGCAATTGATTTGATTAGCAAAGCAAGACTAGCTGAAAATAAGAAACATGTGGATACTCCCATGGAAGCCAACTGCAAGCTAAAGCATTCAAACGAAGAGCTTCTTGATGATCCTACAATGTATAGGAAGTTGGTAGGGAGTTTGATTTACTTGACCATCTCGAGGCCTGATATCACTTTGGTTGTGCATGTTGTGAGTCAATTTATGAATGCTCCTAGATCTTACTTGCAGCTGTGTTGAGAATTATTAGATACATAAAATACACCATGCACTATGCATTATTATTTTGTGTCCTCTGCCTTAGAGTTGAAGGCATATTGTGATGCAAACATTGGTAGAGTATCTCTAGACAAACATTTTACCACTAGGTTTTTGTATATTCTTGGAAAACTCCCTGATATCATAGAAGAGCTTTGTCCATAGCAGAAGCAAAGTATCATGCTATGACTCAAGTCACAACAGAGATTACATGGTTGAGGTAGTTATTGCATGATATGAGTGTCACTATTGATGGCGCCACTACCTTTTATTGTGACAATTAGAGTGCTATTCATATAGTTAAAACTCCAAGAGTTCCATGAGAGGACAAAGCACATTGATATAGATTGTTACTTCACTCGTAGAGCTTACTTGAAAGAGATTATATCATTGTCATATATTGGGACTGCTAGTCAGATGGCAGATGGCAGATTGTTTCACCAAAAGTTTACTGTAACGTCCCTAAAAAATTCAACCTAACCCAAAATTTTGAGAAAAATTTAAATTTTTTTTATTCGTTATAAAGTTTCGTATCATTCCTGAAAGTAATATGTCAATAAGTTATCCATAGCCACATTCTAACTGTTTCAAATACTAGACGATCCACCTGAGCGCGAGTGTATATTAGCTTCTCAATATTAGATCCAATACAAAATCATCCATAAACACAACTCGATTGAGGTTATTACTTAAAGGATCCTCACACGTAGAAAAATGCGTAAAACGAAATTTATTTAAGGTTTAAAACAATTGAGGAGTTACGTAAAGATTTAAAATTTTCAAACCGTAAGCATAACCATTGCATAAGTGAAATGGCAGAATTCAAAAATATTCTCATTCCAAAGTATTATAATTCTTCAAATGTAAAGATCCAGAAGTTTATAACCATAAAAAATTGTCTGAGTCTTCCAGGGATCGTAATAGGTAAGAGTGGAGCCTTCAGCTGCGCAACAACCCGCACTTCGCTTCAGTCCTCCACGAGGTTATCTGGAATGTTGTAGGGCATCAACCACTTGCCCGTAGGAAACTCGAAACTAAATTTTGAGAATACAAATCAAGTTTGTAAGGGTACAATCAAAGTGTGATTCCCATCATTAAAGAAAATGAAGATTAAGAGAATCCACATTAAAACATACACATAACATTCAATCACATTTATCATCATTCATTCCATGGCATTCATAATTACGTAAGTTGTATGCATGAAACTCAAACTCACATTTATTCTTATCCATGATATTAAACAT
Source organism: Nuphar pumila (assembly GCF_984573655.1). Lineage (NCBI taxonomy): Eukaryota > Viridiplantae > Streptophyta > Magnoliopsida > Nymphaeales > Nymphaeaceae > Nuphar > Nuphar pumila. The sequence continues at coordinate 82,683,917 of NC_143254.1, read as the reverse complement.
TATATTCATTCATGTCCATGACAGGTGTTCGCATAAATGAATGAGAATGTATAATTCATAGCATGCTTTGAAGTGAAGTAAAATACAACAATTCATGTAAACGTAAACTTTCACTTTTTTTATCCTCAAAAGAAGCATACTCACATCCAACTCATGACTAAGATATGCATTATCTAAATTATTAATTCACATGTCATTTCTCAGAACGTTTATGCACTTTGCATTCATATATATATATATATATATAATGGAACATGCCCTGATTTGACCTTTTTTGTGTGTCTCACACACACGCACCTCACGTGCAACAACCAGGCCCATGACTTGTATCAACATGTTAGTCACATGATCAAAATAAACATGTATTTTTCATTCACATGTAAAAATTCATATGCAATAACCATGCAAACCTTAATAGTCTCTACATGTTTACATCTATATGTTTATGCATATGATAACAGTGATTCTAGAAATCTAATTCATTGTTTCTCTTGTTTATTCAGACTTATCTTTTACAAAAGCGAGTATAGATATCCAGAAACAACCATAGGAGTATTTGTTATTTTATGTATTTTATTTGCCCCCTTATGTCTTAACTGGTTCTTTTCTGAGCGATTCAACCCTGCAATGCATCGGTTGGACGAACAGACCCAAAGTCTCAGGTCTTGGCCTATGCCAAACCAAAATCGCCGATGAAAAATCGGGCATGCATCCCTAACTCTGTAGAGCTATAGTAATACCACCTAGGATTCATTGGTAGACTTGTCCTCTAACTTCCGTGGGACGAGGACAAGAGGTACCTTCAGCCCTAAAAAACTCAATATGTCCTACAAGGCTTGTAGCCTTGTACTGCCCTTCCCTCTCCCAAGAGGATAAGAGATCAGGACGAACCCAACCATCTCAGAGAGCCCAGATTCACTGGCGCCTCAAATGGACCCATAGTCCTATAAGAAAATAGAGCTTCAAATGGAACTCCAAAAGCAAGCTCACAAAAAGATCTCTTAATGAACACAATAGTTCACTCAATATACTCACAAAAAATACTCAAAAGAGTATATACACCAAAAGAAAAATATCTCATTCAAGTGAGGAAAATCCACACCAAAAAAGCATACAAATACATGGGGTATTGCCCTATTAGACAGGGCAGATATCGTGTATTTGTATTTGTATTTAAGTTTGGATCCGGATCCAGATCTAAACTACTTTTGTGTAACATGTCCAACATATATTGGACATACTTGTAAATACTTGTAATTTATTAGGGTTACTTATAAAAACCATGTTTTAGGTTTTGTTTCATATATTAAAAGGAAGAGATCATGATTTTTCCACTATGGAAAAACGTGATTAGTTGCAGCCTTATTCTCTTTCCTCTCTCCAGTTTCCTGATTATCGATTTTGAAAAAGTCTAACATGGTATCAGAGCGGATTTGATCCGAGGGATGAAAGTTTTTCCAGCAGGTGTGTCTCTAAGAGATCTTATTCCCTTTCTTATCTCCTCTCTAATCTTCTACTGTTCTGCGTCTTTTCCATTCTGCATCTCATCTTTAATATTCTGTTTTCTATTTCTTCTCTAGATTCTTGTTCTTATAATCTTTTCATTCAGATCTGATCTGTATATCAAATCTGACGTCTGACCACTATTTTTCTGCCTTCAATATGAGATGACTTTGAAGGGGATGTTGTAATGAAATATGCGGAAATAAAAAACAATGTCCTATAATGGACATTCACATATAAAAAGCAAAAGAACAAGTCCAAAAAGGACATACACAAAGGCCAACAATGGCTTACAAACATAAATTCTTATAAATGCAAGAGAGGGCTTGAAGAAGCCAATACTTTACAAAGGGGGATACCCCACTTATTTATAGGCAAGAAGGAAGGAGAGAGAGGGAGAAAAGTAAGAGAGAGAGAGACCACATTGGGAGGCCCAACAAGGTGTTGTTGGGCTCCCAACGGTCACAATTGTGACCGTTGGGGGCCCAACGACTCTTAGTTGGGACCCCCAATGTGAATGCATTAAATGTATTTTTAGGAAAAGAAAACAGAAAAATAAAAGAAAGAAAAAGGAAAATAAGAAAAGAAAAACAAAAATGAAAAAAAGACTACAATGTCCCTGTTGGACAGAATTACAAGAATACCCTTATCGGGTATGATTGAATATATATATATATATATGTATATTGATTACATGTATTTTAACACCCTCCCTTAAGCTTTACGGGGATATAATCGAAAGCTTGTTAAGAAAGAACATAAAACGAGGAGCAGCAAGGGCTTTAGTGAAGAAGTCCACCAACTGGTACTCGGATGTAACGTAGGGCAGTGCTATGGTTCTTCTTAGGTATTCATCACGAACATAATGACAGTCCATCTCGATGTGTTTAGTACGCTCATGGAAGGTGTGATTGCTTGCGATATAGATTGCGCTTTTGTTGTCACAATACATCTTCGGAGGGGTAGAGATGACTATGCCCATATCACTGAGAAGACTTCTAAGCCACACAAGCTCCATGGTTGTAGTGGCCATTGCACGATACTCCGCTTCTGTTGAGGACAATGATACTTTGTGTTGCTTCTTGCATCTCCAAGAAATCATAATCACCTAAGAAAACACAAAAACCAGTAGTTAAGAATCTATCATTGGGATTTCCTCCCCAATCAGCATCAGTATAAGCAATTAAATCAAGTGATGACGAAGAGGAAAGAAAAACTCCCTTAGTTATGGTGTTTTTGATGTATCTGACTATCCTTAAGACTGCACTCATGTGCATAGTTGTAGGTGCATGTTGAAACTGACTGACTGAATGAACTGCATGAACTATGTCTGGCCGAGTGATGGATAAGTAGGTCAGAGACCCAACAAGTTGGCGGTAGGGAGTAGGATCCTCGAGGAGTGTTCCATCTTCCAACCTTAACTTTGCATTGATAACTTCAGGGGTTTCTGTCTTCTTATCATTGGAGATGCCAGACTTGGAACAAATGTCAGCAACAAGTTTCATCTGAGAGAGAATGTACCTTCGGGGAGAGTACGCTACTTCAATTCCTAAAAAATATCTTAAGAAACCAAGGTCAGACATGACAAAATTTTCTTTTAAAACTTTCTTAATATCATTGATTCCTTACTCATCACTTACGGTGATGATCATATCATCAACATAAAGTAGTAGAATCACTACTGAAGACCCTGCACTTTTCACAAACAAGGCAGTGTCAGTATAGCATGAGCGAAAATTCAAACTTGTCATTACATTGCTAAATATATCATACCAAGCCTTTGGAGTTTGCTTTAACCCTTATAATGCCTTTTTAAGTTTGAGAATTTTATTTTTACCAATACATACTCCTGGTGGAGGACCATGTAAACCTTTTTATTTAATTCATCATTTAGGAATGCATTCTTAACATCTAATTGATAAATATGCCATTTTTTAACTGACACAACCGCAATAAGAGTCCTAACACTAGTCATCCTAGCTACGGGAGCGAAGGTTTCTTCATAGTCTATACCGTATTCTTGAGCATATCCCTTTGCTACCAAGCAGGCTTTATAGCGTTCTAATGACCCATCACTTTTAGTTTTAATTTTGAAGATCCATCTACATCCAATAGATCTCTTTACAGTGGGTAAAGAGGTTATTTCTCAAGTTTTTGCCTTTTCAAGGGCACTAAGTTCTAAGTTCATGGCTTCAACCCACTGGGGAATGTTTTTGACTTCATTATAATGTGAAGGTTCATGAAAAGAGTGTAACACAATTAGACACACTTTATACTTTGGTGTTAGAGACTCATAGGAAACAAACTTATTAGGAGGATTGGAGATTCAGTTGGATCTCCTTAAAGAGGTTTCTTCTATGTTGGACCTGTGAGAGTATTTTTTTAAGGCACTCATGGAAACTTGTTGACCACGCCTAACATAGGTTTGGATAGGTCGATCACTTTCATTTTCAATATTGTTAAGAGGAATATCCTCTAGATCATTCAACAAATCATTAGAGATTTCCTCTTGTTGAGGAGTCACATCTTCTTAAGAGAGAAGATCAAATAAGAAAGCATATTCGCTTTCGTCAATATCTTTAGTTTTCTCAAAACGATTTTCATTTTTTAAAAATGTTACATCTTTAGACACATATAGTTTCTTATTTTTAAGGTCGAAGCATCTAAAACCCTTTTGATTTTCTCCATATCCTAAGAAAACACATTCAATAGCTTTAGGAGATAATTTATCTCTTTTATGTGTAAGGACAAAACATTTACACCCAAAAATTCTTAATCTATTGAAATCGGGTGTTCTTTCAAATAATTTTTCATATGGAGATGTATTTTGTAAGGATGAAGATATCATTCTATTTATCAAGTAAGTTGAAGTTAAAACGACTTCGGCCAAAAAATTCTTTAGAATTTCTTTGGAAATAAGAAGTGTCCTAATGGTTTCTACAATGTGTCTATGCTTTCTTTCGGCTAGACTATTTTGTTGGGGAGTCCAAGGACATGATCTTTGATGACAAATTTCATTAGTTTCCAAATAATTTTGAAATTCATTTGATAGATACTCTCCACCCGAATCGGATCTAAGAGTAGAGATATTACTTGAAAATTGATTTTTGACTATCATATGAAATTTCTTGAAGAAGTCAAAGACTTTGGATTTTAAATTAAGAAAATAGATCCACACATATCTAGTGTAGTCATCAATGAAAGTAACATAATAGGAGTATCCTCCTTTCGATATGACGGGAGAAGGGCCCCAAACGTCCGAATGGATTAACTAAAAAGGTCTTTTGGACACAAAAGTCCTATTTGGAAAAGGAGTGAATTTCATTTTTCCAAAAATACAATTCTTACAAACAAAATGTTTCTCATTACAAAATTTCTTTCCAAAAGGAAATGAGTACATTTTAGAGAAACTTGGATGTCCAAGTCTTTGGTGCCAAGTTTCAATATTTTTATCTTGGACATGATTACAAAAAGAGTTAGTGGAAAGTTTCAAGTTGCTCATGTAATAGAGATCTCCCCTCCTATGGCCTTGCCCAATCTGCTTCTCGGGCTGAAGATCCTGTATAGAGCAATCCTTAGTTGAGAAGGAGATTTCACACCCATGATCACATATTTGAGAAACAGAAAGGAGATTTAAATTAAGTTGATGTACCACTCTTACGTTTGGCCCAAAGAAATTGTTGAAAACATTTAAAGTTCCAAATCTTTTTACTTGTAAAGATGTACCATTGGCGGTTGAAACATAAGAGTTTTTAGAGTTATTGCACAAATCGAAAAGCCCATTTTCAAGAGGAGTCATATTGAAGTGCTTCCGATAGTTGAGCAAGAGAGAAGGACTCCTTCCCTTTGATAGTCTCCTCCTTCTTTTGAGTAATTTCTTCAATGGAGGCAAGCCTTACTTTTTGGTGCTTCATTTAGCTTAGGTCTATTAGGTCTTATATGACCCGGTTCTTGGCAATGATGGCAAATGACTTTTCTATAGTTGCCGTTATAGTTATTTTGCCTCCCAAAGTGTAGAGGCTTATAGGCTTTCACATGATTGCCGGGTTTAGACACGGCCAAAACTTCATCTCCTCCCTTAATCATGCCAAGACGAGATTCTTCTTGGCATATTTCGGCTATGACATTCTCTAAAGGAAGAGGCTTACATCCATGAAGTAGGGAAGATCTAACTTGTTCATATTCGGGCCTAAGCCCATGTAGAAATTAGAAAGTGTTCTTTTTTCATTTGTTCTGTTCTTAGTTCCACATCTTCATTAGAAACCCACTTTGGTTCTAGTAGAGATAGCTCATCCCATAAGGGTCCAAGGGTGCTAAAGTAATCTCTTACACTCATTTCCCCTTGTTTAATGGTCCAGATTTTTTCTTGGAGAAAGAACTGACGAGCAAGGTCTTTTTGAGTATACATACCTTTCATAAAGAACCGTGCTTCATTTTCCATCCGAAATTTAGCAATGTTGGTGCAAATTTTAAGCTCTACGTTGTTCATGAACCAAGCAAGAATTTTTGCATCCTTGCTTTCCCAATCTTCCACTTTAGATTAGTGATCTTCAATGGCCTTCATGCGGGCATTTCCTTCAAGAAAAGCAGCTTTTTCTTGATCACCATCCATCGTGGTGAGTTGGAGTTGTGGTTCCGGAATAGTGCCCATGACGTATCCCCAAAGCTTTTTACCCTTGAGGTTGTTCTCCATGGTGGCGGCCCACATCATGTAGTTGAAACCATTAAGTTTGAAAGAGAGATCAATTTTCTGTTCTCCTTCCATTTTTAAACTCAAGAAGACAAACCAAGAAAGTGAAATACAAAATGAAAAATGTAACTAGTCAACTAGCTATATCAAGAGCATACACTTGGCTCTGGTACCATGTAATAAAATATGCGGAAATAAAAAACAATGTCCTATAATGGACATTCACATATAAAAAGCAAAAGAACAAGTCCAAAAAGGACATACACAAAGGTCAACAATGGCTTGCAAACATAAATTCTTATAAATGCAAGAGAGGGCTTGAAGAAGCCAATACTTTACAAAGGGGGATACCCCACTTATTTATAGGCAAGAAGGAATGAGAGAGAGGGAGAAAAGTAAGAGAGAGACCACATTGTGAGGCCCAACAAGGTGTCGTTGGGACCCCCAATATGAATGCATTAAATGCATTTTTAGGAAAAGAAAACAGAAAAATAAAAGAAAGAAAATGGAAAATAAGAAAAGAAAAACAAAAATGAAAAAAAGAATACAATGTCCTCATTGGACAAAATTACAGGAATACCCTTATCGGGTATGATTGAATATATATATATATTGATTACATGTATTTTAGCAGATGTCACATGACACTGGTGGACATGTTCTTACTACTGGCATTTCTTTTGGTCAGGGACGTGGGGATAGTAATTTTGGTGGCGGCAGATGACAAGGTACACTAGGGGTGTGTGGGTTACTGCCTACCCCGAATGCTACACCTATTTATAATGTGAAAAATGTACCCACATGTTACCTTTGTAACGAGCGAGGTCACATCAAAGCCAATTATTGGCACAATCCACAGAACAAAGGAAAGTTCCAAAAGGGTGAGAGCTCGTCAGGATGAAAGGAGAACTCTTCAAAGTTTGGTGGAGATGTGAAAGAGCTTCTCTTGGCCACGTTGTCTGAACTTGATCTGAAGTGCGATGATAAAGGAGTATGGTACATTGATTCAAGGGCAGCTACTCATGTCATAGGTAATGCGGTTAAATTCTCTACTTTAACCACCTATTTTGGAAAAAGTAATATCGTCACTGGAGATGGGTCACACTATCCCATCACTCACATTGGAAATGTTTCTATTCCCTTTCCTAAATCCTCACTTCATCTTTCCAATGTCCTTCATGCCTCAGATATTAAAAAAAATATCGTTTTCGTTTCTAAGCTTGTTGATCATACCAATTCTTTCGTTGAATTTACCCCGCCTTTTGTTTATGTCAAGGATCTACAAACGAAGGAGACGTTCGCTAGAGGGGAACGCCAAGGAAATATGTATGTCTTTCAGGAGGATCCTTCTACTTGTGTCCGACCTACCTTGAAGTCCTCTCCTCAGTCTATGTCGTCAAAGAGTATTCGTGTGTTTAGTTTGCAACCTTCAAATAAATGTAATAAGCCTGATTTTTGGCATTCATGTCTTGGTCATTTTGGTCGAGTCGTTGTTGAACGACTGGTATCTAATGGGCTTATTCCTGAATCTAGCTTGAATCCTATATCAGATGATAAAATATGTTCTAGTTCAACTGTGTAAGAGTCATGTTCTTCCTTTTCATTCAATAAATGAGAGAACTTTAAGGCCTTTTGAAATCGTTTGTTCTGATGTGTGGGGACCAACCCCTGATTCCTTTAATTCTGGCAACATATATTATGTTATTTTTATCGATAATTTCTCTCGTTTCACTTGGATATATTTCATGAAGAATAAATCGAAAGTCTTCTCTATTTTTCATTGTTTTCATGCGTTTATTAAAACTAATTTTTCTTGTAATATTTTACATTTCCAATATGATGGTCGGGGAATACTCTAGGGAATTTATCAATTACTTCCAAGATAGTGGAATAAATTGTAGAGTAACTTGCCCACATACGCCTCAACAAAATGGAGTTGCAGAACGAAAACACCGTCACATTGTGGAGAGCGCTATGAGCATGATGCACGGAAGTCGTGTTCTTATAGGATTATGGACAAAGGCTTTTCATTCTTTTGTTCACATTATTAATCGCCTGCCCATGAAAATTTTAGAAAATAAATCACCTTATTTTGTTTTATTTGGGAAGCATCCTAATTATGATGAACTAAAATTTTTTGGCTGTTGCATGTGTTATATGTTCATATCGACTCTTCTCTGCGAAATAAATTTTAGGCTAAAGCATCAAAGTGCAGATTTGTTGGATATGCAGATCATCATAAAGGGTACAGATGTTATGATCCTGACAGCAGGCGAATCAAGATATCTAGAAATGTAGTTTTTGATGAAAATGATTTTAGAGATGGAGAATATGTTTCTACCCAAACCAATATGAATGCGCTCTTTTATGATCCATGGCTCAGTGTAGAGCTTTTTCCTGAAACAAACAACGAGTGCTCTTCCTCCTGTGCTCAAGGGATATCCTCTCAAGATGGAAACAGTGGAATGCAGGAACTTGAAATAGAAAATCCTCTAGAGATTAATAAGTTTACTGGGCAGGTTTATAGGAGAAGAGAGAGGGGCTCTATCTTGACCCCGAATGATATTGAACAAGAAGCTCTTACGTCTCATTCGCCCAATGACACCACTTCTTCAATTTCTAATACAGTGGCACTCCCGATCAGACGATCAGAAAGAGCCCGACATCCTATTGAAAGGTGGGTTAGTTATGAGAATTTCACCATGGATTTTCAGTTATTTTTGTCACAGATTGAGGCTAGACATTTTCATCAAGCTATTAACTCCAAAAAATGGATTGAAGCCATGAATGAAGAGATTGAAGCTTTGTACCAATGTCAAATATGGACAGTTGTTCCTCGATCTTCAGATAAGAATGTTATTGGGTCGCGATGGGTTTACAAGATCAAATCCAAACCGGATGGGAGTGTTGAGCGATACAAAGCTCGTCTCGTAGCAAAGGGATTCACCCAATAATGTGGACAAGATTACTATGAAACTTTTAGTCTAGTCATGAAAATGGTCACAATTCACATTGTTCTTTTATTGGTTATAGATTATGGTTGGAGAATAAGCCAGCTAGATGTGAAAAATGCTTTTGTTTATGGGGATTTGAAGGAAGAAGTATACATGGAACAACCTCCAGGATATACAGAATGTAACGCCCCAAAATTTCGACTTGTGATTTCGAAAACATCATCGAAAAACCTTTCAAAGATTTAAAGTTTTTATTCTTATAATGATAAATGAGTTCACAGACTACAACAAAACGTGGTAAGTGCTACCTCCCCTTAGGGACGGTTAGAGTACTTCCTAAGATATTCCCTTCTATTGCCTGTGCGCCTGAATCTGCGCGTAGGGGTGAAGGGAAGTGACTCCCCGTAGGAGGTCTCCTGTCCGTAGAGGGGCGTCGCTGGAGTATATTCCGGTGAGCCAAGACTATAACTTGACGAATCAGTTGCAGACGTGTATGTGGGTGATACACCGCCTACTGGGTCAGCTGGAGGTGGTGGTTGCTCGCCTGCAGTCGAAATTGCGATCCTGCCATCATGCTCGGCCTTGCGGAGGCAAGCATCCATGGTGTGCCCTGATTCTCCACAGAATACGCATTCCTCTGCTAACTCAGGAGGAACAAAATCTCCCGATGACTCCTGTGGTGTCTGATGGTGCACCCGAACGTGTGAAGGCGCAAAACCACCTTCTTGAGCATACACCTCAGCCCACGTTGCTGCCAAGGGTATCTGGTAGGCGATTGGTAGTGGGAAACCTTGCTCATCCGTAAAAATGGGTAGAGGAGGGTGGTTAGCCCAGTAACCAGCCCTGAACATCCCATGTTCGCCCCTCTCCCTTACGGAACGGCCACACACCCTACACGTGCCCCTACCGTGACTACCACTAGAACCAACAAATGGATCCATCTTTCGGACGGTACTACGAATAGAAGCAATAATATAATTTAGTCTAAACATGATATAAAATATCAAAGACTTACTTACAGCGCGATGGGATGCTCAATAGTCAAGATTCACCTCTTTTTGATCTGACTCTGATACCAAGTTGTAACGCCCCAAAATTTCGACTTGTGATTTCGAAAACATCATCGAAAAACCTTTCAAAGATTTAAAGTTTTTACTTTTAAAAACGACAGCGGAAGACATTTAGAAAGGAACACAAGTCAACAATCCTGGGTACGTTAGCTGAAAGACCACCATTCACAAGAACAACAACTTAAAGGGATTGCGGAAATAAGGCAATAGATTAAAAATCTGCAGTTTATTACAAAATGAACATCTTCTCAAAGTTCAATAATCTAAAGAAAAACTCAAAAGACTCAGAGCCAAGCCGCCAGCAGAAAGAGGATAAATCTTGAGCCATGTTGCACCACGCCATCGGCCGCTTGAGAAGTCCTACTCATCACCTGCCCATGAAATGGGTCAGTTTCAAAACAAACCAGTAGGTGCACGAATAAATAAGTAGAATGAAAATAAAGCAGGACATTCATGAGATAAGCAATTATTATATTAAAACAATCAATACAATTGTAATCTATTCTAACAAGTGTAATATGTGCAAAGAGCTATTGTTTGAAGCATTTCAAGCAGTGTAAGTCTCAATCATCTACAACTATTCAAACAAATATTCTTTAAGTTCTGATATTAACTGGCCTGTGGGTACGCATAGACGCGAAACGTAGAAACAACTGAGACCGATCTGGGGGTTTATTATGTCAGGTGTTTTCATTAACCCGAATGACTGACTGAGTCCGCTCCTAAGGGGACGGTCAGTGACCAAGAGAGTAAATCCCCAAAGGCATTCGTGGCCCATGGATGCATCCAACTTCTGTAGAAGTACCTGGGAGTTACCACCTAGGATAATTTATGGTAATCCCAATTCCCCTAACTCCGATAACTGGGGAAGCCGAGTCTTTTGCCCGTGGGGTGGTTGTTAACAACCTGTCCATCGGAGTTTTTGTACCATCCATCATCTCCTTTGATGAACCGTGAAGGTCGAATGGGTACGACGGGGGTTTCTTACCCGCCGCCCCATCCTATATGTTCTGGTCTATTAGACCCACTCGAGCATCTTGCCTGTGAAGGTGAGTTGTTACCATTTATGTGATCTCAGCATTGTGCTAAATGCACTAATCGAGGTTGCTACAACCTCATCATTCAACCATCGTAACACACATGGGACGTACTTGTCCAAAAGTACGATCGTACCCACCTAGAGGTACGACTACGATGAGAGGGCAACATATAATGTTTTATGATTCTTTTGGTTCATACATGACATGTATTGCTCTTTGAGCAATTGGCCTGTGAAGGCCGGTATTATCTCATTGATATCAATAAAGTGTTAAAATGGTTCACTTCGAGGTACTCAATGACCTCTCGTACTATTTGTATCATACCTGTCTTAAGGTCTGATTACGATAGTAAGTTCGTGGGTTTCTCGATAGATAACCCATCACAGTGTTTCATAAAATCAGTATTATACTTGGCATGCTCGAATACTAAGAAGCAAGAAGTCTCATACAAGATTCATCAGGCAATAACCAGTAAGGCATCTACAGTAACTTACAACCGTGAGCAAGGTGGAAATACAGTAATAAGATCTTTCTAGCAACGAATCTACTCGTAGAGCTCACAATAAGCATGTAATTTCAAAAGAATACAGATGCGGAAACACAACACAGACAATCACCAGTTAAGTAATCCTATAGGTAAGCATGTATGCCAAATAAACCATTCGATCATGAAATCCTTATATCTTATTTCATTCATACAAACTCTTCGTGCGACTTTCCCCTACCTCAGGATGTCGTGCAGCTGTGTGCGTCTACGAGTGTAGATGATACGAGGGTCGGGCCGCGGAGCGCGAACGGGACCCGTTGCGTAAATCTGCAAGAGTGTGAAACATTTAATTATGCTAATCTAATTAATGGTGCGACGAGGGCATGGGTAGGATTAGGCGACAGGGACGAGCCACTGCCGAAAACAACAAGGCGGCAGGGGACCTCGACCCCTTCCGACTGAACCATAAATAGCAGGGGCTTCAGCCCCTGCCTGCCAAAATAGCGAATGCGGCCCCTGCCTGACAAAGAAGCGAAGGGCAGGGGCCTCTGCCCCTACCAAACAAGGTAACGCATGGCAGGGGCCTAAGCCCCTGCTATTTATGGTTTAGTCGGAAGGGGCCGAGGTCCCCTGCCGCCTTGTTGTTTTCGGCAGTGGCTCGTCCCTGTCGCCTAATCCTACCCATGCCCTCGTCGCACCATTAATTAGATTAACATAATTAAATGTTTCACACTCTTGCAGATTTACGCAACGGGTCCCGTTCGCGCTCCGCGGCCCGACCCTCGTATCATCTACACTCGTAGACGCACACAGCTGCACGACATCCTGAGGTAGGGAAAAGTCGCACGAAGAGTTTGTATGAATGAAATAAGATATAAGGATTTCATGATCGAATGGTTTATTTGGCATACATGCTTACCTATAAGATTACTTAACTGGTGATTGTCTGTGTTGTGTTTCCGCATCCGTATTCTTTTGAAATTACATGCTTATTGTGAGCCCTACGAGTAAACTCGTTGCTAGAAAGATCTTATTACTGTATTTTCGCCTTGCTCACGGTTGTAAGTTACTGTAGATGCCTTACTGGTTATTGCCTGATGAATCTTGTATGAGACTTCTTGCTTCTTAGTATTCGAGCATGCCAAGTATAATACTGATTTTATGAAACACTGTGATGGGTTATCTATCGAGAAACCCACGAACTTACTATCGTAATCAGACCTTAAGACAGGTATGATACAAATAGTACGAGAGGTCATTGAGTACCTCGAAGTGAACCATTTTAACACTTTATTGATATCAATGAGATAATACCGGCCTTCACAGGCCAATTGCTCAAAGAGCAATACATGTCATGTATGAACCAAAAGAATCATAAAACATTATATGTTGCCCTCTCATCGTAGTCGTACCTCTAGGTGGGTACGATCGTACTTTTGGACAAGTACGTCCCATGTGTGTTACGATGGTTGAATGATGAGGTTGTAGCAACCTCGATTAGTGCATTTAGCACAATGCTGAGATCACATAAATGGTAACAACTCACCTTCACAGGCAAGATGCTCGAGTGGGTCTAATAGACCAGAACATATAGGATGGGGCGGCGGGTAAGAAACCCCCGTCGTACCCATTCGACCTTCACGGTTCATCAAAGGAGATGATGGATGGTACAAAAACTCCGATGGACAGGTTGTTAACAACCACCCCACGGGCAAAAGACTCGGCTTCCCCAGTTATCGGAGTTAGGGGAATTGGGATTACCATAAATTATCCTAGGTGGTAACTCCCAGGTACTTCTACAGAAGTTGGATGCATCCATGGGCCACGAATGCCTTTGGGGATTTACTCTCTTGGTCACTGACCGTCCCCTTAGGAGCGGACTCAGTCAGTCATTCGGGTTAATGAAAACACCTGACATAATAAACCCCCAGATCGGTCTCAGTTGTTTCTACGTTTCGCGTCTATGCGTACCCACAGGCCAGTTAATATCAGAACTTAAAGAATATTTGTTTGAATAGTTGTAGATGATTGAGACTTACACTGCTTGAAATGCTTCAAACAATAGCTCTTTGCACATATTACACTTGTTAGAATAGATTACAATTGTATTGATTGTTTTAATATAATAATTGCTTATCTCATGAATGTCCTGCTTTATTTTCATTCTACTTATTTATTCGTGCACCTACTGGTTTGTTTTGAAACTGACCCATTTCATGGGCAGGTGATGAGTAGGACTTCTCAAGCGGCCGATGGCGTGGTGCAACATGGCTCAAGATTTATCCTCTTTCTGCTGGCGGCTTGGCTCTGAGTCTTTTGAGTTTTTCTTTAGATTATTGAACTTTGAGAAGATGTTCATTTTGTAATAAACTGCAGATTTTTAATCTATTGCCTTATTTCCTCAATCCCTTTAAGTTGTTGTTCTTGTGAATGGTGGTCTTTCAGCTAACGTACCCAGGATTGTTGACTTGTGTTCCTTTCTAAATGTCTTCCGCTGTCGTTTTTAAAAGTAAAAACTTTAAATCTTTGAAAGGTTTTTCGATGATGTTTTCGAAATCACAAGTCGAAATTTTGGGGCGTTACACAGAAGGAGATTCAAAGGAGTATGTCTGCAGATTAAATCGAGCACTCTATGGCTTGAAACAAGCGTCTCAATCTTGGTTTGAGAGTTTCTCTCTAGAAATTCAAGGACATGGTTTTTATCAATCGCAATTGGATCACTCTTTTTATTTTTCGAGGTAAGGAGTTTACTACCTTCTTGTTGATATATGTTGATGATATAATTATTACAGGAAGTAGTGAGAACCATGTTCAAGAGTCTAAAGATCTTCTGAGCCAAAGATTCAAAGTGAAGGACCTTGAAAACCTTCGGTACTTTCTTGGAGTAGAGGTGGATAATCAATGTAATAAACTGACTTTGACCCATCATAAATACACCCTGGATCTGTTAGAAAAGGCTGGAATGAAGGATTGCAAACCTCTTGCTACTCCTAGTGTGCTTAACCAGAAATTAAGTACGCAAGACGGAGACTTGTATCATGATCCCACCAAATATCGGAGTTTAGTGGGGATGCTTCATTATCTTACATTTAATAGGCCTGATATCACATATTCAGTCAATCAAATATCTCAATTCATGCATGAGCCAAGGATGGGACATATGGATGCATTATAAAGGATACTGAGATACTTGAAGAGTACTGTTGGAGATGGACTTTTGTACACCAAAAGCAGATCCATAAATATTGCTCATGACATCATTGCTTATTCAGATTTAGACTAGGCCGGAGATCCTGATGATCGAAAGTCAGTTTCAGGATATGGTGTTTTCATTGGTGCCAATCTTGTTTCCTGGAGTAGTAAAAAACAAAAGGCAGTGGCTAGATCTAGCACGGAAGTCGAATACAGGGCGATGGTTGCTGCTACGGCAGAAATAACATGAACTAGACATTTGTTAACAGAGTTAAATGAGCCGATTGCTAGTTGCTTTCTCCTTTGTGACAACCAAAGTGATATTCAAATATCTCTTAATCCTATTCATCACAGCAAGACCAAGCACATTGAGATTTATCAGCATTTTGTCAAGCAGAATATTGAGGAAAAAAAGATTGAGCCTCATTATGTTAGAACAGAAGACCAAGAGGCTGATTTGTTCACTAAGGGACTCACAAAGTGCCATTTTTGGTTCCTAAAGAGCAAGTTGTTCATGATTCAAAATCATGCACAACTTGAGGGGGATTATTAGGCAGGGCAGATATTGTGTATTTGTATTTATATTTAAGTTTGGATCCGAATCCGGATCCAAACTACTTTTGTGTAACATGTCTAGCATATATTGGACATACTTGTAAATACTTGTAACTTATTAGGGTTACTTGTAAAAATCATGAATTAGGTTTTGTTTCATATATTAAAATTAAGAGATCACGATTTTTCCACTATGGAAAAACGTGATTAGTTGTTGCCTCATTCTCTTTCCTCTCTGCAGTTTCTTGATTATCGATTTTAGAGAAGTTTAACATGCCCCATATTTATAGAAGTTATAGAGGAGCTTAGAGAGAGTCGTTGGACTCTCCAACGACTCTAGGGTCCAACGACTCTTTCTTTTGACTATGCTTTTTGACTCAAAAAGTCAAAAAGCATAAGTCTAGAAATGTCTAACATGTTTTTGCTTTTTGACTTGGTCAAAAAGCATAAGTTTAACATAATCCTAAAAGAAAAGGGATAAAACTAACCTATTGTAATTGGCTATCCTATTATAACTAAACTAAAAAATAGAAGATTACATATGATGGGGTATTTACATATGAGATTGTCTATGAGATTACAACTTTTAACACTCCCCCTCAAACTTACGGTTGAACAACAGAAAGTTTGTCTAACAGAAAATGGAACCGAGGAACAACAAGAGGTTTGGTAAAGAAGTCTGCCAGTTGATATTCTGAGGAGACATATGGAAGCTTAAATGTTCCTTATAGAAATTCTTCACGTACGTAGTGGCAGTTCATTTCGATATGCTTGGTCCATTCGTGAAATGTTCGATTGCTGGCAATGTAAATGAAACTTTTATTGTCATAGTATAGCCGTGATGCTTTTGTGCTCCCAACACCCATATCTTGAAGCAATCGCTTCAACTAGACTAGTTCCATGGTGGTTGTAGCCATGGCTCTGTACTCGGCTTTAGTTGACGAAAGAGAGACTTTTTGTTGCTTCTTATATCTTCAAGAAATCAATGATTCTCTTAAAAATACACAAAGCCCAGTAGTTGAGTGTCGATCATTTGGATTACCTCCCCAATCTGCATCAGTATAAGCAGTTAGTTCTAATGAGGAAGAAGCAGACAAAAACAGTCCTCTAAAAATAAAAGTTTTAATATATCTAATAATGCGTAACACAGCTCCCATATGAACAGAAGTGAGAGCATGCTGAAATTGACTTGCTGTGTAAACAATATGTGCAATGTCAGGTCTTGAGATGGCGAGGTAAGACAATGCCCCAACAAGTTGTCTATAAGGTGTTGGGTTCTAAAGGGGTTTCCCATCGTCAATTTTCATTTTGATGTTCACAACTTCAGGAGTATCAACATGATTGCCATCTATGATTCCTGACTTATCAATAATATCAAGAGCAAATTTAGATTGAGTTTGTAAGTAACCTCTAGGAGAATAAGCTACTTCAATTCCAAGAAAAAAATTTGAAAAACCTAAATCACTTATTTCAAAGTTGGTTTTGAGATTTTTTTTGATATTGTCAACTCTCTGTTTATCACTTTCTGTGATGATCATGTCGTCCACATAGAGAAGAAGAATGATTATTCCTGTATTAGATTTCTTAGTAAACAAAGTTGTGTCATTAAGATAAAATTGAAAGCCAAAATCAAGCATAACCTTACTGAATTTATCATACAAAGCCTTAGGGGCTTGCTTAAGACCATATAAGGCTTTATGTAACCGAAGAGTTTTTCTTTGAGGAATTTCTATGCCAGGAGATGGTTTCATATAAACTTCTTCAGTTAGTCTTTCATTGAGAAATGTATTCTTGACATCCATTTGAAAGATATGCCATTTCTTTATGAAGGCAAGGGCTATTAGAGTTCTTACGGTGGTCATTCTAGCAACTGGTGCAAAGGTTTCTTCGTAGTCTATTTCATATTTTTGATAATAGCCTTTGGCGACTAGTCGAGCTTTAAAGCGTTCAAGCATGCCATCACTCTTAGTTTTAACTTTGTATACCCATCGATATTCTATGGGCTTTTTCCCAGGTGGAATATCTTGAATAGTTCACGTGTTTGCCTTTTCCAAGGCATTTAACTCAGCTGTCATAGCTTCGACCCATTTTGAATGTTATTTTGCTGGATTATAGTTTGAAGGTTCTATATAAGAGTGCAATAGGGCAATATATGCTTGATGTTTTGGTGAAAAAGATTTGTAGGCTACAATTTTTTTGGGTACTCTTGACACCCTAGATGATTTTCTAGTTTCTATTTGATCCTGTGCTTTAATATATTTTTCTAGAGCATAAGGTTGCTCTAGATTTTCTCGCCTAAAGTATTGAATGCAATCTGGATGAGATGTTTCAACGTTGATTATACTATTTTGATCTTCTTGATCAACTTCTTCATTAATTTTTTGAACTAAGTCCAACAAGGAGTATTCATCAACCTCTCTAGGGTTTTTAGTTTCAAAGAAACTTTTGTTTTCTAAAAAGATACATTTCGTGACACATATAACTTCCTAGTTCTGAGATCAAGGCATCTATAGCCTTTTTTATTGCTTGCATAACCAAGGAATGCACAAGGAATGACCCGAGGGGAAAACTTATCATTTTTGTTGGAGAAAACAAAACATTTGCAACCAAATACTCTTAATCGTGAATAATCTGGGATTTGATTGAAAAGTTTTTCAACAGGTAATATATTTTTCAACAAAGATGATGGCATCCTATTAATGAGATATACTGCGGTTAGCGTAGCTTCGGCCCAAATTTTTTTAGGAACTTGATGAGTAATGAGCAGAGTTCTTGTTGTTTCTATAATGTGTCTATGTTTTCGTTCTGCTAAACCATTTTGCTGTGGAGTATATGAACATGACTTTGATGTAAAATACCATGTAGATTTAAATAATCGCTAAATTCTTTTGACAAAAACTCTTCTCCTGAATCAGTGCAAAAGATAGAGATATCATTCTTGAATTGATTCTTAACTAACTTATGAAATATTTGAAAGTAAAAAAATACTTCGGATTTATTTTTGAGAAAGTAAATCCAAGTATGCCTTGTAAAATCATCTACAAAAATGACATAATAGGAAAAAAACCCTTCAGACATAACTGGTGCAGGACCCCATACATCTGAATGCACTAACTCAAAAGGCCGAGATGAAACAAAATTTCTTTCTTGAAAAGGTAATCTCTTCATTTTTCCCAAAATACATTCTTCACACTTAAATGTTTCAGATTTACAAAAAATTTTCATATTTGGAAACATATGAAGCTTGAATATGCTAGGATGACCAAGTCTCCTATGCTATATATTCAAGTTCATTTTTTGAACATTACAACAAAATGTATTCTTGGGAATTTTCAAAAAAATCATGTAGTATAAGCCTCCTTCTTTATGGCTTTTCCCAATCAGCTTCCCTGATTGGTGATCCTGCACTTGACAACCACGAGAGGAGAAGGAAACATTATATCCATGGTTAGATAGTTGAGAAACAGACAAGAGTTTGAGATTTAATTTGAGAATATATCTAATTTGTGGAATATAAAATCCTTTTAAGTTTTGAGAAACTTTTTCAAAATTCCTTATTGCTTTGATTTCTAGTGATGTTCCATCGACAGTAAAAACATTGGATCCTTTTGAGTTATGACATTCGGATAATATTTCAATATTTGGAGTCATGTGAAAAGAAGCGCCTAAGTTAAGAAGCCATAGAGTTTTACCTGGATCGGAGGTGCTCACGGAAGAGACTGTGGCTCTTTTAGATGAAGATGCTCCCTTGAGTAGAGGTCCAAGTGTTTCCACCAATTGAGCGAGAGATATACTTTCAATGTATTTTTTACTAGATTTTTGTGGTGGTCCGACGGATGCAACTTTTTTCTCATAAGGCCTATTTAGTTTTGGACAGTGTGTTTTCACATGTTCAGGTTCACGACAATAGTAGCAAATGATTTTTTTTATCAAAATCATCATTTCCTCTTCCATAGTTGGGAGGTTTGTAAGTCCGGATAAAGTTACAGGTTTTGAGACTTCTAGAACTGAGTCGTCATCGCCTTTAGCAATTCTACTTTTTAGTCTATTATCTTCCATACTCAATTTCTCTATTGTATCTTTAATTGAAGGTACTTTTCCACGATAGAGAATAATAGACTTAGTGGATTCAAATTCTGATCTTAATCCACTAATAAAATGAAAAAAATGCTCTGTATTGATTTGGTTTTGTTGAAGTTCAATATCTTGTGGACAATGCTACTTTGGCTCAAGAAGAGCTAATTCTTCTCACAACTTCGACAAGCCATTATAATATTCCCTAATGCTCTTGTCTCCTTGAACCATGTTTCTTACTTTAATTTAAAGATTGCACACATGTGCAATATTCTTAAGGAAATACATTCTCTTGTGATAGTCCCATGCTTTATTTGCATGCTCAATTTTTGCTAAACTTGAGCATTTCTTTATATCAACACTCGAGATAAGCCATGACATGATCTTGACATGTCCCATACGCCATTCTTTTCACTTTTCTCGTAAGTGGATATGGCCTTAACTCTTTCTACTTCCGTGAGAGGTATTTCTCTTTCCCCCTTATCCTTTGTAAGAATTAGAGTAGGTTCCTCAACGGTTCCATCTACTAATCCTCACAAACCCTTCCCCCATATAAGATGCTTCATACTAGAAGCCCATGTGACATAGTTGAAATCATTTAGTTTGATGAGCTTAATGGTGATATTATCATTGTCATCCATTTTACATGTTTTGGGAAAAGAGGTAAGGGAAGAAAGAAAAAAGAAAAAAAGGATACTCTACTACAAATGGTGAGTATAAATATTTCTTCAAGCTTTTTACGCCTCCACACGATCACCACTTCAAGGGAAATTACTTTCTTGCAAGAAAACCGGTGGCACATTTTTCAATGCACCGATAGAACTTGCTTCAACCTTGCTTTGATACCATGAAAGAAAATAGAGCTTCAAACGGAACTCCAAAAGCAAGCTCACAAAAAGATCTCTTAATGAACACAACAGTTCACTCAATATACTCATAAAAAATACTCAAAAGAGTATATACACCAAAAGAAAAATATCTCATTCAAGTGGGGAAAATCCACACCAAAAAAACATACAAATACATGGGGTATTGCCCCATATTTATACAAGTTAGAGTGGAGCTTAGAGAGAGTCGTTGGACTCTCCAACGGCTCTAATAGAGCCGTTGGAGGGTCCAACGACTCTTTCTTTTGACTATGCTTTTTGACTTGGTCAAAAAACATAAGCTTAAAACAGTCCTAAAAGAAAAAGGATAAAACTAACCTATTGTAACTAGCTATCCTATTGTAACTAAACTAAAAAATAGAAGATTAAAATAAAAGATTACATAAGATGGGCTATTTATATATGAGATTGTTTGTGAAATTATAACTTCAGGGTTACCTTTATTATTAAGTCATAGGTCATATTCAAGTATCATTATCACACAGGATAACCCTCTCATGCCATCATGCATGATATCAACCGTTCATGCATTCTCGTATGACTAAAATAATTTATGGCATATGCATGACTTAAACTTATATGTCCTTATGCATGTACATGACATAATCATAATTACTTTCATGCATGATCCTATCATCTCATGATTTATGCTACACATTCTCTCATGTATAATTCATTTTTAACATGCTTTCATGTATGATATCAATTACAACGTGCCTTACGCATGATTTTTTTCACATATATTTCTATGCATGTATATAACTGTTTAGTTATACACTGCCGGTCCCAAGCCCGGATAAAGGAGGAGGGTTGCGGTAGGCCAGTGACAACCAACATAAAAACTTAGTCATACCCTATGAATATGAACCAATATGAGAATTTCGTTGGAGCGTTTCCTAATGAGTGACATGTTGTACTCTATAGGCCCGGAGGCAGTGATAAATGGACAAGGGTTGCTAGGTCGTCCCCCGGAAGCGACGCTTCACATCGGCGCCCAGGTGTGGTATCAAATAGGCAAGGGTTCCCTCACTTTGTTGGACGGGTGGGGGTAAATAAGTTATAGTCCAAGACCATAAAATTAGGTTAGCCACTTGGAACAAAGGGTCTTTAACTGGTAAGTTGGTAGAGTTAGTAGATGTTATGTGTAGGAGAAAGATTTATATTTTATGTCTACAAGAGAACAAATGGGTAGGTGAGAAAGCAAAAGTGATAGAACCTTGGGGATATAAGATTTGGTATACAAGAATGAATAAGAATAGGAATGGAGTAGGGATTGTTATGAGTCGTGAGTTTATAGATAATGTAGTTGAGGTCCATAAGAAGGGTGATAGAATTTTACTTATTAAATTAGTATTAGGTACATATATTATTAATATTATTAGTGTTTATGCACCTCAAGTAGGTTTAGATGATTCCATTAAACGTCAATTTTGGGAAGATTTAGATGGAGTAGTACAAGGGATATCTTATGGAGAAAAGCTTTTCATCAGCGGTGACCTTAATGGACATGTAGACATTAGTAGGGATGGATTTGAGAGTATCCATGGAGGCTATGGTATAGGAGAAAGAAACAAAAGTGGAGAAAGGATTTTAGATTTTGGTTTATCCTATGATATGATCTTAGCAAACACTTGGTTTAGGAAGAGGGAGTCTCACCTAGTAACATTTAAAAGTGGGGTTAATACGAGTCAGATAGTTTTTTTCCTACTTAGAAAGAGAGATAGGGGTTGTTGTATCGATTGTAAGGTTATACCGGGAGAAAGTGTAGCTACACAACATAGAGTCTTAATTTTAGATCTTAGAATTAGACAATGCCGCAAAAGTGATCGATATAGGATAGATCCTAGAATTAAGTGGTGGGCATTGAAAGGAGCTAAACAAGGAATGTTTGTAGAGCAGGTAGTTAAGGAAGCTGATTGGTGTCTCGAGGAGGATTCAAAATCAATGTGGAATAAGATAGCGGGTGGCATGAGAAAGGTGACTAAGGTGGTATTGGGTGAGTCTAAAGGTGGTGCACCGCTAAGTAAGGATACATCATGATGGAACGAGGATGTCAAATTAGCTATTAAGGTTAAAAGAGAGTGCTATAGAAATCTAAGTAAGAGTCGTGATAATGAGAATTTGGAGAAGTATATGATAACAAAGAAGGAAGCTAAAAAAGTAGTTCGAAACGCGAGGGATAAGGTATATAAGGAGGTTTATGACAAGTTAGATACCAAAGAGGACGAGAAGGATATTTATAGGCTTGCAAAGATGAGAGATAAGAAATCGAAGGATCTGGGTATGGTTAGATGTATCAAAGATGAAACACAAAGGGTTTTAGTCAAAGATGAGGAGATTAAGGAGAGATGGAAAGATTATTTTGATAAGCTATTTAATGGAAGTCATGCTCAGGATCTTGGAGACTTCTCTATTCCTTTTCATGAGATGAATCGTGACTTCATGCGCAAGATTCAAAAGAAAGAAATTGCAGACTCTTTGAAGAAAATGAAATCAAGAAAGGCAGTTGGCCCAGATGGTATAACTATCGAGGCTTAGAAATGCTTGGGAGAGAAAGGTTTAGAATGGTTGACAAATCTTTTTAACAAGATTTGGCAGACAAATAAGATGCCTAATGAGTGGAGGAAGAGTACTTTGGTACCTCTATATAAGAATAAGGGTGATATACAAGATTGCACAAACTATCATGGTATAAAACTCATGAGTCATACTATAAAACTTTTAGAGAGGGTGATTGAGTCTAGGTTGAGGAAGGTTGTCATGATATCGGAGAATCAATTTGGTTTTATGCCTAAAAGATCAACTATGGAAGCTATACATCTTCTTAGATAACTTATTGAGAGAAATAGACAGAGGAACAAAGATTTGCATATGGTTTTTATTGATTTGAAAAAGGCATACGATAGAGTACCTAGGGATGTTCTCTAGTAGACAATGATGAAGAAAGGTGTTTCTCTCAAGTACATTAGTATAATTAAAGATATGTATGAAGGAGTAGTAACCAATGTCCACACTTGTGGAGGGGTGACAACCAATTTTCCTATAACGGTTGGGTTACATCAAGGATTTGTTTTAAGCCCTTTCCTATTTGCTATAGTGATGGATGAGCTTACGAGATCAATTCAAGAAAATGTGTCGTGGTGTATGTTGTTTGCTGATGATATTGTTTTGATTGATGAGTCTAGAGCTGGGGTTAATGCTAAGTTAGAATTATGGAGACAGACATTGAAAGCAAGAGGTTTTAAGTTGAGTAAGAGTAAGACAGAATATATGGAATGTCGGTTTAGTAAGCAACGAAGTAGTGATGGGAGTGTAGTGAAGCTTGGTGAGCAAGAAATATCGGTGGATGATTGTTTCAAATATTTGGGATCTATCATTCAAAAGTATGGAGAAATTGATGGAGATGTAAATCATAGGATAAAGGTTGGGTGGATGAAATGGAAGAGTGCAACTGGAGTGTTGTGCGATCGTAGAATGCCATTGCTGTTGAAGGAAAAGTTTTATAGGACGACTATTAGGCCCGTCTTACTATATGGTATGGAATGTTGGGCTGTCAAGAGACATCATATTCAAAAAATGAGTGTAGCTGAGATGCGTATGTTTAGATGGATGTGTGGAAATACAATAAAAAATAAGATTCGGAACAAGGAGATATGTAAGAAGGTAGGCGTTGCACCCATTGAAAATAAGATGAGAGAGAATCGTTTACAGTGGTTTGGACATATTCGGCGAAGGCCTTAATGATGCTCCAGTTAGAAGGATGGAGAAATGAAAAAATATATTAGTTAAAAGAGGTCGGGGTAGGCCTAGGAAGACATGGATGGAGATGATAGGAAAGGATATGAATGCTTTCAACCTCGCCGAGGACATGGCATTGAATAGAAATGATTGGAGGAGAAGGATTCATGTGGAAGACCCTGAATGATTTTCTTTTTTGGTTCATATCGCCGCCCCCAATTGTTTTGGGATGAAGGCGTAGTTGTTGTTGTATTTCTATGCATGAACATGTCATAGAAGATTTAAATTTTTTCATACTTAATATGCCACATCATAATTCAACACATAAACCTGATACATGTTAGAACGCATTCGCATTCTCAATATGATTCATTTATTTCAAGACATCCATTCAAAATTTTTATTTTATATACGTGACATGCTTTACCAATTTATTACATCATACAAGCATTTACATTAGACATATCAATCACAATCAATCATGCAACACTCATTTCACATAATGCTTGCTCAAACATTTACCTGCAGCAAACACACTCCATATTCTGCTATCTAAAATCATTATGAGCATGATCTCTGAACTACAACAATAAAATCACTTTTATTCTCATACATTCAAATTATGCTCAGCATGATCTCCGAACTACAATCACAACAGTCTTAGATATCCACAACTAAGTGGTGTGTGTGAGTAGAAAAGTGTTGCATATAAAAAAAATAAATCTATTGTATAATGCATTTGCACCACATACCTACCACGGGTAAATACCCGATTTGCAAGTTACATTAATTTCAATGTGTATGGCTTTTTTAGCCGTAAGTGATACTTAGCATTAAGTATCATTTATTTTCTCATCTTCGTACCTGCAACTCAATTGGCATAGTACAATATATATACCTCTAAGCATTGTTTACTGTTACAACTAAACTATTGATTTCATCTAAGTACATTCCATTTGGCACGTGCACATGCGAAGACCGTATTAGTGATGTGCTTGTTAACATGGTTAACTACGCACTTTCACGTACTCTCAAGTGCATGTTTATAACGCAAACTACGAAGTTAAAAGTCTTTCTATAGCATGTATAAAACCTATTTCGAAACAAAGTTTCAAACATGCATATCCAGTCTTTGAAGACCCTTTTTGAAACCATGTTCACAAACTACATTAAAAAACTGAGATTCGATCTCACTTAGACATTTTACCGAACACTTCGCGTGTGGCAAAATTTTCAAGACATTCTCAAACTTTGGCATTATGCAACATGCTTAACAATGTTAATACACTACACTAATCATGCTAATGACAAAATAAACAAAATTGCTAATTTAATTCATGCAAGACCATCTAATTAGGCAATTTTAACTTGAGTTACTAAATTTGTACTAGCTATGATTCTTACTCAATATAGTACTGAAATACATTAGATTAATACCAAACAACAAGAATTTACATTCTACAAATTTAGTTTAGGGATCCTACCTTTGCGATGCGATGAAAAAGGTAGCGGAATTCGAAAACAAAGAAGTCCCGCTAAAACTGCAACAGATTTGCCGCATAGGAAAAACACCAAATACATGGTGTGTGACATGCAACACCAAGCGAAAATACCAAAATATGGTCAGTTGGGTGTTCTTTCATAGTAGGAGAGTGCTACAGTGTTGCACACATAACGATAAATTTATCGGAATACGCTTTCGCATATCTGCGACAACATTTGCAATGTAAATCTATAATCCGATTAGCGAAAACCATGAAACAACAAACTAAAGAGTCCAAAACCAGATTAGACAGCTGTGCGGAGCATCTCTACGGGTCTGCACAATGTCCAAGGCACCGCCCCATCAATGGCACGAAAATTGAGGCACCCGCTTTCAAGGAAAAAATTATATTCCCTTAGAAATCCAATCCAAAACAAGGAAAACACAAAAAGATATTGGCTAAGAGAAAGATACACTTGTTGCCATGGCGGACAAAGTGTTGATAGCAGCCTAGCACAATTCCCAATGCTGGGAATTGGGCATGCAAAACGAGAAAATCAAGATAGATGAAAAAATTCGACAAAGATCACTCTGATTCGAAAGAAGTACGAACACCATAGGGATGGGAATTACTTACCTAGTCCACGGGAGTGACGAAAATGAGTCTACCTTGTTGGGCACGGATCCCAGTGAAGGGAAACACGGCAAAAAAAAATAAGGAACCCTTGTCCAGCTGGTACACCCACACCTAATGAAGGAAGAACCCATTATCAAAGAGGAAGGAAAAAAAAGATCTGTCTTGGCTGCATCTTGCAGACAGACTAAGGCAAAAAACTAATAAAATCGAGAATTCGGTTTGTAAAGCAAAGTACACCATGCTTGCATTTGCAAACAATGGCTTTTAAAGCAAATCTAATTATGCCAAAAGAAAACTGATGGCATGCAAACACACAGTAGGCCATACATCTTTCCCGCATACCAATCTACATTTGTTTTTTTGCCAGAATCTAGCAAAACAATGGCAACACTGTAGAACGAAGGAGTGTCTGAAACCATGCCACCCACATCGCCCTCAAGAAAAATTACATTTCCCAACGGAGTGGTTGCCTCGTCAACACCAAGGATTGCCATCAAACTTCGTTGGAGGATACCATCTTGTTCTCGAAAGAACAAGATGAACTTCCTGAGATGGGGATTTCTGTCGAAACGTCGACAAAAACCACACGGATAGTGAAAGAGAGAGAAGGGGATACTATATGGTAATAGAGGACTCACTCGAGGGTTCTTCGTATGCTTCCTAATCGGGTTTCTCTTGCAACTTCAGAAAAGTTGCATCGCACGATCCCGATGAAAAGGAGGGTTCAACAGCCCCCTTCAGGTTGCAAGATGCCGCTCTTGACACTGAGGAAGACAAGGAAGCAGAGGGACATCACAAGACAGGGTAAAATGGCTGGAAGCCGAGGGTAGGCTGGAAAACACGAGCAGGTCGGGTCTGGTGTGGTGGCGGCGGTGTGCGATGGTGCTCGTGGAGTCCCAAGGAAGGAGAGGGCGGCGAGAATAGGTGAGGAAGAAGGGAGGGCTTCGATAGATTGGGGTTTCCACTGGGTGAGAAAAAGGGAAAAAGTGAAGAGAAGGGGGTCGGGTGCCCTAGTGGGCCCCACCCAGCCCCTCTTAGGCGCAACATGCAAACAGGGTGCTATTTGGATCCGGTTTACATCCAACTACACTGATTTCTCAAAACTAAAAAAAAAATTAAACTTAATTAATTAATAATAGTTATTTTTAGACAAAATTTGTTTTAAAACAAAGCCATGATAAAAAAATTAGTATATAATACTTATTTTATTGTGTAAAATCCTTAAAATTTTAGGTTCGGATAGATCCATTTGGGTCCAACCCGCGTGAAGTTCGGGTCCATTATAAAATTCTCAATTTTTTTTCAATTTAGTTCCTCACATTTTATTCACATTACTTACTCATCTAATTTTAAATAGTTCAAGGTTTTGGTATTTTCTAAAATAGTAATTTATTGATTAGAGTATTTCTCGTAAATTATTTTATGATCAAAATACCCTTTTTTAACCAATTTTTTTTCGAAAACCATTACAATGTGTCTTGTTAAGTTCAAAAACCTAGATGAGTTGTGACTCACTAAAATAATAATTTAAATAATTTAATCAATATTTTGTCTGAAATAATACTTGAAATTGAAATGAAATGGGGATCTTCGAAACACGAGCTTTGATTAACAAGAGCAAGTGTCAAGAATGACACTAAAGCATAACCCTTAAAAAGGGTATAACTGGAAACAAAATAAAAATAAAAATGTATTCTTTATTGATATGAAAAACCAATTGCTTAAGAAGCATTGGAGTGAAATACAAGAGGGGCTGCACCCCTTTATATACACAGCTGAAAGAGGACTCAATAGAGCTGTTGGGCACAGTCCAACAGCTCTATTTAGAGCTGTTGGAATGTGTCAGTCCAACAGCTCTATTAAGAGCTGTTGGACTGTGTCAGTCCAACAGCTCTATTGCTAGTCAAGTCTGGACAGGACTTGACTAGCAACAGTCATTCTAGTTCAAACTGAACTAGATGACATAAAGACAAAAAATAAAAATAAAGGAAAAAAATACAGAAAAGAAAGAAATTAAAAATGTATTTATATATATATATATAATAATATAATATTATTATATATACATATATGTACAGTTTTACATTTTAACACTCCCCCTCAAACTTACGGTACAATGAGCGAAAGTTTGTCTAAGAGAAAGTGAAATTGGGGAGCAGCGAGAGGCTTTGTAAAGAGGTCTGCTAACTGATATTCTGAAGTGACATATGGCAGATCAATTATCCCGTGTAAATATTCCTCTCTGACATAGTGACAATCCATTTCGATGTGTTTGGTGCGTTCGTGGAATGTTCTGTTACTGGCAATGTAGATCGCACTTTTGTTGTCACAACACATTTGTGAAGCCTTTGTTGCTTCAACTCTCATGTCAGCAAGCAGTCGTCGGAGCCAAACTACTTCCATGGTCGTGGTTGCCATGGCTCTGTATTCAGCTTCGGTGGATGAGAGAGATACCTTCTGCTGCTTTTTACACCTCCACGAGATTAATGATTCCTCTAAAAAGACACAAAAGCCAGTGGTTGAGTGTCTGTTATTGGGATCACCTCCCCAATCAGCATCAGTATATGCAATTAAATCAAGAGAAGAGGAGGAAGATAAGAAAAGTCCTCGTGAAAGAGAGGACTTGATGTATCTGATAATACGCATGACTGCTCCCATATGAACAGAAGTAGGAGCATGTTGAAATTGACTTGCTGTATGAACAGCATGTGCTATATCTGGTCTGGTAATGGATAGATAGGAAAGTGCCCCGACAAGCTGTCTGTAAGGAGTAGGGTCTGCAAGAAGTTCTCCATCATCAATCTTCATTTTAACATTAACAACTTCTGGAGTGTCAACTTTCTTATCATCAGTAATACCAGACCTGAAAACAATATCAAAAGCAAATTTAGTCTGAGATAATAAATATCCTCTAGGAGAATAAACAACTTCAATGCCTAAAAAATATCTCAACAAGCCCAAATCAGTCATTTCAAAATAAGATTTAAGAAGTGTTTTGATTGTTTCAACTCCCTGTTTATCGCTTCCGGTGATGATCATATCATTCACATAGAGAAGAAGCACAATGATCCCTGCATCAGAATTCTTAATAAACAAAGCACTGTCAGTTAAACAGAATTGAAAACCAATATCAATCATAACACGACTAAACCTATCATACCAAGCTTTTGGTGCTTGTTTAAGTCCATAAAGAGCTTTTTCTAAGCGAAGGACTTTACTCTTAGGAATACTTAGACCAGGAGGGGGTTCCATATATACTTCTTCAACTAGCTTTCCATTTAAAAAAGCATTTTTGACATCCATTTGAAAAATAGACCATTTTTTGATAGTAGCTAAGGCAATTAAGGTTCGGACAGTAGTCATACGAGCCACCGGAGCAAAGGTTTCTTCATAATCAATCCCATATTCTTGGGCATAACCTTTGGCTACTAAACGGGCTTTATATCTTTCAATAGTACCATCACTCTTGGTTTTAATTTTATAAACCCATCGACATCCTATAGTTTTCTTCCCTGGAGGAAGATCTTGAATATTCCATGTAGAAGCCTTTTCAAGTGCATCTAATTCAACTTTCATGGCTTCTATCCATTTGATATCATTTTTTGCTTGAAAATATGTGGATGGTTCTTCATATGAGTGAATTAATGCAATAACTGCCCTATATGTGGGTGAGAAAGACTCGTATGATACAAACTTTTCTGGAGGCCTCGAGATTCGGGATGATTGTCTAGTTGGAATGTTAGAATATTTCTCAAGTGCACATGGAGTATTAGACTCTTGTCGCCTGGAATATTGAATACTAGTATCTCTATGAACTTCTTCATTTTCAACATTAAGATCAATAATTCTTGGATCATCATCAAAGTTACAATCAAGGTCATATTCATCAGATGTTGATGTTAGATCTAGCAAAAAAGAGTACTCAGTGACGTCTTTTAATTTTCTAAAATCAAAGAAGCTCTCCTTTTCAAGAAATGAAACATTTCTAGACACATATAGTTTATTATTTTTGAAGTCAAAACATCTATAACCTTTCTGGTTTTCAGCATATCCTAAAAAGGCACAGGGAATCGCACGAGGGGAAAGTTTATCATTTTTGTCAGTAAATATGAAACATTTGCACCCAAATATTCTTAATCTAGAGTAGTCTGGAGAAATGTTCATAAGTTTTTCAATGGGAGTGATATTTTGTAACGAAGAAGATGGCATCCTATTAATGAGATAGGTGGCAGTTAAGGCAGCTTCTGCCCAAAAGTCTTTAGGGACTTGATTTGCTATTAATAAAGTTCTAGTGGTTTCTATAATATGGCGATGTTTTCGTTCTGCCAGTCCATTTTGTTGAGGTGTATAAGGACAAGATCTTTGATGTGTGATGCCATGCAATTTAAGATAATTTTGAAAATCTGTGGATAAAAACTCTCCCCCTGAATCTGTGCGAAAAATAGTAATATCATTTTGAAATTTGTTTTTAACCGTATTATGAAAAGTTTGAAAGTATGAAAATACTTCAGACTTATGTTTGAGAAAGTACATCCACGTATGTCGGGAGAAATCATCGACAAAAATAACATAATAAACAAATCCTCCTTTAGAAATTACTGGTGCAGGACCCCAAACATCCGAGTGTATTAATTCAAGTGGTCTTGAAGAGAAAAAGGTTCTGTTCTGAAATGGTAATCTTTTCATTTTGCCGAGAATACAATCTTTACAATCAAATGATTCAGAGTTACAAAATTTCCCTAGATTTGGAAAATGTTGGATTTTGGCTATATGTGGGTGACCAAGTCTCTTATGCCACAGTTCCAACTCTATTTTTTGAATATTATAACAAAAAGCTTTCTTCGGCATTTCCAAAAAATCCATGTAATAGAGTCCTCCTTCTCTATGGCCTTCCCCAATCAGCTTGCCTGACTGGCGATCCTGTACCCAACAACCATGAGAAGAAAAAGAAATATTACACCCATAATCAGAAATTTGAGATACAGATAAAAGATTTAAATTTAATTTTGGAACATGTCTAATTTCTGGAATAAAAAATTTTTTTGTTTTATAAATTTTTTCAAAATCTCCTATTCCTTCTATTTCAAGAGAAGTCCCATCAGCAGTAAAGACCTTTGACACACTTGTTTTATTTTTAACACATTTGGATAGACTTTGATTATTTGGGGTCATATGAAAAGATGCACCAGAGTCAAGAAGCCAAGAAATTTTACCTAAATCAGAAAAAGATGAGGCTGCTGCGCCGGTTGAAGCTTCAGATGAGGAAGAGGCACCTTTGATGAGAGGCGGAAGGATTTCCATTAGTTGGGCCAGGGAAACTGGTGCATCCTGATCTTTAGGCTCCGATCCAGCAATTGCAGCTCTTTTTTCTCTCAGCTCCTTAAGTTTGGGACATTGTGGCCTGTAGTGTCCCGGTTCATGACAGTGATGACAAATAACTTTCTTCTTATCATAGTCACCATTTTGTCGGTTAAAGTGAGGAGGCCTATATGATCGAACATGATTCCCTGGTCTAGACACGGCTAAAACGGAATCATCTTCAATTTTTAAAGAACCTTTCCGGAGACGATTTTCTTCCATTGTTAACTCTTCAATAGTTTCAACAATAGAAGGAATTTTTCCTCGGTGAAGTAGGGCTGATTTAGTGCCTTCAAATTCCGGCCTTAATCCAGTTATAAACTGGTAAAAATGTTCAACATCGAGTTGTTTCTGACGAAGCTCGATGTCTTCGGCACAATGCCACTTTGGTTCTAAAAGGGAAAGTTCTTCCCAAAGTTCGGACAACCCATTGTAATATTCACGAATAGTTTTGTCTCCTTGTGTCATCATTCGAACTTTTTCTTGGAGGTTGCACACGTGTGCAATATCTTTAAGGGAATACATATTCTTAAGGTATTCCCATGCCTTATCGGCATGATCAAATTTGGCAAGACTTGAGCATTTTTTAATGTAAAAGCTATTGATAAGCCATGACATTATCTTCGCATGAGATATTCTCCATTCTTTCCATTTCTTCTCGTATGAGGCAATAGCCTTGATTTTCTCTTCTTCCGATAGAGGGACGTCTTTATCTCCCTCCTTTTTAGTAAGAGATAGCTTAGGTTCCGAATCGGAACCATCCACAATCCCCCATAAGCCTTTTCCCCATATATGGTGCTTCATGATTGAAGCCCATGTTACATAGTTCGTATCGCTTAGTTTCATAGGCATGATGGTGACTTTATCATTGTCATCCATCGATTACAAGGAGAGAAAGAATAGGGATAGAAGAGAAACAAGAAGGAAAATGAGAAAGAAAAAAAAAAAAAAACAATACAACAAGATGTGAAATCTTCTCCAATGAAGTGATAAAACACTTCTCTTCAAGTGGCGAACACTTTTGCAAACGGGCACGGAAACCGAGGCAGCTTTTCCTCAAGATTTAGTACTTCCGCGGCTCTGATACCATGAAATGAAATGGGGATCTTCGAAACACGAGCTTTGATTAACAAGAGCAAGTGTCAAGAATGACACTAAAGCATAACCCTTAAAAAGGGTATAACTGGAAACAAAATAAAAATAAAAATGTATTCTTTATTGATATGAAAAACCAATTGCTTAAGAAGCATTGGAGTGAAATACAAGAGGGGCTGCACCCCTTTATATACACAGCTGAAAGAGGACTCAATAGAGCTGTTGGGCACAGTCCAACAGCTCTATTTAGAGCTGTTGGAATGTGTCAGTCCAACAGCTCTATTGCTAGTCAAGTCTGGACAGGACTTGACTAGCAACAGTCATTCTAGTTCAAACTGAACTAGATGACATAAAGACAAAAAATAAAAATAAAGGAAAAAAAATACAGAAAAGAAAGAAATTAAAAATGTATTTATATATATATATATAATAATATAATATTATTATATATACATATATGTACAGTTTTACATTTTAACAGAAATGACTATTTTACCATTATTGGCTAGAATTGGGTAATTTAGCTTGTATAATACCAATACTTGCAAATAAAAATAAGAATACATCTCTAATTCATCAATAAGTTGAATTCTTTATTTATTTATAATCTAAAAAATCTACAGGTTTTACATTTACACTTGAAGGCATTATAAGAAGATGAGTTCTTTAATCAACACCGAACGAAACTTCAAATGGCTTCAACCAAAATACCAAAGATCAACACTCACAAGAACCATAAGGGTTCATACAACAATAACCAAAAAAGGGTATGCAAAAAGAGAAGGAAAAATATATATATTAAGAGGGTAAAACACCCTTGAAATTCATACATTATGAGGGGGCTTTTGCCCCATATTTATACACATTGAATGAGAGAGGAGAGGGAGTCATTGGGCTTATTTAGAGCCATTGGGAGTCTAACGACTCTCTTGCTTTTTGACTAGTCAATGCTTGACTTAGTCAAAAATCCCAAAAATAGTCGAAAAAAGAAACGAAAAAAGAAGAAAAAGTAAAAAACTAATTCTTACTAGACTAATCCTATTATAACTATATTTTACATATAATTTAACACTCCCCCTCAAACTTACGGTTGGATAACCAAAAGTTTGTCTAAGAGAAAGTGAAACCGAGGAGCAGCGAGATGTTTGGTAAAAAAATCTGCCAATTGATATTCCGAAGAAACATAGGGAAGATCAATGATGCCATATAGAAATTTCTCTCGTATGTAGTGATAATCCATATCGATATGCTTGGTTCGTTCATGGAATGTTCGGTTGCTGGCAATGTAAATTGAACTTTTGTTGTCACAATATAATTGTGACGCTTTTGTACTCTCAACACCCATGTCATGAAGCAGTCGCCTGAGCCAGACTACTTCCATAGTGATTGTCACCATGGCTTTGTACTCAGCTTCGGTTGACGACAGAAAGACCTTTTACTGAAATCAATGATTCACCTAAAAATACACAGAAGCCAGTAGTTGAGTGTCGATCATTGGGATCACTTCCCCAATCTGCATCAGTATAAGCAGTTAAATCTAAGGAAGAAGAAGCATACAAGAAAAGTCCTCGAAAAATAGAAGTTTTAATATATCTAATAATGCGTAGAACAACTTTCATATAGACAGTGGTAGGAGCATGCTGAAATTGGCTTATTGTATGAACGACATGCGCGATGTCAAGTCTTGTAATGGAGAGATAAGACAGCGTCCCGACAAGTTGTCTGCAAGGTGTTGAATTTTCAAGTGATTCCTCATCATCAATCTTTATTTTTATAATTACAATTTCGGGAGTATCAACCTGTCGTTTATCTGAGATACCAGATCTGTCAACAATATCTAAAGCGAATTTAGATTGAGTTAGTAAATAACTTCTAGGAGAATAAACAACTTCTATTCCAAAGAAAATTTTTAGAAAACCCAAGTCACTCATTTCAAAGTGTGTTTTGAGAAACTTTTTAATATTGTCAACTCTCTATTTATCACTTTCAGTGACGATCATGTCGTCTACATAGAGGAGAATAATAATAATACCTGCATCAGAATTCTTAACAAACAAAGCAGTGTCACTAAGACAAGATTGAAAACCAAAATCAAGCATAACTTGTCTAAACTTATCATACCAAGCCTTTGGGGCTTGCTTAAGTCCATACAAAGCTTTATTTAAGCGAAGGGTTTTTCCTTTAAGAATGTTGATGCTAAGTGGTGGGTTCATGTATACTTTTTCGGCTAAGCTTCTATTTATAAATGCATTTTTTACATCCATTTGGTATATATACCACTTTTTTACTGAGGCAAGGGCTATTAGGATCCTTACTTTAGTCATTCTAGCAACTGGGGCGAAAGTCTCTTTATAGTCTATTCCATATTCTTGGGAATAGCCTTTGACAACTAATCAAGCTTTAAACCGCTCAAGAGTGTCATCACTCTTACTTTTAACTTTGTATACCCATCGACACCCTATAAGCTTTTTGTCTGGTGGAATATCTTGAATAGTCCAGGTGTTTGCTTTTTCTAAGACTTTAAGTTCTGTTGTCATAGCCTTGGCCCATTCAGGTTGATCTTTTGCTTCAGCATAGTTGGAGGGCTTTTTGTAGGAGTGAATCAAGGCAATGTAGGCTTTATATTTTGCTGTAAAAGACTCATATGACATAAATTTTCTGGGAGCTTTTGACACTCTAGATGACTTTATAGTTGATATTTGTTTATGCTCTTTAATATATTTTTCTAAAGCACATGGTTTCTCTAAACTTTCCCGCCTTGAATATTGAATACAACTTTGATCATTACTAAATGATTCTGTATTTATCAGATCATTTTGCTCATCTTGACTTTCATCAATGTCACCTTCATCAATCTTTGGGACCAAGTCCAACAAAAAAGAGTACTTATCTATTTTTGTAGGTTTTCACTAAAAAACTTTTTTTTTAGGAAAGGCACATTTCTTGATATATATAATTGTTAGAAATCATGGGTTCTGTCATTCAATCACAAGAACGAATAAAGAATAGAGAGAGAGAACGTGGTGGCTGCAAAAAACCCCAAATTAGGGTCTGCGGTATCTGGCTTATCATTATATATAGGCTGATACAAATATTAGGGTACGAAAATACTCATTACACATCAAGCAAAATTACAATAGGCCATTAATGAACATATGACTAAATAAACTCGAGTTGGGTCTGGATTCGAGATCCAAACCCAGTCATAAATGATGACTCCTTTTCATCCCTCAAGTTGTATATGGTTTTGAACCATGAACAACTTGCCTTTTAACATCCAAAACCGGTCCTTGATAAGCCCTTTTGTAAACAAGTTAGCAACTTGATCAGCAGTTCGAACAAATTTGGGTTCAATTTCCTTCTCTTCGACCTTCTATCTTACAAAATGTTGATCAATTTCAATATGCTTGGCACAACTGTGATAGATAGGATTAAACGACATATTGATGGCACTCTGATTGTCACATAAGAGAATACATCTAGATATGGATTCTCCTACTTCTGTCAACAGGTGTCGAATCCATGTTACTTCGACTGTAGCAACTGCCATTGATTTATATTCAGCTTCTGTGCTGGACCTGGCAATGACTGTTTCCTGTTGCTCCATGAGACAAGATTTAGGCCAATGAAAACACAGTATCCTGAGACTGACCTGCGCTCATCTGGATTTCTTGCCCAGTCTGCAATATCAAAGAATGCATTTAACAACTTTCATATGCCCAATATATGGTTCATACATAAACTGAGATACCCGATTGACTGAATAGACAATATCAGGGCGAGTGAAGGTGAGATATTGAAGCATCCCTACTATCCTACGATACCCTATATGGTCCTCATACAAATCTCCATCTTGGGAGCTGAGTTTCTGATGAAGTACACTGGGTGTGCTTAGAGGCTTGCAATCTTTCATACCTGCCTTGCTGAGAACATCAATGATGTACTTATGTTGGGTGAGTGTCATGCCTTCAGTAGTCTTGTCGACTTCTACTCCAAGAAAATAAAGCAATTTACCAAGATTCTTCATCTGGAACCTGTGGTTCAGGAGTTCTTGACCTGCTCAATATGTTCATTAGAGTTACCTGTAATGATAATGTCATCTACATATATCAATAATAGGGTAACTGTATCTTTGCATTTGAATATGAAAAGAGAATAATCAAGAAGAGACCAATTAAAGTCATATTTCTCTACTTCAAGGGAAAAATTGTCAAACCAAGATCGAGATGCCTGCTTCAAACCATATATTGCTCTCTTTAACCTGCACACATATTCTTTGGAGTTCCTTTCTGCGTACCCAGTGGGTTGTTCCATGTACACTTCTTCCTTTAGAGTTTCATGAATAAATGCATTTTTTACATCCAGTTGATTGATAGTCCACTGATGCTCAATAGCCAATGATAGTATGATGCAGATAGTTCTCATTTTCACAACCGGACTAAAGGTCTCATCATAGTCTTGTCCTTGCTCCTGTGTGAATCCCTTGGCAGCCAGTCTAACCTTATATCGCTCAATAGTACCATCCGGCTTATACTTTATTTTATACACCCACTTTGACCCAACTGAATTCCGATCATGTGGTTTCAGAACAATATCTCAAGCACCACATTCATGAAGGGCCTCCATTTCTTCATTCATAGCTTCAATCTATCTCTTAGAATTTATTGCTTGATAAAATGTTGTGGGTTGATCTTCCTTGCCTAAAGAGATTAAGAAGAGTTGGAAATCCATCGAGAAATTCTCATAACTAACTCACCTATCAATAGGATGTCGAGAGTGAGTAGATCTTTTGGGAGCAGAGGAATCAACAGAAGAAGAATTCATCTTCTGATCAGAGTTGGGGAGGGCCTCTTTATCACGTCGAGAGTAAACAATGCCTTTATACCTTTCGGGAGCCAAGAGTGGTTCTGAAATCACACTATCTTGAGCCTTTTGGGCAGCATCAGACATGTTTTCCTCATCTCTTTGATTACATTCTGAAGGACAAATATCATCAACGCTAGAAAAGAGATCAAAATTCAACCTGGGGTGATAAACTTCAATTTCAAGAGAAGTGTTAGCATTGTGGTCAAAATTTAATTCATCGAATACAACATTCCTGGATATTTTGATACGCTTACTCACAGGATCATAACATCTGTATCTTTTATAATCATAAACGTACCCCACAAATTTGTACTTCAAGGCCTTATCCTTAAACTTGTGCCGCATTGAACTATTAACATGAACATAACATACACACCCGAATACACGCAAATCATGATAACTTGGATGAACACCATGCAAAGAAAAATAGGGTGATTTGTTTTCCAAGATATTCATGGGCAATCAGTTTATGATATGGACCGCTGAATGAAAGGCCTCTGCCCAAAAAGTAACTAGAAGATTACTATCATGTATCATGCTCATGGCACTCTCTACAATATGGCGATGCTTATGTTCAGCAATTCCATTTTGTTGAGGTGTACGAGGGCAAGATACCCGCCTGCTTATTCCATTAGTCTGGACAAAAATTAATA
This sequence comes from Nuphar pumila, assembly GCF_984573655.1. Lineage (NCBI taxonomy): Eukaryota > Viridiplantae > Streptophyta > Magnoliopsida > Nymphaeales > Nymphaeaceae > Nuphar > Nuphar pumila. The sequence continues at coordinate 82,645,635 of NC_143254.1, read as the reverse complement.
GTCATTTGAAGAGAACTCACCCCCTCTATCACATTGGAAACAAAGGATATTATTAGAGAATTGATTTTGAACAAAAGAATGAAAATTCTAAAATAACTTGAAGGTTTCAAATTTATATTTCATAAAGAAGATCTATGTATACCGAGAGTAGCTATCAACAAAGATGAGATAATATCGAATGTCAAACATGGAAGGAACTAAAGCCGGACCCCAAACATCAGAATAGATAATTTCAAATGGTCTTGAAGCTCTTTTATTAATAGAATGAAAAGGGAGAACATGACTCTTACACTGAAGACAACTAGAACATTTTTTATCATTGACACATAAACTTAGACTTGACTTAGGAATAAGACTGCTTGAAACAAGCTTTTCAATAAAACGACTACTACAATGACCCACACGACCATGCCAAAGATTCAGCTCAATACATTCAGAAAGATTAAAAACATTCTCAGGAGGAACTGAAGAAGATGTGAGTTTCAAGGTGGGAGCAACATGCTGAACACGAGTGGAAGGATTCTCTTGGAACACGTACATATTCCCTTGACGCTTTCCTTTAGCGAACGTTTCCCTCGTGTGAAGGTCCTTGACACGAACAAAAAATGGAGTAAACTCAACTGAAGCATTAATATCATCTATAAGCTTAGAGACAGAAACAATATTTTTCTTGATATTAAGAGCATAAATGACATTTGAAAGAGCGAGTGAAGAGTTGGACATAGGGATGACAGAGTTTTCAATGTGAGAAATATGGTGATGAGATCCATCTCCATTAACTATACTATTTCTACCAACATAAGGAACAAGATTTAGAAGCTTACCAATATCACCAGTAACATGAGTAGTTGCTCTGAAATCAACATACCAAGTGCCTTGATCATTCTGTTTCAGATTCAAGTCAGCCAAGGCAGATAATAACAACTTTTTGACTTCTCCATTATTCTTCAATTTATTTGTTCCCTTTCTTGTCTCTAATTGCTTTCCTCTATTTTGAGGATTAACCCAACAATTAGCTTTGATGTGCCCCTTTTTGTTACGTAGAAAACAAATGAGTATTATCCTTTGCCTCTGCAAATTAGGAGGAATACTGTGTGTAAGCAATATTCCACAAGCTCCTTGTCCGTTCCTCTCTTGACCGCCTCCTTCCCGAGATTCATACCTGCCACGTCCTCAACCATAAGTAACTCTTGTGGTAAGAACGTCTTGTACTCCAATGTGAGTGTGAGTATCTTCAGAGAATCCCTTCAAAGTCATCTCATACTGTAAGAGTTTTGCACGAAGATCTTTAAAAACAGGTATGTCTGGTAAACACAATAAGGAAGTAATCATCATATGATAATCAGGTCCCAGCCCGCTCAAAGTTTGTTGCACCATATCTTTGTCACTGACCATACAACCCACGATGGTCAAATGATTTGTGATAGTCTTCATTTTGTTGAAGTACTTCATGATAGTCATAGATTCCTTTCTCAACATTTGAAACTCTTTCTTTAAAAATAGAACTTTAGCCTGAGAAACTTGAGAATATGTCTGAACAAGCCGGTGCCATAACTGCATGGCTGAGCAATCATCTGGGATTGCCACAAGTACCTCTTGTGATAGAGTGAAAGTTATGTAGGCAACCAAAGCCTGATCTCGCTTCATCTAGGATATGTACTCTGGATTTCTAACAGAGGTGATAGAAGTGTCACCCTCCCCATTCTTTCGTTCTTGTGATATGAACTCTAGAGGAACAAGAACAGAGCCATCCAGATGTCTAGAAAGATCCTGACTTCTTGTGAATTGGATATTTGTCTCTTTCAGGTTAGAAAATTGGAATTATTCAGTTTCTCAGATACAAGTTGACTAAGAAAGTTGGAAGAAAGACCAAATTGAAAAGAGGAAAATGAATTCATAGTCGATAGAAGACGAAAACAAGAAACAAGAGAAAACTAAAAGGAAGAAAGAGTCAAAACCGCGTAGCGATTTGCTAAAGGACACCATAAATTGCATAGTGATTTGTTGAAGAACACCATAAATCGCGTAGCGATTTGCTAAAGAACACCTTAAATCACGTAGAGATTTGCCTTTTTTTTTTAAACGATCTGCAGATCCGAGGCAGAAAATCAGGCGATGCAGTAAAATCTGTTCTGAATGAAGTTAACCAATAAGAGGCACATTACTGAAAATAACGTGTTTTCATTTTTGGAATGGCAAGGAAAAAGACAGAAGTTCCAAAGGGTGAATCTAATCCGAAAAAGATTCAATGAGAGAATAGGAACAAAAAAACAAAGAAAAGAAATAGATGAAAAGAAAAGTCGACGTGAACAAATCCAAAACTCGGATTTTAGAAGGAAACACGTTAACTTGAATAGATTTAAGATTGAGTTTAAGAACAAGAGAATAAAATGGAGAATAGATGAAATCAGATTGAGACATACCTTAGAAAGAGACAGAAACTCGACTTGAGGCTCATAAAGACACAATCTTCAAGATTGGATCTTCTGCTCTAATACCATGTTAGAAATCATGGGTTCTGTCGTTCAATCACAAGAACGAATAAAGAATAGAGAGAAAGAACGTGGTGGCTGCGAAAAACCCCAAATCAGGGTCTGTGGTATCTGGCTTATCATTATATATAGGCTGGTACAAATATTAGGGTACGAAAATACCCATTACACAACAAGCAAAATTATAATAGGCCATTAATGAACATGTGACTAAATAAACTCGAGTTGGGTCTGGATTCGAGATCCAAACCCAGTCATAAATGATGACTCCTTTTCAATAATTTTCCAGATTTAAGGGTAAAACATCTATAGCCTTTTTGGTGACTTGCATATCCTAAAAATGTACAAGGGATTGCACGAGGGGAAAATTTATCATTTTTATCTGTAAAAACCAGAGTTACCGGAAACGCCTATAGAATAGGGGAAGCGCGCTTCCCCGGGACGCGCTTCGGAAGCGTGAAACGCATCGCTTCCGAAACGCGAGGGGAAGCGCAGGTTCAATTGAGGAAGCGCGTCCCCCTTTAAAGGGAAGCGCGTACCCCTTTAAAGGGAAGCGCGTACCCCTTTAAAGGGGGACGCTATTATGGAAAGGTCGAATTTGCCCTTAAATTTTTTTTTTACACATGAATATATTTTTTACCGAGGTTAAAATGGTAATTTTATAAAACCCGTGAAAAAATAAAATCGAAAGGGGCTTAGGGTTTTGTTTTTTCACGCGTTCCGACTCCTCTCTCTCTCTCTCTCTCGAGTTTTCGGCGAGCTCCGAGTTCCGGCGACCTCAAAAAATTCCGGTGGCCTCCACCGACTTCCGAAGATGAAGATGTTCACCTTCAGGTACGCTATCTTCTCTTACCCCCCTCTCTCACGCTCTGTCACTCTCTCTATCTCTCTGTCGTGCGAGCTCCCCTCCAGTCAGCAACACCAGTGGGATCCAATAGGGTAGTTTTGGGGAAAGTGATCAAGGGTTTTTTCTTTCTCGGTGTAGATCTATCGCAGGTTTTTTTTTTCTGGGTGTATATCAAGGGTTTTTTTGTTCCTGTAGATCAAGGGTTTGTTTGTAGTTTTTTTAGTTTTTGATTCATTATCGCAGCCGTTTTTTTTATTCATTCTGCATGAAGCAGTGGGTTGTTTTTTATTGTCTCCATGATACACTATCTAATGATGGTTTAAAAACTGGCCGAGTCAACCTAGTGACTCGGTTTCACTCAGGCATTTACTGGGTCAACCCAGAAATGAACAAAACTTTGCTGATAGGGGTTCGGGGGCGCAAATAGGGGTGTAGCAAGAAAAAAAAATTGGTGTGATAGGGGTTCAGGGGCAGCATCCTCCTTTTTTTTTTTGAGATAAAATAAAAATGGCTACAATTATTAATAAAAATCTATTTCATATGGACAAATCAAACTATTTGCTGCAGTCAGGGTTGGGCTACAAAAATGGATAAAAATCTATTTCATATGGAATCGGAGTTGGGCTAATACTGAGCTTTTAATTTTTTTTTTAACTGGACCGGGAGGCCCATATTTTGCTTTGATGAAGAGTTTTCGAGTGATATAGGGCTGGTGTCTGACTTGTGTGGTGTGAGGTTCAGCTCGTGAGCAGAGGTTTGATTCCTTCATTCTCTCTAGAAAGTACATTTAAGGAATAGGGGATTGTTAGAGCCTATTTGTTTCATTTTTCCGTTGCAATAACATGATGGTCTTTATCTTTTGTTTTGTGTTATCATATGATGATCATTTATATTCTTATTTGAGACCCATGAATGAACAATATATTGGTTGAGAAACATTTCACATTTTGTGGTTGTTTAACTGAGTTTATTTGGTCGTCTTTTTTAGAAATAAGGGTTAATGCAGTATTTTTTTATCATTCTTGTAGGTTTTAACTTTTAAGTCATTTTGACGATTGCTTGAATCCTGATTCCTGATCAGATTGACTGGATCACTTTTATTATTCTTTTACTGTTGGATATATATGGATTATTGATTTGTTGTTTTCAATTTCAAAGTCAATGAAAAACATGTTCTGCCTCCACAAGTTGTCTTATGGTTTCATTATGGTGTTTGATCTTGCAGACTTTTAGAATCTATTCTCTCCTTGATCTCTTGAAGTGATTTTGCTTTATGTGAATTCTGAACTTACATGTTGATCAAGTGAACCAAGCATGATAAAAGAAACAAAACAAAAGAGATACTTATAAGTATCCTATAATATATAAAAAATATATTATAGGAAAATTCTTGAATTCATATTATAAAAACATATTATACAAATGTATACCAAGCATGATTGAGCTTATCATCCCTATTAAGTATGAATTCTTTGATATACTGAGCATGGGCACACCCAGGCTCGGCTCATTTACTCTATCAGAAGAGTGGGGCAACTAGTATGCTGCAGCTAGTTGTTTAAAATTTTAAATAAATATCATTATTGCTAGTAACAGTCGGCCAATATGAATTTTGTTTTTCTTCGTTGTTATGTTATCTTATTTTGGCATTTTTTCATAAATGCAAACTTTTGAAAGAACTTTTTTTTTTTTAAATTTTGTTTGCTTTATCATAGTATATTATAGAATCATAGATCTTTCACCTCCTTAAATGATGTTTATTTATTTGTTTTAGTAATTGGTAAATTATGAGTAATGATTTGTGTTCTTCACTCTCCATTATTTACTGTTAATAATAGCTTTTTTAAAGTGTTTTAGGTTGATTCTGATACTTTTATGATGCAAATATATTTGCATGTTCTTTGCTTCATTAATGACCATCTCAAGCTATGATCACGATAATTCTGATGACGATGACGATTCTTTGTACAATTTGGAGCATGAATCATCTAGTGGTGTTGGGAAGGGCAAGAAGAGGTCTTCTGCTTGTCCATATCAGTTTGAGGACCGAAACGAAAATTGTTTTGATGAGGAAGATGAAGAAGAATATGACTTGGATGACTACTATTCTGAAGATGACCAAGATGATGAACCACCTAGCATGCATAAAACAACAGTGCTATGGCGCCATGTATTGAAACAAAAGAAGAGTGGGCAAGGAAAGCAAGGTGGAACCCAAGTTTTTATGTGCAGGCACTGAAAAAATATTTATCATGGGTCATATACTCGAGTTTTTGCACATCTCATGGGATCTCCAAAGGGACAAAGTGTTGGGATTGCCTTTTGCCCTGAAGTTGCAAAAAATGCAGAATTGGCAAAAAAAATTAAGAGGCAAGTTCGTCGAGTGGAGGTTTCATCAAGTGCATTTGAGTTGAGGAGATCAAGAATTGATACTCCGAAGAAGCCTATTAGTATGACTACATCATCTAGTGGAAGCCGAAAAACAGTTGATATTCGTGATACCTTTAAAAAGGTAGAAAGAGATGATGTAAATCACAAAATTATCAGATTTTTGTGTGCAAATGGTATACCTTTCAATGTGCTTCGATCACCATATTGGGAAGAGATGATATCTGCAGTTAGTAAAGTGCCCGGATATAAACCCCCATCATATGAAAAAGCGCGAACAACGTTGCTTGACAGTGAGAAAGAGTGTGTTCACAGGGAGTTAAATGAATTTCGAGAAAAGTTTGAGGAGTTTGGAGTTTCCATTGTCTCAGACGGTTGGACAAATATCAAGAACAAACACTTGATAAATATACTTGCCTCAAACTGTTTTGGCTCGATGTTCTTATATGCAAGCGATTTTTCTAATGTGCAACAGTCAGCTGCAAACATTGCCGAGTTTTTGAAGACGGGATTTAAACTTGTGGGGCCTTCTAATGTAGTGCAAGTGATTACAGACAATGCAACAAATTGCAAGTTAGCAGGTGAAGAATTAAAACAAACGTACAAGTATATTTTTTGGTCACCTTGTGTTGTGCACACACTTAATTTGATCTTCAAGGATTTGGCACATGAGTTTCATTGGTTGGGAGAAACATATTTGCAGAGTAAAGAAATTGTGAAGTATATCACAAATCATTCAAAAGCACTAGCAATCTTTAGAAGCAATGAAAAATTAGAATTAATAAAGATTGCAAAAACAAGGTTTGCTTCACATTATACTACTTTGAAACGCTTGCTTGATGTGAGGGAGAGCTTAAGGCTCACAGTAATTTCAGATAGATGGAGCGATTGGAAGCAATCATGCACGGATGAAATTATGAAAAAAAGGGCTGTTACAACAGAAACAACTGTTCTTGATGAAGAATATTGGGATTCTGTACGTTTAGCATTATTGATTACAAAACTCATCTATAAGATGATTAAATTTTGTGATCAGGAAGGCCCTATAATTGGTGAAGTGTATGAAGGCATGGACAACATGTTGGGGGAAATCAAAGACAATCTAAAAGGACAACCAGACCCACATGCTTACTCCAAAATATTACGAGTCGGAGTATCTCAAAATCCCAGCAGCAGGAGGGGTCAAACGAGTTTCTCCTGGTAAAAATTTAATTCTATCTATTTAATAAAGTTTAAAGTTAAATGATTTAATTATTTTATTATTTCATTTGCATTTCTCTTGTTATAGTTACTAAACATTTTTTTTTGCAGAAAAGGATAATGATATCTTAGACGGTGCAATGCTTGCGCTTGAAGTCATATCTTCTGGAAATGAAGAGTTATCTACACTTTATAGGTCACAACTTGTGGCTTTTGCATCAAGAAGTGGAAGATTTAGCCGAAATGCAGCACGAATAGATGCACTGAATCCTACAATGTCAGTGCTTAATTGGTGGCGTTTTTATGGTGGTGATACACCGGAGTTGAGAGCATTAGCCATTAAGGTTTTATCTCAACCTATTAGCACATCTTCTGCAGAAAGAGTGTGGAGCACCTATAGTTACATTCACAATGTTAAAAGAAATAGGCTCAATGAAGATCGTGCTGATACCTTAGTGTATATTCATTCTAATCTTCGATTGATTGACAGGTATAATTAAACTGTGTTGTACTTTTGTTTTGGTATTTTTTTTTCTTTTTTTTATCATTGATTGTTTATTAGCATTCATATTTTATATTCTTGTTATAAAAGGTGCAACAGTCGCTATAAAGAAGGGCCTAGTCGAAAATGGGATATCAATCCAGAACTTTCTATTGTAGAAGAAAATACGTTGAGATTAGAGGATATGCGATGGAGAGATTTGGATGATAGTGCACAACAATCAAGCACTATTTCCAAATCCAAACATAAAGATGTACAACCAAGAGCTCCATTACCTCCAATAATTATACGTACAAATGAAGTTCAAGAGGATACAAATCAATCCATCAGAGCTAGTAGAACTGCAGATATACAAGAGCGACCATCAGTTCCTCGTGGTCGGATTGATCGTTTCTTTAGCCGGAGACCTAGGCAAGGTATGTTGATATTGTGTTTTTTATATTTTAAATTATGGTTTTTGAACATTTTAACTTTTTAACGTATTCATTATAGGAAATGAAGGAAGGAGCAGAAGACATGGTCGTGGAGGACAAGATGCACGTGATGATGCAGAAAGTTCGCGATCTATTGCTGACTTGAAGGGGAAGAGAAAGATGACAGATTAATGAACTCTTGAATTATTTTTTTTTTTATGATGTAGTTGGAGTTGTCCAACTTAAAAACTTTTATGTTACTTTTTTGTCATGGTCTTATAATATTTTTTTGGTATACTTTTATTTTGAATCTTGCATGATGAAGTGAAGTAGTGGATTATGTTAATTTTAAGGTTAGACTTAGAGTTTAGAACTTTGTAGCTTATAATTTACAATTTAGAAATTTATAGCTTCTTAGGTCGCTTCCGGTTCGCTTCCTATGTCGCTTCCGAGACGCTTCCTATGTCGCTTCCGAGACGCTTCTAAGTGGTCCCACGCTTCCCGCTTCCTAAATTTTTGAAAGTGCCTCGCTTCCCGCTTCCGCTTCCCGTATCGCTTCCCGCTCCCGCTTCCTCGACTGGCAACTCTGGTAAAAACAAAACATTTACACCAAAAAACCCTCAACCTAGAGTAATTTGGATTTTGTTTGAAAAGTTTTTCCACAAAAGAGATGTTGTTTAGCGAAAAAGATGTCATTCTTTTGATGAAATAAACTGGTGTTAAAGTGGCTTCGCCCCGAAAAGTTTTTGGTACTTGATGTGTAATAAGTAATGTTATTGTTGTTTCTATAATCTGCCTATGATTTCTTTCGGCTAAACCATTTTGTTGAGGAGTATAGGGACATGATTTTTGATGTATAATACTGTGTATGTTCAAATAATCTTTAAATTCTTTTGATAAAAATTCTCTCCCTAAATCAGTACGAAAAATTGAGATATAATTTTTAAATAGATTTTTTACTATATTATGAAATATTTGAAAGTGTGGAAAAACTTTGGATTTATGTTTAATAAAATAAATCTAAGTATGTCTTGTAAAATCATCTACGAAGATTACATAATATATAAAACCTTCTTTTGATATAACAGGTGCGGGTCCCCATACATCCAAATGTATTAATTCAAATGGTCGTGAAGAGACAAAAGTTCTTTCTTGAAAAGGTAATCTTTTCATTTTTTCCAGAATACATTTTCACATGTAAAGGCTTCAAAATTACAAAAAAAAATCATCTTTGAAAAAACTTGAGCTTAGATACAATAAGGTTTCGAAGTCTCTTGTGCCATAGATTTAAGTCAACCTTTTGAACATTACAATATAATGTCTTCTTGGGTATATCCAAAAAATCTATGTAGTGCAAGCCTCCTTCTCTATGGCCTTTCCCAATCAGCTTCCCTGACTGGTGATCCTGCGACATCCACGAGAGGAGAAATGAACATTACATCCATGGTCAGACAATTGTAATACAAATAAAAGATTTAGGTTGAGATTAGGGATATATCTAACTTGTGGAATATAAAATCCTTTTGAGTTTTGAAAACCTTATTCAAAATTTCTTACTCCCTTGATTTCAAGGGATGTGCCATCAATAGTAAAAACATTTGATCCATTTGAGTTATAACATTCAGATAACATATCAATGTTTGGTGTCATGTGAAATGAAGCACCTGAATCAAGGAGCCAAAGGGATTTATTTGGATCGGATATGCCCACTTACGAGAAAAAGTGGAAAGAATGAAAAATAGGACACGTCAAGATTATGTCTTGACTTGTAAGTTGCGTTGACATCAAGAAATGTTCAAGCCTTACAAAGTTTGAACATGTCAATGATGCTTGAGACTATCTTAAGAGAATGTATTCTCTTAAAGATATTGCCCATATATGCAATTTACAAAATCAAGTTCAGAATATGGTTCAAGGGGATAAAACTATTAGAAAATACAACAATCGTTTGTCTGAATTATGAGAAGAATTAGCTCTTCTTGAACCAAAGTGACATTGCCCATCGTAGGAAGGATTTCTTTCTCTCCTTCAATCTTTGTAAGAATTAGCTTAGGTTCTAAATTGGTCCCATCCACTAATCTCCACAACCCCTTTCCTCATATAAAATGCTTCATAATTGAAGCCTATGTAACATGATTTGTATCGTTAAGTTTAATGGGTTTAATGGTGACATTATCATTGTCATCCATTTTACAAGGTTTGAAACGACAAAGAGAAGAGAGAAGAAGAGAGGAGAAAGAATGTACTCCACCACGGATAGTGAGTACGAGCGCTCCTCCAAGCTTTTGTAAGAACACAACTTCACATATACTTGAAAAGAATATCACTTTTCTTCTCAACCTTTGAATGATACGCTTTTCGATGCACCGATAAGAGTTGCTTGATCACAACTGAGTTCTGATACCATGTAAGAACATGAGTTCTTTAATCAACACCGAACGAAGCTTCAAATGGCTTCAACCAAAACACCAAAGATCAAGACTCACAAGAACCACAAGGGTTCATACAACAATACCCAAAAAAGGGTATGCAAAAAGAGAAGGAAAAGTATATATATTAAGAGGGTAAAACGCCCTTGAAATTCATACATAATAAGGGGACTTTTGCCCCATATTTATACACAATGAATGAGAGAGGAGAGGGAGTCGTTGGGCTCCCAACGGCTCTAAATAGAGCCGTTGGGAGTTCAACGACTTTCTTGCTTTTTGACTAGTCAATGTTTGACTTAGTCAAAAAGCCCAAAAACAGTCCAAAAAAGAAAAGGAAAAAGAAGAAAAAGTAAAAAACTAACTAAACTAATTCTAACTAGACTAATTCTATTCTAACTATATTTTACATATAATTTAACAGGCATTCCAACCATTTCTTTTCAAACTTGGAATGATTGTGTTCTCATCATCCCAAGTTTGAAAGGGAGTGTTAAAGAATGCCATATTACACAAGGTTGTTAAATGCGATGAGGCGAAGCGAGGCGTTGAGCCTGCGCTTCGCCTCTGAGGCGTACGCCTCTCACAACTGGAATGGAAGTGAAGCGGTGGGAGGGGAGGCAGTAAGAGAAGGAGCACCCGCCCAGCTGGTACGGAAGCGAGGGATATGCCGGTCGTCCGGTGGTCGGAGAAGACTGAGCAGCAGCTGCAGCACAGCAACTCCGGTGGTCGGTGGTCACAACTGGTTGGAGGTTGATGAGGGGCGCATCACAGCAACGCCTCAGTACCTTGAGCGTGCACCTCGCCTCTGAGGCGTACGCTTCAGGTACTGAGGCGTACGCCTCTCACAACACTGATATTACATGTATATGTGCTACCCTCATAACTGTGTACATATGTTTATTATTGAGGGGCATTTTAGTAACATAACATTAGGGACCCTAGTCAACTATTTTTGTCCTCTTGTGTAGCAAAGGGGGTTGACCCCTATATGTTGTATATTCTCATTCTTTTTTAAGCTAATAAAGCACTAACCCTTTGAGTGCTCTTCTTTTTCTTCTTCTTCTTCTTAATGCTTCAATTCTCTTTGTGCAATAATGTCTAACAACTTTCTTGATCCTATGTCACACGGACACTTTACTTAGCATGTGCATCTCATATTGACACAACATGACACTCAGACACTTTACGGACATGCTTTTCATGCACAGTCAACATTATGTATTTTCTTTTATTATTTTATTTACTTATTTCATATTCACTCGAGTTATTTTTCTTTTAAAATTTGCCATGAATTACATTACATTTCAATTTCAACTTAGTTTCATTATTTGATGTTCCTAAATGTAGTGATTAAAATTGTTGTTCTATACACACACACATAAATATACATCTATGTGGTGTACAGCCATGTCCCTGTGTCTTAATTTTTGAAAATCATCATATCATACTAAGCTTATCAGCATCGTGTCCCACTCCCATATATATATCCATGTGACGGTTCTTGATCTGCTATACTTTCTTCTATTGTTCATCTTTGTTCATTTTCTTGTCATTTCACCCTTGTTCTTATTTTTTCTATATATTCCCTATATATATAGTTATAAATTTCATGTTAAGAAAAGATGGCGCCCTTAGTTGATCTGGTCTGCCTTTTTGGATAATCTATCATGAATTGAATAATGTGTGTTGGAGCTGTGTGTTATCAGTTATTTCTTGGCATTATATTTTCAAACAATGTGCTCTATATTTTTAGAGCTTTAACTCAAAGTCCTTTGAACTATCCACGAACTAACTCATTCTATTAGATTACCAGATGGCTATGGGGATTGTGCCTGAAGATTCAAGTAGATGTTTGCGTTGGAAGGATTGTGATGAGCGGATTGATCTTGCTGCCTTGGCTCCAAAAGAACCTATAATCTTTTTTGACGAGGTATCTGGGAACCCGCTATTTTACATTTTTTGTGTATATCACTGCTGGATCAGATTAAGTGGAAGGCGACCCTTATGGTAGTCATCTGGTTGGTGTCTCGTTCGAATTGACATTGAAGAGATCATGAATTGATCATATTCCAATAGAGTTGGATTTTGTTTGATGTGAGCAGAATCTTTATATCTTTGAACTGACATGCAAAATTTCCAGCTCAATTGAAGCTGGAAGCAAGGGTGGTTCCAGGCCTCGATGATCCAGAAACCTGCAGGCTAAGTGCCAAAAAGATGGTGGGTGAAAACAGTGGTTAAGGATTGGGTAATGTTGCCCCCTTCCACATCCCTTTTCTGCCATAGTAGAAGCTGGAATTAGTGGTGCTGGCACCATCGGGTTTGGATAGTGCCAGCTTCACTATTCTCCAGCTGCTAATGCATGAAATTAGTCGTTGATGCCCAAATCCTAATCGGGCAGTACTGCATTTGTTGTCTGGACTTGCATGTGCTAGATGGGGGGATAATTGCTCCAAACCTTTACTCAACTGCAGCACTTGTTTTATGGGTCTGTGATGGGACTGCCACCATCCAGCTAGGATATCTTCACCATTCTACATAAATCCTGAGAAGTAACCATGCATGGTCTCTCTGGTTAGTGTGAAAAGGTGCAACAAGTCATCTCCATTCTAAATCAAGCCCAACAAGTTACCATGCATGTTTTCTTTGGTTGGGTCATGATCTATATGCTTAGGTTTGGTGTTGGTTTTGGATTAGGCATCATGTTCAAAGACAATATAAATTTAATCGTACTTCATGTAATGTTAGGTGTTGCCCTAATCCTGTCACATAGACACGGCAACCAGGCAGCCGTACCCGTGTTGACATGACCCGACACAGGTACTGGTACCGGATGCAGCACGGGTACGTGCTGGTTTGGATCGGGTCGGGTCCAACCTCGACCCAACACTTTTTTTTTTGCCCTTGTTTGAAGGCAGGGAGGAAGAAAAAGGAAAAGGAGAAGGAAGAAGAAAGAAGAAAAAAAAGAAACAGGAGGAGAATGAAGAAGAGAACGAAAGAGAAAGAGAAAGAGGAAGAGGAAGAGGAGGAGAAGAAGGAAGAAGAAGGCGAAAGAGGAAGAGGAGGAGAAGGAAGAAGACGACGAAAGAGGAAGAGGAAGAGAGAGAGAGAGAGAACCTCTTCTTCTTCTTCGTGCAACAATCCGAGAGAGAGGGGGGAAAGGGCGTGCCTCCTCTTTTTCTTCCTGCAACAATCACAGAGAGAGAGAGCAAAAAAGGTCCCTTTTATAAGAGATATAAGAGAGAGAGAAAAGAGTTTGGGTCTGGATCATATGTGGATCCAGACCCAAACTCTTTTCTCTTATATATATATATATATATATATATATATATATATATATATATATAGCCGTTCCCTTGCACCCGTACCCATGTGACATAGCCCTAATCTGATCCTGAATGACATGTTTGCTGCCTGCCTTCAATAATTCTGTTCTTCTGTATGTTCGATGTGGCATTTTTGCTTGATCCAAACAGGTGGTATTGTATGAAGATGAGTTGGCAGATAATGGTGTCTCACTCTTAACAGTAAAAGTGGTGAGTGCAGAAAGGCTTGTTCTGATTTTCCTTATGCAAACTTTGTTAATTTTTGGTGCAAAAGCTACTGAGAACTGTTTCACCTTGTGCTTCTAATTTGCAGAGAGTGATGCCAACTTGCTGGTTTCTTCTCTTGCGTTTCTGGGTTAGTCTATGCTGTCATTTGGACTTATATTGGATTTTATTATGATCTCTCTAATGATGCATCGTGGTCAAATTCTTCACTACACGGGAATTGGGCTTTTACTTGAAAGTTTTTTCTTTTTCATAGTATTTGATGATTTCAATTAATCATATAGAGAACTATTGCTTGTGTTTTCCTTTTTGGTTGTTAATCTTGTACCGTTGATTGGGTTTGACAGTTCTAATAGAACTTTTAGGCCAGGACAAAGTTTTATAGCACAAAATGGGGTTTATTTGCTTAATAGAGTTATTTATATGGCTTGCAGCTTAGAGTGGATGGGGTGCTGATGAGATTACGAGACACTAGGATGTACTGCGGTTTTACAAATGACCAGGAAAAAATACCTACCATACTACGTGAATGTTGCTGGAGAGAGTGCACATTCAAGGCTTTATCTGCTGTAAGTATATCATCACACACACATCTTCCATCAGTTCTGGTAGAACGGGTTATCTTCATTGATTTAAGAAGTATGGTATGATTGATCATGTTCAGATGAACACGGACGTGCCTTTTTCATGTGTTTCATATTCTGCCATGCAAGTTATTTGCCAAAATACTATTTCTTTTCTATATGTTCTCATCATAAACTGGCATGCATCTCATCTATTTAATGTTATTCTTCCATCTATTTTTTTCATTTCACGTACATCATTTTTTTGTGTTTAGAATATCATTTTAGCTTCAACACATTCATTGTGGTGGGGGTAGACCTCTATTTGGGAGTGCTGCTAATTTGGGGCAGTAGTTGTGAATTTAGAGAGTTCGGTCAAATTACTTTCAAGGTGGCTGTTTGTAAAGAACGTGTTGGCCAGGCACTTGATGAATTTGTCCCTTTGCTCATCTCTCGCTAGGAGGTACCTGTCAGTTCCAGGAATTGAATGCCTCTTTAATTTTTTCCAACCACTCCACTCCCTCTGACGTCTAGCTTCCAGACAAAGCCTTATGTTGGTGGGGCATTTGTATTCATTCTTCATTTCTTCTGTTATGACCATTCCTGTGTAGCATACAGTGCTTGAGATTTAATATGTGAATAATTTCTGAAAATGGGCGCCTGTAGGTTCATCACTTTTTGCTTCAAAAGTTGTTCCTCTATGCATGGCTGTATGATAACAGTGATACTGAAGTTCATTAACTGATTTGCTGTTATACAGAGAGGCTTTCCATCTGATTCAGCTTCATATAGTGATCCGAACCTCATCAGCCAACGTCTCCCAGTCATCTTGCAGAAGACTCAAAATTTGTCTTTGTGACCAATGCGCCAAATGTTTCATTATACTGCCAATACTGTTAACTTCTGTAAAATAAAAAGGTTTCTGTAACTTGGCATATCCAAATTGCAATGCATATATGGGAGAAATTGAGATGTATGTTCCCTGACCCAGAATTTTTATTTGAGAAATATTTTTTGATGCTTAAGTTTTTTTTTTTAAGATAGGGATGCCGGGGGATAGCCCCCATGGGATTCGAGCCCAAGACCCCTCGGTTATGATAGTACGACCTTACCATCCAGCTATCTTATTCTACCCTTGATCCTTGAGATTGTTGTCAATTTTGAACCAAAGTGCAATTGGCTTTTCTGCACAGATGTCGATCCAGAAAAAAAATCCAGTTGGGATCATTTTTGGAATTCAAAAAATTTCAGTGAGAGACTGAACCAGAAAGAAATCCAGAGAGGGATTCGATGAAGGGGTGGTTGAGTCCAATAAGTTGGGAATCATAAATGTACAGTGGATTGAGTTATAGAACGGAGTAAAACATCTTAACTGCTTATACAGGAGAGCAAGCAGCAGAACCACTCTTGAGCTACCACTCCTAGACCTCCTACTATAAGACCTGATACCAGAGATACTAAAAAAAAGCATGTATTGGTGCATCATGTGTTAAATAAGCGATAAATAAGTCAAAATATATCATGATCTTACTGGTTGGGAAAAAGTGGGTTATCCTTTTTTGTATCTAATAGTTACTACCCGTGAACACCCCAAAATTTTCAAAATCTTTTAAATATTTTCTTTTTGCCCCTAATTCCATTTTCTAAGTAATTGAGTCAGTTTTAAATCTAAAATACCAGTTCATTTTTCAAATTTTACTGAAATTAAATTCATCTGACTCGGTTTCGGATTCAGATCCAATATCAGAATCCAAATCTGAGCTTCGTTATCCAATTTTAAATCAAATTCTCAAAATTACCAAAATAACTTTTTGAAAAGCTCAGACAGTCTGTCCGGTATCCGTTTGGATTCATCGCATTATATTCTTCAATTCGAGGTCCAAAACTCGAATATCATCTCAAATTCCGGATCCAAATTTGCTTTCTGAAGAATTTTTCAAAAGAATAGCCTCAAATTCTCAGAAAACCCCTCTTTTGTAAATATTTTTCAAAAATACAAAAAAAATAGTTTTAAATCTTTGTTTTCTCGTAAATTTTAGGATTTTATTCAAAAAACATAAAAAAACAGAAAAACACAAAGAAAATACAAAAAAAATAAACTCTAAAGACCACTTTTTGAAAAATCGCCTTTTTTTTAAATCTATTTTTTGAAAAAATTTATAAAGGAGTTTTGTTTTGGAAATTTTATAAATATTGAAGGGCTCGTTTTGGAAAAAGGAAAACCCTAAAAAAATTGACTTTTCATAAAAAGAGGGTTACAGAAGCACTCCCTCTCTCCTTCATCTCCACCACCTATTACCACACCTCTCCTACCTCATAAGCTATTGTCCACCTATGTGTCATATATATATATATATATATATATATATATATATATATATATATATATATATATATATATACATACATATATATACATACATATATGTACATATATATGCATGTATGTATATAGGTATATACCACTTTTTCATCTTTCCACACCTTAGATCATAAATATCGTGGCATATGCGCATCTCACCATCTACACCTTTTAAATCAATGTGATATGTGCAGCTCTCTTTTATTCTCATACTAACCAAGTGTTTTGCAGGAATCTCTAGAAAATGTTGATCTCCCTCTTAGATTGGGATTCCATCATGTCGATTTTCATTATAATAGATAGATTATAAAATGAGAATTTCACATTTTCAGTCTTAAACTAGAATGGATGAGCACGTAAATATCATTTGTTTCATCATTTTCCTTTATTTTTGAAAATTCACAAATGGGAACACGAATGACACGTGCATCATTCTAATGAGAGGTAATTAATCCTAAGCAAAAGACTCACATTGATGGCCATAGTCAAAATGTGGGCAATGCTTAGGATTTTTATCTTTCATGGAATAACATTGGGTCTACCCTAGATCCTTTTCAAAAATCATCATATTTTATTTAAATATTTTCCTCTTCTATCAGAGTTTAGTTCAAAATTAACTCGATATATATATCAATGGTCATAGTCAGGATATATCGAGAGTTAATTTCATTTTAAACTATATAGAGGCACCAAAATATATTTTATTCTTTACTTGAATTTAAATATGATTGCTATATATTACATCAAATAACTATAGTCAGGGGTGTATTATATCTTCAATCTTATCTTAAAATTCACTTAAAGAATGAAATATGATTTTCTAAACCAAATTGCAAATTCTTTCATTCATTTCATCATAGAATTGCATCATATTTTCAAAATTCCCTTTTCAAAAATTCCAAGTGATTTTTTTTAGTACTTTCTTCATTTCTCAAATCAATTCTTATTTATAGATTCAAATTCAATTTTATCTCATTTTAACATTCACAAATTCAATTTCGAAGTCCAATTTGACTTTGAAATTTCAAAATCATTTTGTATTCAGAATTCAAATTTCCAATTGAAGTTCAAAATTCAATTTCAAAGTTTAAATTAACTTTGAAATTTTTGATTCATATTCTGATTCCAAAATTCCTAATCAAATTTGTTTCCTTATCTTCAAAATTCAAAATCAAAGTTTGAGATTGATTCTGAATCTCAAAATTCGATTCTCTTCTAAAGTTTTAAATTCAATCTGGGTTTTCAAAACCAAGATCCATCTTTGGAAGTCCCATTTGGGCTTTCTAAATCCAAAGTTTGAACCCAATTCCACTTTGAATCCAGATTCTGAGTCCAATTCACATTGGATCTCAGACTTCAGATCCAATTTCATTTAGGGTTCCAGAATTCAACTTCATTTCGGATCCCAGGCTTCAGATCCAATTCCTTTTAGGATTCCAGAGTTCAACTTCATTTTGGATCTCAGACTTCGGATGCAATTCCATTTAGGATTCAGAATTCAACTTCATTTTTGGATCCCAGACTTCAGATCCAATTCCATTTTCAGACTTTGGATTCAAATTCCATCTTAAATCCCGGATTTCAAATCCAAATTCCATCCTAATTTCAAACTTCGAATCTGAAATTCAATTCCATTTCAATTATTCATTTCCTCTCCTAAATCCAGGTTTAAAATCCAGATTCAAAATCCAAAATTCTGACTTTGAAACTTCATTTCCTTTCCTTTTTATCTCAGCTTCAAATCATTCTTTTTAAAATCAAGATTTATTTTCCCAAACTCTGATTATTTCAAAGACTTAAAACTTTACATATCATCTCTGATCTATCTCAAGTTCTAAGTTAGAGATCATTTCTTCACTCTATTATTAAATTCATCTCAGAAATACTTGGAGATTTTTCAAACCATTTATTGAAAAGAGCATACATCCTTGCATTGCACAAGCATGATTCTTTGTGCATTTAGACTTAGGATAAATTCTTAGATAATATTTAGTCAAAGCAAAAAGGCATAAATTTGATCCTTGGTTCGATTACCCTTGGTAAAGAAGCCAGGAACGGTCGAACCTCGTACCGACGAGCGAATCCTATCTCTCCATTTTTCCGTAAATAATTTCAAAACGGAGGCAAGTTGTTTGCTAAATATTTTCAAATCAAGGTCAAGTGAGACCCCGCAAAAGAGTTCATCTCTCTCTTCTTTTCTTTCTCTTCTCCTCTCTCTTCTTTTCTTTCTTTTTATTTTGTCCCTTAAAAAAGGAGAAAATAGAGGTTGGAAAGGAAAAGAGAAAGGAAGAGAAAGAAAACCACAAGAGAGGAAAAATTTTGCGATGATCACAGGTTTGGCGACCGTGATGGGACACGTCTCCGTCCGGTCGAATTTGTGCCTTTTGCTTTGCTTTGGTAGTATCTAAGTCTTTATTCTACAAATGTCAGCTTCATTTCCATGCAAACCTTAGGAGCCTAGACTCTATCTTAAGCTGACATCATTGCATATATGATCTAAGTATGGTTTGGTAGGACCATATTGAGGAGATTATTCCATGTTCACATTAGACATAGGTCTGAAATACAATTCTCTTCAATTCTAGGGATTGAATGTAAACAATGTATGCAAGTGTATGTTTCGATTCATTTAAATTCTATCTTTTTTTAGGACTTGCATTAGAGCCATCCGATTTCTTGCATTTAAACATGTTTTTGAAAACATCACTACCTATATTGTCCCAGTCTTCACGTTGTTGGGCTGTCTCACTGAACCATAGTTCGGAAAAGAGCCTCACAACTGAACCACTTATTTGGGTTCGCGCCCCCCTACCACGTACCTAAGGGCCATAGTCCGAGGTATATCGGTAGGTGCTCAAGGATGTTGGGAAGCCATTACTTTAGAATCAGAGAAATATTTTATGCCACGTACTTCAAGTTTCGGCTCGAGTATATCGGCATACCTTGATTGAAATCAGATGATCTAAATCTTAGAGTTAGGATTAAGGTCCTATTTGCCATTTCAAATATTGCATATAGAGTCAGCTTTAGGGAATGTTGTTTGTACATCTATGATTGTGTGATATTTTATATCTTTCTTATATTTTTCAAAACCCTGGATATATATTATTCAAAATTTCCTCTTTGTTTTTTTAAAACCCAGGTGTATTTTCCTTTTCTTCTTCTGATTTCTTCAAACTCTTCTGATTCTGCCTGCAATTCTTCAAAATTTTAAATCTTTACCATCTATTTTCAAAATTCTTTTTCCTCCTATCTTTCCAATGTATCTTCTGATTCTATTCCAAAGAATTCTTTTTCACAATAAAGTCTCTTTTGTCAAGAGGTATCCTTTTCAAAATAGTATTTGTTTATATTGTTTATTCTTTCTCACAGAGAAACAATGCGATTGTCGCAATTTCCTGTGATGACCCGATCTCTAGTAATGAGATGTCTTTTGTCAATTTGACTTCTTCCTTTATCATAATTTTCTCCAAATTTTTTTCTAAATATCCCATTTTATCCTCCAGAGAGAACATTGACATTTCACCATGGTTCGGACGAGGACCAGAAAGGAGACAGTTCCACAACAAAGCGACAGTGAAGGAGAGGAAATGAACTCCATTAGGTCATCCAAGCAGCAGGGCCAAGAAGCAGAAAACAATGTTGATTCAGCTACATACAAATTATTTCAGAGGGTGATGGCCAAAATGATATCTGAACAGGCTGAGGAAAACCCCGATAAAATATCTTCTAAAGCAAAACCAAGGGAAAAGTCAGCAAAAAACAAGTTCAGTATGACAGCACTTCAGAGTGAGCGAAAGAGGACTCAGAGGAAGAGCCGCCAGCCTATTTTCATAACCCCTTGTATCAGCCCAAGAAAATCAGTGAGGGACACGAATCAGCAAGCAAAGCTAAGATTCAGACTCCAGCAGAAGATTTGATGCATGAGCAACTGAGAGAAGTAGCCCGAGCAATCAAAGACTTATAAGCCCAGGACAAAGGCAAAAAGGTCTACACCGGGGCAGATTTTTATGACGGCTTCGAAGGGGATGACAACTGGGAAGATCTTCCTCGTAAATTCATAAAATTTGATGGGACCAACAACCCCATGGCTCATCTGGTTACATTTTTCGCTGAGTGCAACCGATTTAGAAGGAACAACAGGGCTTTATTTTTATGCTTTCCACGCAGTCTGGAGGGAATTGCAACAAGATGGTATGCCGATCATATCAATTCGATTGAACTGCGGGACTTTGACAAAGTCATTAACCTGTTCATCGAAAGGTTCCTTTTCAATACTGAGGCTCCGCCTACCATCAACCACCTATTCAATCTGAAGCAAAATGACAATGAGAGGGCAAAAGATTTCATTCATAGGTAAAGATCTACCTGCAACAGGATGAAGGATCCGATATCAGAAGGGCATGCACTCTCAATAATTTTGAACAATTTCTCTCAACCTCTGAAGGGTCTGATCTTCACTTCTCCATCTAAATCCTTCATCAAGTTAATAGAGCGAGTTGAATGACTCGAAATGGGATTAGAGAACGGAACCTACAATGGCATCACCTTGGCAGGAGGCAGTCAAGATGTGAGAAAGAGAACCAACTTCACATTTTCTACGAGTTTCTCCAACAACAACAATGGCAAAAACAAAAGGGGTGGCAGAAAGAACCATACTGGCAGGTCGGACAAAGATGATTGCCCCAGTCGAGAGAATGGGATCAGCAGGAAGAATGACATCCCTCCATCAAGCATTCAATTAAAATCAAAGCCCCAAGGGAGACCAAAGCACGACAGTTGGGGATACGACCATGAATTTACCCCCTTAGAGCAATCATTTGAGCAAGTTCTTGAGTATATGATAACAAAGGATATGGTTAAACTTCTCAAAGTAGCAGATCATCCCATGACTATGGGAAGGTTCAAGGATCAGTTCTGCAAATTCCATCGGGCGATGGGTCATGACACTGGGCACTGCTTTGTTTTCAAAAACATCATCCAAGACTGCATTGATAAAAAGCTTCTAGTGGAAGACGAAGAAGAAGATTAACCATCCTGTTCTAGCTTTCCTGAACCATGCCCAACTTTTTCTACTTTCTTTCAGTCACCTTATAGGGACAAGTCAGTCCCACTCTTTTTGTGACCTGTGGTCAACAAACCTGTAAATATTTCAGTCGTTGTTATCAATATTTCCTATCAATGAAATGTCAAATTTTTTCGTGTCTTTTATATTAAATACTTCTCTCCTTTGCCACAATGGGGCATTTATTTTTGAAAATTTGTATTTTCATTTCAAAAGTCTTCTTCATTGACTTCTATTAAGCCGCATTAAAATCCTATTCTTTTCAAAAAGGGACAATCTCGACATCATTCATGAGAGAAATGATATTACCTATGAGGAGTTTTCAAAAATCATAAAATCTTGAAAATTTTTGCAAAATCTTCGTCATGATCATCGAAAGTTCAAATATTTTGGTCAAATCTTTTTCAAAATCAACCATCATGTTGATTTTCCTTTTCCAAAATGGGTTTTAAACCATTATCTTCAAAATCAACCCTCATGATGATCTCTCATGTTGATTTCTCTTTTAAAGATCAGCTCTTGCGCTAATCACTAATCTCATGGTTGATTTTCTTCCCAAAATGATTTCTCAACTGTCTTTTAAAAACATTTTCACTTTAAAGATCCCATGTGCAGGCAGGATCAAATAAATTCTTTTCTTTTCTCAATTTTTATCAATTTTTCAATCTTATCAATTTTATTCTTCTTTATTAATTTTATCAATTTTATCGATTTTTCCAATTCTTTTCAAAATTCTATTCTTTCATTCTTTACCCTTTCATGTTAAGGGATAAACCTGACCCTCGTCGTCCGAGGTATTTCCCGCTCAGGTTAAGGGATAAACCTGACCCTCATTGTCTGAGGTGTTCCCATTCAGGATAAGGGATAATCCTGAAACCCCTCATAGGAGCAATAATGCTACCTATGAGAATTCTTTTGCAACACAAGTTTCATCAATCTTTATTGATTTTCTAAATTTATATCAATTTCTCTTCATAAAATCTCCTTAAGTTCTATTTTTTTTTCATTCAGGATAAGGGATAATTCTGAGACCCCTCACAGAAGCAACAAGGCTACCTGTGAGAATTCTTTTCAAAAACAAAAATTTTCATAAATTTATTCAATTTTTCTCCACTTTATAATTTTTTCCCCTTTTAGGTTAAGGGATAAACCTGAACCTCGATATTCGAGGTATCTCCTTCTTCCCCTTCAGGATAAGGGATAATCCTGAAAACACCGACAATCATTCTCGTTCAAATTCTCAAATATCTTAGAATGTCGGTCTCTTTTTCCACTCTCAGTCGGAAAGTCCAGTGCTCGTGCTGGTACCAAACCCGGTGCTCATACTGGGGCATTTTTTGAAAAAAACAGTGCTCGTACTGGTATGCCTAGCGCTCGTGCTAGTGTCTGGCTGATTGGTCAAGTTAGCCCTCCAGATTCAGTCTTTGCACTAACCATTCATAAAAAATTCAAAGTTTCAATGTCAATTTTAACCTATGAGTCATCCAATTCTCAAATCCAAGCCTTCGGGTTACAATTTCATCAATATCTTCCATTTTGTCAAGCCTTCGAGTTACAATTTCATCAAATGTCTATCATTCTCAAACCTTCGGGTTACAATTTCATCAAATGTCTATCATTCTCAAGCCTTCGGGTTACAATTTCATCAAATGTCTATCATTCTCAAGCCTTCGGGTTACAATCTCATCAAAGTCTATCATTTTCAAGCCTTTGTGTTACAATTTCATCAATGTCTTTCATTTCTAGGCCTTAGGGTTACAATTTCATCAAATATCCATCATTTTCAAACCTTAGGGTCACAACTCTATCAATGTCAATCATTCTTACCATTTCAAGCATCAAAAATCCTGCTTTCGAGCTGGTCGGTCAAAAAAATCCTGCTTTCAAGCTGGTCGGTCAAACAAATCCTGCTTTCGAGCTGGTCCGGCAAACAAATCCTGCTTTCGAGCTGGTCGATCAAAAAAATCCTGCTTTCGAGCTGGTCGGTCAATCAAAATCCTGCTTTCGAGTTGGTACTTCCAAAAATTTTGCTTTCGAGCTGGTCGATCAAACAAATGCTGCTTTCGAGCTGGTCAGTCAAACAAATCCTGCTTTCGAGCTGATCGGTCAATCAAATCCTGCTTTCGAGCTGGTCGGTCAAAAAAATCCTGCTCTCGAGCTGGTCGGTCAAACAAATCCTGCTTTCGAGCTGGTCGATCAAACAAATCCTGCTTTCGAGCTAGTCGGTCAAACAAATCCTGGTTTCGAGCTGGTCGGTCAAACAAATCCTACTTTCGAGATAGTCAGTCAATCAAAATCCTGCTTTCGAGCTAGTACTTCCAAAAATTCTGCTTTCGAGCTGGTCGTACAAAAAAATCTTGCTTTCGAGCTGATCGAACAATCAAAATCCTGCTTTCGAGCTGGTCGAACGATCAAAATCCTGCTTTCGAGCTGGTATTGCCAAAAACCTCATTCTCATGTTCATTTCATTTTCTCAAAATATTTAGCTAAAGGTCCTATCAAAATCTATATTGAGTGATTATTTCACAAAAAAATTGTGAAAACTTTGCCAATTTGCTAAAAGCATGTGTTGATTCCAAACATTTTACGGCACAAAAGAATCACCTCAAATTGCCTCTAGTATTCTTTCCAAAAAGGTGAAACTTTTTGCGAAAAAGGGATAAAATTCAGATTTTTTTCCTGTTGATCAACTAAAAGGATGAAAGAAATATCCTCGGTATGATTAGCGAAATAAATATTCAATGATATTAAAAGGCCAGAAGCAAATTGATATTGATCATGGCTATGGCGCATGTTAAAGACGGTCATCTGACAATTAGGCAGTGGAAATATCCTGAGCGATAAAAAAAATTCACTCAACCCATATCCCCTCATCTATTTAAAGTCGCAATCAAATATCTGCAAAAGGGATCTCTCAATTATCGTCAAGATGAAGACGAATATGCGAGCTAGACCCCCGGGGACAAAGAAGATTTGGATCATCTCCGAGATGAAGGAGTTTGTGATAGATCCTTCCAGAGAAAGTTTAGATCATCATCGAGATGAAGGCGAATGTGATGAACCTACCGACAAACCCTAAAAGATATTTGATTTCTGCTATCATCTAAAGACCTTTTGAGCCAATGCCATCAATATAATTCCTGAGACAAAAGAAGGATTTAAACATCTCCAAGATGAAGGAGTTTGTGACGTACCCTTCCCCGAAAAAGAGAGAAAAGTCAGGACATCTCCAAAATGAAGGATGATATAAAAGCCCGAGAAAGCTCAAATGACTCAAAAAGAGTGCAAAAGATCATCATGGGAAAACACCCAGATATCAAACTGCCAAAGTTGTCAGAAGTCATCTTTTCTTATGTGAAATTCTTTTATCAATATCTTTTCACTACTTGCTTTTATGAAATTAAGAATATTTCTTCTCTTCTCATATCAAGGAAGTAGATAGCTTCCTTGAAGAAAATCATCAGTGCTAAAATTTTGAATTTGACTCTTAAAACCAAGGAGTTAACCTCGTTGGAGGAAATACTCTAGGTAAAGGAGAGAATGTCTTTGCACATACGTGCACATTTTCAAGCGTTTGAGTCAACTACAATTTTATCTTATTGGCAAAATTTTCTAGTTATTCCAAAATTGAAATAAATATTTAATATCCATTTTGATGCAACCTAGCATTGTTTATATCTTCTAGAAGAGTTGCCTCCTTCAGGAGAAATATCTCTTCTTGTCCCATCGGGGTTTCTTCATTTGAGAATTCTGTATGGTCATACCCACTCAGGTTAAGGGTCAAACCTGTATTTTCTGCGGGAGGTCATCAATTTCAAAAGTTGATTTAGTCTCAGCAATGAGGCGTCCAAGATCATCCCTTTTTCAAGCTTTAGGGAATTCCATTTTCCTCCTTTCGCAAACCCCTTTCGGATTTGTTCGTCCAAACTCCGAAAGTCCCGTCATGGTTTCTTCACTCGAGGATTCTGTATGGTCGTCCCCTTCAGGTTAAGGGTTAAACCTGAACCTTGCCCTTCGAGGTATCTTCCTTTTTCAGGTTTGGGTTAAACCTGAGTCTCGTTCTGACGAGGTTCTTCATTTTGACGAGGTGTTTTCTTTCCAGTCTCATCATGGTTCTTCCCATCGAGGAGTTCATGCTCTGTACATCCATCCAGGAAAGGATCGTACTTAAGTTCGTCTCACGAGGAGTTTCTCTCAAAACCCATCGAGGTCCGCTTATATTTCTTTCCCCATCCAAATTATCTTGATCTATCTCCGTCCCATCCAGGTTAAGGGCTAAACCTGAGTCATTCCAAAAGGTTGATCTTGTCTCACCCACGAGACTTGATCAAAATTCTTATCTTTCACCATTTTGGGATCTTCACCTAAAGTCCTATCATGATTTTTTCATTTTTTTATTATTCAGCCATATCATTTTCGAGAATTTCGCCCCCCAGAACCATTCATGATAAGGTTTTAAGCCTGAAAAGCCATGTTTTCGAAGTAATTCTTCCACACCCAGCTCAGATCTGCTGACTGAGGCATTTTTTTTCAAAATTTGGAGTGTTTCTTTGCCACTAAGCTCGGCTTTCAACCAGCTTAATAGCAAAGAGGGGAATTTGTGAACACCCCAAATTTTTCAAAATCTTTTAAATATTTTCTTTTTGCTCCTGATTCCATTTTCTGAGTAATTGAGTCAGTTTTAAATCTAAAACACCATTTCATTTCTCAAATTTTACTGAAATTAAATTCATCTGACTCGGTTTCGGATCCGGATCCAATATCAGAATCCAAATCTGAGCTTTGTTATCCAATTTTAACTCAAATTCTCAAAATTACCAAAATAACTTTTTAAAAAGCTCAGACAGTCTGTCCGGTATCCGTTTGGATCCATCACATTATATTCCTTAATTCGAGGTCCAAAACTCGAATATCATCTCAAATTTCGGATCTAAATTCGCTTTCTGAAGAATTTTTCAAAAGAATAGCCTCAAATTCTCAGAAAACCCCTCTTTTATAAATATTTCCCAAAAATACAAAAAAAAATAGTTTTAAATATTTGTTTTCTCATAAATTTTAGGGTTTTATTCCAAAAACACAAAAAATCAGAAAAACACAAAGAAAATACAAAACAATAAACTCTTAAGACCACTTATTGAAAAATCATCTTTTTTTAAAATCTATCTTTTGAAAAAAAATTATAAAGGAGTTTTGTTTTGGAAATTTTATAAATATTGAAGGGCTCATTTTGGAAAAAGGAAAACCCTAAAAAAATTGACTTTTCATAAAAAGAGGGTTACAGAAGCACTCCCTCTCTCCTTCATCTCCACCACCTATTACCACACCTCTCCTACCTCATAAGCTATTGTCCACCTATGTGTCATATATATATATATATATATATATATATATATATATATATATATACATACATATATATACATACATATATGTACATATATATGCATGTATGTATATAGGTATATACCACTTTTTCATCTTTCCACACCTTAGATCATAAATATCGTGGCATATGCGCATCTCACCATCTACACCTTTTAAATCAATGTGATATGTGCAGCTCTCTTTTATTCTCATACTAACCAAGTGTTTTGCAGGAATCTCTAGAAAATGTTGATCTCCCTCTTAGATTGGGATTCCATCATGTCGATTTTCATTATAATAGATAGATTATAAAATGAGAATTTCACATTTTCAGTCTTAAACTAGAATGGATGAGCACGTAAATATCATTTGTTTCATCATTTTCCTTTATTTTTGAAAATTCACAAATGGGAACACGAATGACACGTGCATCATTCTAATGAGAGGTAATTAATCCTAAGCAAAAGACTCACATTGATGGCCATAGTCAAAATGTGGGCAATGCTTAGGATTTTTATCTTTCATGGAATAACATTGGGTCTACCCTAGATCCTTTTAAAAAATCATCATATTTTATTTAAATATTTTCCTCTTCTATCAGAGTTTAGTTCAAAATTAACTCGATATATATATCAATGGTCATAGTCAGGATATATCGAGAGTTAATTTCATTTTAAACTATATAGAGGCACCAAAATATATTTTATTCTTTACTTGAATTTAAATATGATTGCTATATATTACATCAAATAACTATAGTCAGGGGTGTATTATATCTTCAATCTTATCTTAAAATTCACTTAAAGAATGAAATATGATTTTCTAAACCAAATTGCAAATTCTTTCATTCATTTCATCATAGAATTGCATCATATTTTCAAAATTCCCTTTTCAAAAATTCCAAGTGATTTTTTTTAGTACTTTCTTCATTTCTCAAATCAATTCTTATTTATAGATTCAAATTCAATTTTATCTCATTTTAACATTCACAAATTCAATTTCGAAGTCCAATTTGACTTTGAAATTTCAAAATCATTTTGTATTCAGAATTCAAATTTCCAATTGAAGTTCAAAATTCAATTTCAAAGTTTAAATTAACTTTGAAATTTTTGATTCATATTCTGATTCCAAAATTCCTAATCAAATTTGTTTCCTTATCTTCAAAATTCAAAATCAAAGTTTGAGATTGATTCTGAATCTCAAAATTCGATTCTCTTCTAAAGTTTTAAATTCAATCTGGGTTTTCAAAACCAAGATCCATCTTCGGAAGTCCCATTTGGGCTTTCTAAATCCAAAGTCCGAACCCAAATCCACTTTGGATCCAGATTCTGAGTCCAATTCCACATTGGATCTCTCTCTCTCTCTCTCTCTCTCTCTCTCTATATATATATATATATATATATATATATATATATATAGATAGATAGATAGAGAGAGAGAGAGAGAGAGCATTACCAGTTGAGTCTTAAGACAATCCAAATGCAAATCTTTTGTGTTCCTTGACCATCCACGTAAAACAAGCAAAGTCTATCTAGAGGTGCTTAAAACCTTCAAGGGGAATAACTCTGCCGAACTATTATTTTGTGTGGATGATCATGGAAGATGTATTGGAACATCTGGAGTTGATTTTGCAGAGATCGGATGTGTCTGAATTTTCCTGTCCTCTGCTGCCATCCTGGCCTTGGCAAGCCTGAAGCCAAGAGCTTCACCATCAGATGGCATGGCAGGCGAGAGAAGATGCCTTATAAATTAAAAATTAAGACACCATCGTTTAGATTGTCATTTTTTATATGCAATTAACAATTCATGGACATTGTTCGGAAGTCAAGTATTATTGGTATGGATAAAATAATATATCAGGCTATTGGCATTTCAAATACTGGACATTCGTCAAATATTCGCTGGCTTGGGCTTAGCCTGAGCTTGGTAGGCCCTGAATGTGGATACCATTGTCTGAGGCTGGAGAACTTGGATTCAATCATCCTCTTGCATGTTTAAAATGAAGAATAGGAACGACAAGAAAAAAATAGGATCTCTCTTTATATATATATATATATATATATATATATATATATATATATATATATATATATATATATATATATATATATATATATATATATATATATATATATGCAAGGGTGTAAAAATCAGATGCGCTTATGCATGATCAAGTGTAAAATAAAAAATAAAAAATCACCATACTATACGACTAATTTGACATGATTTCTTGATGAAGTTATTGCGATAAAATTGTATCACTCATCGGCTAGTGCAAACTCTCACTTAAATCCAGAATAGTACATTTTCTTATGCAGACTTCGTAAACTTGCATACATTTATTTGAGAATATTGGGTGAAATTGAAACCACTAAAATCATAAATATCTTATTTATTCACATATATAATACGAACCTCGCATAAATTCATTTGTGCACATCTGGCTAGCATGTGAGAAAAGGCAATCCATATACACAACAACTATTCTCAAAACCAACTACCAACAATAAACTCTTAACCCCTATTCAATGGTTGTGCACCGTAAACCTTAACCCCATTACACCAACACACAAACATCGAATACTAACTAAATGACAAGAAAATAAACATAAATTATCTATAATAAATAAATAAATAATATATATATATATATATATGAAAAAAACCTAAAGGATAAATTTAGTGGCTGGGAATATCGATGACAGTATAGAAAAACATACAAAAATCATTCATAACAATAACCAAACAAAAATATGCATGAGGCTATTAAATGATCATATCTGCAAAAAAGAAAAAGGTTCAGAGTGAAAAAAATACAATATATATATCGTTTATATGAAACTCACCTTTTGAACATATAGATGAAGAAGTCGACAAAGATGATACCACAACATCCTCAGAATGCAGCACCCAATTATATAAGAATCACTATAAGGAGAGAGGAACAATACAGAGGGTTCTAAAAGGAAGTTTTTTGCAGGTATAAATGAAAAGAAGAAACCCTAGGTGCAAAAACGAGTTCATATATAATTTGCAAACTCTGTAAATAATAAAAAAACTCGCATATATGTAATAAATTAACAAATATTTAAGTAGGATATTTGCAATGTAGCGATGTTCAGTTTAAGTGGAGGTTTGCACGTACATTTATGTGAATTCGTGAAGTATATACGAATAAGTAAGCTATTTACGATTTTAGTGGTTTCAGTCTAACAGAATGCACAAATAAATTTATGTGAGGTTCATATTATATATGTGAATACATAAGATATTTGCGATTCTAGTGGTTTTAGTCTAACCGGATATGTGTAAATAAATTTATGCGAGGTTTGTATTATATATGTGAATAAGTAGGATATTTGTGATTTTAGTGGCTTCAGTTTCACCGAATGTTCGCAAATAAATTTATGCGAGTTTGTGAGGTTTGCATAAGAAAACATGTGATTCAGGAGTTAAGTTGGAGTTTACACTAGCCTACAGGTGAAATAATTTTATCGCAATAATTCATCAATTTATAATTTCCAATGGTAAAAAGGGCTTAACAAAGTTGAGTATTTGTGATTTTGGGCATCGAGAGAATAACAAAAATTGCAGAGTTTTTAAGAAAACATGTCAAATTAGTTGTATAGTATGGTTATTTTTCATAAAAAATGACATTTGGCGACAGTTAAAGATCGCCACTAAATGTCTGGGAAAAAATAAAGGATTTGGTAGTGATCGCAACTGACGCTAAATCTCTTATATGTTATAAATGTGTATGTCACAAATTGCATGCGATCAACGATACATGCACGTCCAAGGTAATGTCAAATTCATTACGCCCTACTATATATATTAATCTAATATTAAAATAATTGTGTTTAACATTAGATGAATTCGATCATATTAAAATAACACAAATATCCTTAAAAGAATGATATTTTTTTAAAATGTGTAGTTACATTTTTTGGCATTATAGGTCTTTTGAACTTGGAGAAAATTAAAAAATTAAAACCTTTTTCCAAAAAAATAACTTTATGAAGCTATAGAAGTTACTTTTTGATACATCTTTAAAAAATATCATTATTTTAAGATTGTTTTAGTGAAGTTGAATCCATAAATACAACTAATTTAATGATATATATATATAAAGCGAGAAATAACACAAATGATAGGGTGCTCGGTGAGCACCTATTCCCTTTTAAAAGCTTTGATTTTTCAAAATTAGCGAGTTCTATTGTTGATCAGCTATGTAACACCAACACTCCACTTGGGGGGTGCCGTACTCGTGTCGATACGGGTACCGTCTCCGGATGCAGTGCGTGTACATCATGGATCAGGTTCCACACTGCATCGTGTTGGTTCCCTCCCCCCTCCCCCTCCCAGATTTCCCCTCTTGCTCAGCGCTCTCTGCCCTAACCCCACGACTCCCTCTCTATCTCTCGGCTCTCTCTGCCCCTCGCAGCATCACCTCCACCCTCGCAACGCCACCTCTCTCAACCCCTCACAACGTCACCCTCTTTGCGCAGCTCAGGTACTCCTCTCTTCTTTGTCCCTCTCTTTGTCTCCCTCTCAACTCGCCTCTCACATCTTTGTCTCCCTCTCGACTCGCCTCTCTCATCTGTCTCCCTCTCGAGTCGTCCTTCGCATCTCTATCTCTCGTCGCCTTTCTCATCTCTATGCTTCTCTCTATCTCCCTCTCGACTCGCATCTCACAACAGAGGTCTTTCATACTCTATAAGTTATTAATTGAGGTTGGTAGCTGGAAGAAACAAAAGCACATGAATATGGTCAGAATCTCTCTCCCTCTTGCTAGCAGGGGCTACACAAGTAATTTTGTTGGACTGAAGAGTAATATCCGTGTTACCTGCTGGAAGGGCACCAACAATCTCGAAGTCTGTATCTCATGAATACTGTCCTCATTGCCTCTGAAAAGAATTGTTGTGGATGCCTTGTCTCTCAGAATGATTCTCTCAAAAACAAGGAGAGTTATTCTGTTTTGTCAAAGTACCATTATTAATCATGATGAGTCTGCTGCAAGTTTCCGACCTTGCTGCAAATGATTCAAACAAAAAGATCTGGTCAGTCTGCTTATTTAGAAAGAACTTGGGAATTGATGAAAATTTTGCTGATATTCCACGGGACTATGCAAATAAACTTGTGACTTTTTTCTTTTCATTCCAAAAGCTGCATACTAGGTGATACATAATGTCCTCATACTACTCCGTTTATAATTTAGATTATTCAGTTTCTAAAATTAGTTTGTATTCGGTGTATATTTTCAGTTTATATTCAGATTGTTTTTTATTTTTTCATGTATGGTTTGTTGATTTATTCTTATATGGTATTTTTGCTTTGAATTGTTTGATTGTATAGGATGGCTGATAAAGGAAAGCAAGCTGCAAGTGCTAATAGCTGACAACAAATTCAACTTGTGCTTCTAGTGTGGCATCTGATGATCAGCCACTATGGGCCTGAGTAACAAAGTTGAGGAAATGTCATGGAGGGAGGGTGGGATATTTAGGTATAAATTTTGTGATATGGAGTTTAGTGGATCATACAAAAGAGTAAAAGCCCATATCTTGAAAATGAAAAAACAAGGTATTAGGTTGTGCACTCATATTGATGATATCATACTTAAGCAGTTGAAGAAGGAATAAGAAAATGCAGATAAAAGAAAGGTCATGGTGGCATCCAGTTGTATTAACAATTGAAGAGAAGGAGATTGGATGTTAGCCAAAAAATAATTAAAGGCTCATTTAATGCACATGGAAGGAAAGAAATGGATAGGCAGTCTTTTTTCAAATTTCATATCATTCAATGTAGCTAGAAATCTTTATTGGAATGATCTAGTTACCTCTTTAGCAAATTCTAACTTCAGTGGGTATGTGCTTTCCCAGTTCAGAGAAGTTACGAACAGTCATTTTGGGAGAGGAGATAGCAAATATTGATAAACTGTTGGAATACAAAAAGTTTTTTGGGCTGAAAGTGGTGTTTTCATGGTGTTTGATGGGTGAACCGATATACAGAGGCACCCTTTGATAAATTTCATTACAGCTTCAATAAATGAGCAAATGTTTTTGAAAACAATAGACACATCTGAGTAGGAAAGGATATGAAGTATATGAAAAGACTTTTTGTAGAATGCATCAACGAAGTTGGAGATGACAAAGTTATTCAAATCATTAATGACAATGCAGCGATATGTAGAGCAACTGGTATATCTATGGAGACTAATTATCCTCACATATTTTGGACTCCTTGAGTGGCACATAGTTTAAATTTGGTTCTTAAGAGCATAAGCAATCCGTCAAGCATAAAAAAAAACCATATTGCTTACAAGTTGTGTTCATGGATTGAGGGGCTAGACAATGACATTAAGAATATTAAAAAAATTGTTGTAAACCACCAGAGGGCACTTACTATTTATAATAAACATTCTGATGTGAAATTATTGAAAGTTGTTGAGACTCATTTTGCGTCTATCATTGTTATGTTTAAAAGAATTAAAGAAGTGAAGAATGCACTATTTCAAATGGTCATTGATAGTGATTGGGCTTTCTATCATTATAATGATGTTGCAAAAGCCCGAGCTATCAAAAGATGCATTGTTGATGACGTGGTGGGACAATGTCATTTATTTTCTTGAGTTCACATAGCTCATTTGGAAGATGTTGAGGATTGTTGATCAAGCTGTTCCTATGCTGCATAGGGTTTACGATATGTGGGATACCATGATTGAGAAAGTGCAAAATGTAGTTTTTAAGCATGAAAAAAAAATCTACATTTGAAGACTCAATTTTTTATGATCACATGCACAAAATATTGATAGCACAATGAAACGAGAGCAACATCCCCTGCAGTGCATGACTCATTCATTGAATCCAAAGTACTATGGGTAAACAGTGACTAGGTGAAGGTATTGGTCGAATGCCACCACATAAGGATTCAAAGTTAACAAGAAATAGGGTTCTTTGTTTTTATAGGATTTTTCGGAATGCAAAACAAAATATGCATGTGCATAGTGAGTATTCAAAGTTTTTTTTGGCATGATTTGATGGTTTAGAGGGGTTGATAGATAAAGTGTTAGTTTGGATCATGGATCCGACCCGATCCACCTCGAGATGCGTGAGCGGTGGCATGTTTGTAATTAGTTCTTATTACCTGTGTAAAGTTATGTCCTGCACTGTACCACTTATAAATAATAAGTAAAAAGGGAAAACCCTATTGCCGCCGACTACTCTTCTCTCTCTTCTCTCTCTTCTCTTTCTTCACCTCATCTCTAACCCCTGCAGGTTGGTATTTCTGATATTTCTGACATGGTATCAGAGCACAGGCGCAGAAATCGATCATCTGGAAGGCCTATAAGGACCAGCGCGTGAAAGGACGTAGGCTCTATTTCTGATCTTTTATTTCTGATCTTTTCTCTGTCTCTTTTTCTTAAATCAGATTTCTCCAGTTTTTTTTCTTAATCTGATTTCACGCATCCCAGTTTCACGTATCCCTATTTCTCTGTCTTTTTTTCCCTTAATCAGATTTCTCCAGTTTCTCTTTTTCTTAATCTGATTTCACGCATCCTAGTTTTGTGTATCCTTATATTTCTTTCGATTCCTTTTCTTTTCCAATATTTTTCCTGGTTCACACGTTACACAGCATTGCTATTTCTCTGTGCACACAACATTGCTATTTCTCTGTGCACACAACATTGCTATTCCTGGTTCACACGTTACACAACATTGCTAATTTTTTTTTTTTGAATAACGTGTGTGTGTGAAGATTATTTTCAGCACACAACATTGTTCTTTTCCCTTCAATATACTATTAAGTACAGTCGACATTTAATATTTTCTGGTTTGCACATCACTATATTTCTGTGCAACGTGTGTGCTGATATCATTTCCAGCACACAATATTGTTGTTTTTCTTTCCCTTAATACACTGTTAAGTACAGTTTGGCCTCTCATTCTTCATATAATCCATGGATTCCAAATTGAACCCTAGTTTTCTTACTCACCTCATGACCCACAAGTTATCCCATGACAACTATTTGCTTTGGAAATGTCAAATTGTGCCTTTTATTCGCAGTCATGGTCTTTATGGGCGATCACCCGCCCCACCTACACATATCATGCAGGAAATAACAGGTGAAGATGGGAAGGTGAGTCAACTTCGAAGCACCAATCTGGCTTATGACATATGGGTACAACGGGATCAGACATTAGTTGCTTACATAACCTCCACACTTTCTGATCGTGTTTTACAAACTATCTCTGATGACCAATCTGCTGCCGAGTTGTGGAATGGACTAGCTCATTCTTTTTCTCAGGTTTCCAAATCTCGGGCTTTGCAACTCAAGTGGAAATTCCAATCCATGCGAAAAGAAAACAAATCTATTACAGAGTTCATGGGGGATGTCAGAGTGATTACAGATCAGTTAGCTGCCATTGGAAGTCCTGTATCAGATAAGGATATGGTACAACAGGTATTAGGTAGTCTTGGACCTGAATATCGCATGTTTTGCACGGCACTCCAGGTTGTCTCAGTCCTTCCATGTTTTGATGATCTTCAATCTAAGCTTTTGCAATATGAGGTCAGTTTAAATCAGGAACACGCGTCAGATGATGCTCATCCTGTGATGATGACACATACCCCTATTCAAACAGGAGTTTTATTTACTCCCCATCGTCCCAATGGAACACCTATGAACAAAGGAGGATTATTGCCTACACCAGGTGGAGGAGGTATTGGTTCAAGCAGTGTACCACGAGGAGGACGTGTTCCTACTTGTTTTCTATGCAACAAGCGGGGACATGTTAAAGCAAACTGCTGGTACAATCCTCAGAACCGGAACAAATCAGGGAGGCCCGATAGTAGGCCAGGGCAGAAGGCAACTCATTAGTTTGCCCGTACTCCTCAGGGACAGGTTCTTCCACAGGACGTACAAAATATCCTTATGACTACTTTCAATCAGATGAACTTGCGCCAAAATGAGGAAGGTATATGGTATATTGATTCAGGGGCAGCAGCACACGTTACTTCTGATGCAGGTAAATTTTCTCACTTGACTCCTTACACTGGAAATGGCACTATAGTCATAGGAGATGGATCTCACCACCCCATCTCTCACACTGGAAATATCTCCCTTTCTTTGCCTGAATCTCAATTACCCTTATCAAATGTCTTACTCACACCTGCTATTCAAAAGAATATCCTATCTGTGTCAAAATTAGTTGATGAAACAAATTCTTCCGTTGAATTTACTCCTTCTTTTGTTTATCTTAAGGACCTTCACACCAAGAAGACGCTCGCTAAAGGTGAACGGCGCGGGAACATGTACGTCTTTGAAGAATCTCATGTGCCTTTGAAGACGTCGTCTTTCGTAGCCGTGGCTTCTTCAGCTTCTTCCTTTCCAACATTTTTGAGTCGATCTACAGATCATAGTTCTTCATCTAGAGTCTTGAAACTTAATAAGCCAGACTTATGGCATCTTCGTTTGGGTCATTGTAGTCAAGTTTTTCTTGACAAGTTGTCTGTTAAAGGTTTAATACCCGCAGTCAGTTTAGAGTCAAAATGTCCAAGTTGTCACTTATGCAAAAGTCATGTACTTCCTTTTCATAGTATCAATAAAAGAGCAACAAAGCCTTTTGAGATCATATGCTCAGATGTTTGGGGTCCTTCACCCACTGCCTCTCTTTCTGGATCTCGATACTATGTACTTTTTCTTGACTCTTACACTCGTTTTAGTTGGATTTACTTCATGAAAAACAAACATGAGGTTTTCAAGTTGTTCAAACAGTTTCATGCACTAGTCCAAAACCAATTCAATACCAATGTTGTATATTTCCAGTGTGATGGGGGGGAGAATACATATCCCATGATTTTAGTGAATATTTGAAGGAGCATGGCATTACCCGTAACATTTCTTGCCCTCATACCCCTCAACAAAATGGAGTTGTTGAGAGAAAGCACAAACATATTGTTGAAACAGCCTTGAGCATGATGCATACTGTGGGCATTCCTTTTTCCCTTTGGACCGAGGCTTTCCATACAGCTGTTTACGTTATCAACAGGTTGCCCATGACCATCCTTGAAGATAATTCTCTGTATTTTGTTCTTTATAATTGTCATCCATCATATAAAGAACTACATCCTTTTGGTTGTGTATGTTATGTTCATATTGATCATTCATTGAGAAATAAGTTTCAAGACAGAGCTGTACAGTGCAAGTTTCTTGGGTATGCAGATGACTATAAGGGATACAGGTGTTATGATCCTCATACAGGCAAAATTCGGGTATCCAGAAATGTTGTTTTTGATGATGAAAATTTTGACACTTTGGGTTCATCTTCCACAGATACACAGGATAGTTATGATCCTTGGCTCAGTGACTCACTTTTATATGACTCGTTGCCTCATGAGGATTCATCTTTATTGACAGACAATGAACCCTATACTTTCGATGTGGAACCACATATGGAAGACATTCTTCCTACAACAACATCCTCACGTTTTTCTGGTCTTGTTTATTCTCGTAGAACTCACCCAGTCAATGATGAGACTCCTCTACGACATTCCACTCGGGTTAGACATCCTATAGAGCGCTGGGTAAGTTATAACAATTTCTCTTTGGATTTTCAAACATTTCTAACCAGAGTTTCCAAAGAAACAGAACCTTCCTCTTTTCATGAGGCTGTCCATTCCCGTGCCTGGGTAGAGGCGATAAATGAGGAAATGGAAGCATTGCATGAATGCAACACATGAGAAATTGTGCCAAGGCCAGATAACAAGAATGTTGTAGGATCCAAATGGGTGTACAAGATCAAGCACAAACCGGATGGCAGTGTTGAGCGCTATAAGGCTCGTTTGGTTGCACGAGGCTTCACACAGCAATATGGGCAGGACTATGATGAAACGTTCAGCCCAGTAGTAAGACTGGGCACAGTCAGGATTGTCATTGCGTTGGCGTTACAACATGGATGGTCACTCAGTCAACTTGATGTTAAAAATGCTTTTCTGCATGGTGAACTAAAAGAAGAAGTTTACATGGAGCAGCCACCTGGATATAGCAT
Source organism: Nuphar pumila (assembly GCF_984573655.1). Classification (NCBI taxonomy): domain Eukaryota; kingdom Viridiplantae; phylum Streptophyta; class Magnoliopsida; order Nymphaeales; family Nymphaeaceae; genus Nuphar; species Nuphar pumila. The sequence continues at coordinate 82,607,414 of NC_143254.1, read as the reverse complement.
GCATGATTCATCAAATTGGGTATGTAAACTTCGACGCTCTCTTTATGGATTGAAACAAGCTTCTCGATCTTGGTTTGAAAGTTTTTCCACAAAGATCTAGCATCATGGGTTCAATAAAAGTGTTTTAGACCATTCATTGTTCGTCTTCAAAAGTGGTTCAGCTATTGTTTGGGTGCTTATATATGTTGATGATATCATTATTACCGGGAGTGATGAGGATCACATATCTTGGGTTAAGTCTATGCTGATGGCTAAATTCAAGATGAAAGACTTGGGTCCCTTGCGATATTTTTTGGGTGTGGAAGTTGATAGTCGACATGAGACTATTACATTGAGCCAACATAAGTACACTATTGATATTTTACTCGCTACAGGGATGGAGAATTGTAAACCAATTAGCACACCTTGCCTTCTAAATCATAAGTTAAGTGCTAAAGAAGGCACTACTTATCATGATCCTACTTTGTATCGTCGAGTTGTAGGGATGTTACAATACTTAACATTCACTAGGCCTGACATAGCATACTCTGTCCATCAGGCCTCTCAGTTTATGCATGCTCCTACAGATGCACATATGGAAGCAGTAAAAAGAATCCTTTGGTATTTAAAGGGTACGATTGGAGATGGTTTGATGTATAACAAAGACACAGCTTATACGTCAGGACATCGACTATTCACCTACACAGACGCGGACTGGGCTGGTGATCCTGATGAGCGCAGATCAGTTTCAGGGTATTGCATCCTTATCGGCAATAATGTTGTAACATGGAGTAGCAAGAAGCAAAAGGCAGTGGCGCGATCTAGTACTGAAGCCGAGTATCGTGCAATGGCAGCAGGAACAACCGATGTTACGTGGGTGAGACACCTACTGCAAGAACTACAAGAACCGATCTCGTCCTCTATGTTTCTTTGTGATAATCAGAGTGCTATTAATATTGCATTCAATCCCATTCTTCATTGTCGCACGAAGCATATCGAAATCGATCAACACTTTGTTAGACAAAAGGTAGAAGAAAAGGAAATTGAACCTACATATGTTAGGTCAGATATGCAAGTTGCTGACATTTTTACCAAGGGATTATCCACTCATCAGTTTTGGGCACTTAAAGACAAGTTGAGCATGATCAAAGACCATACTCAACTCGAGGGAGGCTGTTAGTTTGGATCATGGATCCGACCCGATCCACCTCGAGATGCATGAGTGGTGGCATGTTTGTAATTAGTTCTTATTACATGTGTAAAGTTATGTCCTGCATTATACCACTTATAAATAATAAGTAAAAAGGGAAAACCCTATTGCCGCCGACTACTCTTCTCTCTCTTCTCTTTCTTCACCTCATCTCTAACCCCTGCAAGTTGGTATTTCTGATATTTCTGACATAAAGATGATGATTATTCCGTCACATATAGATATGACTACCTTGTACTTCAGTATCTTGCTTTCAAGCTACTAGCACAACCTTCAACATCTTCTTGTTGTGAAAAAAATTGGAATACATGTGCATAAATTCGCAACATTAAAAGAAACAAGCGTGGAGAAGATTTGGTGTTTGTGCATTGTAACCTCCGATTGCTTTCATGAGGCAAAAAAAGAATTAAGTATCAAAATTATAAATTTTGAATACTTTTAATTTATAATTTTGATTTTTGTATTTACTTCTTTGTAGTTTGTATATCAAGTTTTATTGAACATCTAATACATAATGATTTAATTTCTTTGCAAGAAAAAAAAACACTAATTTTGATATGTTAATGTTGAAGATTTTGATTTAGAAGAGGATCATGACTTTAAAACTCTGAACATAAAATTAGATGATCATATTTTTTTATTATCCATTGATATGAGTGATGATGAAGAAATAAATGAGCTATGACTTTTTTGTTATGGCCTTTTTAAAAAAATTGTCTTTTTGGTAAGCTTTTTATTTGTTAACTTGATAATTGATACCATGTATATGAATGCTTTCATATATTTTTGTTTGATAAGTGCTAATTGTTAGGTATTATTTGAAAATGTTATTAGCTTGTTATAACTTTTTTTTTAAATTGTTAATGTGTTAGTTGTAGCTTGTTGCTTTTCAATTTTTACTTGTTATTGAATTTTGATTCTTTGAATAAAAGTTGTTAGCCTGCTACTAGTTTAGTTGGTTGTTAAATGTTAAATTAATTTAAGTTGTTGCCTTGTTAGAATAATGAAACCAATTTATTTGAATATATATATATATATATATATATATATAGCCGTGTTCCCGTACTCATTTTTTGAATTTGTCATGTCTTACCTTCCGTACCCCTACCCGTACCTGTACTCGTACCCATGTGACAGCTGATCAAACCTTATAGATATGATCTATACACATTTTCAAGTAGAAAAAAGTTTTGTATCTTGTGATATTGATGTTTTCACAGTTTTTAAGACCTTAAAAAATCAACGGCCCACGGTGTACCAAAATTTCATGATTTAAAAACATTATTTTATGTCCAAAAAAGTGATTCAAGACATGATTCATATCAAATAAACTATGTTGAACAGCAGATTTTCAGATTTTTCAATGACATTGCTCACACTGTTACCAAGTTTCTCCCTGTCCTTGCACTTTTGACATTTTAACTGAGAAAATTCTCTCCCTTATTTATCATACATTATTCTCATGGGCACACTTCAGTTACAGGATTTAGAAATAGTAGACAACGAGGAAAGAGGCATCATAAAAACATGGCTGTCAAATTGTTCCTCTTTGTTATTCCTAAATGATTGAACTAAGCAGATTGTCATTCAGTAGACTTTGCAAGAAGGAATTTTGAGCAGCAAGATGTTCATGATTTATCACTGATCACATAAAAGGAGCTTTATATCAAGTTAATCAGATCATGATCTCTCGAGTTATGTAAGTTGTTGGAACTTTATGGGATACCGTTGTACCAACCAATAGTTTTATACCATTGAAATCTATCGTATGCCTTTTTCCCTCTTGGTGGTAACAAATAACAAATGAAAAACAGCAAAGGGAAGAAAAAGAAGTTGGATTTCAGAGACTAAGAGACAAGTCCAGCTCCACTATCTCTGGTTCCCTGGTCATGTTAGTGACCAAGTTGCCACTAGCAGGGTCCATGCGAAAGCTTCCAGGCCACATGAATTCCATGGCTTCTTCCATCATAAAAGGTGACCAAGCTGCGCCAAAGTTCTCCTCAAACCTCGCCACGTTGGTGCCTTCTCTGTGCGCAGGTTTGTGAACAAGTGCATGAGGGTGAACACCCAGAGAGCGCACATATGGAGCATGAAAGGGCATGCCTGTGCCAGCTCCAAGCCTTTGAGTTCTCCTCGCTAGCCCCCTTTCCCTCTTGTGAGCATTCTGGTGGCCACCTAAAGCCTGGGAACTGTGGAATTTCCTCATGCAGAAGTTGCAGGAGAATACTTTTGAAGGTGGCTTGGATGAAGCATCCACACCAACACCTGTCTCACTGGTTCCCAATCTCAAATTCAACCATGATGATGATGCACTATCATCCTCCAGTGAAGTTGGTTTGCTTGTTGTTGACATCTCTCTCTCTCTCTCTCTGAAATTAGTAGAAGATGAATTGGTAAGGCTGTGCAGGGTGATGAAATCTGCCTTATATAAAAGGAGGAAGAATATATGGAAAGGGATGGAGAACAAGCATCACATGAAGAGTAAGTGAAGTTGTTTCCCTTAGCTTTTTGGGGTTCTTTGAATTTTCCTCATTTGGGTCCCACAAGGTAATGCTTGGTATAGTAGAAGCAAGAGCAATGTCAATGTCACGGTTGCGCATGTACAGAGCTTCAGATTCCCTCTTCCTTACCATGAATAACAGAAGTTTTACATGAATTTGATTCTCTAATCCCGTGATGCTCCAACGTCTTTCTTTCTCATTAAAGGTGATCAGCCTGTTATTATGTCAACTGTCAAGCCAAGTGGAGGTTTTTCTGAATTAGATAAACGCTATCAGATATGGTTACTTTCATTTATCTTATTTGACAGTTTTGTCGATAAATATTTGAGGCCTCATCTGACATAAGGGGGAGCAAGCTGGCACATTGAGGAAAGAGGCTAAGTATTCAGTTTTTTTTCTAGGAGCAAAAGATGCCAACTTTTTATTGATATTTTTTTATAATTTGGACCCACGGAGTTATCAATAATGCTGATAAAATGTAAGAGGTGGGTGCACTTTATTATTGTGACCATTATTAATATGGTGTCTTTATGTGGGTTCTGGACTGCTCTAGAGAAGTGGACAGAAGTATGTCTGCATCCGTTCATTCAGGACCACTTGTAATTCTCAGATATCTTTTTGTTGTGAACTACAAATGTGGAGATAAATCAGGCACAGTGCTCTCTCAATAGCACATGCTGCTCTATTGTGAGTTATGTAAATTATGGTGTTGTTTTTGCCTCTCTCTCTCTCTCTCTCTTAATAGATTAGAGTATAAACCCAACCCTTGAACAAGTTTATGGAAGAGATTTGTCTCAACCATGGCCTCCCACTTACCTACGGTGCCGTGGATATGCATGGTGGAGGATTGGAGATGATGCCAACAATAATGCTGCAACAAATTTGTTCAAGGGTTGGGTTTATACTTTAATCTCTTATGTTTTCAGGGAATTCGGCAGCAGTTGTTGCACCTGCATCAAACTCCGGTGAAATCGGTTTGGAGCTTGGAGCTGAAGGGAGCGCTAGGCTAGAAACAGATGGGTACCCTAATCTGAGCTCAGTTGAAGCGAGATGATCGTGCATGTGTTTTTTAGCCCTCTGATGGTGGGTTGAACATGTGTGTGGTGCAAACCTCGGTTGAACACGATAGGGTATAGAATTAAGAATAACCGCAATGTAGGGTTTAAGAGGTTTTGAAAAAAGATCTAAGAAAACAGAGAAATCTAATAGGCTAAAACGGCTCAGTAGGCTTGTCGAAAAAGAGATTCCGGTTAATATTTGATATAGACTGAACTAAGGGCTTGCTGGACACTTAAGAATATGTGTTAAGGTTATGATAGGTTGTTGGAGGTCATGGAACAGTAAAACAGGTCGTTGGATGGTTGAGATGCTCAAACAGTAAAAACATGAGTTTTCTGGTTAATCAAGTAGATACACTTTGAAATTCCACTAGAGGGGGGGTGAATAGTGAAATACGATGCAAATTGATAAAATAAAAAATAAGGCAATAAGGCACAACACAATAAACACAGGATTTATACTGGTTCGGTCAAAACCGTGACCTACATCCAATCCCCAAGCAAACCACTTGAGCTTTCCACTATAACATCCGAGTCACCGGATAAATAGTACAACACCCTCTTCCTCAGAGGTCTTCTTCTCTCAACAGAGAAGGGGCACACCCTCTTCCACAGAGGTCTTCTTCTCTCAACAGAGAAGGACAACACCCTCTTACACAGAGGTCTTCTTCTCTCAACAGAGAAGGGCAACACCCTCTTTCTCAGAGGTCTACTTCTTTCAACAAAGAAGGAATACAGTGAATAACAGAAAGTTACAATACTTCCTATAGAACCTTCAGAATGATATGAATGCACGAATGAAGGATTCTCAGAATGTTCTCTTCTTTTCACTCAGAAGATACTCTTTGTCAAAGAGTTATTCTTGACTTTTTCTCTTTCTTTTTCTAGGCTCTTTTTCAAATATCGAATAGGATTTTTTCTCGTTGTAAGCTCACATGTCCATTCCTCTGTTGAATAGTTCATTTGAGTGTGTTTATATAGCTTTAAAAAAGTAGTCGTTACTTTTTGAAATCGTAGCCTTTTTTAGATGTGAAATGTCATGTCATTTCAAAAAACATCTTTAGAGAAATTCAAGAAAGTCTTCTTTCCATAAAAGTAAAATATAAGGTACACTAGTCGTTGTAATATTTTAGGTAATATATATTTTATGTAAAAAGTCTATTTCTTACAATAGTACATTGAACGTTGGATTGTAGGCTGTCATGTAGTTTTGTCTTTATCCTAATTAATGATTTGTGGTACATAAGTACTTCTTTACTTAAAATGAGTGTAAGTACAATAAATGCTTTGAGATATTTATTTGTACATAGTCATATCAAGAGTTTTCTTTATGATGTGTTTTTCAAAGTCTACAGAGAGAATGAAGACTTCAAGTAAGTCGACATTCTTGAGAAGGATATTAACAAAGATTTCTTACAGGAGGTATTTAATGCTATACAAAGAGAATGATGACTTCAAGTAAGTCGACATTCTATGGATTTGTAAAAAGGTAACTAGAGTCTTTTCAAAACATATTATATTTGTTTTTCTTTGTGTAGCCGATTTCATGTTTTGTCTTTTTCCTATATTTGAAATCATTTCTTTAAAGAAGGTAACTAGAGTCTTTTCAATAAGTATTATATTTGTTTTTCTTTGTGTAGCCGATTTCATGTTTTGTCTTTTTCCTATATTTGAAATCATTTCTTTAAAGAAGGTAACTAGAGTCTTTTCAACAAGTATTATATTTGTTTTTCTTTGTGTAGCCGATTTCATGTTTTGTCTTTTTTCTACTTTTAAAATCATTACTTTTCAAGTTGTCTTGTATATGATATAAGGTACAATTATTACATTTTGAAATCATGTCAAAATTCCTTTTTCATAAAGGGTTGTAAGAAGGTACAATTATTTATTTTCAAAAAGGAGCTTTTTGAAACTATCGTATACTTTTATGAAATAGCTTTTATGAATAAGTATGTAATATGCAATATGCATGCTTCTGAAGGTTTTGTTACATATGACTTTAAAGAAGAAAAAATCTTCAACTTGAGGTAGCCGATCTCTTTAGATGGTCTTTAGGAATGCATGACTCAACAAGCTTTTTCTTCAAGGAGTATTATTGCACCATAGTTGTACTTGAACAGGAGGTCTCCATCCTTTTTGAGTGAGATATCCTTGCATCAAATACTCGTTAGATATATGTCAAAGCATATACAGTCATAATATAACATTTTTCAAGAAGACATATTATCATATTATATGAAATCAAATAAGACAGTGTATCATATTATGTGACATCAAAACAGAGTTTCTCAACATTCTCCCCCTTTTTGATGATGACAAAATATGCTCCCCCTATCAAAAAGACATTATGCATAGAAATAATACTTATCATAAAAATGAAAAATACGAGTATTTTTCTCCAATAATGGAGACAGGTTTTCTCCCCCTTTGTCATAGACAAAAAGGAAGGGATCAGAGTAAGAGAGTTATTACAGACCAAAAAAAAATAAATTATTACAGTCCAAAAACAAATGAGTTTACTCCGAAGGTGGAGAGGATTGAAGTGAACGGGTGGCTTGATCCGACTGGAGGGTCTGTAGAGTCTGCTGCAACGAGGCTTGATTGCGAAGTATGCGATCCTGAGAACGCTGGACATCCATCAGTGCAGAGAAGTAATCAAAGTTGGATGTTGGATCTTCTTTATCAGAGCCGGGAGGGTGCAGGGACCTTAGATTGAAGGAAGTAGTATTGAGGATCTGAGAGGGATAGAGGATGGCTTCATTTTGAAGGGGTACTTTGAAGTATTTTAAAATGGGAGTTATAAAACACCCGAAAAGAAGAGGCTTGAATTTTTGATAGCGAATAAAAAGGGCGAAAAGAATGTTGGACCAATTTATCTGAGTAGAACAAAAAATTGCATAGAGGAGGAGAGAGATTTTTCTTAGCACTAATCCCTTGCGTGGAGGCTTGGGATAGATATTGTGGAGAAGAATCTGGGCAAGTAGTTGAGCATGAGGTTGAAGATTCCTCATGTGTCAGGGAAGGTGTGTGCAGTTGGTACAGAGAAGAATTTTTCGAAGTACCGAACAATTGAGTGGTACTATGTTGTCTAGGTCTGTGCCGGTGGAAGGAATGTTTAGAATTCTGCCTAATGAGGAAGCATTAAAGAACATCAGGCGTCTGCGTACTTTGGTGGTGATGGTAGTTTGCTCATCAGAGGAAAAATTTGTGTAGAAGAGTCGGACGAGTTCGGGATAGTAGGCAGCTTGGGATGAAGATCCTAGTAAGTGTTTAAGTTCGGGGAGAGATCTTTCTAGGTCAAATAATACGAAGTCGTCGTAGTGAACCAATTTACCTTTATTAATTGGTCGTGAGCAAAGTGAGTTGTAGTGGTGAAATAGATCGGGATACCTTAGATCGGCGGCAGTGATTACATTGTTGGAGGAGGAAGCCATGACAAGAGCTTAGGAAGAACGAGTTAGAGAGAAATAAAACTTGGAAAGAGTTTGTAAGAGAATAGAGATATTCGTGGGGAATGAGATAGGAGTCAATCTAATAAATAGAAGGAGAAAAATAATGGTGATAAGAAATGAATGACATTTGAAGTGAAGGATTTTTAGATTTTAGCTGAAAGAGGAAATGCGTGAGTTGTAAAATAAGAAGCTTGTGAATGACAAATCAAATCAATTTTGGAAGATAGTGTATTATATTAGTATATATGTTAAGAAGGACATAGTTTCGAAATAATTTTTCTATATATCTATCAAATTTACTATGGGCGAGTTTATTGAATAGTGAGAAGTGTCATGAATTGAGTATGGAGTGACATATTAAACTTAATGATTCAAGAGTTTTTAAAGATTTTCGTGAAGATCATGTAAGAAAAGTTATAAGGTGAATAATGGCCTAATAAGAACAAACAACTTTTCAAAGAATTTACTTTATGTGAAAACATTCCAAATGCGTGAAGGATGAGTTTAGAATAGGACAAACAGGAATGTATGAGGGGATGCAATAATTTCTTATTTAAGAAGTGTATATTTTGGTATACGTGAAAGGAGTGTGAATAGATATAAAGAAGGGTGATACGGATATGTAGAGAAATGAGAGTGGTCATAAAGGACAACAATCACTTGATGTTAGATAGGAGATGTATGACATAAAGTGAAGTTATGATAGACAAGAAATTAAGTTATGTTTAAGGACAAGGTTTTAATGAATCTCAATTGGAGAGAGATATAAAATATATGAGAGAGTCATGATCACGGATGGAAAGTCACTTCGTATAATGTAGAGAGAGAGAGAGAGAGAGAGAGAAAAAAAGGTGGTACAAATCGTACTTATGAGAATAACAGTAAAAAAGAGTGGAGTACAAGTTTTTGAAAAGAGGATTTTATAACACTTTTTCGTAAAAGATGTAAAGCATGAAGAGATGATAATAGATTGTTCTTAAGCTATGATATAATAGATGATATAGTAAAAATTTACATGAAATATAACAACTTAAAAGGTGGTAAGAGAGGATATTCATTTGAATTTTTCATGAAAGGCATTAAGATTTTAGTGAAGTGTCTCGATAGGACGAAAGGAAGACATGATAAAAATAGAGTGTACGTAATATATGATATAACAAATGATATAGTAAGAATTATACGTAAAACACAACAACTAGATTTTTAGAAGAAGGTAAAAAGAACTAAAAAGATAATCATTCGATTTTGACTAAAATTTAAAAAGCAAGATTTCTCATAAAATACTATTTTAAGTTATGTAGGCCGGTTGAGTGAAATATGTTATCATGTTGAAGGTGAACCAACTTATCGTAAGGGAAGTTTTCACAAAATAATAAAGGAGTTATGAGATGAGTGATGTGAACAATGTCATGATAGTTTTTACTTTAATATAATTAGTTTTTATGGATATGAGTGAAAGGAAATAGGACAAGAAGTCATTATGGATGTGTACTTGAAAGATGACAAGTTGAAAGACATAAAGAATGTGTCTTATAAGAGTTTAGAGTATACGTGAATATGGAGACCTAGTTTGACAAAAAAAAATCGATAAGAAGAAAAACCTTTTAAAATAAGATTTTAACATAACTTATAAGAAGTATTAATTTTAATAAGTGTGATTAATTTATAAGTCACTTAGTTTGCATATCCCTAGTTCTCTTCTAATTCGTGTAAAGTCTTCATGTTTCAATGGTTTAGTGAATATGTCTGCTAACTGTTGATTAGTGGGTATGAATTCGAGTTTAATTATATTGTTTAAGACTTGTTCTCTTAAGAAGTGGTGTCTTATTTGAATGTGCTTAGTTCGTGAGTGTAAAATAGGATTCTTAGATAAGTTTATAGCACTAGTATTATCACAGAAAATAGTTGTATTTTCAAAATTTAAACCAAAATCTTTTAAGGTTTGTTTCATCCAGATAACTTGTGTACAAGCTAGGCTAGCAACAATGTATTCAGCTTCAGTATTTGATAAGGATATACAGTTTTGTTTCTTACTGAACCATGATACTAGTGAGTGCCCTAGCATATGACATGTTCCACTTGTGCTTTTTCTGTCAGATTTACTTACAGCAAAGTCAGCATCGCTGTATGAGATTAGATCAAATGTAGAGGATTTTGAATAGAATAATCCAAAATCAATTGTGTCTTTTAAATATCTCATTATTCTTTTTACAGCTTTAAGATGTGATTCTTTTGGATTTGACTGAAATCTAGCACACAAGCAAACATTGAACATAATATCTGGACGGCTAGCAGTTAAATACAGTAGTGATTCTATCATACCTCGGTATACCTTTGTATCCACAGACTTACCATCTTCATCTTTGTCCAAAACAGTAGTAGTGCTCATAGGAGTGGTTTTTGAAGCAGTTGAGTTCATGTTGAACCTCTTCAGAAGTTCACGAGCATACTTAGATTGATTGATGAAAACTCCATCCTTGGTTTGCTTAATATGCAGTCCAAGAAAGTAATTGAGTTCTTCCATCATACTCATTTCGAATTCCTTCTGCATGGACTTAGAAAATTCTTCACAGAGAGTGTTGTTAGTAGATCCAAAGATGATATCGTCTACATATATTTGAAAAATTAGGGTATGATTATTCACTATTTTCACAAATAATGTCGAGTCTGCTTTGCCTACAGAAAAACTAGTTTTTAATAGAAAGGTTTTGAGTTTGTCATACCAAGCACGAGGTGCTTGTTTTAAGCCATATAAAGCACATTTTAGTTTGAAAACATGATCTGGATATTGTTCATTTTCAAATCCTGGAGGTTGTTTTACATAAACTTCTTCATTTATAAAACCATTTAAAAAGGCACTTTTAACATCCATTTGATATAATTTGAAATCCATATAGCTTGCATATGCTAAAAACATTCTAATAGATTCAAGTCTAGCAACAGGAGCAAATGTTTCATCAAAATCAATACCTTCCTCCTGGTTGTATCCTTGAGCTACTAGTCTGGCCTTGTTTCTTATAACATTACCTGTTTCATCTAGCTTGTTTCTGAAGATCCATCCTATCCCAATGATCGGATGATCCTTTGGTCTTGGTACAAGATCCCAAACTTCATTCCTTTGGAATTGATTCAGTTCTTCAGTCATGGCTAGCATCCAGAACTCATCGATGATGGCTTCATCAATCTTCTTTGGTTCAAGTTGAGAAATGAATGCCATATTTGCAATCCGTTCTAGCTGAGCTCTAGTCTGAACCCCCTTTGTCAGGTCTCTCAAAATCTGCTTTTGAGGATGATCTTTGATATCGACAAATGTTCTTTGATGATCATCTTCATTAGACTTAGTTGTGTTATCTAAAAATAAATCTGTACTTTCAACATCATCATCGTTAGTTTGCCTATGAACAGATTGATCAATAGATTCACAGAAACTAACATGCATAGATTCTTCAATAGAATTAGAACTCTTATTGAAAACTTTGTATGCTTTACTATGACTTGAATATCCTAAAAATATGCCTTCAAAAGATTTAGCATCAAATTTATCTAGGCTATCTTTTGTGTTTAGGATAAAGCATTTACATCCACAGACTTTGAAATAGTCTATTCTTGGAGTCCTGTCATAGAATAATTCATAGGGAGTTTTATTTAATAAGGGTCTAATGAGTACTCTATTTGTTATGTAGCATGCAGTATTAACAACTTCTGCCCAAAAAAATTTAGCAAGATTATTGTGTTGGAGCATAGTTCTAGCAGATTCCTGAAGGGTTATATTCTTTCTTTCTACTACACCATTTTGAGGTGCAACTCTAGGAAAGGCAAAGTTATAAGAAATACCATGCAAGTTACAAAAATTTACAAAAAGTTCATTTTCAAATTCTCCTCCATGGTCACTACGGATTTCAACAATAGAACAAGATTTTTCATTTTGTAATTTTTTACATAAAATTTCAAATTGACAAAACGTATCACTTTTGTTTTTCAAAAATATTACCCAAGTAAATCTTGAGTAGTCATCTACAATGACAAAAACGTATTTATTGTGATTAAGACTAGCTACTCTAGAAGGACCAAAGAGATCCAGGTGGAGAAGCTCTAAAGGTCTTTTGCTTGAAATGATATTTTTTTATTTGAAAGATGATTTAGACAGTTTTCCTAATTGACATGCATCACAAAAATAATCCTTTTTAAAAGATATTTTGGGTAACCCACGTACTAACTTATCTTTAGCTAATTTAGACATGTACTTAGAGTTGACATGACCCATTCTCATGTGCCATAAATGTTGAGAGTCATTATTAGCTATGAGGCAATGTTCTGTGATGTTTTCTAGGTATAGTTCATATATATTATTTCTTTGTATACCTTTTAAGATGATATTTTCGTTGGTGTCTGCTATAAGACAAGCATCATGATTAAAGCTAACATTATAACCTGTATCACACATTTGACTAATACTTAGAAGGTTATGTTTTAAGCCTTTAACCAGGAGAACGTCTTTGATAAGAGGTTTATCTATATTGTCAATATTACCAATACCAATTATCAAACCTTTGTTGTTATCTCCAAAGGTGACGGTTCCTCCTTTTTTATGAAGAACAGCAAAGAGGTCTGAATGTCCAGTCATGTGTTTTGAACATCCACTGTCTAGTATCCATCTGTTCTTCTTGTTTGGAGCCTGCAAAACATTAAGTAAAACTTCTTTTTGGTACCCAGTCGGGTCCCTTTTTGTTAGACTTTGGAACCCATATCCATTTAGATTTGGGTTTGTCTACAGCCTTAGAGGAGTTCAAGAAGTTAAAATTATAATACTCCTTTTTAGGTTCAGAAGAACCTTTCACAAAAGTGGTCTTTTGATTCATACAAGAAGGCTTGTTGAAATGAGAGTAGCCAATATCATTCTTGTAAAAAAACACTTTTTGAGAGGATAGGAGTTTATCCAAGTTCTCTTTTCCTTTAGTAAACTTGAAAATCGTTTTCATAAGGTTCTCAGTTTTACTTTTTAATTCTGAAATTTCTACTTGCAGATTTTTAGTCTTGGAGCTAGTAGAAGAGATTTCAGAAGTAATAAGAAGATTTTTCTTTTGTAACTCAAAATTTTCAATACTGAGTTTTTAATTTTTCAAAATGAGCTCTAGATTCTCAGATTTCAAATGTCTGTTTTTTAGAATCGTTTTCCTTGATTCTTCAAAAAGTTCCTGAAAAGCATTTTGAAGTTCTTCAAAGGAGAAATCAAGGGATTCACTTACAGAGCTTTCTGCCATGAAGCACATGTTGGCGGTTTTTGCTTCATCATCATTTGACTCTTCACTGGTGGATGGTTCTGAATCATCCCATTGAGCATGCAAAGCCTTTTTCTTGAAGAACCATTTCTTTGGTTCCTCAGTCTTGGATTTTCTTTTGAGAAGAGGACAGTCACGTCTCAGGTGACCTGGCTTATTACACTGGTAGCACATAGAATCTTCTTTTGGGTCTTTTCTTTCTTTGTGCTTATTTGGAAGCTGGTTCCTTCTCATAAAGCGTTGGAATTTTCTGGTGAGTAGCGCAATCTCAGTTTCTTTTTCTGAGTCATCATCCTCAGAAAGGGTTGGGAAGGCTAGAGTTTTCTTTAAAGGTTGTTCCTCTTCCCTTCTTTCCTTCATATGGACTTCATAGGCCATAAGATTGCCTATTAAATCATCCAGGGTAAGTTTGGACAAATCTTGAGCTTCTTCAATAGCAGTAGTCTTTTTCTCCCAATCAGTTGTGAGAGATCTCAAGATTTTCTTCACCTTTTCTGTCTGAGAGTGGGTTACACCTAGAGATTTGAGATCGTTGGTGATGTTGGTGAATCTGGTGAACATCTCTGTGATGGGTTCATCTTTGTTCATTTTGAACAACTCATATTTTCTGACAAGAGATGAGATTTTGGCTTCTTTGACTTTGTTGGTTCCTTCATAAATAACCTCCAAAGAATGCCAAATATCATATGCAGATTCACATATAGATATTCTATTGAATTCATTCTGATCGATGGCACAATATAAGGCATTCATAGCCTTTGCATTTAGGTTTGCTATTTTCTTTTCTTCATCAGACCATAAGTTATAGTCTGCGGAAGGAGATGAGTATGGATGCTCAACAATTTTCCATACAGCAAAATCTATGGATTTGAGAAATATAACCATTCTGCACTTCCAGTATCCATAGTTGGAGTCGTTGAAGAAAGGAGGACGAGATGCGTGTTGACCTTCAATATCACGAGCATAAGAGGTAGATGCCATATGTGCTGGAAGACTTGTTATGTCGAAACCAGCAAACCTGCTCTGATACCAAATGAAATTCCACTAGAGGGGGTGAATAGTGAAATACGATGCAAATTGATAAAATAAAAAATAAGGCAATAAGGCACAACACAATAAACACAGGATTTATACTGGTTCGGTCAAAACCGTGACCTACATCCAGTCCCCAAGCAAACCACTTGAGCTTTTCACTATAACATCCGAGTCACCGGATAAATAGTACAACACCCTCTTCCTCAGAGGTCTTCTTCTCTCAACAGAGAAGGGGCACACCCTCTTCCACAGAGGTCTTCTTCTCTCAACAGAGAAGGACAACACCCTCTTACACAGAGGTCTTCTTCTCTCAACAGAGAAGGGCAACACCCTCTTTCTCAGAGGTCTACTTCTTTCAACAAAGAAGGAATACAGTGAATAACAGAAAGTTACAATACTTCCTATAGAACCTTCAGAATGATATGAATGCACGAATGAAGGATTCTCAGAATGTTCTCTTCTTTTCACTCAGAAGATACTCTTTGTCAAAAAGTTATTCTTGACTTTTTCTCTTTCTTTTTCTAGGCTCTTTTTCAAATATCGAATAGGATTTTTTCTCGTTGTAAGCTCACATGTCCATTCCTCTGTTGAATAGTTCATTTGAGTGTGTTTATATAGCTTTAAAAAAGTAGTCGTTACTTTTTGAAATCGTAGCCTTTTTTAGATGTGAAATGTCATGTCATTTCAAAAAACATCTTTAGAGAAATTCAAGAAAGTCTTCTTTCCATAAAAGTAAAATATAAGGTACACTAGTCGTTGTAATATTTTAGGTAATATATATTTTATGTAAAAAGTCTATTTCTTACAATAGTACATTGAACGTTGGATTGTAGGCTGTCATGTAGTTTTGTCTTTATCCTAATTAATGATTTGTGGTACATAAGTACTTCTTTACTTAAAATGAGTGTAAGTACAATAAATGCTTTGAGATATTTATTTGTACATAGTCATATCAAGAGTTTTCTTTATGATGTGTTTTTCAAAGTCTACAGAGAGAATGAAGACTTCAAGTAAGTCGACATTCTTGAGAAGGATATTAACAAAGATTTCTTACAGGAGGTATTTAATGCTATACAAAGAGAATGATGACTTCAAGTAAGTCGACATTCTATGGATTTGTAAAAAGGTAACTAGAGTCTTTTCAAAACATATTATATTTGTTTTTCTTTGTGTAGCCGATTTCATGTTTTGTCTTTTTCCTATATTTGAAATCATTTCTTTAAAGAAGGTAACTAGAGTCTTTTCAATAAGTATTATATTTGTTTTTCTTTGTGTAGCCGATTTCATGTTTTGTCTTTTTCCTATATTTGAAATCATTTCTTTAAAGAAGGTAACTAGAGTCTTTTCAACAAGTATTATATTTGTTTTTCTTTGTGTAGCCGATTTCATGTTTTGTCTTTTTTCTACTTTTAAAATCATTACTTTTCAAGTTGTCTTGTATATGATATAAGGTACAATTATTACATTTTGAAATCATGTCAAAATTCCTTTTTCATAAAGGGTTGTAAGAAGGTACAATTATTTATTTTCAAAAAGGAGCTTTTTGAAACTATCGTATACTTTTATGAAATAGCTTTTATGAATAAGTATGTAATATGCAATATGCATGCTTCTGAAGGTTTTGTTACATATGACTTTAAAGAAGAAAAAATCTTCAACTTGAGGTAGCCGATCTCTTTAGATGGTCTTTAGGAATGCATGACTCAACAAGCTTTTTCTTCAAGGAGTATTATTGCACCATAGTTGTACTTGAACAGGAGGTCTCCATCCTTTTTGAGTGAGATATCCTTGCATCAAATACTCGTTAGATATATGTCAAAGCATATACAGTCATAATATAACATTTTTCAAGAAGACATATTATCATATTATATGAAATCAAATAAGACAGTGTATCATATTATGTGACATCAAAACAGAGTTTCTCAACACACTTTTGATTATAAGGCCATGAAAAGCAAGTTAACGCAATCTAAGGTTGAGATATAAGTCTAAGATATTAATATCAGAGGTTTAGAGGGCTAGTTACCTAAGTTGGACTTCGAAGAGGGCAGTGCAGTAAAACCATAATTGTAGAGACTTTCAAACAATTTTCTTGGGTCACGTAGCCTTCTGGAATCTCTGAAAGGAACAAATGCAGTGTTTTGGCCCTTAACTCAAGCTACCTCCACTAGACACGTAACATTGGGTGAGATCAAAGTGAGAAAGGAGAAGTAGACATTAGAAGAAGAAGTAATGTCGAACAAGGAGGAGAGAGAGAATAGAAAAGGGGAGGGGGACGGCTAGGCCTTTTGAGAGAATTCAATTCAATATTCAATGCTCAATAAGCCACTCCAAAACCACATTATACAGGTAGAAGTTGGGTTAAGTCCTAATTACATAAAACATCATCAATTTAGAAAAGTCAAGAAACCAATTACATTAGGACTCCTACTTAGCTAATGACTCATCACAAGAACAAACCAAATAAAAGACTCATCCATAATTAACAAAATTTAATTAACAATAATTAATTGTATCACTAAGAAAAGACCCATATGTCAATCTAAGATTGCACGCCCTCACAGGTGAATCTCACTCATTAATAATTATCATGCCTTTTGAGCTTGACACATGTCTTGCTTCTCCTTCTCTTGACTTTAACTTTGAATTTTTGACTTGTCCATCATTAAAGAAGTTATTCCAGCTGCCATGTCATCAACCTGAGACTCACACTATACTGATCGACACTCAAGGGTTCTAAAAGTGACATGAAACCTTAACACTGGATGTGAATCTACTGCCATATTATTGATCGTAACACTATTGAAGAACATCATGGTGAATAACCCTTAATGAATTAAATAGAGCCCAAACTTAGACTGAAAAATACATCAGCACTATTCCGTGTGTTTGATTTTGTAACATCCAAACATTTTTGAGATTTTTTCAAATAAATAAAGGCAAAAGTCCTTTAAAATAAATATGATAATATCATGATTTTAAGATGAATTTGGTCCGAATTGATATTGGATCCAAACAAGACCATATAGATCAAGTAATTGGATTTGACAATTGGATTCATATCTCAGATGGATCTGAAACCGAATCAAAATTCAATTGGATCTCAATAGATCCAAATATTTTATAATCCAAGTCATGATCCGAAAGCCAATTAATGGATTCCATAGATGTGAGAGAAAAAAAATGAGAAAATCAAAAAGTGAAATTGAAGCCTGTTAGCTGAAACTTGAATAAGCATTTATTTAGATTAAATTGAACAAAACATGCAACGAAATAAAGTGTGGCGTTATGGAGAGGTTCGTTGCCTCTAAAAAGTTTGACGCAAGTTTAAATCCCACCATGCCCATGCATTTTTCATAATAAAGAAATATGTTATGCTTTTTGACAAAAATGCCTAAAAGCTTACACGTGTATAAATAAAATAAAATAGACTCTATTTGCAACAAAACAAAACATAGTGCAGTTGAGATGTTCATTGCCTTTTTGGAGAAAAACTCAGGTTCAAATCTCCCCTTGCACACAGGCTTTTATTTCTTTTTACAAAAAATGTTGGAAATTTATCAGAACTACACATTTTTATTTACTCTATAGATAAGTAATAACTTAGGAAACTACCATATGTTTTCTTGATGCACTTTAAGATAAGAAAACCAATGAAGGAGGAGAATGAGAGGTTAAAGTTGCTAATTTTTCTTCCATCCTCTGCGATTTTAGGGATGGTTACGTATATAACTAAAAAGAATAAAAATAATAATAATAAAATTCAGCAAAAAATTCTCCCATCCTCCACGAATGTAGGGAAGGTTTTTGTGCATGATGGGTGAAGGGGCAAAAGTTAAAAAAATAAGAAACCAATTAGGCGTAAAGGAAGAAGGGCAAACTGGTACATTTGGATAAAGTTTATCAAGATGATAAACTAAAAATTGTGAGTTGAGGGAGGGACGATTTCAAGACTCCAAACTTTGACTTTGGTTCAATCTCCTTAGAAGAAGAAAAATGTGATCTTGAAAAGGCATCCATGATTTTGGGAATTATCCCTCTCTCATCGCACGCATATCTCAAGTTCTCCTTTTCTCCCTCTCTTCTTCCCTCTTCCTTTATTCCAGTCTACCTTCTCTTTCTTCTTCACTGTATTACAAACCAAACCAGAGTTGCTAGACCGGAGAAAGGGCACGGACGCGAAGCCGACCAAACCATACAAAAATATTCAAAGATTTGATTCATCAAAAGATGTAGGTAGCCTTAGATCTATATGCGTGTGTCTAGGGTCGTGTGTTCATTCCGATCAGTTTAAAAGAAAGGTCGATATCTTCTAGAATACAGATCATAAAAAAATAAATAAGTAGTCCATCATCATCGATGTTTTCTGATCTTTGATTTGATATATTTGATTTTTTTTTTAGGTTCGTATTTTGAAAGATATCTCCCTCATAACGGGAAACCAGTCTCTGTCAAGTAACAGGACTTAGTTGATATTTTCTTTTTGACATGTTTCAGAAAAAGGCTGATATCTTCTAGAACTCATATCAGAAAAAATAAATAAATAGTCCACCATCATCTATGTTTTCTGATCTTCGATTTGATATATTTGATTTTTTTTGTTCGTATTCTGAAAGATATGTCCCTCACAACGGGGGACCAATCTCTGTCCAGTTACAGGACTGTATTGATATTTCCTTTCTGACATGTTTTGAAAAAAACTTAATATCTTCTAGAACTCATATTAGAAAAAAATAAATTAGTCCATCATCATCTACGTTTTCTGATCTTCGATTTGATATATTTGATTTTTTTTGTTCGTATTCTAGAAGATATGTCCCACACAACGGGGGACTAGTCTTTGTCCAGTTACAAGACTATGTTGATATTTTCTTTCTGACATGTTTCGAAAAGAGGCCGATTGTAAATAAGCCTTACAAACAATCAAGTTTTCAAATTACTTGATACTTCAATCACTCAAAACATATGCTAGCACAAACTAGCATTCAAATGCTTCACACCACAAAAGTAGAAAAGTGCTTCAAATGCACTGTATTGATAGATATGATAGGATAAACCCCTTCTACAATTTTTTGTATTACAATGGGTTTAATCACCCTTATTTATAGAGAGTAGCTAAAAGAAAAAGACGTTGGGCTGGGAAACAACCCCAATGTCTCTTTTATGTCCAGAGTCACCGTACAACAGTCAGTGGTTGACTATTGTACATTGTACACAGTCAGCTACTGACTGTGTACAGAAAAAACAAAAACAAAAACAAAAAATAAATAAAATAAAAATTATAGAAGATAAAAAATAAAAATTACAAGAATATATGTATATACTTTAAATATGTATTTATATACATATACTTATACATATACATACTATTGTATTATGAATAATATATATATATATATTATTTATGTATTATTTTCTAACAGTCTCCCTCAAACTTATGGTAAAATCACTGAAAGTTTGTCAAGTAAAAAGTTGAATCTTGGAGAGCATAGTGCCTTGGTGAAGAAATCTGCAAGTTGATATTCTGATGTCACATAGGTAAGATCAATAGTCTTCTTTAAATATTCTTCACAAAAAAATGGCAATCCATCTCTATATGCTTAGTTCTTTCATAAAATGTATGATTTTGAGCAATATATATGGAGCTCTTGTTGTCACAGCATAATCTTGTAGGATTTTGAAGATGAATTCCCATATCTGAAATTAATTGTTTGAGCCACACGATCTCCATGGTGATAATCGCCATTGCTCTATATTCAACTTTTGTAGATGATAGTGACACCTTTTGTTGTTTCTTGCACCTCTATAAAATCAAAGATTCACCTAGAAACACACAAAAACCAATTGTTGAGCGCCTATTATTTGGATCCCCTCCCCAATCAGCATCAGAGTATGCAATAAGATCTAAGAAGGAAGAAGAGGATATAAAAACTCCCTTATTTATTGTGCCTCTAATGTATTTGATAATTCTTATGACTACACTCATATGAGCTGATGTTGGAGCATGTTGAAATCGACTGACTATATGTACATCATGAGCTATGTCTGGTCGTGTAATACTTAAATACATAAGAGATCCCACGAGCTGTCTAAAGGAAGTTGGATTGTCCAAAGGAACTCCATCATCGACTCGTATCTTCATTCCAACAGTCTCTGGGGTATCAACAACTTTATCATCTAATAGACCTGACCTGTCAATAATATCTGAAACAAACTTGGTTTGTGATAATATGTACCCTCTCTTAGAGTAGGATACTTCTATACCAAGAAAGTATGTTAGGAACCCAAGATCTATCATTTCAAAAGATTTTTTCAAAAACTGTTTGACTTTCTTGATTCCTTCTTTGTCACTACCTGTAATCAACATATCATAACATATAAAAGTAAGATTATAATATTTGCAGAAGAATTCTTGATAAATAAAGTTGTATCAGTATAGCATGATTTAAAACCATATTTTGTAATAACATTGTTAAAAGTATCAAACCAAGCTTTAGGTGTTTGTTTGAGGCCACACAATGCCTTTTTTAATTTAAGCACTTTACCTGAAGGGATTATCAATCCAGGTAGAACATCGATATATACTTTCTTATTAAGATTTTCATTCAAAAAAGCATTTTTAACATCCATTTAAAATATATTCTAATTTTTAATAGCTGAAATAGCTACAAACATTCGAACTGTGGTCATTCTGGCAACAGGAGCAAAAGTTTTTTCGTAATCCACTCTGTATTCTTGAGAATATCTTTTGGCAACTAGCCTGACTTTATGCCTTTCCAATAATCCATCACTTTTGGTTTTTACTTTAAAAACCCATCTACATCCTATAGTTTCTATAGTTTCCTTTTCAATGGGTAAATTTAGATTTTCCTAAGTGTTAGCTTCTTTAAGAGCATCTAATTCTATATGCATAACTTTTATCCATTCAGGTAAATTTGTTGCTTCATTGTAACATCAAGGTTCAAAATATGAATTAATAGCTATAAGACATGCTCTATGTTTAGGAGAGAATGAGTCATAAGACACAAATTTATTTGGAATTCTTGAGATTCATTCAGAACTACGAATGGTGGTTTGTTCTGAAGGAGTTTCTAATACTTCATGGTTACTTTGATTTACACTTTCATTGGTTGCATTTTGATTTCTTATAGTGTATACCATTGGTTCAATCATTGTTCTATCATCAATAGGAGATTCTATATAACTATTTTCATCATTAGACAATAGTTTAAACAAGAAAGAATAATCAAAATTTATGTCTTGTGACATGTTTCTTTCAAATCCACTTTCATGTTCAACAAAATTAACATTTCTTGAGACAAGAAGTTTATCATTTTTGATATCGTAGCATTTAAATCTTTTTTGTGTTTCAAAGTAACCAGTGAACGCACATGGGATAGCCTTAGAAGATAGTTTATCTCCTTTATCATTTAAAACACAACATTTCCAACCAAAGATTATAATGAGTGTGTGATAGTCAGGTTGATATTTAAATAATTTTTCAAAGAAAATTTCATTGGACAATGTTTTTGAAAATTTATAAGATATACTGACGTCAATGCAGCTTCAGCCCAAAGATTTTTTGAAATATTTTTAGTAATAAGAAAAGTCCTTGTAGTTTCTATAATGTATCTATATTTTCTTTCTGAAATTTTGTTTTGTTGTGGAGTTCTAGGACACGATCTTTGATGTAAGATTTCTTCATTTTCTAAAAATTGTTTAAACTCATTTGACAAATATTCTCCTCGAGAGTCAGTTCTGAGGATTTTGAGTTTACTTTCAAATTAATTTTTAATCATATTATGAAATGTTTTGAAGATTGTGAATACATTGAATTTAAACATAAAAAAGTAAATCCAACAATATCTAGTGAAATCATCGATAAACACAACGTAGTAAGAGAATCCTCATTTATAGGCAACAGGAGCAAGACCCCACACATCTGAATGAATTAATTCAAAAGGCATTGAAGAATAAAAAGTTCTTTGTCCATAAGGCAAGGTTGTCATTTTACCAAATAAACATTCTTTACATTCAAAATGATATTCACAAAGATTCTTTGTAATAGGTACAAAATTTATTTTTCATATATTTGGATGCCCAAGTCTATGATGCTAAGTCTGTATATCTTTCATTTGGGCAGTGTTACAAAAAAGATTCCTTTGGAATACAAAGAAAATCCATATAATAGAGATCTCCTTGCCTAGAACCTTCCCCAATCGATTTCCCGAACTGACGATCCTGCACCTAACATTTACTTGATGAGAAAATAGCATCATATCCATGATCCAAGATTTGAGAAACTGAAAGTAAGTTAAAATGAAGTTTTGGTATAAGTCTTATTTTTAGAATGTAAAATTTGTTATGTTTTGTCAAATCATTTTTAAAAATTCCAACACACTTTATTTCCAAGGCAGTGCCATCGGCAGTGGAAACAAAGGATGCATTCGAATTAGGTTGGCATTCGGATAATATAGACTTCATATGAAAAGAAGCACCTGAATTAAGAAGCCAAGAGCACATACCAGGAGTAGAAGAGGAGGCAATGACCGCTCCTGAGGTAGATCCTTTGAGTAATGGTTGCAATGCATCCGTCAACTGAGATAATGATTTGGTGAGGTCTTTGAGATTCAGAGTATCCTCATCATGTTTTGATGGTGCAACAGCAACACGTTTTTATTGAGGCCTATATTTGTATCTAGGACATTGAGGCATAATATGACCAGGTTTATTATAGTTATGGCAAATGGTCTTTGATTCTCCTCTATTCTTATTAAAATGAGGAGGTTTGTATGGCTTGATGTAATGTCCTGGTTTAGAAGCGGCAAGTGCGCAATCTTCGTCTGTGTCATTGCTAGAAGTAGCAAGCACACTAACATTTTTACTCATATTTAGACTAGTTTCTTCTCCACTAAGCTTAGTGAGAATCTCATGAATAGGAGGAGGTGATGAAGATGATAGTAAGAAGGCCCTTGTTTGTTCAAACTTGGGTCTCAAACCATAGAGAAAAATGAAGAGTCTATCTTCCTCAACTTGAACTCTTCGCATTTCTATACGCTTGCCCTCCCATTTGGGTTCAAATTGGGCAAGTTGAGTCCATATGAAAGATAACTCCATAAAGTAATTTCTTACATTTTTATCTCCTTGTTTGATATTTCTAACATTTTCTTGAAGATAATACTTGTGAGCCATATGTTTTTCGGTAAACATACCTCTAAGATATTCCCATGCTTCATTTGCCTTTTGTAGCATAATAGGTTTGAGGCAATTTTTGTCTCAACTCCACTTAGCATCCATGAAAGAATTTTTACGTTTTTCATTTTCCATTCATCCAATTTCTTGTAGTATTTTTTCATGGCTTTGTCTATTTCGTCAAGACTAGTCTCAATCCCATTTTCACCTAATGTAATTTTGAGAGTAGGTTCAAGAATAGTACCTCTTATAAATCCCTACAAGCCTTGACCCTTGATGAATGTTTCCAAGTGTCCCGCCCAAATGTTGTAGTTGCTTCCTTTAAGTTTGAATGACGGAATAAAGTTGGAGTTGCTTGTATTGTGTGGGGAAAATTCACCCATGGTGAATTAGAAAAAAATATCACCAGCACGAAGAAGAATAAGCACGCTTTTCAAGGCAGCCCATCAATGCACGATTGATCATACACCATACATCAAGCTCTTATACCATGTAAATAAGCCTTACAAACAATCAAGTTTTCAAATTACTTGATACTTCAATCACTCATAACCTATGCTAGCACAAACTAGCATTCAAATGCTTCACACCACAAAAGTAGAAAAGTGCTTCAAATGCACTGTATTGATAGATATGAGGGGATAAACCCCTACTACAATTTTTTGTATTACAATGGGTTTAATCACCCTTATTTATAGAAAGTAGCTAAAAGAAAGAGACGTTGGGTTGTTCCCAACAACTCTACTCTTATTAGAGCTGTTGGGAAACCGCCCCAACGTCTCTTTTATGTCTAGAGTCACTGAGTGGTTGACTGTTGTACACTGTACAATCAACTACTGACTGTGTACAGAAAAAGTACAAAAACAAAAAATAAATAAAATTAAAATTATAGAAGATAAAAAATAAAAATAAAAATTACAAGAATATATGTAAATACTTTATATATGTATTTATATACATATACTTATATATATACATACTTTTGTATTACGAACAATATACATATTCAAGTATATACATATATGTATTATTTTCTAACACTGATATCTTCTAGAATATAGATCAGAAAAAAATAAGTAGTTCATCATCATCTACGTTTTCTGATCTTCGATTTGATATATTTGATTATTCTTTTGGGTTCGTATTCTAGAAGATATATCCCTCACAACGGAGGACCAGTGTATGTCTAGTTGCAGGACTGTGTTGATATTTTCTTTCTGACATGTTTCGAGAAGATGCTGATATCTTGTAGAACTTAGATTAGAAAAAAATAAATAAGTAGTTAATCATCATCTACGTTTTCTGATCTTTGATTTGATATATTTGATTTTTTTTTGTTCATATTCTAGAAGATATGTCCCACACAACAGGGGACCAGTCTCTCTCCAGTTACAGGACTGTGTTAATATTTTCTTTCTGATATGTTTTGAAAAAAGTTTGATATCTTTTAGAACTTAGATCAGAAAAAAATAAATAAGTAGTCCATCATCATTTATGTTTTCTGATCTTCGATTTAATATATTTGATTTTTTTTTTGGTTCGTATTTTGTTAGATATGTCCCTCGCAATGGGAGACCAGTCTCTGTCCACTTACAGGATTGTGTTGATGTTTTTTTCCCGACATATATCAAAAAAAGGTCGATATCTTCTAGAACTCATATAAAAAAAATAACTAAGTAATCCATCATCATCTATGTTTTCTGATATTCGATTTGATATATTTGATTTTTTTTGGTTCGTATTTTAGAAGATATGTCCCTCACAACGGGAGACCAGTCTCTCTCCAATTACAGGACTGTGTTGATATTTTCTTTTCGACATGTTTCAAAAAAAGGTCAATATCTTCTAGAACTTGGATAAAAAAAAGTAGTCCGTCATCATTTACGTTTGTTGATCTTTGATTTGATATAATTGATTTTTTTTTGTTCGTATTCTGGAAGATATGTCTCACACAACGGTGGACCAGTCTCTGTCTAGTTACAGGACTGTGTTGATATTTTCTTTCCGACATTTTTCGGAAAGAGGTTGATATCTTCTAGGACTCATATCAGAAAAAAAAAAAACAGTCCATCATCATCTATGTTTTTTTATCTTAGATTTGATATATATATATATATATATATATATATATATATATATATATATATATATATATATATATATATATATATTTGTTCGTATTCTGGAAGATATGTCCCTCACAACGAGGGACCAGTCTCTATTAAGTTACAGGACTGTGATGATATTTTATTTTTGACATGTTTCAGAAAAAGGATGATATCTTCTAGAATACAAGTCCGAAAAAAATAAATAAGGACTTTATCTCAATCTACACTTTTTGTACTTGAGAATGACATATTTATTTAACTTATTTGAATCAATATTTTAAGATATGTCCTTCGTAACTAGGGATCAGTTTCTGTCATGTTGCATGACGGTATTGTTGCTTTTAACTAGACCAATTTAGAAAAAGGGTATGTACCTCTTAAATAACAAACCAAATAATTAAGAACAATGATACTATCCATCAAGAATTTAAGTTTTTGTATTTTATTGGATTAAAATGAATATGTTGCATGAGAGATATGCCTATTGCAAACAACAAGAAATTTATGATTCGCGTAACTACACGCAAGGTATAGAATGCTTGTGTTAATTACATTATTTTTTATGATTTCATGGTCATGAATTATGTCAAAGAAAAATTGAATTTATGTGGTTTCGAAGAACCCTTATAATGTCACATGAACACTTCTGAAGTGAGATACTTAAGACAAGCTATGTGGCTGCATCGGCGAAGTACGATGCGTATACCCTAATCAAGAAATCAATGTGTGAAGTGGTTCAAGTACTTGGATCGAATGCGAACTAAAATTCTGAGAATTTTGTTGGTGCTTATTGA
Organism: Nuphar pumila; assembly: GCF_984573655.1. NCBI lineage: Eukaryota > Viridiplantae > Streptophyta > Magnoliopsida > Nymphaeales > Nymphaeaceae > Nuphar > Nuphar pumila. The sequence continues at coordinate 82,580,803 of NC_143254.1, read as the reverse complement.
GCACTAGGTTAATAATGTGCATACACTTGATCACCCCGAGTGTGGGTCAGGATTTTAAAAATCCCTTGTGGTGCAGTGAATTGCATAGAGAATTAAAAATAGAAACTTAATATATGCACTTATAACTTAATTTTGAGACTCTTGGTATACCTAAAAGACGGTATATGTTACCGGTTTTCCAAGGTTATAGGTACACCTAAAAGATGTATGTTATCATACCCATGTTCTACTTTTGAGATGGTAGATGGTACAAGCTTCATGGGACAATTATATTTTTGTGAGAATGAGGTGTCTCACCCAATCCTCAGTCCTCAGAGTTAGGGGTTAGAACTACCAATGTGTCCTAGGTGGTAGATCCAAGTCTTCTGCAGAATTTTTTTTAAGTGCATCCAAATTCTTGTTTTGTCATTGGAGAGTACTTTGTCAATCATGAATCGTCTCCTTTGGGCATCCGTACGGTTAGTCACATAAGATATTAATTGAAAAAATATAACAAACCCCCATGTAGTCTCAATCTGCTACAATGTTGAATGCCTGTGCGTACTCACAGAGTAATTAACAAGAGAAACATAAAGTCAGTTAACTTTTAGACGTGTTTAAGTACACTTAATGCTGAAAGTTACAATTGTTATACAATATATGTGAGTCATTCATGTGATGCGTAGCCACAACAAAGTTTTTTTTATATCTCAATACTTATAACATACTTGTGAACCATGTATTAGATGTATAATCTCATTAATGATTTAACCATGAGTTGGTTGTATTACATGAATTATTAATATTTTAATATCATCACGTAAATGTGTTGCACATATATATGTATATATACTATATATGTATATATACTGAACATATTCACATGAATATAATATTTTTTACTCACCTCATCTAAATTATTATTTTTTAGGTAGCAATTAAACTTATCGAGCAATTACGGATGTCGCTGCGAACGAAACCATGAGACTTCATTTCTTTGATCCTGTATTAAATTTGATAAACCTTTCGTTATTTTATTAATGAGATTGCAATAACTTTGGACATAGCATTTGTTGTTGTTATTAAATATTATTCAAGTACTATATGTGTTACCGGGTAACTCGCCCAACTATTGGATTGGATAAGCTAACTGGTATTCTACAGTCTTAAAAAAAAATATTCCAAAATTTTCCCAAGCATTACATATTTGTTAACGGTAATTAGCATTCTATGGGACATGGTAGACATTTCAAGCATTACATATTTGTCAACGGTAATTAGCATTCTATGGGACATGGTAGACATTTAATACCATGTGACAATGTGACTAGTTATATAGTTTCAATAAAGATGGTGTAAGTGTAGAATGCACCGTCCACATACACATTGCATATTCTTAGTATTTTTGTTTTTTAAAATAACAGGAAAAGAAACCACTGCTTTGGTATGGAAGTCTCATTACAGACCAAGAGGTGTCACGTTCACAAGGCCCTATTTAAGTGTCCGCAGCGCAAAATCCCAAGTTACTCCCCCTCGGACCACCAGGGATAGTTCCCCATTGGCTTCAGCCTTGTGGCAAGGGATGCCCGCCCAGAATATTGTTTTTAGTATTCTCAGTTGTTTGGTGGTTGAATGATGATGGGAATATGAAAGGAGTTGTTCATCATTGCAAAAGAGGATCTGGTTCCTACTACGAGTAGAGAGAGAGATTATCCTATTCAGCTGACCCATGTTATGGATTGAGAGCTAAACCTGTAAGACAAAGTGAACTCATGGCTTAATGGACTGAATTATTGCTCCCTTCCAATCTCGTGTCAATTGGCATTTTCATTCCAAAAGAAATATAAATAAAAAAAGAGGTCCATCACCTGCAAGTCTTCTAAATCCACTAGAGCCTTAATAATATGAAAGCCCACAGACAAATTAAACGGTGCTTAAGAATTTTTGTTTCCCTACTTTAGCAGAAAATTTCAGGCCACAATCTGTATTCTTGGTTACACGTCATGATTCCACCATATCTTACATCTCTTTGTTTGCTTTTCCTTCTCATATGCTAAAAGTTGTGTTAAAGGACACCTTGTTTGAGAAGGGTCGGTGGATGGACGAAAACATAAAGAAACCTAGGAAGATGAATTTACTTTATTCCTAATTAAACTTTACAGGACAAATAAGATTCGATGTGCATAACTTTGTCGCTGTTTAGTCAACTTTGGGAACGATAATTCAGTCATGTGGAATGCTAATAACATCACCTAAATATAGGGAATAAAAAATCGATAAATGGCAATTCGATCAAAACTTGTAGCAGATCAAGCAAAAAAATTCAACAATAAATTATCAGGGTATCATGATACTTAAAGCAAAACCCTTATTTTTGCCAATATTTAATATTTTTATAACTTTTACTGAATTTGTAAAGAATGAGTTGTAGAAACTCTAATATTTCACAAGAATTCTGATTGAGAGCGATGGACATGATTGGGAATCTTAAACCTCACACTTTTTTCTTTGTTTTAGCATCTCTTTTTCAATTTATAATTGCCTAAAATTTTCCTCCAACCTGTTTTCATTTTCTTAATTCTTTTGGGACTTTAAATTCATACATGGGTTTGGATTCAGTGATTAAATGAATTCAGACTTCATGTAAGTCTTATTTAGATCTTTCTTTACGTTCACATATTCGAGTTTATGACCAAACGGGAGTATCTTTTGATTCAAATGGATGTAGGCCTAGATCCTAGTGGCATCTATATTTTATTGCAGATATAAAGATTAATATTTTGAATTGGTCACAAAGTGTTTGAGTTTACTTGAAAGTACTTTCATGCACTAATTTATCTCGTAAACTTATTAAATGTGACATAAAGCTCTCACCAAACGCTTACTTTTCAATGCACATTCAAACCATGCTTTTCTTAATGATGGATCACAAGGCAACCTAAAGACGTGGTTGCACCTGTTGCACACACATATGCACTCTGTTCATATGCGCATGTGTATGGCTTGTGGAGAAGGGGGCTGGCCAGCAATCTGAGCAGGATCCTCCTAAACACCACAAAAAGGTCATTTAGTATATTGAGAATATCAGCAAAGAACCAGCTTGATTACATTCTAAACACCACAAAAAGTCCAAAATAACAATTATTGTTGCTTCTAGTAACTCAATGTCTGAATCAACCAATATTTACCAATCAAGTGACAAGTTGAAAACATTAACCACTAATTCCCAGACTATATACCACAAGGCTGACATTGTCATGCCAAAGAAAATGTTTTGCCAACTTGTGCATCTGAACATACAAATAGCCAAATGGAATAAGGAGAAAATCATTCTGATACCCACAGAAGTAACCCTGACTTTATTCCAAAAGTTAGCGTCTTCAATCAAGACTCAAGTAATTTATCCTGACATTCCCATACCACTGTTGATAGGAGTAATATTTCCATCAGGGATTTCAACATTAAACAAGTAAACCATTTTTTATTCTTAACATTCATAGAATAAAGAAATAATTTTGAAGTGACAACTGACTGGACTGGCATGTTGCTTATCATAAAAGAAGTTTATCTAGTTATATTCTTGCACCTTGACCAAAAAAAAGAAAATCCTACCTCCCTGGCCAAATCCCCAACAAGAAAACATGGCTTGTGCCTTGCAACACTATTACTGACAGACGATGTCATGATGCCAAGACAAAACTGCCAAAAAATAGACCCATCTCTGAGGCTTTATTAATTATCAACAAGTAGATATGTATGACCATTGATAGGTAAGTCAGCTATGGACAAGAAAAAAGGGGTGTCCACATTTTATCACAGGGGATTGAAACCCGAAAGTTAGAGTGATGATGTTCTAAATTATAATGGTTGAAACTAAACATGTTTCCACTCTCATCAAGAAATCAGCTCACTACAAAATAAAAATTGCAACATAATCGCTTATTCAGGTTTCTCCTATTCTTGCAGCTACATAATGAACAGAGAACCACCATCTGATGATACTAAGAAACCATTTTGCCATGATTCATACAATATTTCATGCTCAGTTAGATCAAGTACCTGCAATGATGATTTAGAAGCAGGGTTAGTTGCACACGAAGTAACCATAACCCCAGAAAGCATAAACTTGTAAGGATTTAAGTTCTGCATTAATTTCATTCAAAATAATTGAAATGGGGCAAATTATTATCACTGCAAACAAAACCAAGTAAAAGGATCATCTTTATGTTACGTCCACAAGAAATAAAAAAGGAAATGGCTTTTTAACTTTGTCAAAAAAACAGCAGCCAATGAATGAGATAGTCTGATGGTTAAAGTTGTGGAGTGAGGCCTCTGAATATAGTCAGTAATAAAAGAGACAGGAAACAGAGGTGAAATGAGGAACCAGGGTAACAGAAGTCAAAGATGCTTCTGAACAATTTCCCTACACTATTGTGAAGGCGATTTTCAAACTTCAGGACATGACTAACCTAACCAAAGTTTCACAAAATGATACAAGTGTTGGCCCATCTAGTATAAAGACACTAGTTGCGTGATTGGACAACAGTTTTTGGCATTTGCAATATGCTCATGCTGAATCTGATTATAAATTAATCAAAGTTTAAGTGACTTGAATGAATATGTTTGTGGTTTACAAATTCACCTTACCATTCAGATACAATCAATTCAAATGTTCTGCGAGAAGTGGTTGTTGAATGTTAAAACTGAATTATCAAGTCATGGCATAGTCTTTGCATACGGATCATGGGTTCAAAACTCACCCTTGTTTGGGGAAAAAAACAGGAAAAAGAGAGCCCATGAAGTGAGTCTCAATGGTCAACCAATTCCCATCAAACCAAAAATTCAATGTATGCAAAAGATTGCTCTGCAAGTAACTCGTTAAACTCAAAAAGTGACATTTTATGGTGTGTGTGTGTGTGTGCGTGTGCATGTCTCCGTTACTCATTTTGCTTATGGCCCATGGGTGATGACTACAACATTATCTGAAATTAAGCAGGATATACTAGATCTATCATATCTTCTCCACAAAAATATTGCAAGTAAATATGGGAACTACGCTCCAATATGAAATATCAGTCAGTCTAGCAAAATCACCCAAGAAAACCACTCATGACCTTGCGACATGACATGTGCTAATACCAATGTTGTAAGTATCATAGTATATCGTACGATACGCTACGATACATATCATATCTATGGAGTGTTTCGATACGATACACAGTTGTATCTTACGATATGCCCATGTATCTTACGATATACACTTCGATACAGAACATATCTTTTATAAATGCAGTTTAAAACTTTAAATGCACTTATTTCATTTTTTTTTCGAAAACATATAAGGCTCCTTAAGGATAGTTCATATTCATCCCTAAAGAGCTTAATAGTGATTTAGAGAGATTTTTTCCAAAAAAAAAGAAGATGATGTTGATGATACTCAATGATTGATGTTATCTAATTCATTTTTGTTTGAGATTTTAAAAAAATAATGTAAAATTTAAGCATTAAAAAAACACTGATTTTTTTTTGTTTATGTAAACACACATTATTGTGAATCCTGTGACTTATTAGCTTAGATTCGTTATTTAAAATGCATATTATTTCATAGTTTGCATTTTTCTTGTGAGATATGCATGCCATTTATAGCATATTATCTTGATTATTTAATGTTCGATGTCTTCTACGTGCCATTCATAGCACATAATTGTGTTGATATGTAATATTATAGCTTTATCTTATGCAATTCATCATTGTTTGATGATGTCTTATGCAGCACATGGAAACATAAATGCTTCATATGTGATTTTATGGTTGTATTTTGTACAATTTATCATTGTTTCATGTGTTATGTTTTTTTAGAATTTTTGCTAAAATTTTCTGATTTTGGGGATTTTTTTTAACATTTTTATTAAAAAATATGATTTTTTATGATACGCTATGATACGTTTCTTTTTTTTGGCCCATCCGATACGGGTAATGATACAATACTTACAACCTTGGCTAAAACTGACAACTTGCAAATAAATTCAACATATAATAGCCTCAATTATAACTATATAAACCAGACAAATCAATATGCAAGAAAATTAAGAACAAGGCCCAACTGCCCTCCACTAACATACATTTTATTTTCTAGTAATAATCATCCTGCAATAATACATATAAGGACATACAACGCACACATAAAAGATGATGGAAAAGACATGACACAGACACTACAAGACAGATACAGGTACAAACATCCTCCATTTATGTGACATCAGTTTATCAGTTTTCAGTATCCTACACACTCCATCTCATCATCATATAAAGCACAGGTATGTGCCATATAGGAGGTGACATCAATGAATTACCCATTGATATGATGTTTATGCCTCAGGCAGTTCTATCCCATGGATATCCAACAAAAGCTTTTAAGTGTTTCACCTGAAGGGGGGCGTAACACGCAAACCAATATTGAAGGGACACAAATGCAACCACACGTAGAAGAACCTGCACCTGAGTTTTTTTATCTTAACTGAGATGCTCCCTGGCTAAGAGATGAGTTTGATCCCTATACAATATGACGTTTGAATTGTACAGTCAACTGCTGGATACATGCCTAAGATTCAGTATCTGGTGGTTTCATTCAGTCTTGAATTTTTGTGATCTTGTCCATGTAGGTTTTTTTAGAATTATTTAGGTTCTTTTAAGCTTTTTGGATCAGTTTAAGGATTCATAAGTTCCAAAGTCTATATAAAATCTATAAAGTATTTTTATTCTTAGAGTTTGAACACAGTGATGCTTTGTGAATAATGATATTTATGTTTATTCACCCTTGAAGGTGTAATGAAATGGTGGTCTTCAACAAATGCACGAATAACTCACAAACAAGTGTCTATTGGAGATACTACAAGCATGACCCTTGAAAGGGTATAAAAGGAAGAACACTTGAAAAATAAATAATACTTTATTCATGAACAAAATGCTTAAGAAGCATAGTAGTTTACATTGAAGGGGTTCACCCCTATATATACAAAAAAATGGAAGAGAGAGGAGAGCTCATTTTGAGCTCTCCAAAAGAGACGTTGGAAGTCCAACGTCTCTTAATATAGCTGTTGGACTACAGTCCAACAACATTTATTATTATAGTTGTTGGACTATAGTCCAACAGCATTTATTATAGTTGTTGGACTACAGTCCAACAACTATTTGCACAGTCAAGTTCCAATCAAATATCTAGTTTCTATTGAACTAGATGCTAAAAAAGAAAATAAAGAAAAATAGAAAAAGAAAATAATAAAAGAAAATATAATAATATTAAATAATATATATATATTACAGTTTACATTTTAACACTCCTCTTCAAACTTACGGTACAATGAGCGAAGGTTTGTCTAAGAGGAAGTGAAATCTGGAAGCAACGAGAGGCTTGGTGAAGAAGTCTGCTAATTGATATTCTGATGTAACATATGGCAGATCAATGGTTCCATGTAAGTATTCCTCTCTGACATAGTGACAGTCCATCTCAATATGTTTAGTGCGCTCATGGAATGTCCGGTTGCTTGCAATGTAAATCGCACTTTTGTTGTCACAGCACATCTCTGAAGCTTGCGTTGCTTTAGCTCCCATGTCCGCTAGCAATCGTCTGAGTCAAACAACCTCCATAGTGGTGGTTGCCATGGCTCTGTATTCAGCTTCGGTGGAGGAAAGAGAGACTTTCTGTTGTTTCTTGCACCTCCACGAAATTAAGGTTTCACCTAGGAACACACAAAAACCAGTAGTTGAGTGTCTATTATTGAGATCACCTCCCCAGTCAGCATCAGTATATGCAATTAAATTTAATGAAGATGAAGCAGACAAGAAGAGTCCTCGTGAAAAAGAGGATTTTAAGTATCTAATAATACGCAAAATTGCTCCCATGTGCACGGAGGTGGGAGCATGCTGAAACTGACTGGTTGTATGAACCACATGAGTTATATCTGACCTAGTAATGAAAAGATAAGAAAGAGCTCCAACAAGCTGTCTATAAGGAGTAAGATCATCAAGAAGTTCTCCATCATCAATTTTCATTTTAACATTGACAACTTCTGGAGTGTCTACTTTCTTATCATCTGTAATTCCAGACCTAGAAACGATATCAAGAGCAAATTTAGATTGAGATATCAAATACCCCCGAGGGGAATAAGCAACTTCAATGCCTAAAAAATATCTTAATAAACCTAAGCCAGTCATTTCAAAGTGAGTTTTAAAAAGAGATTTGATATTTGCAACTCCCTGTTTGTCGCCTCCGGTGATAGATCATATTGTCCACATAGAGAAGAAAAATAATGATGTTTGCATCAGATTTCTTAACAAACAAAACAGTGTCAGTTAAACAAGGTTGAAAACCAATATCAAGCATAACATGACTAAATCGGTCATACCAGACTTTTGGAGCCTGTTAAAACCATAAAGAGTTTTTTCTAGACGAAGAGCTTTACCCTTAGGGATACTAATACCAGGTGGGGCTTCCATGTATACTTCTTCAACGAGATTCCCATTCAGGAAAGCATTTTTGACATCTAATTGAAAGATAGGCCATGTTCTAATGGAGGCCAAGGCTATTAAAGTTCTAACAGTGGTCATACGGGCCACATGAGCAAATGTTTCTTCATAATCGATGCCATACTCTTGGACATATCCTTTTACTACTAAACGGGCCTTATATCTTTCCAGGGTCCCATCACTTTTGGTTTTGACTTTGTATACCCACCTACAACCTATAGGTTTTTTACCAGGAGGGATATCTTGTATCGTCCAAGTATTGGCCTTTTCTAGTGCATCCAATTCTATTTTCATGGCTTCTATCCATTCTATATGATTTTTGGCTTGAGAATAGGATGATGGTTCAACATATGATTGTATTAATGTAATGGCGGCCCTATACGTGGGTGAAAAAGATTCATAAGACACAAATTTTTCTGGAGGTTTAGAGATTCTAGACGTTCTTCTAAGTGAGACTTCAGAGTATTTTTGTAATGCACATGGAAAATTTTGCTCTCTACGTCTTGAATATTGTAGACTAACATCCCTATGGATTTGCTCTTCATTATCATCATTTTCAACAACAATAGGACTTTGATCATTGTCAAGGTCACATTCAACATCACATTCATTGAATTTTGAAGTTGGATCAATTAAAAACAAGTATTCAGTGACATCCTTGGATTTTTCAAATTCAAAGAAGCTTTCTTTTTCCAAAAAAGATACATTTCTTGACACATATAATTTGTCATTTTGAAAATCGAAACACCTGTAGCCTTTTTTATTATCAGCATATCCTAAAAAGGCACATGGGATTGCACGAGGACAGAGTTTGTCATTTCTGTTGGTGAAAACAAAACATTTGCATCCAAAGACTCTTAATCTAGAATAATCTGGAGTTAAATTAACAAGCTTTTCTATTGGAGTTGTATTCTTTAATGAGGAAGATGGCATCCTATTAATGAGGAAGGTGGCAGTTAGGACCGCTTCAGCCCAAAAACTTTTTGGAACTTGATTTGCAATTAGCAATGTCCTAGTAGTTTCCATAATGTGCCGATGTTTGCGTTCGGCTAGGCCATTCTGTTGTAGAGTGTGTGGACATGATCTTTGATGTGTAATACCATGTAAATTGAGATAGTCTTTGAATTCGTTGGACATAAATTCTCCTCCTTAATCAGTACGAAAAACAGAAATATCACTTTGAAACTTATTTTTAACTATTTTATGAAATATTTGGAAGTTAGCAAAGACATCAGATTTATGTTTAAGAAAATAAATCCAAGTATGTCTAGAAAAGTCATCAACAAAAATGACATAATATGTATAACCACCTTTGGAAATAACTGGTGCAGGGCCCCAAACATCCGAATGTATTAACTCAAGTGGTCGTGAGGAAACAAAAGTTCTACTAAGAAATGGTAACCTTTTCATTTTGCCAAGAATGCAGTCTTTACAAGAAAAATTTTCAGAATTACAAAATTTTTCCAAACTTGGAAAATATTGAATTTTAGACATGAGGATGGCCAAGCCTTTTGTGCCATAAATTCAATTCTAATTTCTGAATATTATAACAAAAAGCATTCTTGGGTAATTCCAAAAACTCCATGTAATAAAGTCCTCCTTCTCTATGACCTTCCCCAACGATCCTGTACCCAACAACCATGAGAAGAGAAGGAGATATTACATTCATAATCAGATATTTGCGAGACAGATAAGAGATTCAAATTAAGTTTAGGGATATATCTAACTTCTGGGATAAAAAATCTTTTGGATTTTTGAAGATTTTCAAAACATCCTATTCCTTTTACTTCGAGAGATGTGCCATCGGCTGTAGAAACCTTTGACACACTTAAGTTATTTTTAAGACATTCGGATAGACTATTAACATTTGGGGTCATATGAAAAGAAGCGTCAGAATCTAAAAGTCAAGGAAAGTTACCTGGACCGGAGAAAGATGCAACTGCCGCTCCAGTTGAGGCTTCGGTTGAGGAGGATACCCCTTTGAGAAGAGGTTGAAGAATTTCCATCAGTTGAGCCATAGACACAGGTGCATCTTGATCTTTTGGCTCAGATTCAACAGATGCAACTCTTTTTTCTTCTCTTCTTTTTAACTTTGGACATTGAGGCCTATAGTGCCCCGGTTCATGACAATGATGACAAATAACTTTTCTTTTATCAAAGTCGCCGTTTTGCCTTCCAAAATGAGGCGACTTGTAAGTACGAGTATGATTCCCCGGTCTAGATACAGCTAAAACGGAGTCATCATCAACTTTTTGAGTACTTTTTCTAAGTCTATTTTCCTCCATAGTGAGCTCTTCTATAGTATCAACAATAGAAGGAATTTTTCCACGATGTAAAAGGGCCGATTTGGTGGATTCAAACTCCGGCCTTAGACCATTCACAAATTGATAGAAATGTTCCATATCGAGTTGCTTTTGGCGAAGCTCGATGTCTTCGGCACAATGCCATTTGAGCTCAAGAAGAGCCAACTCTTCCCAAAGTTCGGACAACTCATTATAATATTCTCGAATAGTTTTATCTTTTTGAGTCATTGTCCGAACTTTATCTTGTAAATTGCATACATATGCAATATCTTTAAGGGAATACATGTTTTTGAGGTATTCCCAAGCCTTATCGGCATGCTCAAACTTAGCTAGACTAGAGCATTTTTTAATGTCTATGCTATTGATGAGCCATGACATAATTTTTGCATGCCCTATCCTCCATTCTTTCCATTTCTTTTCATAAGTGGCTAACGCCTTACTCTTCTCTTCTTCCGTTAGCGGAACCTCTTTATCACCCTCTTTCTTGGTAAGAGATAGTTTAGGTTCCAAATCGGAACCATCCACTATACCCCATAAACCTTTTCCCCAAATGTGGTGCTTCATAATCGAAGCCCACATTACATAGTTAGTATCATTTAGCTTCATAGGAATGATGGTGATCTTATCATTGTCATCCATCTTTTACAAGGGTAAGAGAGGAATAAATAGGAGGAGAGAGAGAGAAAAATAAAAAGAAAAGAAAAAGAGTAGACAAAGGAATAAGAGAGGATACAAAACCAAAATTTTTTGTAGCACAAGTTCGCCTTTCTTCAAACAAATCTTCTTGAGCCAAGAACGAGGTGATGAAACACCTTTTGTAAATGTGGCACGGAAATTGAGGCGGAAGCACTTCAAGATCTAAGGATTTCGTAGCTTTGATACCATGTAATGAAATGGTGGTCTTCAACAAATGCACGAATAACTCACAAACAAGTGTCTATTGGAGACACTACAAGCATGACCCTTGAAAGGGTATAAAAGGAAGAACACTTGAAAAATAAATAATACTTTATTCATGAACAAAATGCTTAAGAAGCATAGTAGTTTACATTGAAGGGGTTCACACCTATATATACAAAAAAGTGGAAGAGAGAGGAGAGCTCATTTTGAGCTCTCCAAAAGAGACGTTGGAAGTCCAACGTCTCTTAATATAGTTGTTGGACTACAGTCCAACAACATTTATTATTATAGTTGTTGGACTATAGTCCAACAACATTTATTATAGCTGTTGGACTATAGTCCAACAACTATTTGCACAGTAGTTCCAACAGGAACTTGACTGGATCAAATATCTAGTTTCTATTGAACTAGATGCTAAAAAAGAAAATAAAGAAAAATAGAAAAAGAAAATAATAAAAGAAAATATAATAATATTAAATAATATATATATATATATATTACAGTTTACATTTTAACAGAAGGGCTTCTCTCATGTGATGCCAATGATTAAAGGTCATTGTAATGATTCTTAAATTGATACCATCTAACCACTTATGTAACTACTCCTCTTTTTTTCTTCAACTTCATTGTCCAAGCCACCAACCATTATCACTAGCACATTAGCCTAAGCAACCCAACTGTTTTCATCTTTTTTGCTCAGTGGCCAAGACCTTATACATTCTTCTATACCTTAGCTGACACAGATTGAATTCAAACCCAGAGTTGCTAGTCAAGGAAGCAGAGCGGGAAAAGCAAGGCACTTTAAAATTTTAGAAAGCGAGAAGCACAAGACTTAAAAGCAAACCGGGAATCGTCTCGAAAGTGAGAAGGGAAGCAAACCGGAAGCGACCTAGGAATCATAGGGAAAGCGATCTAGGAATCGAAAGGGAAGTGCAGAGGGAAGAGACCTAGGAGAAAATTAATAAGTCTACTCAAGATTTAGAGCACAAAGTTGTGCACAACCAAAAAAAAAACTGGACCAGTTTGTGCACAATCGGATCCAGAGGTGCACGGTAGCTTCTAGAACATTCATCCAAAGGCTGATTGGCTGCTAAACTTTTTTTTTATTAAACATTGTTGAGCTAAAATGATGAACATTTTCCATGCACAAATATTATCCAGCTTCAAGAAAAATTGTCTTATAGTCGAGCAATATATTTGCTCATTTACAATGGATTGCCAATGTGCTATAGAAGCATAACATGCTCAAATCAAACTATTACAGTCAAAGATTTCAGTAAAGTAGAAGAAAACCACTCGCATCAATAACTTACACATGATAATAATTGCCACATGAAAGAGACTAAAACAAAATAAATCTCAAACAATACAAAGTACAAACAAAGAGAGCGAGAGAGGGAGAGAGATAGAGAGGGAGAGAGCGATAGAGTGAGAGGGAGAGTCAGACCTATAGAGAGAGAGAGAGAGACAAAGAGAGCGAGAGAGAGAGAGAGAAGGTGTACGCATACCTGAAGAGGCCCACCGTCGGAGGTCGTCGATCAGTGGAGGTCGTGGGTAGCTAAAGATCGCCGAGAGAGAGAGAGAGAGAGAGAGATTCGTTCAAATGAAACAACACAAACCCAACTCGATCTGGGGTTTTTTCATGAATTTTTGAAAATGACCATTTTACCCTTTAAAAAACACAGTTTTTAAAAAAAAAATTGCTAAAAAACAGTTTAATAAGGTTAAAATTGTCCAAACCCAAAAAAAATCATGAAATCCACTTTCCTTAAATGGAAAGTCCCCTTCTCATTTTAAAGTTATGCTTCCCTGCGCATTTTGGAAGTGTAGTGTTTCGTGCTTCCGAAGCGCGTTCCGAGGAAGCACACCTCCCAAGCCCTATGGGTGCTTCCAGTAACCCTGTTTAAACTTATACCTGAAACCAACCCTACTCTAACCTAGAACCTAAGTTCATCCAGACTCATAACCATACAAAAATAAAATAACCTGATGCACCTATTACATATCATTTATCAATGTCATTTTCATCTAGCAAATCTAAGGTTGATAAACAAGCTGAATCGATTGAGCTTAAAGCCAAAAATGGACTGTTAAAGCTTGGCTCATTTAGGCTCCAGTCCAGCTTGCAACCAGGCTTGTTAACTTAAAGCTCCGCTTGCCATGAGCCAGGCTGAGTCAATTGGATTTATTAAAAAAAATGTTGACAATGTATGATACTTTATGTCAGGCTGAGTCAATTGGATTTATTAAAAAAAATGTTGACAATGTATGATACTTTATGTATTGCTTATAAATGAGCCTACATGAGCCAAGACAAGCTAAGCACCCCTTGTTAATATGTGGCTTGATAATCTATACGAGTCGGCTCATACTTGGCTCCTCAAACTCAGTTTACAAGCCCAAACAAGTTCTTACATGAGCCACCCAAGGAACCACAAGCTTCTCAGTTTATTTCCAGTCCTAAAAGTAGCTCATATTCTTTCTCTTTCATAAGATGATCATCTATGATGAATGCCTATAACTTGCACAGACAACCTTAATTCCGTTGTACTACCTTGTAGTTGTTATTGCTTTAGGCTATTTTATTCTGAATTTTGACATGCAAAAGAACTTAAGCCCAATTCCACTCATAAATCAATTTGAACTTATATCCATAGACTAGCCTTGTCCTGCACCACATATTCATTCTGATAAAAGACTGTGACGATGACATATTACACTCTTACATTATTCAACAAACTTGTAAAAGAATAACATAAAATAACTACATAAGAGCATGGTAACATGTATAAGCAGTATCTTGGAAATATCAGAATGCTTCGCTAAGTGCCTAAGCAAATATTATAATACTTACAAAATATCACCTATTTGGCTGGCAAATGAGCTGAATGAGCTGAGCTTGAAGTGTTCAAGTTTTAGTCGTTCTTGTGAGCAAGCCAAACCTAGTTTGAGCTCATAATGAGCTCGAGTTAAACAAGCCACATTTGAGCTGGCTTGCTCACAGAAAAATACATTGTTTTAGATATGGAAGAAATAGGATTCCAAAAAAAATGCATTGCTTCAGGGTTAGAAGTAATAAGATTCTACCACAACCTATTTTTTGCAAACCAAATAGTTCACTCATATGTTTTGCATATATTATAAGATGTAAAATATATCTTTTACTAAATGAGCTCATACAAGTCGAGCCAAAACAAGTAACTTTGTTCATGATCAACTTGTCAAGCTTATTTTGCGAGTTTGAGCCAGCACTTTATGAGCAGAACATAAGCAGAACCACGAGTGACTCGGCTTATTTCCCAACGATAGATACATAGATAGAAACTAATATTTGTGTGGATAAAAGGTGTGATCCCTGCCAGTAGCAGCAGCACGCAAGTTGGACCAAAGCGCTCATAGCCATATGAACTCCCAATGGAAAAAGATAGCAAGTTCAGGTGGTGTTTGATACACCGGACAAACACCGTGCGTTCTGAACACACGGTGTTTGTCTGGTACTCACCAGTCGCGCCCCTCGAGGGTGCGACTGGTGTGTTCCACGCTCATACGTTGTAATGCAATGAATGGGATGCAGTTTGTCCCATCTGAAATGGCTGCACACGGTGCGTATCAATGCGGGATAGCGCGTGGGCAGGGACCGGTCTGTCCCCGCTCGGGTGCATCCCGTGAATCAAACGCGACCTCAATTTCAAGTTTTCAACACAACCAGTCAGCCACCCCACAAGAGAAAGTGCTTATAGCTGAAAGACTGCTGATCACGTTAAACCAATCATAGTCCAAATAACCATTATCAAATAACATGATGTATTGATTTTCCAGGCAAATAGCCCAACTACAAGTAGAGACTAAGATCAAGCATTTTTCCCCTGTTTACCTGACAACTTTGTTCAAGAAGAAAAGTACAAAAGATATTTCACAAGGACTCAAATTATAAGGGGTCACCACCAGGCCTTGAGCATCAATACATCAAATTCCCCAGTTAAGCCCAATCTTAGTAAACAACAATAGCTCAACGTGAATTCGTCCCTCCTACGATTATAACAAAGAGCAAGGTTGCAAGGAAAAAGAAGGCACGAAGAAGAAGAAAAAAGAAGACGAAACTCACAAAGAGAAGAAAACAAGAAATTGGGGGTTAGCGATCCGGGCAAGAACGACAGAAAGGGGTACCCTGAGACAGCTCGCAGCAAGCTCGGACGCTGACGGAGACGTGGGAGGTGAGGCGGGCCGCCGCGACGACGACGTGCAAAGGGAACAGAGACGAGGCGCACCCCAACACCGCCGGTGATCTGAATCCACCGCGACGCGAATCAGGGTTTCGTTGAGACAAGAGAAAACAAAATGAACAAGAAAAACAGAACTATGGTTTTTCACGTTCTGATTCGGTTGTACCTGGTGTTGGAGAAGGAGAAACGTCGAGGACGGGCGTTGAAGGAGGAAGGAGAGCGAGGGCGATTCCGAGGAACGGTGGCCGGCCGGAAGGACGAAGACCGAGCGGCTGCAATTAGCAAGCGAGAGACCGAACCATAGCGAGAAGCCATTTGCCAGAAACCACAGAGAGAGAGAGAGAGAGGCTTTCCTTTTAACCTAGCGTTTCTTGAGGAAGGGAGTCGACTGCATCGAAGGGTTTAAGGAGGGTTTGGGTTAAAAGGAGAGAGCGTTTCTATGCAGCATTGCTGCGTACGTAAGGTTTCAGCGTTTATGGTTGTGGGTTGGGCTGAAAATAGGCTAATGCGCTCGTTCTGCCCACCTTCTCGTTCTGCCCTTAAAAAATGGTCGTTTTGGCATTTTTTTCTCACATCTAGGTTGTTAGACATGAGAAAAATACTTAAAACTAAGATTTTTTTTAAGAAGCCTAATGAGACCCAAGGAAAAAGGTCTAAGGAAAGCATTACTATATATATATATATATATATTAATTAAGTCTCATATATCATTAGGATCCATAGTTTTGAAGTGTTTTATGATAGATTTGAACCTTTATATTTAGTGAGAAACGACTCTTTGATTATGTTTTTCGACAAAAAAAACATGATTTTATGAGGAAAAAAAACTGAAACCTTCATAGCTATTGATTTTTTATCACCAAAAAAACCTGTATACAGGTTACATTCTAGTGATTCAAAAGCCGGTTCCTACTAAACAAAACCTATAGATCACATCTATGGTGTTAGATGTGAGAATGAATGTCAAAAAACATGATTTTTAAGGAGGGCAGAATGAGAAGGTGGGTAGAAAGAGCGCATTACTCATATATATATATATATATATATATATATAAAAATTAATGTGCTCCTTCTGCTCCATTAGACCCCTATAAAAATCACAGTTTTTTGCATTTTTCTCATATATAACACCATATATGTGATCTACCTTTTTTGTTTAGTGGGAAGTGGCTTTTGGATCACCGGAATCTGACCTGTATACAGGTTTTTCCTGTGATCCAAAATCAATAGCTATGAAGGCATCATTTTTTTTTCAGCTCATAGAAGTATCTTTTTTTGTCAAAAAAATATAATTCAAGAGCGTATTTCCACTAAATCGAGCACGTTAAACTCATCTAACGGTTCAGATCTTGAAACACTTCAAACTTTGGATCCTAACAGGGCAGGACGAGAGAGAGGGCCTAATATATATATATATATATATATATATATATATATATATATATATATATATATATATATATATATATATATATATATATATATATATACAACTGATGGAGCAACCACTCTTGAGTAAGAGACCAGACATGTTGGACTTATGTTTGCCAAATCTATGGTCACTTCCCCTGCGACGTAAAACCATCATGCACCCTTTGGGCCTTAAAAAGTAGCCTTGCTTCAGCTTGCTTAATGTTAAGAGGCTGATGCTCATGGGATTTGAACTTAAATCACTGCCTCGGCTCTATCCCACTACCCCCAAACCCCTCTGGGACATGGAATGGATAGGTTATTCATCAAAACCGTGTCCGTTTCAAACTTGTGAATGTCAAAGTAGATGTGGGGTTGACAAACTGATCTCTAACCCTGGGCTTATCTAGATTTTCCTTAATGATAAGGTTACTTTTTCTATGCTGATTTAAGCTAGGGTTGGTAAACGAGCTGAAGGAACCGAACAGTATGCGTTCAAACCATCCTTGTGAAGGGCCAAGCCTAGCTCAAGTTCTCAAAGGAAAAACATCTCTCAAGATTGAAAATATCAGAATTTGGGCTCTAAATCATCGTTCTTGTAGCAAGCCAAGCCAAGCCTGAGCCGACTCGTTTACCTATAAAATACATTTTTCATAATTGAAAATAGCAAATTTTTGACTCATATGTTTACAGTCACCTTATATTGACAATATTCTTTATTTATTCCCTTAAATACATATCTTTTTTTAATAAAATGTAAAAATACAAAAAAATTTAAATGAGATCTGTGGTGGGTTCATTTTTTTAGATAGGCTTTTTTAATAAAATTTAAAAACTACAAAAAAAATAAACGAGATCTAAGATGGATTCGTTTTTTTAGTCACATACTTGACCCAACCCGAGATTTTGTGGGGTCGGGTTTAAGTCCAGTTCAAGTCGAGCCTTCTTTCGAAAACTAAGCCCAGGCCTGACCCATTTAGGTCAGGTCACGGGCCACCCGCCAGCCCTAAGCAGTAATAACATGAAAATATTAGAAAATATCGTGTTAATAATGAGCTGTTTAAAAAAAAAAGAGATATTTGAAAATAACGGGAGGTTTGGCAGTCTACGTGTCTTTGATATGTTCAGAATATTGCCGATATTTTGACTACGCATGGAAGTTGGAGCTTCGGATAACGTAGAGAAACGCTCTCGACTGTTGAGGGACTCCTTGTGGTACCCACACAACACAACTATGAACTATGAGACCATGAAACCTGTGGTTGTTTGGTGAGTCTGCAGATGGAGGTAGCCATGGCTTCCTCCACGTTGGTGCCACCTCCTCCTAGCACCAACTCCACCCTTATGAACTACAATCCTCCCACCAGCATTTCTTTCCCACACCCACCAGCCATCTTGCTCGAAAAATGCAAGACTCTCGATCACACCATCCAAATCCACGCTACCATCGTCAAGCAAGGATTGGAGGACGACGACATGTTGATGTTCAAGCTTCTCCGCTCCTATTCCAATTCCGGCAATACCCAACTCGCCCACCTCGTCTTCGATCGCATAACCGACCCCAACGTCTTCTTCTGGACGGGTCTCATCCGAGCCTACTCGGTTAATGGCCACCACTCTAGAGCCATCTCTCTGTTTTACCAGATGCGGAGCCGCGGCGTCTGGCCTAACGCCTTCACCTTCTCCACCGTCTTGAAGTCGTGTTCGGTTGATTTCGCGTTGAGAGATGGCGAGTGCATCCACTCTCAGGCGCTGAAGTTGCAGCTTGATTCGGATACCTTTGTTAAGACGGCCTTGATCGATATATATGCGCGGTGCGGTCGTGTTCGGTCTGCACGCCAACTGTTAGACGAAATGCCTCAGGGAAATGTAGTCTCTTGGACCGCTATGATCACCTGCTATGCTAAGTTGGGTGATGTTGATGCTGCCAGGATACTGTTTGATGAAATGCCTGAGAGGGACGTGGTGTGTTGGAATGCCATGATCGATGGGTATACCCAACATGGCAAGTGCATTGAGGCCTTGTCTCTGTTTAGGTCTATGATGAGGGTGAAGAATGTGAAGCCCAATGAGGTCACCATGCTCTCTGTTATATCGGCCTGTTCCCAATTGGGATCTATCGAGTCTGGAAGATGGGTACGTTCATACGTTCGGAGTATTGGGATTCACATGAGCATGCGTGTGAACACGGCATTGATAGATATGTATTGCAAATGTGGTAATCTGGATGATGCTTGCTATGTCTTTGACAAGATGCAGCAAAGGGATATAGTGTCTTGGAACGCCATGATTGCAGGCTATGCCATGCATGGCAAGAGCCCACAAGCTTTGCAATTATTTTCTGAATTGACTGAATTGGGATTGCACCCAACTGACATAACCTTCATTGGATTATTGAATGCATGTAGCCATGCAGGTTTGGTTAGTGAGGGCCAAAGGTTTTTCAAATCCATGAGGGATGAGTATGGGATTGAGCCAAAGATTGAGCATTATGGTTGCATGGTTGATTTACTCGGACGGGCTGGATTATTGGATGAAGCATATGAGCTTGTAAAGAGTATGAGAATTGAGCCTGATCCTGTTCTATGGGGAACCTTGCTTGGCGCCTGTCGCCTTCATGGAAATACTAGGCTTGGCGAGCATATAGCAGGATTCCTAGTTGAGAATGGCCTTGCTAATTCTGGGACTTACGTTCTTCTTTCAAACATGTTTGCTGCTTCTGGCAACTGGAAAGAGGTAGCAAGAGTGAGGGCCTTGATGAAGGACAGTGGGGTTGAGAAGGAACCAGGCTGTAGTTCAATTGAACTACACAGTAAGATCCATGAGTTTCTTGCAGGGGATATGAGCCACCCGAGATTCAAGGAGATATATAACATGTTGGAGAAACTAAATGAATCACTGAAGTTAGAAGGATATGTTCCACAGACTGAGATCGTGTTGCATGACATAGAAGACAAACACAAAGAGCAAGCACTTGCCATACACAGTGAGAGGCTGGCTATTGCTTTTGGACTAATTAGCACTGAACCTGGAGCTCCCATTAAGATTGTGAAAAATCTTCGTGTCTGTTTGGATTGCCACACTGTGACTAAAATGATTTCCAAGATCACAGGGCGTAATATTGTCGTGCGAGATAGGAGCCGATTTCACCATTTCATCAATGGGACATGCTCATGTGGGGATTATTGGTGAATGCAGTATCAGTGGTTTGTTGTCCTATATACTTTGGAGGGCTGAAGCATGCATTTTAAAGTTTCATTTCACCAAATATGAAATGAAATGCTTAGCATACCTATCCATTTCCCACTGCATGCGGTTGTGATTGCATAATCTGTTGACAAGAATTAATTGTTCATCGGTTGTACTTGATGATTGAATAACTGTGAGTTATTGCATGTAAACCAGGGGATCTTAGTTGTCGCCATCCCATGCTTGCAAATATGTTAATAAGCTTCAGCTAAGAGTTTTTCAGTCGCTGGAAAATATAAAAATTTATCTTGTAGAATGGAGGATGATTGCATGGTTAGGGTTGAAAACCATAATCCATTTTACGAAATGTGCCATTTCCTGCTATGGAGCCTGCAAAGGAGTTGTGGATAGCGCTGTATGAATATCAGACCATGGATACTAGACTTGTTCAAGTAGCTCAAAATTATTGTTGTACGTAGAATGGATTTTGGAACTACTAGAGGTATTCCTGTGAATCTTCACAAGGGGATGATGTAAATTTGCATTAACTTAATCAGTATTATTCTCTGCATGTCTTTCCATCTCTTTCAAGTTTAGTAGGACTTGACTGATTACAGATTGGTCCAAGACGAGCTGAAGCTCAGATTGGTTTTTAATGTGCTGGACCTACATGGAGCCCCCCACCCCTCACACACAAAAAATTAAAACTGAGAGTTCAAAATCTGGTTCCAAGTCCTCAGGATTTGATTCAATTCGTAATGGCACTAAAATGATCTTAATCCCTCTTCTTATGTTCTGATCGACTTGGAAGTTTTTTATGCGAATGGTATATGAAGCCTTAAACAGTAAAAGGTTCTTCTATGCATTGATATCAAATATCTGTAATTTTTATAAATTACTAATGGGAGCCGCTTAGGTGCTGGCACTAAAATACCCAAGTTATGTCACAGTGACATGCCTGCCATTTAGAGGCATGTCATGGGTGATAGGAGTCGGACACACCGGCACGTACAAAATTATGTTAATGTTTTTAAATATTATTACTATTATTACTTTGTAATAATATTTTAATAAAAATGCATTTGATATATTAACATATTAAAGATGGTTTGTTGGCGTAGTCATTTGACAAGGAGAAAGAAGAAAGACTACACCGGGATTAGACAATCAAGCTTTTCCAAACAAAACTAGCTCCTTCTCTTTAGTATGGAAAATATGCAGTGGCCTAAAAAGAAAGCAGTAAACCCCATTTAATGGATAAGGAGGCGCCCTTGGCGGGAGGTGGTTGGCCCAACATGGCAAATTCTCCTATGAAGGTTTGATGCAACACCCGATCTGCTTGTTATTCTAGTTCTAGAATGTTCCCAAACAACTTAACTTTGCACCTTGTAGACATGCAATGCATGTTATGGTATGATTCATGTATTCATGTTTCTCATCCATGACTTTTCCACCAATGGTTCCAATCATACGATGAACACTCACCTTTATTTCTTCCAGGAAGAAAACCATTTATGTTAATTGTGGACACAAATTAAAGGTCAACATTATGGACTAGTTCATGATTATGTTTTACTTTTTTTTTTTATTTACACGGCTAAACAACCCCCAAGAACAAAGACCTAGCCGTGCTGGCTTTGCTTATGATCACTGTCATGACAGCTTAAAACTTTGTGGGCTTACTCCTTACCCCCAAGGAATCGCCACACTTCTGCTTGCGCAAGGGGTGATGCCCATGAGATTTGAACCTAGACCACTATAGGGGTGGCAATCGGGTTGGCGGGTCAGCATACCTCAACCCAAACCCGACCCATTTATTAAACGGGTCGGCTGTGGCAAACACAAACCGGCCCGTTTAATAAACGGGTAACCCGACACGACCCGCCAACCCATTTAATAAATGGGTTGGGTCGGGTAAACGGGTTATCAGGTTCACGGGTCGGGTTGGTGGGTCGGGTTGATGGGTCGGGTTGGCGGGTTGACCCACCCGCCTAACCCGTTTATTAAATGGGTCAGCCGGGTTGGCGGGTTGGCATACCCCTAACACGAACCCGGCCCGTTTAATAAACGGGTTAGGCGGGTCGACCCGTTTATTAAACGGGTTCATTTTTTCCAAACCCGAACCCGCCTAAGAGGCGGGTTGGCAGGTCGTGTCAGGTTTTGCCACCCCTAGACCACTAGAGTAGGGGCCTAGGCCCCCATCCCACTACGCCAAACCCCTTTGGGTCCATGCTAATGTTCTAGCAGCTACGCAATGCTAAGGGTGTGTTGGATGTTTGGATCTCAATTTCTGATTCGAGATCCGAGCATTAGAGATAATGTTTGTACACCTTGAATCTTGGATTGGGGCCCACTCTAGATTCAATACACGGACATGAGATCTGTGGCCTTCAATGGGCACCCTAATTGTGGTCACAAATGACCATAGTATAGTTGTGACATAATGTGAACTCACAAAATGAATTATTGACTCACCTGCGGTGGCAGCAACTGCTGCTACGTGTAAAACGATGAAAAAATTTCCCCAAAAATTGCCACCAGCTTTTTGTTGAGTACAAAAATCAAAATAATCTAATGGAGCACATGTTACCACCCGGTCATTTAAAGCAATTTGTGTAGTTGAGGATTAACTTCTATAGAATTAATTCATGGTGTTGATGAAACGTGTCCCTCAAGTTTGTCTCACTCATAGTACATGGCCAAATTTGTGGACACCCACAAGACTCGTGGGACATATCTTCTTTGGATGGACGTGGAGGAACAAAGAACATATGCAGCCTATGTTCATTCAAGGCTCACCATGTCAAATTCCTATTCATTTATTCTTCACTAGCATTTATTAAGTTAAACCTAATTCTGATATGAGGCCCATAAGTATCTGGTCTCAAGGTGCCAAATCTCCATCTAGTGGCTCAAATTGGTTTGTCCCATGGTCTATCACCCATCTATATAAACATATCCAATTCAATCACCAAGGGGCAAAAGAAAAATCACTAGGAGCATAGGGCCTTTGTATGAGCCATTCTTCTTTCAGTATGGAGATCTCAAAGTGGATTCTAGATCTTCCAAACACAGAAGGATGGTTCAATCCCGGCTCGTCGAAGACGCTCGAGCTCATGAGTTCAAATGATGACCAAGGCAAGTCTCTACTTTTCAGAGCAGAAATAACCAATGGTTCTAACCAAGAATCTTTTGTTACATTCTCCCTTGGCTTGCTTGGTCTTACAGATGGATCCACAAAAATATGGGTTTCGAACCCCTGCCCACTTTCATCAGGGAACCTGGTAGAGAAAACACTTGTTCCTTTGTTGATTCAACTTCTTGAGGAGATCATAAATAGAGCACCAAACAACCCCACTGTCCCATTGTTTAAGCTGAGTGTTGATGTGCCAAATACTCTTCTCTCTCACCCTGCAGAGTCTATTTATCATTTCCTTGATTTCATTTTCACATGTAGGTTCTTCTGGCTTTGTCTTTGTAATGCTCCATCAGAGATAGGTTCTCTCTTTTTTGAAAAGTTTTCATCAAAACTAGTTGCCTCATCTTGCAAAAGGATACAAAAAGCATTCCTCATATCGATAGGTGCTGATTTGGAGCTAAAGTTCATGCGTTCATTGGGGTATATATACACAAAACTATTGATTTTGAGAAACTTTGACATGAAAAACAAAGAACCAAATTTGAACATTTATTCTGGCTCCTTCGCTAGTGCAACCCATGATTTCTTGGTTTTCAAAGGCTATGTGCCACTATTAGCCATGAGTCAAGAATGGACCAATGAAAGCCAGCAGACTCTTTTACTTGAGACCACAGAGTCAGTGCTAAGGTACAACTTAGCACACCAACAACTTGAAGCTGTAGTTCAATTTGAATATTCAATCGATGCCTGTGAGAAGTACTGTAAGCTCAACTTCAAGATTGATAACATAAGGATCAATGTAACACAATTGCGTTTCAACGGATCTGAGGTCGTGTGCGAAGAAAAACACTTCCCATCAAGAGTGTGTGTCACACTTGGCCCCGAACCCAGTTCGAGCTACGTGGTCGGCATAAGCCTAGGTCGGTCCACGCGGAACCACGAAAAGGAGGTGAAAACGCAGAAGACTATCAAAGGGAACTTTGGGAAATCCAAGGCTCCAATGGTGAAGGCAATGGCAAGGACTGCAACAATGACAAGGGTGAAGAGCTGGAGTTTTGATCAGTCTGCAGAGGCTGACACTGCAATTTTTGACATGGTCTTGTCTGACAATTCAAGTGGTGTAGAGGTTGCTACATGGAGGCCTAATGACAATGCACAAGGTGAGCTGAGAAGCAGTTTCAGAAAGAGGTATTCCGGTGCGAACCAAGCTTTTAACAAGGCCGGCGGCCTGATTTTCGCAGGAGATGAATATGGAGAACAAGTTAGCTGGAGGTTGAAGAAGGAGGTAGAAGGAAGAGAATTGGCATGGAAGGTGGGTTGCAAAGTATGGTTGACTTACATGCCTAACGACTGTAAGACTTCATATCTTGAAACACGCTGTGTTCAGTGGGATGAGGAGTTCAGTTTTACTGTTTAATCAATGTAATTGACAATGCTGATGCATGTAAGCCAAAGAACCCTTTTTTTGAGCTTCTGTAAATAATGATTATTCACTTTTACCTTCTAAACTTTTGGGTGAACAAAATGTGCAGGATTAAGCCTACTTAAAGAATTACAAACGAGAATTTTGGTCAAGTATATGTATATACTTTCGTTAGGCCCCAAGTCAGGTCCCAGTAAAAAACGTGGCTGCAAGTGATTTTTCCTTGATCTAAACCGATAAATGTGTTGATCATAGTTTACTTATAGTAGTTGACCTGCATTCAATTAGGTAATTTTCATGCATATAGGTGTTTTTTTAGAGGGGTGAAAAATCAAAGGCTTCGTATTATGCTAAAATTTGATGATTGAAGATTTTAATTTTTTTGGTAAATTGATTCGATCCAAAAAAAAATTCTTGGTAAATAAACAATTGTGAACACATCTACAAATTTGGATTTGACAAAAAACACCTACCACCACATTTTTTGCTAGGACCTAACAAAAATGAGAGCTGATTAGAACATTTCTCGTATATATGGGAAAATAAAATGGGAATCTACCCGACTTTGTCCATGCCTGACCATACCCGATGGAAGTTTAAAAAAAAAACTGGTGTTTTTTCGAAATTCTAACCTTACAGATGTGTTTTACGTGCTTGTTTTCATAGGAATGGGGTCTTGATCATTTGATTCCGATGCATAGATAGGTTTTTATAAGGTTCCAAAATCAACGGTTTATAACTTTTTTAAACTTTTGAGGCTCCAAAAACCATTTTTTTTCATCCAAAAATGCATGATCCAAGAGTCGATTTCTAGTGAATCAATCATGCAGAACACATCCCTAAGGTCAGATTTTCGGAAAAAAAGCCCATTGGGTACGGGTCGGGTATATTACCACTTCTCTATATGTATGTATATACACACACACGGGGAGGTGACACTTGTATTGTGTTTTTCACAAATTTAACCTTGCATATGCTTGCAGCATGATCCATTTGTTAGGAATCTAATTTTGGATCGTATTTGTTTGACAAAATTGCAATTTTTGGCCTTTGATTTTTTAAACGCTATAAAAACCAACTCACATGTTAGAAATGGAAAATCCAAGAGTAAATTTCCATTAAATCAAGCATGTAATTATATTTGTATGGTCAGATTCAATAAAGAAAAAACTCTTGAAAATACAGGCTCTTACATGGTGCACACGTAATTCCATTCACACCTACACCCTAGGGTAATTTGTTCCTCCTAATACCTTAAACTGTGGATAAGGAATGAACAGTGATAGTTTCCAAGGTAACAGGCAATTTTTATGTAATATGAGTTTGTAGATGTTTATCATTTCTTGTTTAATAGAAAACATGCTTCCCATGAATTATTTCAATCTCTGAAATTTTTAGATGCAACATGAAACATTGGTTTTATTTTCGTTTATAAATGTACATAAACATAGAAGTTCTCTAATCTTTAGATGCAAAATGAAGCATTGATTTTATATTCGTTTATAAATATATATAAACATAAAAGTTCTCTAATCTGATGCATGATTTCCAATACATAGACAAGTTGGCACTAACCCCCACATAGGGATGTAAATGGTTCAGATTCAGGTAAGATATCTGACCAAATCCCAATACATTTAGTGAGATTTGACACCCAAATTCAGTGCTGATTAATTAATAATCAGGTCCAGACCTTGTGTAGAGTTTTGCACCTGAACCAAGACAGAGTCTCAGTAAAATATAAATCTGATTATACTTAAATATCGGGGTTTAAGGTAGTCGGATCTGTATTCAGTTTTGCTAATCCCCATCATGCTCCAAAAGTGATTGTGCTATATCCGATTAGGCCAGACTTAGTAATGTGGGTCCAAGTCTTGTTCCACCTGTATCCGATACCATACCTGAAAATCTGGTCCAAGTCTGGTTTCACCTGGGTCCGAACCAAACCCGACCCATTGACACCCCTGGGTAGGATTAAGCAAAAAGAGATAAAAAAGTTTCGATCATTTTGGATTGGATGTAGTCAATACCTGATCCGACTAATCGGATATTGGCTAAATGAATTCAGATTCAGATTCAAGCTCCCATGGTGAAAAGCCTATATCAAATCTGTTTTTTTTTTACATGTACTCGTTTGGATATTCATCAAATCCTGATATCCATTGGATTCGGTAGTAAAAAATCAAAACTATATCTACATCAGATTATAATATGGTTTTGGCTTACCAAATCCGAGTAAACAGAATTGAATTTCGATCCAATATCGGATAAAATTTGATTTATTAACATCCCTAATTTCAAACTTATTATTTGGTTTTAAAAAGGTTCATATATGCAGATAAATCAAACTTTTAAAATAATCTTATAGAACGGAGTTTTTACAAGCCTGGTTTTGGGTTCAAAACCAAGTATGTACGGCAACAGTGGCAAAACCAGATTTAAGTTTTAAAACTAGTTCGACATTCGAAACTAAATTATTTAAGTTGATTCTTGAGCGTCATCCAAACAGGAGCGTGAATGGTGAAAAGTTGGAATTCCGAATTCCAACCAAAAGGCTCAACTCTCAAGCAGCTCAGTAATCAGCTCGCCCAGCCGAGGTTTCGAATCCGCTCACTCGCGCACCATATCCCTCCCGCGAGTCCGCGACGCATCACCGTGGATGCGCAAGCCGAACCGCGCCGCCCAACGGCTCACGTAGCAGCGTGGCGAGAGCGCGAGCGACGGACCCGCGCTTTCCCGTCCGTCAACCGCTCCGGCGTCCTTCTCCAAGACTTCCTGCCGTTCCCTAATAAATATCAGTCGACTATCCCATCTTATATTCTTATTCTTCTTCTTCTCGCCTTCTCTCTCGAAAACACTAACAGTTCCTCTTGCCTCCCGGCTGGCTCGCGATCATCTTGGTCAATGAGCGTATGGCTTCCTAGCGGAGAGCTTAAGGTGGTCTCGACGACGCTTCTCCAATGGCCGCGATCACTTCGAACGAATTGAATTACTTGGTATTCCGCTACCTCCACGAATCCGGTAAGCCACGAGTTCTTTCACTTGGGGTTCGTTTGAAGTTAGGGTTTTCTCGACAGTTCTGGTGAGGAAAGAATTATGGTCTAGTGCAAAAAACGAAACCGTTATTATTTCGATTTTTCTGTGTTTTTTTATGTAGCGGGTTGGTTGAATGAGATTTCGCGCATGCGATGTTTTTCTTTTCTTTTTAACTAATTTTTACAGCCTGGGAACTCTGATTATGGTCGCTTCATTTCGGAATGAATTTGTGTGGAGGTTGAGGAATTGTATCGGTTTAACCGCGTGCAGCTAGAATGTATGGTTTTAGTCGAGATCCGTCTGTGTTCTTTAGTTGGATTGAGTGGGTTATCACGATCCCCAATTCGTGTTTTTTTAGTGTGCAAAGTAACTGATTGAAATTCTGGCGATGTTGTCCACCATGAAAGCCCAAATACGGAATAATTTGTGCCTAAGGGCATGTTTTCGTTTGTTTGGATTGATAAATTGTTTTTGGTTCATTGTTTCCTTGTATGCGATGATTGAACGAGAATATGAGCCCTAAGATGGTCAAATCTATGTGCCGTACTGTAGACGGCCGGCCCCTTGTGTAGGTGGGGCAACACATAGATCGATCAAGGTATGATGATGATGATGTAGCACTTTAGATCAATGTTTTTTTGGTAGTCTTATGCTGTTTTCTTCATGCTTCTGTTACTGAAAATTCTAGCATTTTTTCTTCTCCATTTGCTTTGTTATCTTGGGTTTCCTGGTTCTATGGGAAACTGGGAGTATGGTGAGATAGAAACTGAAAACATAGTCAGACTATATCTTGGGCATGGGATATAGAACGTGGGGTTAAGCCAAAACTGAGATTTGTTTACTGAATTATTGTCATCGTCTGTAAATTCAATGAACGTTTGGCTATGAATAAATATGGCTGTGTTTTATATGTTTATTTATTAACCTCAATTTAGTTTGATTTCGTCCACTTCAACTCTTGCCTCCTTTTGGGAGGATAGATACATCTGTGTGGAAGATCCTTAGAGTGTAGCGTCATGCTTGCATGTCTCAATCAGTGAAAGTGCTACTAGTATGGTGCTCCCCATTGTTACTGAAGAGATTGTTGATCCATGTTGCTTTCTTTGCAGGGTTTACACATTCAGCATTTGTTTTAGGATATGAGGCAGGGATCAACAAGAGTTCTATTGATGGCAACTTAGTCCTTCCAGGTGCTCTTGTGATGTTTGTGCAGAAAGGATTACTGTATTTGGAGTTGGAAGCGGACTTGACTCATGTGAGTTTCTGTAATGTAGCTTGCCCTGTTTGCTGTTTTTTATATTTTCTCTCATGTTTATTTTCCTTAAACAATCCTTACTCCTTAGGCTTGTCAATGTAGCAAATCAATGCAACTTTTGTTTAAACTGATCTATTCTTGTTATAAGTTGGCCAGAATGATGCAGATGATGATGATTTCTCTTTTTTACGACCACTGGATCTTATTACAAACGATGTCTGTGAATTGCATAGAATCATAAAAGAGAAGAAGGAAAGTCTTCAAAAAGAAAAGGACAAGGAAAAACATAAAGAAAAGGAATGTGATGGGGAGCATGAAGGGGAATGTGAACAGGGAGGGGAGGGGGAGGAAGAAAGGCAAGAAAGGGAAAAAGAAAAGGAGAGGGAGAAAGAGAGGCAAGAAAGGGAAAAAGAAAAGGCGAGGGAGAAAGAGAGGCAAGAAAAGGAGAGGGAGAGGGAGATGGAGAGAGAGAAGGAGAAGGAAGAGGAAAATGACAATGAAAAGGAAAGGGAGGTGGAGAGAGAGAAGGAGAAGGAAGAGGAAAGGGACAATGAAAAGAAAAGGGAGATAGGGAAGGGGGAGGTGAAGGAAAATGAAAATGAAAGGTAACATGATAAGTGTAATGATCCACAACTGAATAGACAATGTGAGGATAACACTAAGGTCACTCAAGAAGATAATGATGGTTGTGGAGATGAGTGATATCCTGTTCATGTTCTCTTATATAATTCTTTGTTGCAGGGCTATAAATATTGTTATGATTGCATAGTTGAATTGAATTCATGCTGTATATTGGCTCATAATCGAGCCCATTGAGGATCCTTTAGTATCTATTTACATTTCATTCTTATTCTTAATCTATATTGAGCTGAAATTATCCGTCTAGCCATCCACTAAAAGAACCACATGCATGAATCTTTCTTTTCCATATCATTACTGCGGAAACAACAGAAATCCCTGGATCTGTTTATAAGATTCCGTGTGGGGTTCAGCCTTCACTGCAGAAAATAAAGAAAAGAGAGAGAGAGAGAGAGAGGAGGGAGATGCACAATGGCTGGGGGCGGCACACGTTAACCCAACCTCCCAACCCTAAGCTTTATAAATAGGCAAATATACAATAGCTGAGATTACAGAAAAATTACAGGAATGCCATTAATGAAATGGCATTGAGCATGCGTTAGAATATTCAACGTGCGTATGGATCTGGATCCAGATCCATACACATACTATATTTTAACACCCTCCCTCAAGTTGTACGTCGTCTTGGAGCATGTACAACTTGCTCTTCAATAGCCATAATCGATGTCCTGTTAACCCCTTGGTAAACAAGTCTGCCACTTGATCTTCTGTTCGAACATGACGTAGTTCTATCTCCTTCATCTCGACTTTCTGCCGTATAAAATGTTGATCAATCTCAATGTGCTTCGTTCTGCTATGCTGAATAGGATTACATGCAATGTTTATTGTGCTTTGATTGTCATATAGAAGAAATGATCGAATAATTGTCTCCCCAAGATCACTCAATAAGTGTCTAATCCATGTAGCGTCTGCCGTGCCTGCAACCATCGACCTGTATTCAGCCTCTGTACTCGACCGTGCCACTGTCTTTTGTTTTCTGCTGCTCCAGGACACTAAATTGTGTCCAATATATACACAATATCCAGAGAGAGATCGTCTCTCATCTGGATCCCCTGCCCAATCTGCGTCTGTATAAGTGATGAGTTCATGCCCTCTATGCAGGTTATCGTTTTTGCGATAAACAAGTCCATCTCCTATAGTTCCTTTTAAATATCGTAGAATGCGCTTCACATCTTCCATATGACCTTCCGTTGGAGCATGCATAAACTGGGATACCTGATTGACAGCATAAACTATATCAGGTCTGGTAAAGGTCAAGTACTGCAACATCCCCACAAGGCTTTTATACGTTGTTGGGTTGACACAAAGATGACCATCTTCAGAACTCAGCCTTTGATGTAATACACTCGGAGTGCTGACTGGTTTGCAATTCGTCATCTCGGCTCTTTCTAGAAGATCAAGAGTGTATTTTTGTTGCATGAGTGTCAATGTGTCTTGTTGCCTGTCAACTTCCACACAACTCCCCTAAATCTTTTATCTTGAAAGTTTTCATTAAAAACTGCTTCAGGTCTTGCACATGATTATCTGAGCTCCCAGTGATCACAATGTCATCAACATATATAAGAAGAAGTATAACGATGTCTGTCTTTTGGTAAATAAAGAGCGAGTGGTCCAGAGAGCATCTTCTAAAACCATAGCTTTGAATTTGCATAGAGAAACTTTCAAACCCAGAACGGGATGCCTGTTTCAACCCATATAGAGATTTCCTTAGTTTGCACACCCAGGCAGTAGGATCCTTTTCAGCATAACCAGGAGGTTGCTCCATATACACTTCTTCTTTTAAAGTTCCATGCAAGAATGCATTTTTAACATCCATCTGGCTAAGCCTCCATCCTCGGTCGACTGCTCGGGATATGATGACACGAATTGTACCCATTTTGACTACCGGACTAAAAGTTTCATCGTAATCTTCACCATATTGTTGTGTGAATGCCCGAGCAACAAGTCACGGTTTATATCTGTCAATACTTCCTTCAGGCTTATACTTTGTTTTATAAACCCATTTTGAGCCAACTACATTCTTTCCTTCTGGCCGAGGTACTATTTCCCAAGTTTGACACTCATGAAGTGCTTCTATTTCTTCATTCATAGCTTCAGTCCAATGACGAGATTGAAGAGCTTGATTAAAACAAGTGGGTTCATCCTGTTTTATGAGCTGAGACATAAACAACTAGAAATCAAGAGAAAAGGTCTCATTACTCACCCATCGTTGAATAGGATGCCTAATGCGTGACGGCCTTTGAGCCGGATCATTAGCGATGCTTTCCACATTCCTCTGCTTTATATTTTTATCCCGTCTAGTATATATCTGTCCAGAGAAGCGTTCTACTGGGGGTGGTTTTACTGGAGATGGTTCAACACGCATCTGTGAGTCATCCAACCCCCTACTCAAGCCAAAGGAAGTACAATTCGCCTGACATGTTTCTCCTGTATTAGCAAAAAGATATGCTCTCATCCATGGATCATATACCTCTACTTCTCGAGATGGCAACGCTTTAGAGTCATTTACCTGAAAATTTTGTTCATAAAAAACAACATTCCTAGAGGTCCTAATACATTTTGTAGTAGGATCATAGCATCGATAGCCTTTGTATTCATCCGCATACCCAACGAATCTGCACTTAACGGCCTTGTCCTGAAACTTATTTCGCAGAGATAAATCAATATGTACATAACATACACAACAAAAAACACGCAACTCATCATAAGAGAGATGCCCAAATAAAGTATAATATGGAGAGTTCTGATCTAGAAGTGCCATAGGAAGACGATTTTTGACATGAACAAATATGTGAAAAACTTCTGTCCAGAGACTAACGGGCACATTGCTATCATGTAACATGCTCATCGCACTCTCGACAATATGCCTGTGTTTCCTTTCCGCAACCCCATTTTGTTGAGGGGTAGTCAAGTATATTCAACTAAATAAGGGATGATAAACAATTAGTTAAAGGGGACTAAATTAAAAGGGAATTAAACTAAAGGGACAAAATTTTAGAAAACTATCAAGATTAACCAACTAAACTAAACTACGAAATAAAGAGGACTCTAAATTAAAAAGGGACAATAAGGAATAAATACAATTAGCGATTTAACTAAACTATCCTATTAAAATTAACTAAATTTAATCAAGCAAATAAGAACATGAATTCAAGATAAAAAAAATCTAACACTTTAACAACTAAAAGACAAAAATGAACTAACTTGATTACATTAACTAGCTAAAACAAATAAATAAAAAAAACTATGTTAACCGTGTGGCAAGGATTAAAATCAGCTAGCTAAAAGACAAAAACAATTAACAACTAAACAACTAACAATAACAAAATATCTACACTACGGTATTTAAAACTAAGCTAATCTAACAAACATGAAACAATAATAAAACTAACTAAAAGACAAAAAAATAACAAACTAACTAATGAATAAGGAAAATGCCTAACCGATTTACAAGAATTCAAGATGTTAAACTACTTAACTAACAACTATTCTAATAACTAATACATAACAACGTACTACTAACAAAGTAACTATTGATAAACTGAAAATAATGATGCAAACTAACTATAACTATTTGATCTAATTAATAACAAAGGATAAAAGTCAAAACAAGATTCGCTTAATGTTAATTTAACACAACTACACATGATAAAATCAAAACCTGAACTAACTATTAAATCTAAAGCTCGGCTAACATGAATTAACTTAATTTGGACTAACTAATTAACTAACGTAAATTAAAATAAGACTAAACATCACTAACTGCATTAGACTAATATTAAACTACAACAAAACATAAATGAAAATAACCAAACTATGCTAAAATGATAATTGATAACAAGAAAGAAAACCGGCTAAATTGTTTTAATTAATCTATCTAAACAAACTAATTTCTAAACAATTAATCTAATTTAATCTAATGACATGAACTAACTACCAGACTTATCCAATGAACAACATTAACATGAACTAAATTTAATAAATAAACAAAAGAACTAACTATTCCTAAATCGGGTAAAATTAATTCTAATTAACTAACAATGATAATTGAATGAAACCAACTATTTCTAATCTAAGTGTTAAAAAGTAATTTTTGAAACTAAATATTAATTTTAACTAACTAATAAGAACAATAAATAACTCTAATCTATTCAGCCGAATTAAAAGAATTAATTATTCTAATCTATTTAATCTACCGATTTCTAATTTAAACAAATAATTGAATAAAAATTAATTAAAGCAATTAAACAAAATCAAGAACATGAATTAAACAACAACTAAACTAATCTAATACTAAAAATAAACAAGAACTACTCGGATCTAATCACAAAAATTGAAAAGAAATAAAAAAGATTTACAAAAACCCTTAATCGACTATTTTATTTTAATCTAAATAATTAACCTTATAAATATAAAAAAATAAATAACATGATCTAAATTAAATCTAACCTAAATCTGAACCAAACTGAACTAAAAACCATGAAAATACTGAAAACAACCTAATTTCAACCTAACGATGTCAAGGAAAACAATAAAATATGCTGAAAAACATTAAAAATTGAAAAAACCTAATTTTGCCTAATTTATTTTTAGAAAAAACCTAAATCTAAAAGCCAAGAAACTAAGATCTGATCTAAATCTACTTTAAACTTAATCTAATGAAAGCAAAAATAAAAATATACTACGCTACGAATCTATACATACAAATTTTACAAACCAGAACTTTCCCGACGGGCCTTTTCGGTTAAGTTCTTCGACCCAAACAAAACAAGGCTCGAACAAAACACTACCAAGAAAACGATCAGACCACATAAACATATTCTAGACACTAAATAACGCCTACTACCAAAAACCCAAACGAAAACTCAAAAGAAAAATGGCCAAAATTTATTTTCTTTATAGTTAAAAAATAAATAAATAAAAAATAAAAACTGAAAAAGAAAAGGGAGAGGAAAGAGTGGACCCTTATGCTAAAAAACACTCCACACGTCCTTGCTATGGCTGCTGCGTCCAAGTGGAAACTGAGGTACGAAGAGGGAGAATCGTGGTGGAAGAAAAGGACCGATTGAAGAGAGAAGACGGTCAATCTTCAATGGTGGTGGACGGAGAACCGAATCCGAAGCAAAGCCTCCACTGGAGTGACTGTAACCTGTAAAATACAGCAACAACGCCAAGGAAAACACATCAAAGCACCAGGAAAACAAAGCAAGGAAGAGAAAAGAAAAACACGGTGGGCGTTGGGAACAAAGGTGACACACGATGGAAGATAGTTTGAGAAAATAAGGGAGAAGAAGGAGAAGAGAAAGAAAAGGAAAAAGGAGAAGAAGAGGAGACATTTTGCAACATAAGGGACGTGTAGCCCCTAGGGTTTTTCCTATTTAAACTATTACCAATTATTAAAAATTCCAAAAAAGCCTAAAATAAAGTTAATTGCAAAACTAGCCTAGGCGCCACCTTTTGAGGTTTTTTTTTTCTGATTTTTTCTTATTTTGAACCTTGGATCACATGGACAATGGATAATGTTAGCTTGAGAACTGATCCATGATCCAAATTTGAGCTTTTGGGTTGGATTTGGATCCAAATTGCCTCGAAAACCGCTCTAAAAACCTTGAAAGTGCTCTATTTTTCTCATTTAAACTTCGATTCGAGTGAAATTCGAACCGTAGCTCCTTTACACCTAAAACAACATAAACAAGGGCGTTTAAGCTATAAAATTTCATATGAATGCATGATTTTATGATATTATATGCATTTCATGCATTATCAGGTCTCAAATGATCCAATGAACCTTGTGGACTCAAATATGTGTTGCTCCGCTCCTACATCATTCTCCTCAGGTTGGAGAAGATGTGCCCTCATGTCTGGATCTTGCTTGCGTTTCTTTCATTTCTGTTCTACCACCGTGAACCACCGATACATTTAACTGTCAGGTGTTGATGTTGATGGGCTTGATGTAGTTTTAATGAAGCTATGGATTGGATCCATAAACACACTAAACATGAGGAGTAAGTGGGACTTAGTTTTGGGTGAATGACTAAAAAAGGTGGCAAATGGGTCTTCATATGAGACATGGACCAAACTAAGAAGATCCAACTTAAGATGCACTTGGATCCAAATTAGTCTTAGATGGATCTACATAGATCATGGTATGTCCAGGGTCAAATGGGTAGGATATGTCAGATTTTCAATAGAGAAAACACTTCTTTTCACCCTCCCTCAAGTTGTGCATGATCTTGAACCATGAACAACTTGCCTTTTAACATCCAAAATCTGTCTTTTGTCAATCCTTTTGTAAATATATCCGCCACTTGATCTGTAGTTCGAACAAATTCAGGCTCAATCTCTTTCTCTTCTACCTTTTGTCTCACAAAATGCTGGTCTATTTCAATATGTTTGGCACGACTGTGATGGATTGGATTAAAGGACATACTAATGGCACTCTGGTTGTCACACAAAAGAAGTGATCGAGATATCAATTCTCCGACTTCTGTCAGTAGATGTCTAATCCAAGTAGCCTCAGCAGTGGCGGCTGCCATTGACCTGTATTCAGCCTCTGTACTGGATCTGGCAACAGCCTTTTGTTTCTTACTATTCCAAGAAACCAAATTCATCCAAACAAATACACAATAGCCGGATACTGATCTGCGTTCATCTGGATCTCCCGCCCAGTCCGCATCAGAATAAATAGTGATCTCATGTGCATTTTGCCCATTTGTCTTTCGCTTATATATGAGACCATCCCCAACCGTTCCCTTCAGATATCGTAGTATCCGTTTAACTGCTTCCATATGCCCTTCACATGGTGCATGCATAAATTGAGAAACTTGATTCAACGAGTAGACTATATCAGGGCGAGTAAAAGTGAGGTATTGTAACATACCCACTATGCTACGGTATTGTGTGGGATTATCAAATGGATCTCCGTCTTGAGAGCTAAGCCTTTGATGAAGAACGCTAGGAGTGCTCAAGGGCTTGCAGTCTTTCATACCCGCTTTATTGAGAACATCAATGGTATACTTATGTTGAGTGAGAGTCATTTCTTCAGAGGTACTGTCGACTTCAACTCCAAGAAAGTACCGTAGTTTGCCAAGGTCCTTCATTTTGAACCTCTGATTCAAGAGATGTTTGACTTCTTCAATGTGCTCATTGGAATTACCAGTGATGATGATATCATCCACATATATCAACAACAGAGTAATTGTGTCTTGGTTCTTAAATATAAATAAGGAGTGGTCAAGAAGAGATTTCTTAAAACCATATTTTTGTATTTCAAGAGAAAAGCTGTCGAACCAAGATCGAGATGCCTGCTTCAATCCATATATCGCCCTTTTTAGTCTGCAGACATATTTTATAGGATTACCTTCTGCGTAACCAGTGGGTTGTTCCATGTATACTTCTTCTCTCAAACCTCCATGAAGAAAAGCATTCTTCACATCAAGTTGGCTAATAGTCCATTGGTGTTCAATAGCTAAAGAAAGTATGACTCTGATTGTCCCCATCCTCACCATTGGACTAAAAGTTTCATCATAATCTTGTCCTTGCTCCTGTGTAAAACCTTTGGCTACAAGTCTCGCCTTGTATCGCTCTATAGTCCCATCTGGTTTATACTTTATTTTGTACACCCATTTCGAATCAACAACGTTTCTGTCAGGTGGTCTTGATACGACATCCCACGTACCACATTCATGTAGAGCTTCCATCTCCTCATTCATTGCTTCAATCCATCTTCTGGAATTTGATGCTTGAGAGAACGTTGTGGGTTCATCTTCTTTATTCAAGGCTGTTAGAAAGAGTTGAAAATCTAATGAGAAATTTTCATAACTGACTCACCTTTCAATTGGATGGCGAGAACGTGTGGATCTTCTAGTATCAACGATGTTGGATGTAGAGGATGTGTCCATGTCTGAATTAACTATGGTGGGCGGCTCTCTTTCTCGTCGAGTGTAGACAAGGCCTTTATACCTTCCTGGATTCAAAGTTGGGTCTGTATTCTCATCAGCAATCATTCCATCAGTAGACACAGGTTTCTTATCCTTTTGAGTGCAATTTGAGCAAACATCACTAGCTCCTGAGAGAAGTTCATAATTCAACCAAGGATAATAAGTCTCAACTTTAGGTTTTGATTCTGAAGAACTAGTACATCGACAATCAAAATTCAATTCATCGAAGATGACATTTCTTGATATTTTGATGCGCTTGCTCACCGGATCATAGCACCTGTACCCTTTATAGTCATCAGCATAACCCACAAACCTGCACTTCAGGGCCTTGTCCTGAAACTTATGTCTCCTTGAACTGTCAACATGAACATAGCATAAACAACCAAACACATGCAAATCATAGTAGTTGGGATGTACACAAAAAAGAGACAAGTAAGGAGACTTGTTTTCCAAAATAGTCATGGGCAATCGATTTATCACATGAACTGCAGAATGAAAAGCCTCTGTCCATAAAGTGATCAGAAGACTACTGTCATGCATCATGCTCATCGCACTCTCAACAATATGGCGATGCTTCCTTTCAGCAATTCCATTCTGCTGGGGTATGTGTGGGCAAGACACCTTTTTCCTTATTCCGTTACTTTGAAGAAAGTTAGTAAAGTCAATGGAAGAGAATTCACCTCCTCCGTCACATTGGAAACTTTGGATGTTTTCAGAAAATTGGTTTTTTACAAAAGAATGAAAGTTACGGAACAACTTGAAAGTCTCAGATTTATGTTTCATGAAAAATATCCAAGAATAGCGAGAATAACTGTCAACAAATAAAAGATAATATCTAGTTCCAGATATGGAAGCAACTGGAGCAGGCCCCCAAACATCAGAACATATAGTCTCAAAAGGTCTTGAAGCTCTTTTATTGATAGAATGAAATGGTAAAACATGACTCTTACATAAGAGACAACTAGAACATTTGTTGTCATTGACATTTATTCCTAAACTTGACTTGGGAATGAGGTTATTTGAAATAAGCTTTTCAATGAAACTACTACTGTAGTGACCTAGACGACCATGCCAAAGGTTTGGCTTATTGATTTCAGAGACACTAAAAACGCAGGTAGGATTTTCAGAAGGCAACGATGATTGGAGCTTCAAGTTTGGGTCTGCAGAGCGAATATGTGCTGAAGGATCTTTTTGAAAAACATACACATTGCCTTGCCGTTTTCCTCTAGCGAACGTCTCATTCGTGCAGAGATCTTTGACAAGAACAGAAGAGGGAGTAAATTCAACTGAGGCTTTGATATCATCAACAAGTTTAGAAACTGAAACGATGTTTTTCTTGATATTAGGAGCATAAAGAACCTTTGAAAGGTTGATGGAAGATTCAGGCAAGGGTATAATGGAATTTCCAATATGCGAGACAGAGTGGTGTGATCCATCTCCAGTAACTATACTACTTCTATCAATGTAAGGAACAAGTTTTAGGAGCTTACCTGCATCACCAGTAACGTGAGTCACTGCGCTAGAGTCCACATACCAAGTACCTTGCTCATTTTGTTTCAGATTCAATTATGCTAAGGCTGACAACAATAACTCCTTTACTTCTCTGTTGGTCCTTGTACTGTCTGTGCCTCTTTTTGCTTCAGTTTGTGTTGATTTTCCTTTATTTAGGGGATTGAACAAGCAATTAGCTTTGATATGCCCCTTTTTATTACATAGAAAGCAGGTAGGAATTGGCCTATGTCTTTGTGGATTGGTATATGTGTTGGGTGTAGGCAATAATCCACGACCTCCATAACCACTTCTCCCTTGTGCTCCTTTTCCCTTGATATCATAGCTTCCTCGTCCTCGTGCATAAGTAACCCCCGTAGCAAGAACTTCTTGTGCCTCAATATGCATAGATGATTCTTCAGAAAATCCCTTTAGATTCATCTCATATTGTAACAATTTTGCATGCAGATCTTCAAAGTTAGGCAGCTCAGGTAAACATAACAGGGAAGTGACAATCATATAATAGTCGTGTCCCAATCCACTGAGGGTTTGCTGTACCAAATCTTTATCAGTAACTGTACTTCCAACAACTGCTAGCTGATATGTGATAACCTTCATTTTGTTCAAATATTCCATGATGGTCATGGAATCCTTTCTTAACATTTGAAATTCTCTTTTAAGAAACATAATCCTGGCCTGAGAAACCTGTGAGTATGTCTGAACAAGTCTGTTCCAAAGTTGCATGGCAGTGCAGTCATCTGGAATGACTACAAGTACCTCTTGTGACAGTGTAGATGTAATATAAGCAACTAGCGCTTGGTCTCTTTTCATCCAAGCCACAAATTCAGGATTTCTAACATATACTGTAGTAGATTCCCCTTTGCTGTCCCTTTCTTCTCGTGATATGAACTCAGGAGGAACTGAAATAGATCCATCCAGATGTCCAGAAAGATCCTGACTCCTAATGAAAGGTATGATTTGCCTCTTCCAAGTCAAGAAGTTACCATTATTTAATTTTTCAGACACGAGTTGGCTGAGTAAACTTGAAGAAAGAACCGACTGACTAGGAAGTGAATCCATGTTTCACAGTATTAAGAGTGTGTTTAACACAATCTGCCTACGCCTACAGTTTCTGTAATCTTTTTTTTTTGCAGAAACTAATTCAGATCAATGGCTATCGGATTGCAGAAACTAATTCAGATTGCTGATTTGAAACAAAAATTGAATATCTATCAGATTTCTGATTTGTATATGAAATGGAATATTGGGAATGAAAATCACCAAAAAAATTGTGAATATGAATTCGTACTATGTATTGACGCAATGCTTTCAAGCTAAAAGAGGTAAAATAGAAGAAATGAGAGTGTATTGGCTTGATCAGATCTGATCAAGGATGCAGCTGAATCAAAATAGGGCCCTGCGTGATTAGATCACGCTGCTATCAAGAGCGATAAACTGGGTATGTTAGTGACAGAATGAGGAATGAAGAAAAGGTATTTTCAACAAAAGATTTGGGTCAAAAATCTGGGCTGAGTCACTCAGTCCTCTCTGAGTTGACTTAGATTAGGTAGGGAGATGGTTTGATCAGATATGATTAACGTCAAATCTGATCAAGTTCAAGAGACAGAAAGGAAACTGTTGGGAGAAGAAGTCAGATCTGATTATCGTCAGATCTGAATGATATCAGGTCTGATTGAGAAGAAAAGAATGGGATGGGTCAGTCGTGAACCAGAAAAAAAAATCAGATGAGATAAGATGACAGAAGAAGAATATTTTCTTGACTTAGAAGAGGAAATCGAGAAGGGATAGATCTTTCAGACTTACCTTTGAGATCGATTCCAGTTTCAACTGAAGCGTGGCTCTGATACCATGTCAGATTTTCAATCTCCAGGTCCTTCCACGCGTGAGTGCTGAGAAACAGAGAGAGAGAGAGAGAGAGAGAGAGATAGAGAAAGGGAGAGAGAAGTTGGGAGAAACCGATACCCTGTTGTGTTAGGGTCGGCTGTTGTGTATACTCCTTTATATTAACATGTGATTACAAAATTAGGGTACTAAAATACCCTCATTACAATAACTTATATTACACAATGCCATTAATGAGAAGTGGATGTTACGGGTCTGGATCTCCAGATCCATGACCCGTAACCAGAGAAAACACTTCTTTTCAGGATATGCTAGGAATATGGGTTGTGTTTAATGTTAAACTTGGTTTGGATCAACCTAGTAGGGTTTAGTAGGGTATTTGGGTTTAACTAGACTGGTTTGAGTGGGTTTTTGGAATGTACTTGGGTCCAAAACTAGGTCAAATGGGCTAGTTGAAACTAGTTTTGAGTATAAAGTAGCCATCTCAACTGGTTCAGGGTGGTTGGCATGTGGGTTAAGTGGCATAATGGGAGGGGTTTAGAATGAATTGGTTCAGGACTTAACCGGTTCCATTCAGAAGAGGTAAGAAGAGGGGATGGTAGGGTTTGAGAAATCACCTGTCACATCCACCTCAGGAGGGGTTTAAAATGAATTGGTTTAGGACTTAACCGGTTCCATTCATCCATTTAGAAGAGGTAAGAAGAGGGGATGGTAGGGTTTGAGAAATCACCTGTCACATCCACCTCAGGAGGGCAACTAGAGGAGCTGCCAACTGCCAATTGGGGTTGTTGCTGGTCATGGATGGCTAGCAGCCTCCATCTAGCTAGATCCTGGCTGGTCTACGCCTCAAGATGGGTGGTGGAGTGGGAGAATGAAGAGGAAGATGACGGTGATAGAGAAAATGAAGGGACAATGGTGGAGACAACAGGTAAGGTGGTTGATGGTTTGGGTTGGCCAGTGTTGACCAATTTGTTGGATTCTGACCTGTGGCAGTGGTGTCTCTGGTAGGCAAGACGGAATAAGTTAGAGGGCAACATGAAGGGGATGGCGGTCGAGAGGATGGTTTGTCTTGAGATAAGGGGTCCCACCTGCTAGACTTCACTGGCGTCAGGTCGCCAGCCATGTACGCACCAACGGCGACTTGCAATTAGCAATGTCCTAATAGTTTCCATAATGTGCCGATGTTTGCGTTCGGCTAGGCCATTCTGTTGTGGAGTGTGTGGACATGATCTTTGATGTGTAATACCATGTAAATTGAGATAGTCTTTGAATTCGTTGGACATAAATTCTCCCCCTGAATCAGTGCGAAAAACAGAAATATCATTTTGAAACTTATTTTTAACCATTTTATGAAATATTTGGAAGTTAGCAAAGACATCAGATTTATGTTTAAGAAAATAAATCCAAGTATGTCTAGAAAAGTCATCAACAAAAATGACATAATATGTACAACAACTCAAGTGGTCGTGAGGAAACAAAAGTTCTACTAAGAAATGGTAACCTTTTCATTTTGCCAAGAATGAAGTCTTTACAAGAAAAATTTTCAGAATTACAAAATTTTTCCAAACTTGGAAAATATTGAATTTTAGACATATGAGGATGGCCAAGCCTTTTGTGCCATAAATCCAATTCTAATTTCTGAATATTATAACAAAATGCATTCTTGGGTAATTTCAAAAAGTCCATGTAATAAAGTCCTCCTTCTCTATGGCCTTCCCCAATCAGCTTCCCTGACTGGCGATCCTGTACCCAACAACCATGAGAAGAGAAGGAGATATTACATCCATAATCAGATATTTGCGAGACAGATAAGAGATTCAAATTAAGTTTAGGGATATATCTAACTTCTGGGATAAAAAATCTTTTGGATTTTTGAAGATTTTCAAAACATCCTATTCCTTTTACTTCGAGAGATGTGCCATCGGCTGTAGAAACCTTTGACACACTTGAGTTATTTTTAAGACATTCGGATAGACTATTAACATTTGGGGTCATATAAAAAGAAGCGTCAGAATCTAAAAGCCAAGGAAAGTTACCT
Organism: Nuphar pumila; assembly: GCF_984573655.1. NCBI lineage: Eukaryota > Viridiplantae > Streptophyta > Magnoliopsida > Nymphaeales > Nymphaeaceae > Nuphar > Nuphar pumila. The sequence continues at coordinate 82,537,452 of NC_143254.1, read as the reverse complement.
GGACCGGAGAAAGATGCAACTGCCGCTCCAGTTGAGGCTTCGGTTGAGGAGGATACCCCTTTGAGAAGAGGTTGAAGGATTTCCATCAGTTGAGCCATAGACACAGGTGCATCTTGATCTTTTGACTCAGATTCAACAGATGCAACTCTTTTTTCTTCTCTTCTTTTTAACTTTGGACATTGAGGCCTATAGTGCCCGGTTCATGACAATGATGACAAATAACTTTTCTTTTATCAAAGTCGCCGTTTTGCCTTCCAAAATGAGGCGACTTGTAAGTACGAGTATGATTCCCCGGTCTAGATACAACTAAAACGGAGTCATCATCAACTTTTGGAGTACTTTTTCTAAGTCTATTTTCCGCCATAGTGAGCTCTTCTATAGTATCAACAATAGAAGGAATTTTTCCACGATGTAAAAGGGCCGATTTGGTGGATTCAAACTCCGGCCTTAGACCATTCACAAATTGATAGAAATGTTCCATATCGAGTTGCTTTTGGCGAAGCTCGATGTCTTCGGCACAATGCCATTTGGGCTCAAGAAGAGCCAACTCTTCCCAAAGTTCGGACAACTCATTATAATATTCTCGAATAGTTTTATCTTTTTGAGTCATTGTCCGAACTTTATCTTGTAAATTGCATACATATGCAATATCTTTAAGGGAATACATGTTTTTGAGGTATTCCCAAGCCTTATCGGCATGCTCAAACTTAGCTAGACTAGAGCATTTTTTAATGTCTATGCTATTGATGAGCCATGACATAATTTTTGCATGCCCTATCCTCCATTCTTTCCATTTCTTTTCATAAGTGGCTAACGCCTTACTCTTCTCTTCTTCCGTTAGCGGAACCTCTTTATCACCCTCTTTCTTGGTAAGAGATAGTTTAGGTTCCAAATCGGAACCATCCACTATACCCCATAAACCTTTTCCCCAAATGTGGTGCTTCATAATCGAAGCCCACATTACATAGTTAGTATCATTTAGCTTCATAGGAATGATGGTGATCTTATCATTGTCATCCATCTTTTACAAGGGTAAGAGATGAATAAATAGGAGGAGAGAGAGAGAAAAATAAAAAGAAAAGAAAAAGAGTAGACAAAGGAATAAGAGAGGATATAAAACCAAATTTTTTGTAGCACAAGTTCGCCTTTCTTCAAACAAATCTTCTTGAGCCAAGAACAAGGTGATGAAACACCTTTTGTAAATGTGGCACGGAAATCGAGGCAGAAGCACTTCAAGATCTAAGGATTTCGTAGCTTTGATACCATGTAATGAAATGGTTGTCTTCAACAAATGCACAAATAACTCACAAACAAGTGTCTATTGAAGACACTACAAGCATGACCCTTGAAAGGGTATAAAAGGAAGAACACTTGAAAAATAAATAATACTTTATTCATGAACAAAATGCTTAAGAAGCATGGTTATTTACATTGAAGGGGTTCACCCCTATATATACAAAAAAGTGGGAGAGAGTTTTGAGCTCTCCAAAAGAGACGTTGGATTCCAACGTCTCTTAATATAGCTGTTGGACTATAGTCCAACAACATTTATTATAGCTGTTGGACTACAGTCCAATAGCTATTTGCACAGGGATCAAATATCTAGTTTCTATTGAACTAGATGCTAAAAAAGAAAATAAAGAAAAATAGAAAAAGAAAATAATAAAAAAATATAATAATATTAAATTATATATATATATATATATTACAGTTTACATTTTAACAACCTCTACCTCACGTTCTTGGGATGTTGAAGCTTAAAAGGGAAGAGGAGAAGGGGGAACCAAAAGAGAAATGGAGAATCTTCCATCAGATGGAAAGCTTCCCGCCCGTTGGACTCGTTTGACGGAGAGCCACCAGACGTGATCCTTTTGCTGGAGACAACTACATTGGTTTGAGTGGTTTCCAAATGAGGTGGGTGGAACCCCATCCTCGACCACCTTGGGCGGTGGAATTCGACCAGGTAGCGTCAAAGGGTGATAGCCGGCGGGGCCATGGTTGTTGGCGACCACTTCTGGTGGTATTGAATCAAGGTTCATAATTGACCCTCTTTGGCTTTCTTGCATGCCCACCAGTGGACTGTTCATTGAGAACTTTGGGTCCCTCATGATGGTCTACGGTTCCACCTTGGTGTCGCTCTTGACGTTGCTCTCCGGGTTATGCGATGACAACCCTGTTCCATCACAAATTTCAATGACTTGCACCCATAATTTATTGACCTGAACGCTCTGTAAACTCGGTGAACATCTGTTTCAACGAAGCAAGTATTTGATTTGTCTTTGTTTGCCACTCTTTGGTTTCTTGAACTGATCACATGATTAATGTGACTTGTTTCTCCATCAAATCAACCTCTTGTTTTATGTCTTGTATGACATCCTTCACCACACGCCGATCAGTGTGTGTTTTCATGGCTTCCTTCATCTTGCTTTTTGTACTTTGCAACATCATGTCAAGATTGAGGTCTTGCTTTGATACCAGCTGATGTAAATCTGTTGCTGGGTTTGCAAAGAAATTACCAACTACAGCTACCATTATCAATTATCTAAGAAAAACTACTAATATCTAGAAAAGTAGCAAAGAAACAGGAAATATCTAAAACTACTGAATTTATCTCATGTCGAACTCTCATCCCTAAACTCTTACTCCTCTCATCTATATATAGATGAGATATTACAATCTTAGATGATTAAAATTTCCAATCTGGATAAGCACCTAACTAGGAAAGCAAATCCTAATCCTGCTAAATTGTTAAAATGGGATAAAGATTAATTACTTGGATCCAATATCCATTACAAACAACCCGATACTAAAAAGTTCAAACGAAAAATATGGATCTTAAATGATCCAATGAACCTTGTGGACCCGGATATGTCTCGCTTTGTTCATGCATCAAGAAAAGAGGATAAACACCATAAAGAAGATAAACTTCATTAACCAATAACAAAAGATGTTACAACAATATATGTGAGTCGATCCCTTTGGTCACAAGAAGACAAAAATAATTGACTACATATGTCCATGGGTAAGTACAAAAATATCCCTCTAAATAACATGTACAAAAGTAGAAGGGTAGCACAAAGTCTAGTAATACACATATTACATTCCTCAACAATTGATGTCATAGCACAAAGTCTAGTAATACACATTACATTCCTCAACAATTGATGCCAACCCTGAGCGTGAAGTGGGAGTTACAGACTTTGATGTGATTGTTTGTTGAATCAAGTTGAAACTTGCTTTCATCACTTCCTATACAGACCTGCTAGTGTACGTTGATCTTAGTACACTCTTACTTTTGAAGTTTTTGCTGTGCACTGCATTTTTTCTAATAGCCAACTTTTTTAATGTGCTCAATTGATAGGTTCATCCTCTAATTTAAACATTGATATGGGAACACTACCAATGCAAGGTTCTTGTAAGTATATTCATACAAATAGCTATTTATACATGTCTTATGATTTGCAATGCCATGAATTTGATAAATTTTTGGACATAAAATTGAATTTCTCTTTTTGTGTTTCAAGCCTCTTGTGGTCGTAGATCACAATATTATAAAAATTATTGAGCTAATTCAAGTCTTGCGAGACAAGGACGTGAGGGAGCAATCACGGATAAGGGCTAAAAGATATCGTGAGAGGAAGAAGCTAAAGCGAGGTTTGTTGAGTAATAGTACATTTAGTGCCAATGCAAATCACACAGGTATTGTACATATAAATATGTACCAGCAGTTTGAACGCTATTTACTTCTCCCATTTGGTGTAAATCATTTTGTGCACGCTTGATGCAGTTTAATGAACACTTTGTAGGTATCAATTGTGTATGACCATAGGCAGGAAGCGGTCTGAACTTGGTAACTATTTCCAGTGAACATTCAAGATGCTCTGCACCCAGATCATCGTACCAAATGAAAGGTAAAGAAAAAATTGCTAGCTATGCAAATTAAATAAATTCTGTATTATATTGTAGGTCTGAACTTACTTTTGCCTTCTGTTTGATTTTAGGATGAACATGATACTGCCAAGCTGGAGGCAGAATAAGCATGAAAAGAGATGGTTTCTTCAACGTTTTTGTTCAGTTGAAACATTGGAAGAAGAAATTCTAGGAGCACAATATGCTGAAGTTCATTCTTGTCAGATCAAACAGGGTTGACGAGAGGAGAGTTCATTGCAAAACTGTTCTTAGCTGTGTTGATAACGAATTATTGCCTGCCTGTAGTTCTGGAGATTTTTCCAGATTGTCTTTGAAGGACTAGATAACCTATGAAATAGTCTGGTTATGTATGACATTTTATGTGTCGATATGACACAAACTAGAGAACTGTTTTTGTGGAAACTTTTATTGTTAGGATTGCTGATCGTTTAGTGTGGAAAATAATGTGTTTTGTGGCCATTCATTTAAAACTTATTTGAACTGGACATATCATTTGCACTTAGGTGGAAACTTCAACATGTCTTGATATGATGATTGAGATGGGTTTTGTTTTATTCTCATTTTTTATCTAGTTATTGTCATGACCTTTTGTCTTTGCCCATATAATATGTAGGTTCGGTGTACATGATTGCAAAATTAGCTGTAATAGGATTATTCAAATGTTCATCTTATCTGTTGATCCTATGACGTATGACCGTATTTCACACAGTTTTTAACGTGCCTTGAAGATATCCTGGACATTGTCTTAGTTGACAATGACATCCCACTTAATATTATGGCTTTGGCTACCATAAGTCCACAACATGGAAATGTGTGCGGTATTAGGAAAAAACGATTTTAATCAGAATTTCTTCCACACACTTTCTCTCATGCTTGTTTCTCTGGTACATAGAACGTGAAGTTGAAGTTGGGGAAACTTTCTTCCACACACGCTTTCTCTCATGCTTGTTTCTCTGGTACATAGAATGTGAAATTGAAGTTACAGACTAGGATGTGATTGTTTGTCAAATCAAGCTGAAACTTGTTTTTCTTATTGTTTGTCAAATCAAGCTGAAACTTGTTTTTTTTATCTCTAGAATACAGGCTGCAGGTCTACATGGATCTTAGTTCCACAGTCTGTTACTTCTGAAGTTCTCTATTTTTTGTATGCTGTATTTTTTGACTAGCTAAATTTTTTACTGTGCTTAATTGATAGGATCATCCTCTAATATAGGCAGTGATTTGGGAACACAATGGAAGGTTCTTGTAAGTAAATTCACATCCATCTGTTTATGTATGTCTTATGATTTGCATTGTCATAAATTTGATAATTTTTTGGACATTTAACAATTGAACTTCTCTTTTTGTGTTTCAAGCCTCTGGTGGTCGAAGAGCACAATATTATAGAAATTATCAAGCTAATTCGATTCTTGCAAGAAAAAAGGACTTGAGAAAACACGACTTAGGGTTAAAAAATATCGTGAGAGGAAGAAGCTGAAGCACAGTTCATTTAGTATCAATGCAAATCTTGCAGGTATTGTATGTATGAATATATATGGGCAGTTTGAACACCATTTGCTTCTCCCATTTAGGCTCTGTTTGGGAGCTGTAGTTGGGATCTGTGATGGGGGATTCTCCAAATCCCAAGCATCTCTGTTGAGGTTCTGTTTGGGAGCCGGAGATGAGAGTGGAGATGGTATTTAATGAGGGTGTAATTAATACCACCTACCCCCACAAGTGTTAGGGAACACTGCTTTGGGAGATGAGAATGGTGTGGAAATGGGTCATTTTTAACTACATCCTCACAAGGATGTTGACAACTCCAGCATCATCTCCCATTCTCATCTCCACTCCCATCACCCTCTCATCCCCTCTCCAACACGGGCTCCCAAACAGAGCCTGATTGGAGTCACTGTGTTGGGAGGGGAGCTGTAGATGGGAGCGGTATTGGGATGGGAGATGGTGTTATAAATGGGTGGATTTAAAAAATGTCCTCATTAAGAAATCTACCGCTCCCAACAATGGCTCCCAAACAGAGCCTCAGCTTAAATCAATTTGTGCAGTGTGACTAATGTAGTTTAATGAACATTTGTTTTTTTTCCTTAAAGGTGTTGATTGCGTGTGACCATAATGGATAGGAAGATTGGACTTGGTAACTATTCTCAATGAACAAGCAAGCAGGATCATCGGATGCTCAGCTGATGACCTATACCATCGTACCAAAGGAAAGGTAAAAAAAGTTACTAGCAATGCAAATTGAATAAAATTTGTATTATATTGCGGGTTTTAACCTAGTTTTGCCTTCTGTTTGATTTTAGGATGAACATGGTACTATCAAGCTGGAGGCAGAATAAGCATGAAAACACAGGGTTTCTTTGAGGTTTTTGTTGGAACGTCCAAAGAAAAATTTCCAGCTGCACAGTATGCTGAAGTTTCTTGTCAGATCAAATAGGGTTGACGAGAGGAGAGTTCAGCTCCATGATGACAAGTTATTGCCTGCCTGTAGTTCCAGAGATTTTGCTGGATTATTTTTAGAGGACTGGATGGCTTATGAAATACTCTGGTTATATATATAAGGTTTTATGTACGGCACACTGAATAGTGAACTTTTGTGGTGAAATTTTTTGTCGTAGTAATTTGTGTTTAGCTGCCTGCATTCACAGCTTATTTTGAATTAAACCGCCGATCATTAGACCGGAGGACCAATGGGGGCTCGGCTTGTCTGGTAGGAGCAGCTAGTGCACGTCACCTTGTGTTGGGACGTTGCAAGTTCAAATCCCAATGGTATCGTTGTATGACTGGTAGGGGTCTGCCTAACCCCAGCTTGCCTATAAAATAAAAGATCATTAGATTTAGACCCGAGGGGTTAGTATAGCTGGGACAGACCTTGGTTGTCAGACGGGCAGTTGGGGTTTGATCTCCGCCGGGGTTCTCCCCCGTGCATAAGCTGAAGCTGGTGGCTCCTTGGGGTAGAGGGGTGTGTCCGGGTTTACACTCGGGTGGTTTCTCCATCTGCATAATAAAAAGAACTCAACAGATCATTTGTACCTATTTGTATTCTCAGTATGTATATTGTGTTAGATTGTTAGTTTTGCGTTGTCCATCTTGAAAAATAATGAGATGGATGGTCAGCAGTAGTGGAGCTGCATGCAAGCATGTTTGCGGCTGCATAAAAATTGGCCTCTATTTTAAATGTTGAAACAAAACTCTCTCTCTCATCCCCATCAGCCACCCAGGACAAGGGTTACTTGTCTAGCTCAGATGCAGACAAAACAGCTTTTCAAATAATTGGGGGGTCATTTGTTGCAGCCCCAGATGAGGGAAAGAACCAGATTCGTATGAAACGAGCCTCTTTCCTAGGGGGGATGTAAGGGTGTAGGAAAATAATCCCCAGCTGGGGTTTTGTGTCTCTCTAGGAGACCAGGACCCAATGTAGACGTACTCAAATAAAACCGACTTGGTTCAGTAACCCAACCTGGCAAGGTCTACTAGCCCTTGCGCCGGGTCCGGATCGAACCACGTCTCCCTACGAGGATGGCGTGGGCCGATAGGTGAGGCGAGGCTTTCATATCCCTCCGTGACCCATCACCGGCACCAGCAGCGTGTGCAAAGCAAGTCGAAGCGAGCTGCCTAACGACTTGACGCAGGATCCCCGCGCGTTCCCGCCCGACGATCCCTCCTCCGCCTTGGTCTGACACCTCCGGCCGCCCCCTAACCAATCTCAGGCGACGCCCGCTCCTTCTTCCTCTTCTTGCCTTCTCTTGCTATCATCTTGGCCAATGAGCGGTGGCTTCCTCGCGGAGAGCTCAGGCTGGTCTCGACGCCGCTTCTTCCATGGCCACCATCACTTCCATCGAGTTGAATTACTTGGTATTCCGCTACCTCCACGAATCCGGTAAGCCACGAGTTCGCTCGCTTGAAGTTAGTTTTTTTTTTACAGTTCTGCTGAGGGCAAAATTAGGGTCTAGGGCAAAAACGAAACCAGTTGTTCTTTCGATTTTTGTCGGTTTTTATGTTGCCGGTTGCGGGGGCTTCCTGGGGATTCTGATTAGGGTTGGTTTATTTCGGAATGAATTTTTGGAGCGAGTAATTGTATCGTTTTAACTGTGTGCAGAGAGAATGTATGATTTTTATTCGAGATGTGTGCCTGTGTTCTTTAGTTGGATTCAATAAGATCTCCAATTCGTGTTTTTTAGTGTCGAAAGAAACTGATGCAAGTTCTATTGATATCGTCCACCTTAAAGACCCTCTACGGTGCGTTGCGGGTTGATAAATTTGTCGTGGTTCATCGTTTCTTTGTATGTATGAGAAGATTGAACGGGAAACTAACACTATAAGATGGTTTAATATACGCAGTACTGTAGACTTCTCGACCCCATGTAAGATGTGTCAACACATAGATGGGGCAAGGCGTGATGATGATGATATGGCACTGTAGATGTATGCTTCTGGTAGCGTTATGCTGTTTTCATCATGCTTCTGTTAGTGAAAATTCTATCATTTTTTCTTATCCATTTGTTGTGTTATCTCGTGTTTCATGGAAACTGAGAGTATGGTGAGACGGCAACTGCAACATATGCATACTATATCTTGCGCATAGGATACAGAATATGTGGTTAAGCGCACTGAGGATTTTTTCCCAATTATTGTCTCTTTTTTTGAATGAGAATTACCAAATTATTGTCGTCATCTGTAAATTCACAAAGTGTCTGCTATGAATAAATGTGCTTGTAATATGTTTATCTATTTAGCCACAATTTAGTTTGGTCGACATACACTTTTACTCTTACCTCCTTTTGGGGATAGTTATGCCTGTGTGGAAGATCCTTAAGAGTGTGCAGTTGTGCTGTCGTGCTTGCATGTCTCAATCAGTGAAAGTACTGAAGAGCTTATTGGTCTTTGTTGCTTTATTGCAGGATTTACACATTCAGCATTTGTTTTAGGATATGAGGCAGGGATCAACAAAAGTTCTATTGATGGAAACTTAGTCCCTCCTGGTGCTCTTGTGACATTTGTGCAGAAAGGATTGCAGTATTTGGAGTTGGAAGCGAACTTGACTAATGTGAGTTTCCTTAACATAGCTTGCCCTGTTTGATGGTTTTTTTGTATGCATTCTCCACTCATTTCTCTAATGCTTGTTGGTATTGCAAATCTAGGGAACTTTTGCTTGAGCTGATCTATTCTTGTTTTAAGTTGGCCAGAATGATGCAGATGTTGATGACGATTTCTCTTTTTTACAACCATTGGATCTCATTACAAAGGATGTCTGCGAACTGCGTAGAATCATAAAAGAAAAGAAAGAAAGTCTTCAAAAAGAAAAGGACAAGGAAAAAGATAAAGAGAAGGAACATGAGCGGGAGCATGAACGGGAACGGGAACGGGGAAGGGAGAAGGAGAGAGAGAGGCAAGAAAGGGAAAAGGAAAAGGAGAGGGAGAGGGAGAGGGAGAGGGAGAGGGAGAGGGAGAGGGAGAGGGAGAGGGAGAGGTTAGAAAAAGAGAGAGAGCGAGAAAGAGAAAAAGAAAAGGAGAGAGAAAGGGAAAAGGAAAAGGAAAAAGAAAAGGAAAGGGAAAAGGAAAAGGAAAAGGAAAAGGAAAAGGAAAAGCAACAAGATGAGTATAATGATCGACAATTGAATAGAGAATGTGAGGATAAACCTAAAGTCAAGCAAGACGATAATGACGGTTGTGGAGGTAAATGATATTCTAATCATGGTATCTTGTATGATTTTTTGTTGCAGGACTATACATATTATCCTAATTGCATGGTTGTTCATCCACTAAAATGACCACAAATGCATGAATCTTTCTTTTCCATAATATGATTGCAAAAACAACGGAAATCCTAGATGTTTTTGCAACCATGGAATGCCAAGGTATGAGATTTGAAACTTTGTAACCTATGAGGCAAAAAATTAGTGTAAGTGCATGGAGGAACTCTGGCGTGTTTATACATCACATTGTCATTTGTCGGTTTATGGTTGCGATTTGGAATCTCTTGACTTGGAAGAAATGAATCCTATTAGGATTAGCAGATGTGATTACTTTACATTAGTATAGATCTTAACATATTTGAGGCCTATTGGGATGCAATGCATGCAAACAATGTAGTGACATGAAAGACCTTGTAAACATCATTTTGTATGGATTTGGTTTCACTCATTTGGCCAGATTACCATTGCACCATTCTTTGCAAAGATTGCTTGGTTCTTGATGTTTTCATTTTGTTTTTGATGAACTGTTTTTGTACCGGAAGGCCTTTATTGGAACCATCTTTCGATAACCGATCCCTTCATTCTTTGTCCAATGGTCACCTAAAGACTTTTCTTTTTTTTGGTAGCTATGAAACTCACTTCCAGAAGCTTGCTTTCCTTGTGGGAAACCTACTTCACGAGAGCTCTCTTCTTAAATGTGTATGCCTTGAGTTTTGCTATTACACTTCTTTTATGTACTGCATAATATTCCTCACACTTTTCCTTTCTTCCCATATACATTTCTTTAAGGCATTTATGCTTTATACTTTAACTCTTTTCTGTACATCATCTGTTTTTCTATATGATGATATCAACTTGAATCAGATAGCAATTCGTATGAAAATTTCTGGGTCATGGATGGAGATATATATTTGGTAAGTTGTTTTAAGGACGACATGAGGCATTTGGGTGGTGGTTCAATCCCAACAATTTGGAAGACTCCCTGAAGTTATAAATTGCAGTATGGGAGGCTCTAGATAAGCTTATTTGGGCTCTTCATAAGTTAGAAGAGATATTGTTTGGGCTGCTTGTCAAGAATACATGGAATGCCTGTGTAGATGCTAGCTAACAACATCAGCGAGTGGGGCTTAAGAGAAAAATGAAGGGGATGATGAGATGCTTAAATACGTATATTTGAACATATATCAAGGTTCAAAATAGGTGTCTTTTCTGGTTTTTGGCTAGTATAAGATGCTAGTTTAACATTATATTGCCTATGCACAAAATGTTTCTGGATCTGGTTCTGTGACAGGTATGGTCTGCATGATGTGGTGATGGATTGCTATAGTTGCAGCAAGTTGAAGGCCTTACATAAATTTTCTTGATATTTTGATAAATATCTTGATATTTTCATGAAAATTTTCAGTTCCCAAAATTAAAATAACAATATTTCTGAACAAGTTTTTTTTGTCATATTTTTCTGCTTAAAAGTAGGAAACACCCACTTTTAAATATCAAGTGGAAATTTGCCTGCCAAGAAATTTCCAGTATATATGTATGCATGTCAGTGTGTGTATATATATGTATGCATGCGTGTATATATTACATATATGCAGGTTTGTATCAAGTACTAGTGATAGTACTATAATATCTAGCAAATCCCATTCGATTTTTTAACAATCTATTGAGTGTCTCACAGGACTGACCCTATCAGTTTGATCTCTATAGTTTTTTTTAGTCAAAACCATGTTTTGAATTATGATATCTTAATGCGTGGACTGGTATTTTAATAACAATTAAAAAGAAATGACCCACAGAGCTGCAAAATTTCATGATATAGAGCGAGCATATTTTTGTGTTGATCCAAAACTAGTTTCCTAGAGAAAAAACCATGATAAACTTATACTTAGGTATTGGCTAAGCAGATTACACATGAAATTATGCCTTTTCACTAGATAGTAGAAGTTTTATCATTATTTTCAAAAGCATTAGTCACACACACACACACACACACATACCCAAAAGAAAAAAAGGTGGTAAGGCATGCTTAATTTTGAATTTGCAAAGGAGTAAAGCAGAGTGTCAAATTAGCGTATGCAATGTATGAGACTGAAAATCAATTAATACTAGTATTTTATTTCATAATTTTCTTTGATGGTTAAAAACCGTGAAGATATGGTCAATGCTGTCTCAGTGGTAGATGTACCTTTTGCACCAAGGTTTGTTGGTTTGGAATTGTTTGTGTGCCACATGCAGTCACAGTTGATTCAGATACTTGGGTTTGGTTGGTTTGTATGTGTGCTCTGGTGGTTAACAAAGAATGATCCAATTGGATGAAAAGCTGGATTTGATTGTGAATTCTAATGGTTTCAATCAAAGTTGTCAGTGGAAGCGGAAGCGGAAAGCGAGGCACTTCTAAAATTTTAGGAAGCAGGAAGTGTGGAACAACTTAGAAGTGAACCGAGAATCGTTTCGGAAGTGAGAAGAGAAGCGAACCAGAAACAAACTATGATTCAAAGGGGGGAAATGAAGAGGGAAGCGACCTAGGATTCAAGTAGGAAGCGGATAGGAATCGAACAAGAAGCAAAAGTGTAATTATATTTTTCCTAATCTATCAAAATATCAAATTTATGTTATCATTGACAAAATAAAACATGAGTAGATAACATTAAAGCTGATCTATTAATCTCAAAACTAAATTCATGCATCACAAAGCAAAAATCTTATTTATTTAAAACCTTGCACAATTTTATATCTAAAAATGTCAAAATAAAAAAAGGGAAACTTCAAAGTAAATTAAAAAAGGCTAGAACCAAATGCTTAATCTGCAACAGTCTAAAGTCTTGGTGTAAAATGAAGAAACACAATTAAGACTTTCAGTATATTAAAAAAGGCTAGAACCAAATGCTTAATTGCAACAGTCTAAAGTTCGTTAGGATGAAGGTGTAACTATATAACTTGAGCACAACAAAATGATAAATGCACGAGGCAAGACAAAATAGTGATAATGGAATCCTGCATTACATAAGCCAGCAATAAAGCATCGTGTCAAACATATAACAACGAGTCAAGAACACAATGTGCACAAATAAATGCTTCTAAGAATGGATAACAATAACAACACAATTCATGTTTCTGAAAAATTTCAGTGGCGATTTATTAACCTTAAAAAAAGATATAAAAAATTTCTCAATAGAGAAGGGGCTTATCTGATGACCCCCATGGTTGCTAGAGAACGAGAAAGACCACTGCCACAAACCCTAAAAACTCAAAAAACCTCCCCATTTCCCCCCTAATTTTTACGAAGAACAATTTTTCCCTTTCAAAAACATAATGCTTCTTTTTATTTTTTTGGTAAAAAACAACTAAGTAGGGGGAAAAATTGTCCAAGCCCCAAAAAACAACGGGTTGGGAATCACGTTTCCCTCAAAAGAGTAGCTCGCTTCCCCTAAATTGGGAAGCACACTTTCCATCTATGTCACACGGACTCTTCTAACAAGGCACCACACCCGCGTCACACCCGCACCCATGGGGGTGCGACACTTGGACACAACTTCCTTTGTGTTAGGTGAAGTCAACCACACTAAGGTCCATTTATATCCAAAAGTAGATTCAGTTAACCCTAATCAAGTCCACTTTTATCTATATTATATATATAAATACATAAATGCACACAAATACACGTAGTGTTAACTTAAAAATGTTAAAAATTATATATATATATCCTCCCCGCACCCCCGCACCCAAGTTATTTTACAGTGCCGCATCCGCACCCGCACCCGCACTTATGTGACATAGCTTCCCATTTAAAAAGTGTGCTTCCCCGAATGCTTCAGAAGCACCACGTTTCGAGGAAGCATGCTTCCCCATGCCTACGGGCGCTTTTGGTAACCCTGGTTTCAATAGCCCATCCAATATTAGACATGTTGTCTATGCAGTGTGAAGATTTCACTCCAAGATGATGTGATGGATCTCTGGCCCTAATATTGTCTTTTTAGCTAATACTTTAAATGTCCTGCTATATGCTCAAATCTTGTGTGAGGCTCCTCGCTTCCTTGTAACAGGATGTGGCTTCATTCTAGGTTGTCAAATTTGCAAGCATGTGATGCTGCATCATGTGTTTTCCAAGTTTTTGCTCATTTTTTTATTGTCTAGAAAGCCTTTGGAAATTGATATTATGTCACATATCGTAACTATTTTCCATGAGAATATACATAGTTCATGGATGCAATTTAGGGTATTTTATTTTAATTTTTTTACGTTTTATGGTGCTGAGATGCAAATATCCTTTTCTATCCACTGAGTAGCACAATGGGGAAACCTTCTTGTTAGCAAGCAGTCATAGCCATTAAGTTAAACAAAGTTGTTTAGTGATTATCTGTGAACAAGTGTATCGTTCTGATTATCTTATATTTGATAAGAGGCTTTTGTTGTCTTCCCATCTGTATATATATCACAAATCTTCTGAATAATTTTTTGCAGGACCGGAACCAATGGATATATGTTCGAGCTCAGCTTCTTTGGGTTCTGAGATTCCTAGTTCTAATGTTCTAATTTTGGAAGGACATACTTCTGAGGTTTGGAGTGCCAACCTGATTTTTTTTTGTTTTATTTTAAATTTCTTTTGATGATGGATTGTTGTCACTGTATTTCTTTTCTTTGACATGACATTTTGTTTGATCTTAGGTTTTTGCTTGCGCTTGGAGTCCAAGTGGTTCATTTCTAGCTTCTGGGTATGGAAAATTTGGACATGAAAAACTTATATTTCTTTTTGTGGTTTTCTTTGTTGGCTGTTGAAAGCATTCTTTACGGTGTCTCCTTGTCTTTACAATATGGGTCTGCATTTGGTTTCAATTGTTTAGCATTCCATTTACTTTCTAGATACTGTTCACCTGCTGTTGTGACTGCATTTAGTTTCAATTATTTATCATTCCATTTACTTTCTAGATACTGATCACCTGCTGTTGTGACTGCATTTAGTTTCAATTATTTGTCGTTCCATTTACTTTCTAGATACTGTTCACCTGCTGTTGCGAATTTCTCTTTGCTTTGTTTTGATGTCACTCTGTAAAATCATTCCATGCAATAAATCCTGGTGTGTGAAGGTGGCTTGAGATCCCTGAAGTCCTTCATCTACAATGCAATCTTGTATAGGGGAATTGATGCAGTTTCTATTGGATGTTTCAGTTGCAATGCATCAATGCACATAAAAACCACAATTTAAAAGCAGGCTTATTTGTATGCGAGCTTATACTAAGCTTAAATGCTCTTGCTTTATAGGAAGTCTGATTTGTCACAACACTGCAAGTTTCAGGTCTGGAGATTCCACAGCTCGAATTTGGATGATTGCGGATGGTCCTTGTGGCGTTCATAGTGGGCCTCCGAAAGCACTGGTTTTGAAACATTTCAAGGGTAGAACTAATGAAAAGAGCAAGGATGTCACTACACTTGATTGGAATGTGAGTGTTGCTTAAGGGATATATCCGAAATGTCTATATATTTTCATAATGTGTTTTCATTTGTAGCTTCGTGTCAGAGGAATTCTCATATCCTCTAGACATAGAGCTCATTGGTTATGTTTCCTGATCATTGCAATTTTTGAGGCGCCCTTGTTCTTTCTGTTCATGTGGTTCTTGAATATTTTATATCACATTTTACATCGTGTGAATTATGCAGGGGGAGGGAACACTACTTGCAACTGGTTCATATGATGGGCAAGCAAGGATTTGGAGTAGAGATGGTGAAAATATTGTTCCTGTTTATTGAACACTCTGCTAGTTCTTACATAATCTCGTGCTGCTTGAAAAGCTTCATGTCATCATTTTCTTAGTTAAAATCCATCTTTCATAATCTTGAAAAGAAAAGTCAGAATATTTGTTTATGTTTGATTATCTTTTGAATCCTAATGCACTACAAGTGACTTGGTTCATGTATACTTGTAGATATCAATATATATCATGTACATCTTGCACCTATGTCTTCGAGTGTATGAATCGCTTGAGCCCACCTAATCGGCAATTTGAATGAATCAACTAAGTCAATTCATGCACTTTATTTGATTTCTAGAGTTAAGCACCTGGCTTTAACTTAGCGCAGGACCACTGGAAGTCCCAACTCTAATATATATATATATATATATATATATATATATGAAAACGTGGTAGCTGCTAACCACTTTTTTAGCTAACCGCCGTGCTAACGGGGATTGCGAAGGGTTTTCCCCATGTGTTACTTAAATCTGACCGTACAGATGTGTTCGACACGGTTGATTTACTAGGAAATGACACTTGGATCATGTTTTTTCGATGAAAAACATGATTTTTTAGACTTGAATATATAGGAAAATCTTTGACTGTCTATTTTCAAACCTTATAAAACCCTACCTGCGTATCGGAATTGGATGATCCAAGAGTCGATTCCTATAAAATCATGCATGTAGAAAACATCTGTATGGTCAGATTTAAGGAAAACATGAAAAACCGTTCCAAAGTCCGATTACCACAGCGGTTAGCTAGAAAAGTGGTTAGCAGATGCATATATATATATATATATATATATATATATATATATATATATATATATATATATATAGAGAGAGAGAGAGAGAGAGAGAGAGAGAGAGAGAGAGAGAGAGAGAGAGAGAGATGGTCTACCCACTAAATGGTTCACAACTTCACCTTTTGTCCTCTCCTTCCCCTAGAAACTTTCAGAGATATCAGAACCGTTGATTTTTGGAACCTTGTAGAGTCCAACGAACACATAAATAAAGATTGATCCAGGAGTCTATTCATATGTTTTCAACCATGGAGATCACATCCATATGATCAGATTTGCCAAAAAAACATATTTAACATACATATTTGATAGGGGAGGACAAGGGGTAGACCATCCCTCTTCTCATATATATATATATATATCAACTTTTGCCTTGATCACTTTATTTTATGTTATGATATTGTTTTGGCATTTTACATGTGAAGTAAAATCTAGAAGTTCATTTGGAGGAAAATCATGAAATCTTGCACTTTGGTCCTGGTTGTGTTATTGGTTGGTGGTGTCTGAGGCTGCAAGCAGGTCAGAAGTGCAAGATTAACCCTATTCTGACCTAACCAACCTTTCCAGGGTTGACAAGTGGATCTAAATATGAGTTGACATGGTTTAAATTTAGTCCAATTTATATGTTAGATTTGATGTGATTTTCGTAATATGCAAGATGCAGGTTCGAGTCTCTAAAGTTCCATCACTTTTAGTTTTAACTTTAAAAACCCATCGGGATCCAATAGGTTTCTTGTTGGGAGGAAGTTTAAATATTTCTCAGGTGTTAGCTTTCTTAAAAGCATCTAGTTCTATATTCATGGCTTCAATACAATGTGGTATATTTTTGGCTTGATTATAATGTGCGGGCTCATGATGGGAGTGTAAAGTTATTAAGCAAGCCCTATAATTAGGTGTTAGTGTTTCATAGGACACAAACCTATTTGGTGGAATGAATTCTCTAGTAGATCATCTAAGAGAGGTTTCTCCTAGAGACTCATTGTTTTGAGAAAAATTTTCTAAGGCACTAATAGGTTTATTTTGCTCATGTTGAGTATAAACTTGAATATTTTTAGAATTATCAATGATGTCATCACTACTTGGTGATGTTTCAATATTAGAGTTTTCATGATGTGTGTCATCTATGATTTCAAAATGATTCAATGAATCATCACTAGAATGCGTATCTTCCGTTGGAGAAAGATCATGCAAAAACATGTAGCCAATTTCATCTTTCTTATCAAGATTTTCAAAACCATTTTCATCTTCTAAGAATGTTACATCTTTAGAAACATAAATTTTGTTATTTTTGAAATCAAAGTATCTATATCCTTTTTTATTTTCACCGTATCCAAGGAAAACACACTCACTTGCTTTTGGAGACAACTTATCTCTTTTGTGTAAAAGTACAAAGCATGTGCAACCGAAAAAGCATAAGCGATTGAAGTCAGGTGTCATGTTGAGAAGTTTTTCATAAGGAGAGAGATTTTTCAAAGTGGATGATGGCATACGATTTATTAAATAAGTGAAGGTACAACTTCGGCCAAATTTTTTTTGGAGATATTTTTAGAAATAAGCAATATTCTAGCAGTTTCTACAATATGCCTATGTTTTCTTTCCGCTAGCTCGTTTTGTTGAGGTGTTTTAGGACACGATCTTTAGGTAAGGATACATCAGGGTGGAACGAGGATGTCAAATTAGCTATTAAGGTTAAAAGAGAGTGTTATAGAAATCTAAGTAAGAGTCGTGATAATGAGAATTTGGAGAAGTATATGATAGCAAAGAAGGAAGCTAAAAAAGTTGTTCGAAACGCGAGGGCTAAGGTATATAAGGAGGTTTATGACAAGTTGGATACCAAAGAAGGCGAGAAGGATATTTATAGGCTTGCAAAGATGAGAGATAGGAAATCGAAGGATTTGGGTATGGTTAGATGTATCAAAGATGAAACGCAAAGGGTTTTAGTCAAAGATGAGGAGATTAAGGAGAGATGGAAAGATTATTTTGATAAGCTATTTAATGATAGTCATGCTCAAGATCTTGGAGACTTCTCCATTCCTTTTCATGAGATAAATCGTGACTTCATGCGCAAGATTCAAAAGAAAGAAATTGCAGAGGCTTTGAAGAAAATGAAATCAAGAAGGGCAGTTGGCCCAGATGGTATACCTATCGAGGCTTGGAAATGCTTGGGAGAGAAAGGTTTAGAATGGTTGACAAATCTTTTTAACTTGATTTGGCGAACAAATAAGATGCCTAATGAGTGGAGGAAGAGTACTTTGGTGCCTTTATATAAGAATAAGGGTGATATACAAGATTGCACAAACTATCGTGGTATAAAACTCATGAGTCATACTATGAAACTTTGGGAGAGGGTGATTGAGTCTAGGTTGAGGAAGGTTGTCATGATATCGGAGAATCAATTTGGTTTTATGCCTGGAAGATCAACTATGGAAGCTATACATCTTCTTAGACAACTTATTGAAAGATATAGAGAGAGGAACAAAGATTTGCATATGGTTTTTATTGATTTAGAGAAGGCATACGATAGAGTACCTAGGGACGTTCTCTGGTGGACAATGATGAAGAAAGGTGTTTCTCTCAAGTACATTAGTATAATTAAAGATATGTATGAAGGAGTAGTAACCAATGTCCGCACTTGTGGAGGGGTGACAACCAATTTTCCGATAACGGTTGGGTTACATCAAGGATCTGCTTTAAGCCCTTTCCTATTTGCGATAGTGATGGATGAGCTTACGAGATCAATTCAAGAAAATGTACCGTGGTGTATGTTGTTTGCTGATGATATTGTTTTGATTGATGAGTCTAGAGCTGGGGTTAATGCTAAGTTAGAATTATGGAGACAGACATTGGAAGCTAGAGGTTTTAAGTTGAGTAAGAGTAAGACTGAATATATGGAATGTCGGTTTAGTAAGCAACGAAGTAGGGATGGGAGTGTAGTGAAGCTTGGTGAGCAAGATATACCGGTGAATGATTATTTCAAATATTTGGGATCCATCATTCAAAAGTATGGAGAAATTGATGGAGATGTAAATCATAGGATAAAGGTTGGGTGGATGAAATGGAAAAGTGCTACTGGAGTGCTGTGCGATCGTAGAATGCCATTGCGGTTGAAGGGAAAGTTTTATAGGACGACTATTAGACCCGCTTTACTATATGGTACGGAATGTTGGGCTGCCAAGAGACATCATATTCAAAAAATGAGTGTAGCTGAGATGCGGATGCTTAGATGGATGTGTGGAAATACAATAAAAGATAAGATTCGGAACGAAGAGATACGTAAGAAGGTAGGTGTTGCACCCATTGAAAATAAGATGCGAGAGAATCGTTTACGGTGGTTTGGACATATTCGGCGAAGGCCTAATGATGCTCCAGTTAGAAGGTTGGAGAAATGGGAAAATATATTAGTTAAAAGAGGTCGGGGTAGGCCTAGGAAGACTTGGATGGAGATGATAGGAAAGGATATGAATGCTTTGAACCTCACCGAGGACATGGCGTTGGATAGAAATGATTGGAGGAATATGATTCATGTGGAAGACCCAAAATGAATTTCTTTTTTGGTTCATATCGCTGACCCCAATTGTTTTGGGATGAAGGCGTAGTTGTTGTTGTTGTTGTTGTATTAGATAGATATTCTCCACTCGAATCGGATCTAAGAATAGATATATTTCTTTGAAATTGATTTTTAACTTTTATGCAAAACTCTTTAAAAAAGGAGAAAACTTCCGATTTAAAATTAAGAAAATAGATCCATACATACCTAGTAAAGTCATCAATGAATGTTACATAATATGAATAACCACCCTTAGACAAAACCGGATATGGACCCCATACATCCGGGTGCACAAATTCAAAAGGTGTTATTGAAACAAAGGTTCTAGTTGAAAATGAAATAGATTTCATTTTTCCAAGAATACAATCTTTGCAATTCATATCTTTTTCTTTACAAAATTTGTTCCCAAAAGGAAAAAGATACATTTTTGAGTAACTTGGATGTCTAAGTCTTTTATGTCAAGTTTCAATGCTCTTGTTTTGGACATATGCACAAAATGAGTTGAAAGGAAGAGTCAAATAATCCATAAAGTAAATGTCTCCCTTCCTATGGCCTTACCCAATCCGCTTCCCGGACTGGAGATCCTGCACAAAGCACCCATTAGATGAGAAAGATATTTCACATTCATGGTCGGCAATTTGAGAAACCGAAAAAAGATTTAAGTTTAGTTTTAGAACAACTCTTACTTTTAAGACAATTTTTTGAGAATTTTTGGGATCTAGTGTTCCTATACTTTTTATTTTTAAAAAAGTTCTAGCGACCGTAGAGACACAAAATATTTTTGAATTGGTGCATACATCGGTTAAAGCATTTTCATGAAGATATGAAATGATGCTCTCGAATCTAAAATCCAAGAATATGTATCAGGTGGTGGTGTAGAGGCAATGACGACACCCAAGGTAGAGGAGGTAGCTTTGAGGATTTGTTGAAGAGCCATGAAAATTTATTCAAGTGTATCTTTAAGATCTCTACTCTTGCCTTCATCTTCATTTTTGGTAGTTGATTCTTCAACGAAAGCAACCTTATACTTGAAAGTTCCATTCAATTTTGGGCAAGCATGTTTAATGTGACCCGACTCATTACAATAATGACAAACGATCATCTTTCTACCTCTACCATAATTATTATTGTTGGTATAGTTACCTTGCCTCCCAAAATGTCGAGGCTTATATGTTATAACATTGTTGCCGGATTTAGATATGGCTAAGACCTCATCAACACTCTTATTCATGTCAAGTCAAGTTTCTTCTTGAATAATTTTGGCAATGGCATCCTTCAAAGGTGGAAGAGTAAATTTATGTAGAAGGGAGGATCTAACTTGTTCAAACTCGGGATGAAGCCCAAATAGAAATTGAAAAAACCTTTCTTGTTTCATTTGCTTTTGCCTAAGTTTCACTTCCTTAATGACAACTTACTTTAGGCTCTAAGAGTGTTAATTCATCCCATAAAGGATTTAAAGCACTATAATAATCTTGAATGCTTAAATCACCTTGTTTGGTGGTTCTTACTTTTTCTTGCAAAAAACATGCTTTTACAAGATCTTTTTGGGTATACATACCTTTCATAAATAACCAAGCCTCATTGGCTTTACGAAATTTGGCAATGATAGCACATACCTTGAGTTCTACATTGTTCATGAACCATGCAAGGATCTTTGCATGATTGCTCTTTCAATCTTTCATCCTTTTTTGATGTTCTTCGATGGCCTTGAGGCGAGCATCTCTCTAAAGAGCTTTCTCTTGACCTCCTTCTATCTTGGTGAACTCTAGTTGAGGTTCGAGAATAGAACCCATTACGTAACCCCAAAGTTTTTTTTTTCTTTGAGATTATTCTCCATTGCGGAAGCCCACATTATGTAATTCTTACCATTGAGCTTTGATGCTTCTTTTTCAATAAAGTATTTTTAAAAGATATTTTTTAATAAAAGTGCCCGTGTAAACCGTGCATCAAATTATAAAAACTGGCTCACACTAGTGATGAAGTCCGGGTCGAACTCAAAGAACAGGTTTAATCACTTTTGTACCCCACACAAAGACGAACTTTGTTGCCTTTCAAGAAAAGAAAAAGAATAATTAACTAATTACAGGAGTTACTCTCTGCAGAGGGCTCAAAGAATAAAAAGGCCTTATTACAACTCAATTAATTAAAATGACCTTCTGGCCCTAAGAAAAATAAAAATAAAGAAAGGGAAAAATCTGCGGGGCTTCTTTTTCTCGCGATCTAGCCTTCTTTTCGTAAAGCGTGTACGACCATTCGCTAGCGCGCTCTTATCTTTCAAATGGAACCCTCCTGCAAAACACAAAAAAAAAGAAAACTCAAAACAAGGAAAACAAAAAGGATGCAATTTCTAGCACAATTAAAGTTAGTTGCAAAGAATAAATTAAATCAATTCTAACTATAACAACTATAAAAATAAATTAACTACTAACTATGTAATGAACCAAAAGAATCCATCTACTAAACTAAGAGGTATTAAACTACTAACTAACTACAGGACAATTTATTGGAACAATCTCACTAACTAACTAACGAGTAAAGAATGTAAGACAATCTAACTACGCAAAGAAAACCAAAAACCTAGTCTAGACTGCAATGAAAGATTCAACTAATAGAACTAAAACTTTTTGAGACAGCCTAAATAAACAAAACACACATGCTGCAGGTTCTAAAAAAAATCGTGATCAGCGTGAATGACTCTGATAACGTGGAGTGTGTGCATGCTCTGCTGAATGAACGATCTGCTAAGAGTGCCGGTTGATCTGGTCGAATGAGGATTGTGATCTGCAGCTCACGCTAGACGTGATACAAAAGAGGTGGAGTTTGCTTTTGATTTGCTAAAAAAAACAGCATATAAAAATCGATATAGCTTTTTCGGGTCTTATCTGAATCTTGATCAACGACTCTGGCTCATGAAAACTGCGTAAACAGACTGGACTTGTGATCTAAAATCACGCTGGTGTGCGTGCTTTAAAAATCACACATTTCAGCCCAGGCCCAGCCAATCTACGTTTTTTATATGCTTGATCAACTCTGCCGTGGCAATGGATCTGATAAAAAAATTAATATGCAGTGTCTTGTATGCATAGATCCACCGAACTCGCTCAATGCTAGATAAAAGAAGGCTGTTGTGCCTATTCGGATGTGATCAGGATCCGATCGGATCAGTATAGCATCACTCAATTGAGCGACCAGATCTGTCAACACTGACAGTTCTGATCCTGCTCTCACGCAAGTCAAACCCCCAACAACGTGTATTAAAAAAAATTAAAACGACTTACACTATGAAAGAAAAACTAAATATACGATGCTTGAAATAAAATTTACGCTATTCTACATGCAATAAAATTGCAGAAAATACCCTACACTATATGCAATGCTAATACATGATTTTATATATTCGATGCAATAATATAGATTTAAACTAAATGTGAAAAACTAAAGAACTGAGGGAGAAGAGACTTACCTCGCGGTTTGTCTTTGACAGACGGGTTGAGAAGAAGAAGTGGCCTTACCGCTTGTCACACCCACCTCTTCGACGAAAGAGAGAGATCCACCGGCGAAGAAGAGGCTAGAAGAAAGTAGAGAAAGAGGAAGAAGGTAGATGAGAGAGGGGAAGAGGAACCGGTAGAGAGAGAGAGGGGGGGGGGAGACATGGGCTTCAAGGTGGGAAAGACGCCTCCTCTCTCTCAATGCTATTATTTATAATACAAGGTTAGGGTTAATCAGATTTTTAAGAAAAAATTTCAAAAAGTGTCCACAAGGTTTTTTAAAATTTCAAAAGACTCCCTTTTCTAAAAATATTTCCTAAAAACTTATTTAATTTTGCTAAAAAAAAACTCAAAGCGGACTCTAATTTGCTCAATTTACTAATTGATTAAAATCACTAAAACTTCTAGTAAACAAGTATTTTTAACCATTTTTCACACGTAATTATGCATGTAAACCTATAAAAATTATGCATGATCAAGCTTGAAGGAGAGATCAATCTTGGATTCCATATTACGGACAAAAGAGAAGAGAGAGAGCTGTTAAATTATAGTATATGTATATATCTATTTACATATATAGAGAGACATTTATACACACACATATATATGTATATAATGTATGTATGTCTCTCTAGATATGAAATATATATATATATATATATATATATATATATATATATATATATATATATATATATATATATATATATATATATAAACTCATTAGGGGTAAAAGTGTCTTTTTACACTTTCACGCATTCTTGTATAAAATATTTTTTGCCTTTTTTTGTTTTTTTTCCTTTTCCTTTTCTTCTTTTTCTTTTTTTTTTCTCATGTAAGTGGGCCCACATATGAACTTTGGACCCGTTGGAAGAGCTCCTACATTCATATGAGAGCCCCTCTCCGGTCCTCTCTTGTGTATAAATAAAGGGATATCCCCCTTTGTATTTCAAGCTTCTTTGAAGCTATTCTTAAGTGTGCTATACATTTTTCTAGCTCCTCTCTCTTTCCTCTCTCTTTTTGCTCATTTGCCACGTTGTGGTTTGTCGTAATCTTGCCCATTAGTGGCTATTTGTTTGTGTATGCATTTGCTAGTCTCTTTGAGACATTATTTTTTATCATTAGCATTTTGTGACATGGTATCAGAGCCTTGGTTGTGAAAGCATCATTGGCTCTCCTCTTGCTCATATTTGAAGATAATTGTATCACTCTTTTGCTCATCATTGATCTTCTCCAAAGATGGCGGACAAGGATTCAAAAATAGGTCTCTCATTCAAATTGAATGGGACAAATTATCGTATGTGGGCGGCCGCCATGAAAAATAATCTCAAAGGTAAAAAATTTTAGGGTTACGTGTGTGAAATCATTTCGGAACCACAATTGAAACTTACAAAGAATGAAGGCAATGGAGAGAAGACTTTAAATGAAGAAGACAAGGCCAATGCTATTCAAGAATATCAATAAAAAATGAAAGATTGGAAAAGCAAGTATGCCAAGATATTGGCATGGTTCATGAATAATGAAATATGTGCCAATCTTGCTAAATTCAAGAAAGCTAATGAAGTTTGGTTTTTCATGAAAGGTATGTACACCCAACGTGATCTTGCTAGACACTTCTTTTTACAAGAAAAAGTAAGAGAAACTAAGCAAGGAGACATGAGTATTAGGAACTATTATAGTGCCCTATCCTCATTATGGGATGAACTTGCCCTTTTCGAACCACAATGTGAAGGTAATGGTATTGCCATGAGGCAAGAACAAATGGAAAGAGAATTCCAATTTATTCATGGGCTTCGTTTCGAGCTTGAACAACTAAGAGGGTCCCTTCTTTATAAGGCTTCTACTCCTCTTAGTGAAATTTTAGCCGATTTGTGCCAAGAAGAAACCCGCTTGGCCTTGAAAAAGGATATTGATGAAGTTCATGCGGTATCAAGATCGGGAAACAATGTTAGGCCATATAAGCCACCTTATTTTTTGAAAAATAATAATGGAGGTGGAAGAAAAATTGTATGTCACCATTGTAATGAATCAAGCCATATTCGGTTGGATTGTCCTAAGCTTAAAAAAGGGTGGCTTTCGTTTGAGAGACTCCGAACAATTAAGTGAAGATTTTAAGAAAGATGGAGATATAAAAGACTATTACACATCTTACCGAAACTCTAACAATTCACGAGGATGAATTCTTCTACCATCCTAGGTATGTCCTCTTGGATTCTTGATTCGGGTGCCTCTTTACATATGACTCCGAATGCATCTCTTTTATCAAAACCAAGTCTCAGTACCTTTAAATCTTTTGTTTCCATTGCCGATGGAACATCTCTAGATGTTGAAGGAATTGAAAACCTTGAAAAAGTTTATGACCAAAACAAGGAGTTTTGGGCTTCAAAAATAAGAATTATTCCAAAACTTAACTTAAATCTTTTTTCAGTCTCTCAAATCACTGTTTTTGGATGTAGTGTCCCTTTTTCACCTACCCATTGCTATATGCAGGATCTCCGGTCCGAGAAGCAGATTGGGCAAGGTCATAGAAGAGGAGACCTATACTATATGGATTTTTTGTCTTTGCCATCTAAATCTTTTTGTAATCATGTTCAATCCAAAGATATTGAGACTTGACACAAGAGGCGTGAACATCCTAGTATTTTTAAGTTTGTATTTTTTTTCTTTTTTGAAAAAATCTTGTAATGAAAAACATTTACTTGCAATGATTGCATACTTGTCAAAATACATTCGCTTTCGTATTCACATAGTAACTTTATTTCAAAAAGATCGTTTGAACTTGTGCATTTCGATGTATGGAGACTTGCACCCGTTATGTCTAAAGGAGGGTATTCTTACTATGTTATTTTCATTGATGACTTTACTAGATAAACATGAGTGTATTTTATTAAGAACAAATCCAATGTTTTCTCTAATTTTAAGGAATTTCATGTTCTTATTCAAAATTAATTTCAAACAAAAGAATTTCAAAACTACCTTAAACTAAATGAAATTATACACCAAAGATCTTGTCCTAAAACTCCTCAACAAAATGGTCTAGCTGAAAGAACACATCGACATCTAATTGAAACAACAAAAACTCTTCTTGTTTTTAAAAATGTTCCTAAATTTTTTTGGGCCGAAGCTATTCTTACCGAAACTTATCTTTATAAACCGTATGCCTTCGTTTTCTTTAAAAAATGTCTTCCCTTTTGAAAAATTATTTAAAATATCTCCAAATTAGAAAAGACTAAGAATTTTCGGATGTAAATGCTTTGTTCTCTTTAAAGGACAAGATAAATTATCACCAAAAGCTCTTGAATGTACTTTCTTTGGTTATAGTGAAAATCAAAAGGGTTATAGGTGTTATGATATACAAAACAATAAACTTTATGTCTCAAGAAATGTAACTTTTCTTGAAGAACAAAATGGTTTTGAAATTCACACACCTAAAAAAGATATTGATTACTCATTCCTATTTGACTTAGTACCTAGAACTAAGTCTCAAAATGATTTAATTTGTGACAATTCTTGTAATGATACTTCACGTCACATTGATGATGTGTAACATATTATTGATGATTCTCATTGTCTTGGGCCGATCTTTTGGAATAGGACATGTGCAGTGTGGAGCTCTACTGAGTGAAAAATGCATCGAGTGTAGGAACATGCGGTATGTGTTTGCTTGATCGGTGACATGCGATAGTAGCACGACATGCGATAGACATCGGTATCGTCGTTAGTGCATCACTGTGTGGTGGCACAGGCGTGGAACGTTGTTTGGTTAAGCAGTGCCAGCGGATCAGAGGATGTTGCCTTTGGAGATTTGGTTAAGGACCTCTCAGCTTGCAAGAGTGTCCCACGCGTAGTGGTTGGACGCACAGGGATGCGTGTGGGTTAGGGCTAATTCCCATAGGGATCACATTAGGTGATTTCAACCGAGTATGGTGACTTGGGGCTAGGCGAGTGAATGCCTAGGCACCGACGAATGAGTCTGGGTGGTACTCTTCGTTATGGTGTTTAATCATCAACTGGTCTTTGGACCGAGGGCCGCAAGGTCTTGTTCCTTTCGGTGGCGAGGTTTTGCTATGTCGTGCGCATGGGGCTGCAATACGCTTCATGGCACGCAATGCTAAGGCAAAGTTTGTGCCTCTTTCGGAAATGATAGCTGGTATGAGACGACTATGCACTAAGCGACATGGGCTACATGAAATGCGCATTTGGAAATGCGTTTGATCAGCTTTCACTAGGCAGTTGTGCACAGGGTGGTGCACAGGGCCAATGAAAATGATTCAGCACATGGAAATGTGTTGGTACCCGACCTTTGGCCGTTAGTCTAACCAGTTTTGGCAGCTTGGTGCATCGCGGGTTTGCGAAACCTTCTATAACCATGACAGAGCAATAGAAAGGCTTGCGGTGGTAAGGAAGGACCGTCGCGCCGCACTGGCTTATTGGAAAAAGTAAGTCTGTGATAAATTGGCATCAAAGCAAAAAGATTCACGGAGACCTTATCCTTCATTGTGTGCGACACTGAAAATGACAATGATGGTTTATCTTGGTTACGTAATTTTGTGCACGCAGGATGTTGGCAGGATGGTATGAGACATCTTATCGATGATAAGCAGAAGTGTAAGGTTGTTGTTAAGTTGGCTAAGGAAACATAGATAAGCCAAAGATTCCTACCAGTTATGCGTTAGGCTCACAGGTGGAGCGTGACGTTTGCCTTGTGCATGCAGGGAATGCACATTGGATTTGGTTGGATGAATTTGCACCTTTGGTTACGAGAGACTCAATTAAACTTCTAAATTCTCTTCTAAGATTATGGGTTAGCGGAGTGCCTACGTTGAGTAGAATACTTGTTGTTTTGATTCCTTGAGTTGGCAGATCCTCAATGGATTGTGTGTGCAGAAAAAGTTGTTCGTGGCTCGTTGGTTCCTGCGGAAACGTTTTGCTGACTCTAAGAGAGAGTTACATCATGCTGGCTTCGGGAGGGGAGTTTCAACGTTGGGCCAAAGGTGCCCATGTGAGGACTAGTGCCCAAGAAGACGCTTTGAAGGACCACTTTGGGGTGATACGCAAGAAGGCGTCCTCCACTTGAGGACTAGTTTGGACTGTTGAAAAACCGCAAGTTGGTGCTTAAGAGAGTTGATGTCCCAGCACATTGGTGATCGTCTTTCTCTATAAGGACCATGAAGGGCTTGGAATTGCCCTTACTGGGGTTGGAATGCACTGTAGCCATGAGCATAAAGACGACAAGTTTGTCGGGCGGGCGAGGATGACCCGTTTGTGTTTGAGACTGAACTGGGGTCTCATGAGCAGAGAATGCTCAATGTTGATAAAACAGAAGATCGCTGTCTAAGTGATCGGAGGCGCGTTAAAGAATGAGACTTGTCGTGTTAAAAGTTGCGACGATGGTGGATGTAATCTAGAACAAGTTGAGTAGGCTGAAGAAAAAGAGTAAACCAAAGATAAGTACAAAGGGAAACTAACGTATCAGTAAAGACTGTGTTCTTACCTATACCAACATTGTCGAGGACGACAATGGTTTTGGGTCGGTGATAATATCTCAGACCGATCTTTCAGAATAGGACACCTGCAGTGCGGAGCTCTACTGAGTGAAAAATGCATTGAGTGTAGGAACGCGTGATATGTGTTCGCTTGATCGGTGATGTGCGGTGGTAGAACGACACGCAATAGGCATCAATATCGTCATTAGTACATCGATGTATGGTGGCACAGACGTGGAGCGTTGTTTGGTTAAGCAGTGCCAGCGAATCAGAGGATGTTGTCTTTGGAGATTTGGTTAAGGACCTCTCAGCTTGCAAGGGTGTCCCACGCGTAGCGGTTCGACACACGGGAGTACGTGTGGGTTAGGGCTAATTTCATAGGGATCACATTAGGTGATTCCAACCGAGTATGGTGACTCGGGGCTAGGCGAGTGAATGCCTAGGCGCCGACGAATGAGTCTGGGTGGTGCTCTTTGCTATGGTGTTCAATCATCAACTGGTCTTTGGACTGGGGCCGCAAGGTCTTGTTCTTTTAGTGGCGAGGTTTTGCTATGTCGTGCGCATGAAGCTGCAATATGTTTCATGGCATTCAAGGCTAAGGCAAAGTTTGTGCCTCTTTCAGAAGTGATTGCTGGTATGGGACAGTTATGCACTAAGCGGCATTGACTACACGGAATGCACATTTGAAAATGCGCTTGATCAGCTTCCGCTAGGCAGTTGCGCATGGGGTGGTGCGTAGGGCCAATGAAAATGATTCAGCACATGGAAAGGTGTTGGTACGCAGCCTTTGGCCGTTAGGCTGACCAGTTTGGGTAGCTTGTCGCGTCGTGGGTTTGCGAAACATTC
Organism: Nuphar pumila; assembly: GCF_984573655.1. Lineage (NCBI taxonomy): Eukaryota > Viridiplantae > Streptophyta > Magnoliopsida > Nymphaeales > Nymphaeaceae > Nuphar > Nuphar pumila. Next base: position 82,507,931 of record NC_143254.1, on the reverse strand, counting down.
TATAACCGTGATAGAGCAATAAAAAGGCTTGCGGCGGTAAGGAAGAACCGTCGCACCACTGACTTATTAAAAAAAGTAAGCCCGTGATAAATTGACATTAGAGCAAAAAGATTCACGGAGACCTTGTCCTTCATTGTGTGCGACACTGAAGAGGACAATGATGGTTTATCTTGGTTACGTAATTTTGCGCAGCTGAAGTTTGGTTGACCAAGCACAAAAGCAAGACGTTGGCAGGATGGTATGAGACATCTTGTCGATGATAAGCAGAAGTGTAAGGTTGTTGTTCAGTTGGCTAAGGGAACGTAGATAAGCTAAAGATTCCTATCGGTTATGCGTTAGGCTCACAGGTGGAGCATGACATTTGCCTTGTGCATTCAGGGAATGCACGTTGGATTTAGCTGGATGGATTTGCATCTTTGGGTATGAGATACTCAATTAAACTTCTAAATTCTCTCCTAAGATTATGGGTTAGCAGAGTACCCACGTTGAGCAGAATGCTTGTTGTTTTGATCCCTTGAGTTGGCAGATCCTCAATGGATTGTGTGTGCAAAAAAAGTTGTTTGTGGCTCGTTGGTTTCTGCGAGAACATTTTGCTGACTCTGAGAGAGAGTTACAACATGCTGACTTCGGGAGGGGAGTTCCAGCGTTGAGCCAAAGGTGCCCATATGAGGATGAGTGTCCAGGAAGACACTTTGAAGGACCACTTTGGGGTGATACGCAAGAAGGCGTCTTTCACTTGAGGACTAGTTTGGACAGTTGGAAAACCGCAAGTTGGTGCTTAAGGGAGTTGATGTCCTAGCGACACGCATTGATGGTCGTCTTTCTCTGCAAGGACCACGAAGGGCTTGGAATTGCCGTTGCTGGGGTTGGAAGGCACCCTAGCCATTAGCATAAAGACAAAAAGTTTGTCGTGCGGGCGAGGATGACCCGTTTGTGTTTGAGACTGCACTGGGGTCTTACGAGCAGAAAATGCTCGATGTTGATAGAGCAGAAGACCGCTGTCTAAGTGATCAGAGACGCGTTAAGGAATGGGACTTGACGTGTTAAAAATTGCGACGATGGTGGATGTAATCCAGAACAGGTTGAGTAGGCTGAAGAAAAAGAGTAAACCAAAGATAAGTATAAAGGAAAACTAACATATCAGTGAAGACTGTGTTCTTACCTACACCAACATTGTCGAGGACGACAATGATTTTGGGTGGGGGAGAATGTCCTAGGCCGATTTTTCGGAATAGGACACATGCAGTGCAGAGCTCTACTGAGTGGAAAATGCATCGAGTGTAGGAACACACGATATGTGTTCACTTGATCGGTGATGTGCGGTGGTAGTACGACACGCGATAGGCATCGATATCGTCGTTAGTGCATCGTTGTGTGGTGGCACAGACGTGGAGCGTTGTTTGGTTAAGCAGTGCCAACGGATCAGAGGATGTTGCTTTTGGAGATTTGGTTAAGGACCTCTCGGCTTGCAAGAGTGTCCCACGCATAGCGGTCGGATGCACGGGGTGCGTGTGGGTTAGGGCTAATTTCACAGGGATCATATTAGGTGATTCCAATCGAGTATGGTGACTCGTGGCTAGGCAAGTGAATGCCTAGGCGTCGACGAATGAGTTTGGGTGATGTTCTTTGCTATGGTGTTCAATTTTCAATTGGTCTTTGGACTGGTGGCTGAAAGGTCTTGTTTCTTCAGTGATGAGGTTTTGTTAGGGCTAATTTCACAGGGATCATATTAGGTGATTCCAATCGAGTATGGTGACTCGTGGCTAGGCAAGTGAATGCCTAGGCGTCGACGAATGAGTTTGGGTGATGTTCTTTGCTATGGTGTTCAATTTTCAATTGGTCTTTGGACTGGTGGCTGAAAGGTCTTGTTTCTTCAGTGATGAGGTTTTGTTATGTTGTGCACATGGAGCTGCAATACGCTTTATGACACGCAAGGCTAAGGCAAAGTTTGTGCTTCTTTCGGAAGTGATAGCTGATATGGGACAGTTATGCACTAAGCGACATGGACTATATGGAATGCGCATTTGAAAATGCGCTTGATCAGCTTCGGCTAGGCAGTTGCGCACGGGGTGGTGCGTAGGGTTAATGAAAATGATTCAGCACATGAAAATGTGTTGGTACGCGACCTTTGGTCGTTAGGCTAACCAGCTTGGGCAGCTTGGCGCGTCGCGGGTTTGCGAAACATTCTATAATTGTGATAGAGCGGTAGAAAGGCTTGCGATGGTAAGAAAGGACCGTCACGCCGCACTGGTTTATTGAAAAAAGTAAGCCCGTGACACTCACAATGAGAGTCTTAATGATATTAATGTTTATACTCAGCGTGAGGGAAATGAATATCAAAATGCTTTTGAAAGATATTCTCAAGATTTCTCTTTAGAAGAACAAGATGAAGAAAACCAACTTAGGAGATCCTCTCGAAATATTAGATATCCACAAAAATTCGTGTCATATGACTAATTTTCTCCTACATATAGAACTTGTCTCATGATGATACATTCCTATTATTAGCCTTCCACGTTTAAAGAAGCTAAGAAACACCCACATTGGATTGAAGGTATGAAAGTTGAGTTAGAAGCATTTAACAAAGCAAACACTTGGACCATGGTAAGCCAACTCTTAGGTAAAAATGCTATTGGGTGTAGATAGGTATATAAGGTCAAAAGTAAGAGTAATGAAACTCTAGAAAGATACAAAGCTAGGTTAGTTGCTAAAGAATACACCCAAGAATATGCGATTGATTATGAAGAAACTTTTGCTCTGGTAGCTAGGATGACTAGTGTGCGAACTTTGATCGCTTTAGCATCTATTAAACAATGGCCTATTTATCAACTTAATGTTAAAAATATTTTTTTAAATATAAATCTATGTGAAGAAGTGTTTATGGATCCTCCGTCGGGTCTTGAGATTGGTAAAGGGAATACTCTAAAACTTAACAAAGCTCTTTATGGCCTTAAACAAGCTACAAAAGCTTGGTATGATTTATTTAGTAAAGTTGTTCTTGCTAATGATTTTTCTTTTTGCTATACTGATACTGCTTTATTTGTTAAGACTACAGGAGAGCACATAACAATATTATTGTTATATGTAGATGATATGATAATCACTGGCAATGATAAAACGGTGATTGAGCTTATTAAAACTATTTTAAAAGATAATTTTGATATGTCTGATCTTGGTTTTCTAAGATATTTTTTAGGGATTGAGGTTGCATACTCTCCTAGAGGGCATGTTATTTCTTAGACGAAGCTTACATTAGACATTATTGCTCGGTCTGGGTTAACTGACGACAAAAAAGTAAAGACTCTAGAAATAATCAACGCCAAGATGCGAGCCAATGATGAAACTCCTTTAGCAGATCCCACTCTTTATCGTCAACTGATTGGTTCTCTAACTTATTTATCTGTCACCAGACTAGATATTACTCATGATATTCACAGTGCAATTCAATTCCAGGCCGCTCCTACTTCAATTCATATGGCAGCAGGTATGGGAATTATCAGATATTTGAAGGGCAGAGTAACAAAATGACTATTTTTATCCTCCTCTTTATCTCTTAATTTACTTGCTTATACTGACTCTGATTGGGGGGCAACCCTGATGATCGTATTTCTACAACAGGATATTGCATTTTTCTTGGGGAGTCACTATTTTCTTGGAGATGTAAGAAGCAAAAAACATTTTCTCTCTCTTCCACGGAGGCAGAGTATCGGGCGATAGCTACCACTACTACTGAGCTTGCCTGGTTAAGAAGTTTGCTTAAAGATATGGGCGTCTTCTTATCTACTCCTTTGAAGTTGTGTTGTGACAAGAGTGATATTTACGTTGCTAGCAACCACACCTTCCATGAATTAACTAAGCACATAGAGATGGATTGCCATTATGTTTGAGATGAATATCTTCGGGGTATCATTCAACTACCCTATGTTACTTCCGAGTACCAGCTTGCAGACTTCTTCACCAAAGCCTTGCCCTCGCCACGCTTCTAATTTTTCCTCAGCAAACTCTCGCTGATCTCACCATGTGTTTGAGGGGGGGGGGGTGTTAAATTATAGTATATGTATATATCTATTTACATATATAGAGAGCTATGTCACAGGGATTCGGCTAGCAGGGTGTCGCACCCACGTCGACTCGATGCGGGTGCGGTCAACCCGACCCTGGGTGCGTTGACCGCACCTAGGGTCATTTCAGTCCATTTTTCTGGATTTTTTTTTTAAAAGTTTGCCCTATGAAATGGGCTGCGGAATTTTAAAAAAAAAATCTTGGGGTTGGGGGGGGGGGGGGGGGCGCTGCCCCCCTATAACCCACCGTCAGGGACGACCCCCCCTGGACTCCCGCCCGCTGACCGCGCAGCGGGACCTGCGGCGGGGGAACCCCCGAACCCCCCTTATATATATTTTACATTTTTGCCCCTGCCGCACCCCCGCACCCGGGTTTTTTGGAAGTGCCGAATCCCCGCACCCGCACCCATGTGACATAGATAGAGAGACATTTATACATATTATATGTATATGTATGTCTCTCTCTCTCTCTATATATATATTTACTCACTAGGGGTAAAAGTGTTTTTTTACACTTTCACACATTCTTGTATATAATATATTTTTTCTTCTTTTTATTTTTCTTTTTCTTTTCTTTTTTTCATGTAAGTGGGCTCATATATGAATGTTGGACCCTCCAACGGTCATATGAGAGCCCCTCCAAGGTCCTCTCTTGTGTATAAATAAGGGGATATCCCCCTTTGTATTTTAAGCTTCTTTGAAGCTATTCTTAAGTGAATGCTATACATTTTTCTAGCTCCTCTATCTTTTTGCCAGAGTTACCAGTCGAGGAAGCAGGAAGCGGGAAGCGATACGGGAAGCGGGAGCGGGAAGCAATGCACTTTCAAAAATTTAGGAAGCGGGGAAGCGTGAGACCACTTAGAAGAAAATTATGAACCGTCTCGGAAGCGACCTAGGAAGCGAGGGAGAAGCGAAAAAATGGGGAAGCGAGGGGGAAGCACGTTTCCCATAAAAGAGAAGCGTGCTTCCCATAAAAGAGAAGTGTGCTTCCCATAAAAGGGGACACTTCCCCACGCATTTCGGAAGCGCGACGCTTCGCGCTTCCGAAGCGCGTATCGGGGAAGCGCTCTTCCCCTTACGCCTAGGCGCTTTCGGTAACTCTGCTTTTTGCTCATTTGCCACATTGTGGTTTGTTGTAATCTTGCCTATTAGTGGCTATTTGTTTGTGTGTGCATTTGCTAGTCTTTTTGAGATATTATTTCTTTTCATTAGCATTTCGTGACAAGAGCGTTGTCACGACTTCAACTTCAAGAACCGTATGGCTTTGATATTATGTAATGAAGTATGCAAAAATGTAATACAAGAATGTTAATGCATTCACAATGTCTAATAATGGACAAGCACAAAGGCACAAGAGAGAGATAATAAAGAAGTCCACTAAGGGACAAAATAAAAAGCCTTTAAAAGGCTACACACATAAAAAAGTAAAGAGCTTTATTGAATGAGAGCTCACAAGCTTAAGAATACAAGGGGAGAACACCCCTATCTATTCACAAAGAGAGTGGGGAAAAAGGGAGCCATTGGGGGCTCCCACATGTTGTCGTTGGGATCCCCCAACGGTCATATTTATGACCGTTGGGGGGTCCCAACGACTATAATGTGGGACCCCCATTGCATATTAAATATTGAAAATAAAAGAAAAGAAAAAAACAAAAGATAAAAATAAACTACCTATTAAAATAGTTGTTTCTAGAAACAACTATGTAAAATGACCAAAATACCCCTATCGGGTATTGTATATATATATATATGTTTATACATATATTTTAACAACATCTTGTACTCGCAACAAGAATATTTACTGCATTGCTTTTAAAGGTTTTATGCTGTTTGCTATCTTTATTTTCACTATGGATCTTATTTGTAAATGTGCATCTTGATCAGGAGAATTGAGGAATACTTTAAACAAACATAAAGGGCCCATCTTTTCTCTGAAATGGAACAAGAAGGGTGATTGCCTCCTCAGTGGGAGTGTTGATAAAACTGCTATTGTGTGGGATGTAAAAACTGGAGAATGGAAGCAACAATTTGAGTTTCATTCAGGTGAACACATTTCTTCATTTTTGCAAAATAAGGTGATGTTAAGCTCCATTATAATGACTGCATTGCTGTGTATTGCTGTAGCACCAACTCTTGATGTCGATTGGCGTAACAATGTTTCATTTGCCACTTGCTCAACGGATAATATGATATATGTGTGCAAGATCGGCGAGAATGGTCCTGTTAAAACTTTCGCAGGTCATCAGGTTTGTCCATTATAGCCATTAGATTTAGCTCTTTTTAGGGAATACTTGCAATCATTTGTCAAGAGGGAACTTAGAGTTTTGGAGCTTGATTGTAGACTTTGATAGCGTCATGATTCAGACTCATCATGGAAATCCCATGTCTTGAAAACTCAATAACTTGAAGGAAAGGCCTCCCTCAGATAATCCAACAATAGAAACAAGTAAATGAAGTTACAAAAGCCTTCATTTGTTTTCTGGTTAACATGATTTATAAAGAAATGTGATGATACCGTTAAAATGTGAATATAAAGGAAAACCAGTAAAGCACCATTTGGAATGTCAATAATAGTAGAAAGGAATTTCACTTGTTCTCTGGTTAAATGATTTATAAAGAATTCTAATGAGTTTCTATTGGTGGATTATTTGAGGGAGGCCTTTCTTTAAGCCATATGAGTTCCAACTGGTTAAGTGATTTATAAAGATTCTCTTGAGGGGTCATATGAGCTGGCATTCCCCAATTCTCAGCTGATACTTAATTGGCCATTCTTCTCCAAGGCGATTCATAATGTTGACTGGCTGAGGCATCCTTTTTTGGATGGTGTAGTGAAGTCAGGTGTAGTGAAGTCAACTTGGATAAGTCGTGAGCTGGGTCAACATGTGTGGCAGATCTGGTTTCAGGGTTTCAGACATGAACAATACGGCATCTTTGATCTATATCGATCTAAATCCTTGAAATTTGTTTTATTTCTCAGGGAGAAGTGAATGCGATCAAATGGGATCCAACTGGGTCGTTATTGGCTTCATGCTCTGATGATGTATCAGCAAAGGTGATTATAGCCGTTTTAGCTGATCTTCCATGCAATTTTTTGCTATCTACTTTTTAGATTCATTTTCAATATTGCGTTCTCAAATTTAGTGTTTGTCAGTAATTTCATTTACTAAAAAATGGTGATATTCTTATTTAAGTATTTGCACATTATGACAATTAATCATGATGCCTTTATGTTGGTTTGGCTTGGTTCTACCCTTTTTTTTCGTGCATCATTCTTGTGAAGTTTGAATTTTCTAACTTTATCATGATGGGTTACAGATTTGGAGTATGAAGCAGGACAAATGTTTGCACGACTTGAAGGAACACACACAGGTCTCTTAGAAGTTTTACTTTCTTATTTCTTCCTGTGTAAAGCATGACCTATGAAGTTGGCTTCTGTGTTACTTTTGTACCATATTCTGAATATTCGATAAAATATTTGCAGGAGATATATACTATAAGATGGAGTCCTACTGGACCTGGTACTAACAATCCAAATCAGCAGCTACTGTTAGCAAGGTGAATGCCTTTTCTTGATCAAGTTTTCTTTATCTTTATGGGTTGGTTAAGGTTGAGTTGTCTGTGCTGCATGAAATAAAGTGCTCAATCTTCCATGAGGTGTTGGGTTCTTTTTCTGAGATTGCATGCATTCTATCATGCTGCATCCTTCTCTCTGACATGCATGTATTCCAACACCCAGAAACACTGGATTAGAGTAGTAGCTGAATCAGGCAGATGGCCGCTTGTCATCCTTCTGTTGTTTTCTATACCAAAGAATTAGTTTGGATTGTTATAATTCTTTTTTTTTTAAATATCCCTTGCATTTAGTTTTATGATGATGCCGTTAAGTAAAATATGATTATTTTTTTCTCTCCATTTCTGTTTTTCCTGGGAATAGAGGGGGTGGCGCTATACACCCTTTTTCTGGACCACCTTAACACAACCTGGTTCAGTGCTGAAAAATAAAAATGAAAATTATGATATGTCAATCCCATTGCTTCGTTTCAGCTGCGAAAGCTGCTCAAGGGCTAATATGATATTATTTGTAGAAGCTCATGTGTGTTACTTGAATGTTCTTGTGTCATTTCAGTGCTTCTTTTGACTCGACTATTAAGCTGTGGGATGTGGAGCGGGGAAGTCTTTTGTACAGCTTGAATGCCCATAAGTATTCTCCCCCTTCCAATACCTTCTCTGTTCTGTGTTTTTGTTTTTTTATGTATGATGATGATTTGCAGGGCTGTGATAGCATGTGATAGTTGACTTGTTGTTCACTTGCAAATGACAGAGATCCTGTATACTCCGTTGCATTTAGTCCGAATGGGGAGTATTTAGCCAGTGGATCATTGGATAAATGTTTACACATCTGGTCAGTAAAAGATGGCAGGGTTGTGAAGACGTATCGAGGGAACGGAGGCATCTTTGAGGTGTGCTGGAACAGGGAAGGCGATAAGGTTGCCGCCTGCTTTTCCAACAACACTGTCTGTGTCTTGGACTTCAAAATGTGAATTTGGAGTTGCAGGTACTGTCGATCGGTGTAGGAAATTATTTATGCCAACCTCGAAGGGTTGCGGTAGGATGGATTCTTGAATGCTTTCACAGCTGTGGGATGAACCCGATTCGCGGCAATGCACGGCATTGTTGAAGCACAGCTGGGTGGAGGATGATACTTTTGAGCAAGCGATAGTGCGATTCCAACCACCATGTTTCAAGGATTGACTAATCTGTTGCTAATATCTTTTATGCTTTTAGGTTGTTGCTACTTGAAGGCCTTATATTTGTCTTGACAATTTTCTCTTAGAGTTGACTCTGTATGTATAGGGTACTAGTAAGGGCTCTGTATTATTATCTTTCTGCTCAGGTATGGAAATTAGCTGGTGAAATCCAAACCGCTTGCTTGTGTGCGGGTGATATTTGATGCTACTCTCTCTCTCTCTCAAAGGGTGGCCGTTGGGTCCGATAACCCACCTCCACCTAAGATGGGCTGAGTTTGTGCTGCCTGTGCTGCCCAAGACCTGATACTGTGGCCTGGTCCTGACACGCTTAGGGCTGAGTCCTTTCTTTTTTGTTTTATTCTTTCAATTGGTCCTGGCCAGATTCATCCTGAACCTGGCTGGGTTCCTCCATTATATGTGCCCAGGCCCTGGATCCAAGCCTGATTCTGGCGACCCACTGGTTTGGAGAATGCGTGTGATATTTGTTGCTATTCTCTCCCTTTAGAGTGGATGGTGGGCCTAGTCTCAAGATGAGATGATTTGAGATTGGACCATAATAAAACACTAGTTGTCTTACCCGGACTTACGCCCGGGTAATCTGGAGAGAAGACAATAAGAGCATGTTTGATATGCGGGGCACACCCGTATAGGGACAGACTGTTCCCTTCCTGGGCTCTGTCCTGCGTTTGACACACAAGGCATGTGACATCGAGGATGGGGACAGAGCACATCATATGCGACACTTTATAAAGCATCTGCACGGGATGCACCACATGTTCTGCCCCGTGCCATTTGTGCTGCGATGCAAACAGAACAATCTAAGATGGGAAATATTAAAAAGTTTAGGGTGTGTTTGCATTTCAGAACAATCACCACGTGGGCAGAATGCTTGGCATTTGTCCTAGACTTAACTTTTTGTAAAGTGTCCCACAGGACGCTGCTAGCCCTGCGTATCATACGTGAGACAACACCCGGGCAGGGACTGGTCTGTTCCCGCTAGAGCTTGTCCCGCTTATCAAACACGCCCTTAGAGAGCACGTGTCAAGGTAAGCTCTTATTTAGTTTTGCGTTTTTTTTTCTGTCATATTTTCTTCAAACAGCAGTTTTCTGCTGCTGTTTTGGAGAACGTTGTGAAAACTGACGCAGATACCTGGACCCGGCCTGGCCTGAACATAAAATGTGAGCAATTTTGCTTATTCCAAACAAAGAACAATGGAGATGTTTTTTTGGGGGGGGATCTTGTGTCATGGAAGTCCAGGTCATATCCTGATCCATAGCCTTGTTGTATGCCTCGTGTATGAATTGGATATGGATCCGGATCAGATATGAGGAAAACAATTGGGACGTTGGGTTACACTTGGGCGACCACATTGGACTAGCTTGCAAATGTTTCAGATGTATAAAGGGAAGCCGTTCATCAGAATTGGCCGTGTGAAATAAAAAGAAAATAAAAAATAACTAAAATTCAGGAAAGTTCATGAGAAGGCAGTTCAATAATGAAGAAATGTCCGATGACAAAGGCCAACATGTCTTTTTCGTACGATTTTGCATAAAAATTATGAAAAAGCAGAAAAGAAAATTTGTGGTTTTAGGGGTTTTAAGGATTTTGTGTTTCTAGGGAATTCTATTTCTGGCATTTTTTGGCTGTAGAAACCGACACTCCTGCTATTGTAGTCATCTAAAGACACGGAGAATTGAAGCATGGCGACTCCCTGGGGTTAAGGGGGTCAGCCCACGGAGTTTTACGCTGTCGGGACATTGACCATATGGCAGAAAAAGCCAGGGAAGTTAGGTCTACGATCTTGGGGGTGGTTTCTCTATTTAAATATTAAAAAAAATAGACAAAAAAAAATATGACGTTGAAGATGATGGGACATAGTTTTGGCATTTGTTATGGAGAGCACTAATAGCTTTACAAAAGTTGTGGGCCCCATTTGGCAATGGTGGATACCATGAGAGCAGAAGTCTAGGGATGCAAACGGGTCAGATCCCAAACAGCTAAATACATGGAAGAGTCAAATGTTATCGGATCCTAAAAAGTAAAAAATTCAAAACCCCCATCCTGGATCCAACCCATTCACATCCCTAAGCAGAACAGGTTCAAGCGACTTCGGACGGAACAATTGCAATCCAGGAACCTTGGATGCCAATAATCGCCAAAAGGCCCACCAAATGGAGGTCTCCACCTAGATGGGTCTCACAAGTAAAAAAAAGGAGAAGACTAACACAAAGAACACAAGCTTTTAAGTTGTTCGGTCATGAAGACCTATGTGCACGGTATCAACTCTCCTCACAATCTCTCATTTCGTAATAATGCTAAAGACTGCGTACACCAAATTTATATAGCCATCCAACAATGATAATGAAGGCTTTTACACACAAAGGAAACAATCAACTATAACATTTGTTTACTAAGAAAGATAAGGAAAGAACTTGATAAGGCAAGGATCCAAGAGGAGGTTGCGGTGAATGATCCTTATCTTCAACACTCCCCCTCAAGTGGGGTGTAGATATTTGCACATCCCCACTTGTCAAGTAGCTTCATATGTTGATCTCGAGTTAGCCTTTTGGTAAAACTATCTGCAAGTTGATCACCACTTTTAGTATATTGAGTAGAAATCTCACCTTTCTGAACATTTTCTCTTACAAAATGACAATCTATGTCTATATGTTTAGTCCGTTCGTGAAAGACAGAGTTTGCAGTGATATATATGATGGCTTGATTATCATAATGCATGAGAATAGGAGAATTCACTGGTAGCCCCATTTCATTTATAAGAGTTCGTATCCAAGTAATCTCGCTTGGCGGTGGTGGCCATGGCCCGATACTCAGCCTCAGCACTAGATCTAGAAACAATTTCTTGTTTTTTACTTTTTAAAGAAACCATATTTCCTCCAACAAATATACAATAACCCGTAGTAGATCTTCTATTAGAACTTCCTTCCCAATCAACATTAGTGAATCTTTGAACTTGATTTTGTCAGTTTCTCTTGAACCATAGTCCTTGACCAGGAGTTCGCTTCAAATATTGTAATATTCAATTGGTAATCTTCCAATGACAATCTTGAGGAGCATGCATGTGTTGACTAGCAAGACTGACGACATAGGCTATATCAGGTCTAGTAATGGTGAGATATATGAGTTTCCCAACTAGCCTTTGGTATCCTTCCTTATCAATAATAGGTTTTCCAGGTGAAATCACAATTTTCTGTCCTGCTTCAATGGGAGTATCAGCTAGCTTGCACCCCAATTTTTTCACGCCTTTGAGAAGATCCAAAGTATACTTGCGTTGTGACAGGAACAATCCTTTTCTAGAGTGAGCAACTTCAATTCCCATAAAATAGCGCAATTTACCAAAATCCTTTATATCAAAGGCATTATGAAGGAGAACTTTGGTGTTCAGAATGCTCTTGTCAACTGACCCTGTTAATATAATATCATCCACATAGACTAAAACAAAAGTCAGATTATTACCTTATTTTTTAACAAACAACGAATTGTCAGCATTGCTTCTCACAAAATTGTGTTTTTCTAAGAAACTGCTCAGATGATAATGCCAGGCCCTGAGAGATTGTTTTAGCCCATAAATGACTTTATATAACTTGCAGACCAGGTTGCTATCTCTTTCTTTAGGATGACCTGAAGGGAGTTTCATAAAAACTTATTCTTCCAAATTTCTCCACAAAAAGACATTTTTAACATCTAATTGATATTGTTCTGGACCGCCATGTTTTTCACCTTTTTGCTATGATGTATATACCTCTTTGGCACTCTAGAGTGCCCCACAAGGCCTTACGACCTAAGTACCCCGTGTATTCGGACCCTCTTTTCCCCTCTTGATGTACTTTGCTTTCAAGCATCTATAAAGAAGTTTTTTGCATCTCTCTCTCTTTGTGCTTGTGCATATGCGTACTCTTGCTTCCGCTCGTGCGCGTGTGTTGTGCGTTGCTTGTGCGCTTAAAAGGCCTGCCTTTGGTGTGTGTGATTGCCCGAAGCTACGTCATGGGGGTCTTCGCTTCCCAACCCATGACAAGTTGGTATCAGAGCCTTGTCGACATTGGGAGTGACAATGGCGTCGAAGAAGATTGCCATGACTCCTTCAAGCAGTGTGGTTCCTGCTGAAGAGGACTTCATGGCCGATGATCGGGTGTCAGCCATCTCGCACAATGTGGCGGAGCTGACTGGGTCAGTGACCAACATGAAGAAGTTGGTTAATGGAACTTGTGTCGCTTTTAGAGATCTCAATGCAGAGATTAAGACATCAGTAGAGGGAGTGGAAGACTCGGTGGAAAGTCTTGCCACTAAACTTAACTACTCGATGGAGGACTTTTCCACCAGATTTGATGATTTGTTGGGTCGGTTCAACATCATGGCTGTTGAATTGGATGTTGTTCGACCAAAGAATGAACAGTTAGAGTGGCAGTTGTGAACTACCCCGGCTGGCGGTGTTGCGACATATGTGGATAGACCACGTTACAGGCTACCTAAGCCCACAAAGTATAAAGGCACGCGGGACTCAAAGGATCTCGAGAATTTTATCTAAGAGATGGACCAATTTCAAGAAGCTGCAAGGATAGAGGAGGATGCAAATAGATTGCGCACCGCAACAATGTACTTTGCGGATGAAGCGACCCTTTAGTGGAGACGTCGCTTAGGTGATATTCGACGGGGATTGGTTGCTATAGTCTCATGGGAAGACCTCCAGAAGGAAATGCGAGACTACTTTCTACCTAAAAATCAAGAGAAAATGGCCCGCAAAAGGTTATTGGCATTGAAACAGACAGGGTCAGTACATGACTATGTCAAGGCATTCTCTTTGATAATGTTGGAAGTGGAGAGAATGGATGATGAGGATCGGTTGTTTTACTTTGGCAACGGGTTGCAAGGATGGGTAAACCGAGAACTCATTCGGCATGACCCCGCAACACTGGCTGAGGTGCTTGCGGTTGCAGAGAAACTTGCCGAGCTGGATAGGAATGACCCTGCATTTCAAGGCAGACAACAGGGAAATGATCGCAACAATCGAAGAGACAATCGAAGGAACGACCAAGGACAAAATGCTGGTCGGGGAAACTAGTAGAATCATGGCCGGTAAGATGACCAAAATAATAATCAGAATTGGAATAACTTTCAAGGTGATAATTATCGTCGCTGTGACTGTTGCATCTGCCATGGGGATCATTGGCAGGATACATGTCCCAATAGAAACCACGGTCAAGGAAATGGAGATAACTGTGCACCCTGAGTTGCGAATGTTGTTTAGGGTGAGGAAGAAGATAAACCTGCAGTAGCGCCAACAGTTGGCGCACTGCAGATGATGAATGCAGTAAAGGTCACAACCAGTGTGGAACCGACAGTATGCAAAGAATTGATGTATTTGGAACTTTTGCTCAACGGAAGACTCACCAAGGCATTAGTAGACATAGGTGCCATGCACAACTTCATCTCGTATGAAGAAGCAGAACGGTTGGGATTACAGTGGGAGAACAAAGAGAGCCGCATGAAAGCGGTTAATTCAGAGGCTAAAGCCATCTACGGTGTCGCTCAGGATATACCAGTGCGGATCCACAACTGGTCAGGAAGGATCGCGTTATCAGTCACACCCATGGATGATTTTAAAGTCATCCTCGGGATGAAATTCTTGAGAAGCAACAAGGCAGTGCCGATGCCCCACCTCAACGTTGTCAGCTTTGAGAGTGAGAGTCAGCCCTGGATGGTTACTACGATGACAGGGAAGCCTTGTGAACGTTTGGTGTCGGCGCTCCAGTTGAAGAGAGGCATGAAAAGTGGTGACGAGACTTTTCTTGTCACAATTTGTGCTACAGAGAGGTAGAAAAAGTCACGGATGTCCCAGAGGCCTTAGCGCCAATATTGAAGGAGTTCGGTGATGTTATGCCCGCCGAGATGCCGAAGAAGCTACCTCCGAGGCGTGAGGTAGATCATCAGATTGAATTAATACCGGGTGCACGGCCACCCGCAATGGCTCCTTATCGCATGGCAATTTCTGAGCTGCAGGAATTACGCAGACAATTGGATGGTATGCTCGAAGCAGGAATCATCCAGCTATCCAAAGCTTCCTTTGGAGCGCCCGTGCTCTTTCAAGCAAAGCACGATGGGTCGAAGCGGTTGTGCGTCGACTATAGGGCACTGAACAAAATGACGGTGAAGAACAAGTACCCGCTTCCTTTGATCGCAGACTTGTTCAATCAACTTGGAAAGACAAAGGTCTTCTCTAAGTTGGATTTGAGATCGGGCTACTGGCAAGATCAGACAGAGTTGGCGAAGGCATATCTAAACAAGGCAACCAAGCGCATGAAGAAATGGGCAGATGAGAAGCGTCGCCCAGCAGAATTTCTAGTTGGAGACAAAGTGTTAGCCAAGCTCTTTCCTGACCGCACAACTATCTTTCGGGGCCACCACCGAGGCCTTATTCGCAAGTATGATGGCCCCTTCACCATTATCAAACGTGTGAGAAACTTGGCGTACCGGCTGGACTTGCCAGCAAACTTTCAAGTGCACCCGGTATTCCATATATGTAACCTGAAGCCATTCCACGAAGATGAAGGAGATCCTCAACGGAGCATGCCTCAACGTGCTCCGATCCCGCAGCGAGCTCCTTCGACAGTTAGTGTACCATGCAGAGATTCAAATATCATCCTCAACCATTCCAATAACTATCTAGGGGAAGTCAAAAAGTACTTAGTGCAGTGGAAAGGATTGCCAGAATGTGAAGCCACCTGGGAGAAAGCCAGCAACATGTTTCAGCATCGACAGCTTGTAGAAGGCTACCATGAACAATTGGCGTCGAGGACGGCTACCATGAGCTTTTTGCATCTCTCTCTCTCTTTGTGCTTGTGCATACGCGTACTCTTGCTTCTGCTCGTGCGCGTGTGTTGTGCGTTGCTTGTGCGCTTAAAAGGTCTGCCTTCGGTGTGTGTGATTGCCCGAAGCTACGTCACAGGGGCCTTCGCTTCCCAGCCCGTGACAGATATAATGGCCAATTATAATTACAAGCAACAGAAAGAATGATCTTGACGATATTCATTTTAGCAACAAGAGCAAAAGTCTCATCATAATCAAGACCTTGAGTCTGAGTGTACCCTTTTACCATCAATTTGGCTTTATATCTTTCGATCGTGCCATCACTTTTATGTTTTATCTTATAAACTCATCGACAACCAAGGACCTTCTTTCCAGAAGGAAGCTGAAGAATATCTCAAGTTTTATTTTTATGAAGAGCTTGAAGCTCTTCATTCATTGCTTGCACTCATATAACACTCTTCTTGGCTTCTTCATAGCTAGGAGGCTCGATACATGTAGTAGATACATTGCTAAGATAAGCCCGATAGGTTTAAGTAATATTCCGTTATCCCAGATTATTTTCAATGGGATAGGTGACAGTAGAAAAGGTAGTAACATAATCGTTCAATTGAACTAAAGGCCTGGTTGGGCGCTCAAATCTTCTCAAGATAGGTTGAGGTTCTTCAATGAGGTCAAACACGATACCTTTAGAATTTTTTCTTGATGCTCAACAGTTTCATTTTGATTTTCCCTTATATTAACAAATTCGTCATAGGGACCAAGATTTGGTAGCATCGTCACCCCCTGAGAAGTAATTTCCTCCATAGTTTAATGAAAATATGGAGTATTTTCATCAAACACCACAACCTCCTCCTAAATCTTGGTTCCTATGACGGTAGTGTTTGATGAAACAATTTGTTGGCGGTGGTGTTTGATGAAAATACTCCCTATTAATTCCCTATGACAGTGGTGTTTGATGAAATAATTTGCTGGCGGTGGTGTTTGATGAAAATACTCCCTATGAAGATGTATGAAATATTATATTTTTATATACTACATTATTATTAATTTTTAGTGTTTAGCGTGTCAAGAATACCTTTATGAATAATTTGGTCTCTAACCCATTCTATTGATTCTTTTGATATTGTTATTCTGTTATTCTTTCTTTACAAATGAGAGATACTTTATACAGAATCAACAATACACAAAACCACATATAATCAAATTAGTTTCATAAATGTAATCACATATAATCATAAAGTATTATCATACACCAGAAGAAATCAAATAGACCTATTCTCATTACATGTTCAAAATATAATCTAAGTGCTAGCTTTTTAATAAGAAGATGCAGTCATTTTCCTTCATATCAATTGTATCAATACACACTAAATAATTATTAGTCTAGCCACTTCATTATCACAAAAGGTCTTCAGTGAGCTCTTAATAGAGTTCACAATACCAAGACCCGAAGCTTCTAATCCTTATGGCTTGAGACGAAGTCTCATATAGAGCAATGAAAAACCCTAGCTTTATTAAAACTCACAAATTGAGTTTCAATAACTTTCAAAAATTTCTTCATTGTCTTGCAGTGAGGGATGACACCTTGAATATTTTTAGCCACTCGAGATTACAAAAGCAATATGTGAAGCCTATTTAAACACTCTTATTTCTCATAAACAACTTTCTGAGCACGCCCACCTCTCATAAACAACCTTTTGATTGACTGTTCTATTCTCTGTATAAGTGGAAAATTCGTTAGTTTTTAAAGCTAAATCTAGGTCCATGTATCCCAAAAGGGATAATACCATTTATTTTGAAATAAGTACTCATACAAGATTCATATAAAAAAGGTAAATGTGCGACCCTTTATTATTCACCTTTTCTAATGCAAGCAAAATAGAGTCATTATTGTTCCACTTTGGTAAAAATAATAACACTCAGAATTGCTTCACCTCCTCAATTCTCAAGAAATTGATTCAAATTAGTAAAACTAGTAAATCATATAACTAGAGGCAATTCAGCACTGTACCTTTAGGTACAATCATGCTGGGTTAATGTACACATCTACTATTATACCTTGTGTGAATTTGGAGCACAATAACATACCTTTACGTAGAATCATTGTTTCATAAAATTACATTCAATCCCAATACTCAATTTCAATCTCAACATGGTCTAAGAAACCCTGAATCAATAAAACTCAGATCACTTTGGTGATAACAAAAGTGAGTTGATCGAAATCTTTTACTACAAGTTAATGTAAAATATGTCACAACACATAAATAACACACACATTCATAATCTCATGCTTAAACAATAATGTATAACTCAAAATAATATGAAACACACCTTATATCATGCTAAAGTCACCAAAAGTATAAGATCAATGATAAAGACATGCATTTACTAGTCATATATGGGATTGGGGTCTTAAAATGCCCTAAATGAGTCCTTAAAGACCTTGAATCGATTATTACATGCCATGGACTGATCTCAAGAAGCCCGAATCAGCCTCATAAATCATTGAACCGATCAGAAAAATACCTGTCTCAAGAAGTCCGAAACGGTCTCATAAATAATTGAACTAGTCAGAAAAACCCTTGAACCAATTCTTGAAAGCATGAATCAGTCTTAAAATTACTATTTTAGGGTGGACCAGTTCTGTCCTTAATGGGTTAAAGGGTTTGATTCTGAACTTAATTCGACCCATGGTTAATGATCCGGTCCACCCTGAAATAGTAATGGGTTGGACAGGGTCTCAATGGGTCGGTTCCATACCCGATCCACCTGAAACCCAAATACCGGATTTGAGTTTTAGGATCGGGTCTAGATGGTTCGGTTACACACTCGATCCACCCAAAACCTGTATCAGGTCCGGGTCCTCACTAGGTTAGACCAGGTCAGACTCATACCAGGTCCACCCGAAATCGGGTCTGAGTGGGTCTGACACACCCGGTCCACCCAACACCCAAATGAGTTTGGGTCTCAAATCGAGTCGAACTTAGGCCTGGTCCACCCAGAACCCCTAATAGGTCTAGGTCCTGGATTGGGTACGACCGGGATCCGGTCTACCCGAAACCCCTAACGGCTCCCGGTCTCGGATCGGGTTTGACTGGGTCAGACTCAGACTTGGTCCACCCGAAAACCCCAACTGGTCCAGGTCATGAACTAGGTTCGACCGGGTCAGACTTAGACTCGGTCCACTTGAAACCCTCAATGGGTCCGGGTTCTGGATCGGGTCTGACCAAGTCAGACTTAGACCTAGTCTACCTGAAACCCCGAATGGGTCCGAGTCTCAGATCGAGTTTGACCGACACGAACCTAGACCTGAATAACTCGAAAGCCCCAATGAGTCTGAGTCTCGGACCGTGTCCAACCGGGTCGAACTCAGACCCATCCACCGGACAACCCAACAGGTCCAGGTCTCGGACGTGGTCTACCTGATCAGACTTAGACTCAGTGCACCTAAAATCCAAAACGAGTTCGGGTCAGAGCGAGTAGGGTTCCGCCAGGCCGATTGCATACCCGATCCACCCAGTCTCGACAATGGGTTCAGGTCGAATCAGGTCCCGCAGGGGCAAGTTGTAGATCTAATCCACCTGGACCCTCCAATAGGTCCAGGTCGGATTGTGTCCCCACCAGGTCGGGTGCAGACTCTATCCACTCGGTCTCACTAATGGGTCTAGGTTGGATCGGGTCCCCCTGGGACGAGCACAGATCCAATCCACCCAGAACCAAGAAACTGTTTTGGGTTTGGATTGGGTTCCTGACTGCCGCCTCCTGAAACTCAATTTTTTGTTGCAGAGGGGTTACGTCCCCCACCATCCAAATCGGCCTTCGCCGCGAGCAGCAGCCTCCGGCGGGCGGCCCCAGTTGCCTTCGCCGGCCAGCCACCGCTGGCTTGGGCCGTTTGCCGACGGCTGCGACAGTGGAAAAAGAGCTCGGGTAGGGATTGTCACCCCCTCCCCCCCATGTTTTCCGCTGCTGGCAGCTGCCATCGACAGTCGGCGTCGATGGTGGCCAGCCACTGTCGGCCTCAATCGTCCATCGACGGTTGCAGGGGTGAAAATAATGCATGAAAAGGGGTTTTACGCCCTTTTTCCTCCATCCAGCCACCACCATCGACGACCAACCATAGTCGGCGTGGACGATGACCACACCTCGATGCCTAGCCATCGGCGAAGGTCGCTGATGGAAGGGGGTTAAACTGTGAAATGAAACCCAGTTTCTCAAGATACCGCCCCCTCCAGGCATCCATTCGGTCTCCGCCGGCTGGCCCCAGTTGTCGTCGGCAATGGCCAACTGCCAATGTCCTGGGCCATAATCCGGTGGCTGCTGTTGTCCAGTGATGGTGGAGGGGGGCACCTTAGGAGGGGGCTTCAAAACCTCAGTTGTAAGCCAAAATTTGACGTCTCTGCTCACAGGCGGAAACCACTGTCGGCCTCCACAGGGGACGACAGTGGCTGTCGACCAGCAGGCAGTGAGTCGCTGGACAATGCTTTTTCGTCGCCGTGAGACTTTGCAAAGCCGAGCGAAGTTCGGTGAGGGAGAACAATGCCAAAAAAGTTTTCGATGAGCGCCACGTTAACGTCGGCATACCCACACCCCAAATATGCGTGTAGCGGAAAAGCCATAACCCAATGTTGACATAAAATTAATCACTAGAATGCCGTTGTTCCGGACCGCCATGTTTTTCACCTTTTTGCTCTGATGTATATACCTCTTTGGCACTCTAGAGTGTCCCACAAGGCCTTACGGCCTAAGAACTCCGTGTATTCAGAACCTCTCTTCCCCTCTTGATGTACTTTGCTTTCAAGTATCTATAAAGAAGCTTTTTGCATCTCTCTCTCTCTCTCTTTGTGCTTGTGCATACACATACTCTTGCTTCCGCTCATGCGCGTGTGTTGTGCGCTTAAAAGGCCTGCCTTCGGTGTGTGTGATTGCCCGAAGCTACGTCACAGGGGCCTTCACTTCCCAGTCTGTGACAAGTTGGTACCAGAGCCTTGTCGACAGTGGAAGTGACAATGGCGCCGAAGAAGATTGCCATGACTCCTTCAAGCAGTGTGGTTCCTGCTGAAGAGGACTTCATGGCCGATGATCGGGTGTCAGCCATCTCGCGCGATGTGGCGAAGCTGATTGGGTTAGTGACCAAAATGGAGAAGTTGGTTAATGAAACTTGTGAAAAGTCTCGGTGAAAAGTCTCAATGTAGAGATCAAGACAGCAGTAGAGGGAGTAGAAGACTCGGTGAAAAGTCTTGCCACTAAACTTAACTACTCGGTGGAGGACTTTTCCACCAGATTTGATGATTTGTTGGGTCAGTTCAACATCATGGCTGCTGAATTGGATGTTGTTCGACGAAAGAATGAACAGTTAGAGCGGCAGTTGAGAACTGCCCCGGCTGGCGGTGTTGCGACATATGTGGATAGACCACGTTACAGGCTACCTGAGCCCGCAAAGTATAAAGGCACGCGAGACTCAAAGGATCTCGAGAATTTTATCTACGAGATGGACCAATTTCAAGAAGCTGCGAGGATAGAGGAGGGCGCAGATAGGCTACGCACCGCAACAATGTACTTTGCGGATGAAGCGACCCTTTGGTGGAGACGTCGCTTAGGTGATGTTCGACGGGGATTGGTTGCTATAGTCTCATGGGAAGACCTCCAGAAGGAAATGCGAGACTACTTTCTACCTAAAAATCAAGAGAAAATGACCCGCAAAAGGTTATTGGCATTGAAACAGACAGGGTCAGTACATGACTATGTCAAGGCATTCTCTTCGATAATGTTGAAGTGAAGAAAATGAATGATGAGGATCGGTTGTTTTACTTTGGCAATGGGTTGCAAGGATGGGCAAACCAAGAACTCATTCGGCATGACCCCACAACACTGGCTGAGGCGCTTGCGGTTGCAGAGAAACTTGCCGAGCTGGATAGGAATGACCCTGCATTTCAAGGCAGACAGTAGGGAAATGATCGCAACAATCGAAGGGACAATCGAAGGAACGACCAAGGACAAAATGCTAGTCGGGGAAACCAGCAGAATCATGGACGACAAGATAGCTAAAATAATAATCAGAATTGGAATAACTTTCAAGATGGTAATTATCGTCGCCGTGACTGTCGCATCTGCCATGGGGATCATTGGCAGAATACATGTCTCAATAGAAACCGCAGTCAAGGGAATTGAGATAACCTTGCACCCCGAGTTGCGAATGCTGTTCAGGGTGAGGAAGAGAATCAACCTGTAGTAGCGCCAACAATTGGCGCAATGCAGATGATGAATGCAGTAAAGGTCACAACCAGTGTGAAACTGACAGTATGCAAAGAATTGATGTATTTAAAACTTTTGCTCAACGGAAGACTCACCAAGGCATTGGTAGACACAGGTGCCACACACAACTTCATCTCGCATGAAGAAGCAGAACGGTTGGGATTATAGTGGGAGAAAAAAGAGAGCCGCATGAAAGTGGTTAATTCAGAGGCCAAAGCCATCTACGGTGTCGCTCGGGATGTACCAGTGCAGATCCACAACTGGTAAGGAAGGATCACGTTATCAGTCTCACCCATGGATGATTTTAAAGTCATCCTCGAGATGGAATTCTTGAGAAGCAACAAGGCAGTGACGATGCCCCACCTCAACGTTGTCAGCTTTGAGAGTGAGAGTCAGCCTTGCATGGTTACTGCGATGACAGGGAAGCCTTGTGAGCATTTGGTATATGCACTCCAATTGAAGAGAGGCATGAAAAGTGGTGACGAGACTTTTCTTATCACAATCCGTGCTACAGATGAGGTAGAAAAAGTCACGGATGTCCCAGAGGCCTTAGCGCCAGTATTGAAGGAGTTCGGTGATGTTATGCCCGCCGAGATGCCGAAGAAGCTACCTCCGAGGCGTGAGGTAGATCATCAGATTGAATTAATACCGGGTGCACGGCCACCCGCAATGGCTCCTTATCGCATGACAATTCCTCAGCTGCAGGAATTACGCAAACAATTGGATGGTATGCTCGAAGCAGGAATCATCCAGCCATCTAAAGCTCCCTTTGGAGCGCCCGTGCTCTTTCAAGCAAAGCACGATGGGTCGAAGCGGTTGTGCGTCGACTATAGGGCACTGAACAAAATGACGATGAAGAACAAGTACCCGCTTCCTTTGATCGCAGACTTGTTCGATCAACTTGGAAAGGCAAAGGTCTTCTCTAAGTTGGATTTGAGATCGGGCTACTGGCAAGTGAGAGTTGCAGAAGGGGATGAGGCAAAGACTACTTGTGTAACGCGATATGGGGTGTTCGAATTCCTTGTCATGCCCTTTGGCTTGACAAACGCGCCCGCTACCTTTTCGACCCTAATGAATAAGATCTTCTACCCGCACCTCGACAAGTTTGTCGTCGTGTATTTGGATGACATAGTGGTGTATAGTGACTCGATGGAGCAGCATGTTCAGCACCTTCAGATTGTGTTGCAGACTTTGAAGGACCATGAATTGTATGTCAAGCGAGAGAAGTGCCTATTCGGCCAGAAGGAAGTCCATTTTCTGGGGCATATTGTTGGAGGAGGCACTCTCAAAATGGACCACAAGAAGATTGAAGCTATTCAAGCATGGGAGCCGCCCTCTAAGGTTCTTGAGTTGTGCTCTTTCTTGGGGCTTGCAAATTATTACCGATGCTTCATCAAGGGATACTCGTAGATTGTGGCTGCTTTCACAGATGTGTTGAAGAATTTCAGACCATGGCTATGGTCTGATGCCTGCCAGAAGGCTTTTGATGGGTTAAAACATGCTTTGATAGAGGAGCCAGTGCTGAAGTTGCCTGACTGTCGGCAACCCTTTGAAGTGCAGACCGATGCGTCTGACTTTGCTATTGGTGGGGTGTTGCTCCAAGAAGGACATCCCATCGCATTTGAAAGTAGGAAGTTGAATGACGCTAAACGTCGATACACGGTGCACGAGCGCAAGATGTTGGCGGTTGTGCATTGTCTCCGCACATGGAGACACTATATCTTGGGATCACAATTCGTTGTGCGCACTGACAATGTTGCGACAAGCTACTTCCAAACTCAGAAGAAGCTGAGTCCAAGGCAAGCACGTTGGCAGGATTTCTTGGCAGAATTTGATATGGTCCTCGAGTATAAGCCAAGCAGGACCAATGTTGTGGCCGACGCTTTGAGTCGAAAGGCGGAACTTGCAGCTTTGCTCGCTTGGGAGGGCAGTGTGAGCCAACCGACGAGCGATCTTCTTGAACAAGTGCGAGAAGCTTCGAAAAGTGACCCAATGGCTCAACAATTGATTGCATTGGTGAAGGAAGGAAAGACACGAAGATTCTGGCTAGAGGATGGTTTGCTTCGCGCTGCGGGCGATCGTCTATATATTCCGCGACAAGATACCTTGAGGAGACGCTTGATGCACGAGTGCAATGATACTACTTGAGCGGGTCACCCAGAACAACAGAGGACCTTGGCATTGTTGGAACATGCATTCTACTGGCCGCAGATGCGCGATGACGTAGATGCCTATGTGCGAACTTGCTTGATTTGCCAACAAGATAAGCCCATCAATCAGAGACCCGGTGGACTACTGGAGCCCCTACCTATGCCTAGTCGCCTGTGGGAGTGCATAACCATGGACTTCATTGTAAGCTTGCCGAAAGCACAAGGTTGCAGTTCGATTTATGTGGTTGTGGATAGGTTCTCGAAGTATGCTATCTTCGTGCCTGCCCCTGCCACCTACTCAGCCGCTGATACTGCAAAGTTATTCGTGCGAAACATAATTAAGCATTGGGGAATTCCAGAGAGCATCGTCAGTGATCGTGATGCACGCTTCACTGGCAAGTTTTGGCGAGAAGTGTTTCGCTTAATGAGGACGAACTTGCATTTCAGCACAAGTTTTCACCCCCAAACCGACGAACAGACAGAGAGAATAAACAACATGCTGGAGGAATACCTGCGGCACTTTGTCAGTGCCAACCAAAGGGATTGGGTTAATTTACTTGATGCAACTCAATTCTGCTACAACCTTCAAAAGAGCGAGTCATCCGGCCATAGTCCATTTGAAGTCGCAACTGTACAACAACCGCAAATTCCGCACTCCCTTGCTGCGCGAGGACGTGAAAAAACACCTTATGCATACCAGTTTGTCAGGAACTGGCAAGATCAGACAGAGTTGGCGAAGGCATATCTAAACAAGGCAACCAAGCACATGAAGAAATGGGCAGATGAGAAGCGTCGCCCAGCAGAATTTCGAGTTGGAGACAAAGTGTTGGCCAAGCTCTTTCCTGACCGCATAACTATCTTTCGGGGCCACCACCGAGGCCTTATTCGCAAGTATGATGGCCCCTTCACCATTATCAAATGTGTGGGAAACTTGGCGTACCGGCTGGACTTGCCAGCAAACTTTCAAGTGCACCCGGTATTCCATATATGTAACCTGAAGCCATTCCACGAAGATGAAGGAGATCCTCAACGGAGCATGCCTCAACGTGCTCCGATCCCGTAGCGAGCTCCTTCAGCAGTTAGTGTACCAGGCAGAGATCCAGATATCATCCTTAACCATTCCAACAACTATCTAGGGAAAGTCAAAAAGTACTTAGTGCAGTGAAAATGATTGCCAGAATGTGAAGCCACCTGGGAGAAAGCCAACAACATGTTTCAACATCGACAGCTTGTAGAAGGCTACCATGAACAATTAGCGTCGAGGACGGCGCCAACTTAGGTGGGGGAGCGTGTTCCGGACCGCCATGTTTTTCACCTTTTTGCTCTGATGTATATACCTCTTTGGCACTCTAGAGTGCCCCACAAGGCCTTACGGCCTAAGAACCTCGTGTATTCAGACCCTCTCTTCCCCTCTTGATGTACTTTGCTTTCAAGTATCTATATAAAGAAGCTTTTTGCATCTCTCTCTCTCTTTGTGCTTGTGCATACACGTACTCTTGCTTCCGCTCGTGCACGTGTGTTGTGCGTTGCTTGTGCGCTTAAAAGGCCTGCCTTCGGTGTGTGTGATTGCTCGAAGCTACATCACGGGGGCCTTCGCTTCCCATCCAGTGACAACCGCCTTGGACGATCTGAACGAGACTTGGGTGAATGTGAATGGTTAGCATTCAACGCTCTCAATGAGTCACGAAGGGTGAGCAAGACCCTTGAACCCACACAGAGAAATATTAATGTATGTGACACTCGTCACACCACCAACGGTCAATTATTTATAGAAAGATTTGATGGAGGTCCTCATGACCACCAGTGGAGGTCACTAATGTACATGAATAAACAATTATGAGACCTCGTACCTGTCTCATAACTCTCAAAACCCAAGAGCCACATGTATGTTGGTTGATATGCTCATGTTAATATGGGTCACATCCAAGTTGAATCCCATTTAAAATCCACAATTCTTTGGTTCAGATGCTTTGTGTAGATTTACTATCTAATGTCTCGTTCATGTTGGTTGGAGTTTATTTACCTCTATTATTGATGCTCAGTTCTGTTATTAATTCTGAGTATGCCTCTGCTGGCTATTGGTGATTTTAATGTCGAGGGCGTCCTATTCCTGTCATGCCGACTATTTTCTGAGTTTATTTTAGATGCTGGTTTGACTGAAGTTAAGGACCTTAACACTCACTTGGTCTAATAATAAAAAAGGTAAGAAGCAGGTGTTTTTTAAACAGGGAATGGTTATCGATCTTTGGTACCAACTATGAACTGCGTATCCTTACCAATCTACTTTTGACCACAATCCTCGCATTTTCAACACTCCTTCTTTTCCTTCAAGAAACCGTTTAGATTTTTTAAGATGTGGTCCAATCGGGCTGAGTGCAGAGATATTATTGCTAGATGTTGGCAAATTCCTTGTTTTAGCTGTCTATGGTTCGTGTCCTCCAAAAGTTGCAACAAGTTCAGCATTGTTTGCAATTATGGAATAGAACTGCTATGGGGGATGTGGAAGGCAAGGTTGAGGCTCTTCGGTCAGTACTGGATGACATTCACTTTAAAGTTGAGTGGGAATTTTGAGGCTATTAACAAGGAGGTATAAGTTAGACAAGCCCTGACAGTTGCTCTCATTGATGAAGAATCTTATTAGAGACAAAAGTTAAGGGTTTTGTGGCTTCTAACTCTGCTTATTTTCATGCTTTTGTTGAAAGGTAGGAGACGCTTTAATACGACTCACTTTTTTTATTATGAGGGGACCCAAGCAAGGGGCTTTTCCAACATGCAAGATGCTACCATTGAATTTTTTAGTTCTCTTATCTAAAGATGCCTTGTGGTGATATGTTTTCCATGATTGCTGAGGGGCTTAAGGTCTCCGTGAGGAAAATGATCGTCTTTTATCAATGGTGAGTGAGGAGGAGGTCACTCGAGTGGTTTTTCAAGTTAATGGGGATAAAGCTCCGGGTCCTGATGGATTTCCGGGTTGTTTTTTTTCAACTCTATTGGAATATCATTTGGACGAATGTTTAAGAGTTGTGCAACAATTTTTTTTCAGAAAAGGTAAGATAGTGAACAAACTTAATTCTACGCACTTAGTCTTATCCCCAAGGTTCAAGGTGCTACTTCATCGAGTGACTTTACACCGATTTCTCTTTGCAATTTTTTATATAAGATAATCACCAAGTTGATGGTGCAATCAGGAAGCGTTTTTGAGAGGGAGGACCATCTATGATAGTACTTTGTTGGCTCATGCGATGTTGGATTCTATCATGGCTTATCATACTCCAGCCATTTGTCTCAAATTAGATCTTGTGAAAGCTTATGATAGAGTGGATTGACATTTTTTAAGAGAAAGCTTTGACTATCTTTTTTCATCCCACTTGGATTCAAAGAGTGATGTTATGTGTTTCCACGGTTTCATTTTCAATTTTGATTAATGTATCACCTGGTGATGCTTTTGTTAGCTCTAGAGGTTTGAGACAAGAGATCCGATTTCTCCTTATTTATTTTTAGTCCTAATGGAGTGTTTGACACGTCGACTTCAGTTGGAATTGGATACAGGCCGATTTAAAGCTCCAAAGTTGCATAGTTGTCATGATTTGATAGCCTCACTTATGTTTGCAGATGATGCTGTTTTTTTCTCTGAAGCTAAAGAGGAGTCTCTGTCCACTATTAGAGATGTTCTTGCTGAGTTTGAACAGCGAGCAGGTACGAGAATCAGTCCTGTGAAATCTCTTCATTCTTGTCAATATTTCTGATAATAGAGCTGCCCAGCTGAATTCTTTGCTCGAATGGAGGATCGAAGCCATTCCTTTTAAGCATTTTGGGTTAACCTCTGTTTCCGGGCAGACTTGATGTAGAATTTTGTGCTGATTTTATCTCTAAAGTCCAAAGGAAATTAGACAGCTGGAAATCGAAGCACCTATCTGATGCAGGAAGGGTTTGCCTTATCAGACATACACCATCCAGCATGCCACTACATTGACTCCTTCTTTTAAGCTGCCTCTTTCAGTCATACAAAGATTAGAAGGTAGTTTTCCCAGATTCATCTGGAGTGGCAGAGGTGATAATCCTAGGGCCCATCTTCTTAAATGGTAAAGCATTTATCGGCCTAAGATGTAAGGTGGAGTGGGATTAAGATGGTTGGGGGAGGTTAATAAAGCTAATTTGGGTTTTTTAGCCATTCATATGCTTAGGTCTAAATCCTTATGGGCTAAGTTCTTTAAAGATAAACATCTCAGACATAAAAGTTTATGGTGTCTTAATTCCGTCCGTAGGGGTTCTTGGGCATGGAAAGGATTTATTTAAGGCTGGCAATGTGTTAGAAATTTAGTTAAATGGCAAGTTGGTAATGGCGAATCTCTTAAGTTTTGGACTGATCGTTGGTTGCACGAATGCCTTGTTCGATCGGTAAGTGGGGAGCAGTATGACATCATTTACTCTGATCTTAATTTGACTGTTAAGGAAGCATGTGCTCTGTATAGGAGTGGTGTGGATCGTTCATCTGTAATTCCTTGCTGGGTTCCCTACAGATCTTTGGCTTTTCTGATAGCCCAGATCAGTTATTCTGGAAGAATAAAGTTTCCAAGTCACTTGCTAGAAAGGAAGTTTGGGATGAACTGAGAATTCAAGGGGTGATGGTAGTCTTCTAACTCAAGGCAGATTGCAAAAGTTCGAGATTTCAGATTGTTAACAGATGCTGTTTGTGCAGACATGAAACTGAGTCTAATAAACATCTGTTTATAGGCAATGTTGGGATTTTATTTGTCATAAATTCAGGAAATCGTGCTCATGGGCTGGAGATCTGGTTTCTTTTCTTCAGTGGTGGTTTGACAGCAGTGTTCAGCCTTCATGGTTGAATCGATGCTGGAGACATGAATTTCATTTGGTTGTTTGGAAAGTCTGGAGTATTAGAAATTCAGTTGTTCACAGGAAATGTGAAGTTGTGATTACTCTGTTGGTAGGTTTATAAGAGAGATTTGGCACTGCTGTGAAGATGAGAGTTTCCGCGTGAATGAGTGGTTACGGATTGTATTATTCACATTTGGAAAAAATACATATAAAAACTTTATATGCTTACATGATTTGTAAATCCCATGATTTTTGGGATATAAAAAACTGAAAAAATAGTTAACGATAATACGTTGACACTTGCTAAGCCTTCTAAATTTGATCCATCCTTACCTTATTCAGCAGATCTGTGCCAGAATTCAGTTGGCACAAAATCAGGAAGATTAATCTCATAACATGCTATCTTCAAATGTTATCAACTCACCAATGTAGCTATCTTCAAATGTAACAAAAAAATCTCACGACTTGCTATCTTCAAATGTTACCAGCTCACCAACTTCAAAGGTAACATGCCAGCTATGGCAATGATAAGATGAAATATATTCAACCTTTATGGTTAACATTCCCCCTAAGTTGAAAATTGTGGATCTATCATGCCCAACTTGCTGACTAAAATTTTGAATTGTTCTTTTTCAACGACTTTGGTTAAGATGTCAGCTCATTGGTGTACATAGAGTGCTATTTTTTGTTTTTATTCAAATAAAATGGCAATCATGTTCAATATGTTTAGTTCGCTCGTTAAATACTGCTGATTATTACAATATAAGTGGGTTAGCTGTGGAAGAGGAAAACCAAAGTCTCTCAGCAGATATTTTAATCATGTGATCTCACTTGCTGCAGTTGCCATCGATCAATATTCTGTTTTTGCAGAAGAACGGGATATAGGAACTTGCTTTTTAGTCTTCCAAGAGTGAATTTTGTCTCAAAAAGCTACAAAACCCCATGGTAGATCGATCATCTGGTGAATAGACAATTGGCCTAATAAGAGTTCGAGTAGCATGAAAGTTAAAGGGTACTTCTTGCTCTTGAGATAACAAAGGAGTTGTATGGCTGTCTCTCAATGAGGTTTATGTATAAATTGACTCAAAATATTCACTGTGATAGTGAGATAAATGAGTCATCCCGTAAGCCTTCTATATAAAGTTGGATCTTTGAGAATTGCTTAACTGTGATTAAGTTTCAATCTCTATTTCATAGGAACATCACTAAGACGTGATTCAAAGAAGCCTCAATCCTACAAAAATTTTAAAGTGCATTTTCTTTGATTCAAGAAAATTCCTTCTTAAAACCTGAACACTTGGATCTCAAAAAAATATTTTAATTTTCCCATATACCAAAACGTTGGTAAAAGAAACATTTGAGCTTTTCAACTGTCCCATTATCATTGCTGACAATAAAGTCATCAACGTACATACTACCCCCAAATACTTGAGAAAAAGGACCCTCCTGATTCGATTGTCACTCCATAAATTAAGGGAAGCAGCACATGCACACATACCCCCAGATACTTTGAGAATTTTCTATGAGGAAAATATATTTATTTTCACAACAAATCAAATGATTAAAACAGACAACTGGATTGGACATCACCACCATACCCACCAACTTCTTTTTTTTAGGAAGCACGACAACAACAACACTGCTCACACTTCGGAATTCGAACCTTGTTATTATGAACTTGTTGCAAACAAAATTAAGCAAAGGAAGGCTAACAAGGTTTAATTAATCAGTCAAGGTTGCTAGCAGCAACGTCTATGACGAACCTGTACCTAACATCGTTCTTCTCCAACCTCTCCATCGCCTTGTTGACATAGTCCATCTTGATGATCTCAATGGTGGAGCTCACCCCCTTCTCTGCACAAAACTCAAGCATCTCTTCTGTCTCGTCCATGCTCCCTATGAAGCTCCCTGAAATTGACCTCCTCCCTGCCATTTTGATTTATTACACAATTTTATGTTATTTGACGGCATAGCTACAAACCAATATTGCCAATATTTTCATGTGTTTTGAAAAATATCATGTTTTTATTGCAATGAAAAGTTTTTTTTTTTTTTTTTGCAAATTAGTCTCTGCCTTGCTACGGATTTGCAAAATCGATCCTGCCTTGTGCGGTGCAAACGGTTCGGATTTTGGATCTCAAAATACATTGGAGAGTCGGATAGGATATGTGATAGCTAAAATTTGCAAAATCCCCTTCTTGAATCCGACCAGTTTGTGAACCCTACTCAAAACCTTGATTTTAATCTAACAGCCATAGTTAATTTAACATCCACTTGAGAGAATGACCTCTTTGCAATAAGATTAAATAAGGTACGGACCACTTTGCAGAATGAGATAAGGAAAGGATGTTTCTGCAAATTGCCAATAGGACAGGGACTATTATTCCAAAAACCCAAAATAAATTTTGTAGAGTTTTTTCTTATGATATTCATATTTTTATATTATATTACTATTACATTTGAGAAATGTGCTTATTAGGGAACCTTTTCTATAGGGTCCTCAATAAGAACATTGAAAAATCATAGATTCATAGTTGTAGGTGCTTTTTTGCTTGATCATGAGTCCCAACTGGTAGATTTGTTTGATATAATATTTTCCATCTTCAGATGTGCTTTATTAGCAGCTTATTTAATTTTTTTATCAGCAGCTTATATAGCAAAAAAAAATGATGATAAAATATTCAAGCTTTTTCCATTAAAGACAATTTACTCCAAATTCCGAAGGATGGTTTTTAGTAAATAAGCAAAAAGATACTAAAGGTAGGGTCCAAACGAGTTCATTCATTATTATATTGTTACATATAATGATATTTTGACAAGATTTTCCCCCCCCAAAACAAGGTTTTAAATTTGTGTCCATGTTTGACGGAAAGAAAATGCACAGGATGAACATTATTCCATTTGTAAAAAAAAAAGGTAAAAAAAAAGTACACCGTTTGGAGCCTAGCTAGACATTTCCGTTTTTAACATTTGCTCTCTTATTCTTTTTTAAATATTTTTTGCACGGTAGCCAATAAGGGTTATCTTCTTTTTGTTTGGTGCCTTCTATATCAAATGAAGTGATGATCCACATCAACAGATATTTGTTCTTATTATCTCTTCTAGAAAGCTAAAAAGTTAAAAAGTTAAAAAAACTGTACAACTAAAATGAAGATGCGGGTGTATTTTTTCAAAACTACGTGAAATGACTATTTCCATAAGGAAACCCAATAAAAAAGGTGCAACAAACTTACCCAACATGATCATAGGAGTGACAAATTGCAGGGGACCAGGCACAACCCCCACCATGATAAGCCTTCCATCCACCTTCAAAAGATTAAGATAGGGCTCAAGTGGGTGCACTGCAGGGATGGTATCAATGATGTAGTCCAGGCTCTCTGCTGCTTCCTGCATCTTGACCTGGTCCGAGCTCACTAGGTAAGCGTCTGCACCCAGGTGCTGCATTGCCTCTTCCTTCTTCTTCTCTGAGGAGCTGATTACAGTCACATGGTGCCCAAATGCCTTGGCTATCTTCACCCCAATATGCCCCACACCACCCAACCCCAGAATCCCACACATGAGCCCACTTTTCCCTAGTCCAAAGTGTTTCAATGGGCTATAGACAGTGAGCCCAGCACACAAAAGTGGTGCTACTTGCTCTGGTGGTAGGTTTGCTGGAACATGAACCACAAACCTAGAAATAGAGAGAGTGAGAAAGAATGTTGGTGTATTTTTTTTCTCTTCTCTAACATATTTTGGTATCACAAGAAAGAGAAGAATAAAGAGTTCATAAATGGGCATATGGGTTTGATTCTTACTTTTGGTCCGCCACCATGGTGCTAGCAAACCCTCCTTGAGTGGGCTTCCCATCAGTGTACACGTCGTTGTATGTCCAGATTCTCTTGTTGCAGTACTGCTCTATGTTTGATTGGCATGAAGAGCAAGTCCTACAAGACCCAATTATGCAGCCAACCCCGATCTTGTCCCCAACCTTGAACTTGGTCACTTTCGAACCCACCTCCAAGACCTCACCCACGACTTCATGCCTGTAAGCAAAATGGTAAACATAAAGTCATGACTATGGCGCTTAGAGTTTGAACTATATATGAAGATGGTAGCTTGGTTTAGGGATGAAATTGACATACCCAGGAACCATGGGGTATTTGGAAGCATTGAAATCATTCTTGACTTGGTGGAGGTCGGTATGGCATATGCCGCAATAGATCACCTTGAAAACCACATCTTCTGGGGCTGTGTTTCTGTGAGTCAACAAAATACAACAATTCTTCTTTAGAGAGAGAGAGAGAGAGAGAGAGAGAGAGAGAGAGAGAGAGAGGCAACCTGATGGTATAGGTATAGGGAGCGAGTACCCCAGATGCGTCCTTGGCAGCCCACCCTGTGATCGTCCTCTCTGCTTGTAGGCTACCCATCTTAGTATCCCTTTCTTTGTGCTAATGGAAGGAGAAGCACAGAGACAGTTGAGGTGATGTCTATGCACTCTTTCTTGCTTTCGTCGTTCACAATAGGTTTGTTTGTTCAAATGTGGACTTATATATAAGATGGTTGCATCGTGTATATATATATATATATATATATATATATATATATATATATATATATATATATATATATATATATATATATATATATAGATAGATAGAGAGAGACGAAAGTAATTCAACATTACCACTCATGAAAAGATCAACAAAATGTTGAACCCATGAACTGAACAAGAACAAAAGCCAAAACAAAAGAAAGCACAAGAGAGAGAGAGAGAGCAGAAAAGTGAGCGACAAAATGAAAAGAGTATCCAGAGCAATAGCAGAAAAGTAGAAAGAGAAAAAATGAAAGATGGGGCAGCTCAGACGTACCTTTCGCAGTGCGGTAGGTGGACCTGTAGGTCCGACAAACCCCTCAATCACCATCTCTGCAGCTGTGGCCTTCTTTCGCCCGTTTTCTACCCGAGTGAACTCTGTCATACACACATAATGACACAACTTCACTGATGCTTATGTCATGTTAACTAATGACTAAATATTTAAGCCAGCAAAATATAAACTGGTATGCACCCAGATTTTTATAGTTTTTTTTTTTAATTTTACTATAGGAATGCCATTTAGATGTTTAGTTTTTATAGAAAGAGACTCTTAGATCATCCGATATATGAGAAAGATCTTTTAAAGTTTGAAAATCAATGGCTTAGAATTTTCATAAAAATTCAAACATACAAAACTACATTTCTTTATCCCATTACGATTAGGGGTGACAATCGGGTCGGGTCGACGGGTCAGCATACCTCAACACCAACCCGACCCGTTTATTAAACAGGTCGGATGTGGCAAACACGAACATGACCCATTTATTAAACGGGTGACCCAACACTATGCGGTTAACCCGTTTAATAAACAGGTCGGGTCGACATGACCCGATTACACGACACGACGACCCGTTTATTAAACGGGCTACACCCAGCTTCGATAAAAAAGGAGACAAAACAACGGGTTCGATTCTCACGGGTATTGCTCCTACACGCAAGCCAATGGAGTGTACGATAGGTTGAGTTTGCGCCATAGGTCTCCGTGCAATGCAGTTTCTTTTGGGTCATAAATGCAAAAAAAGCCGGTCACTGATTCTACCTACCACCTGATACGGTGGAAGCAGAACTCACTATTCTACCCCTATCTGGAACATAGATAGACCGTTGGATTATTCAATATATGGGGTGAGTTCCTCGACAATAGAGTTGATCCTACAAACCCTTCTTCTTCCTTCACTCTTCTTCAGTTTCATCTTCTTCCTCTAATGAGAGGCCGACGTCCATCGTCTTTACCACCTACGCTAGGGCCAACTACGCCTTCAACATCTTCACCATCCCCATTTTGCTCCCCGACTTCTCCCCAAATCCCGACCAAGAGTTTCAGGCCACCGACGACAGATCCATCAACTACAAAACGGCTTCTTCTACGACGACTCCCTCCTCTACGTCTCCCGAAATCTACCTCTCCAGGGAGTCCACTGATGCCTCCCTGAACGGCCGAAGGTCCGCCATGGAGGCGGTTCCTGGCGGGTTTTCGGTCATACCCATGCCGGAAAATGGCCAGGTTTTGATGAAGGACCGACCTTGCGTCGTCGGAGACCGCCTGATCTACGTTTCGACGAAAACTCCGACGACGGTTCTTAGGTAGAGCTGGGCGGCGGTGTACTCGATGCACTTGGAAACTCTTGAAATGAGACGGTTGACCCAGACTCGGTTGACGGGTTATATATATATATATATATATATATATATATATATATATATATATATATATATATATATATATATATATATATAAACGGGTTGCGGGTTGACGGGTTCGTGTAAACAGGTTGACCCGCTCGGGTCAAATGGGTTGGCATACCCCTAACATGAACACGACCCGTTTAATAAACAGGTTAGGCAGGTCGACCCATTTACGACACAAACCCGTTTAAGCCAAACTCTAACAAGGCTAAGAAGCGGGTTGGCGGGTCTGGTCAGATTTTTCCACCCCTAATTACGATGAATCAATTATTGATTACAAGCAAATTGACAGCACTGAATGCATCTGCTGGGTTAGATTTGCAAAAACCCTATAAAAATATTGACTCATAATAGTTTACATCTTTTACTGATTTATATATTTTTGTTTTCCATGCAGATGTTATGATACGGTGGTCATACATTCTTGACTATTCTAAAGAAAAGTTGGACGCGTCCCTGTAAATTTATAATTTTTTTAAGAATATCAACCCACTTAGTGCAGGTATGATATAATTTTTTTAAGAATATCAACCCACTTAGTGCAGGTATGACTTATTGGCCATATTAGGTAAAATGCTCCCTTTTCGACGTCTAAAAGGCAAGGAGTCGCCTTGCACCTTAGACCGCAAGCAAATTAGTTTCAAACATTTATTATTTTCACTTTATGGGCTTAAGGTAAAAGGGGTTCCGAGCTAGAGCTAGCAGATAGCGTAATCGAACCAAGTACTTGAAAGTCATTCGGCCACCCAAAACGCAACATAAAAAAAAAAACTCACCTGCTTGAAGATGGATATGGTAGGATTAAGTACCCGATCCATATCTTACCCGTTTTTAGCCCTAGACAAGATGGACCACGTTATGTCTATCACAATGACAATTGCAACGTATAAGGTGCAATTCACAAGGAAGGCCTAAGCAAAAATATGACGTATCTATAGCCTCTTGCACCAGTTCTTCTTGACTTTGGATTAATTAATGTCACAGAACTCGTTTTCAAGAAAATCTCTTCAAACTTGTTTTTTCATTATTTATATTCCCTAATTTGCATATGAACACCTTATGGACCAATATTAATATTACTTTTTCGTGTTTTTTGTAAATCAAGCTCTAAAAAGGTGATGTCTATGGCATAGTTATCAACAGCTTCTAGATACATGCATGGAGAAACTTGTTTTCTTAGAAGTTTACTTCGGAAATGGAAAACTCTTCGCTTTCTTAAAAGAAAAGAAAGCTTTGAGAAACTCGCTTACAAAATTTGAGAAACTTGATTCTTCCTCTTCCTTTCCCAAATATTGGTTTAGAGGTGAAGGTGAGAGATCAACACCTTTCATTTTTTTTGGGACCATATGACCATTATCCACAATGAGGTCCACTTGCAGGGCCTTCCGATGAGTTCAGACTCGATGGCGATTTTTAGCGAGGGTTCGACACAAATTCTTCGGGAGACTTTTAAATGTTCTCCTCCTTCAGACAAGAAGGTCCTGATGAGATGGCTACAAACAGAGTTCACGACTTCTGCACAGGGCATCCGCCATTCTCTTTTTGTATGTCGTTCCACCTACCTTTTGTATTTTGATGGGCGTCATCCTTTTTCCTTCAGGCGAAAATTATGATTTTTTTATAACAAGATTGCACGTTGATTTTATATGGTTGTATTTGTGTTCATGTGATTTTTTATTTGCTTTGGTCATGCTGGTTTTTTATGTTTCTTTTTTATTTTTTCATGCACTTGCATAATCGCTTCATGACCATGTTCCACTTCTCGCTTCATACTAGGCTTCCGTGCTTCTGCATTACATATCACTTCTCTTATTCATCTCATTTCCTAATAAATATGGTCTATAGTACATATTTTCTAATAAATAAACAATGATAGACACATCTATAACCTGCGATTAATTTTAAAAACA
The DNA here is from genome assembly GCF_984573655.1 of Nuphar pumila. NCBI lineage: Eukaryota > Viridiplantae > Streptophyta > Magnoliopsida > Nymphaeales > Nymphaeaceae > Nuphar > Nuphar pumila. The sequence goes on along the minus strand of NC_143254.1, from coordinate 82,470,886 downwards.
TCTGCAGGACTTTTCAAAGGACACACACACACATATATATATATATATGCTACGGTTCTCCAAGAGAATCTACTCCCACGTACTAGAAATCATGGTTAGGTTGTATTCTCAATTAAACCTTATAGATGTATGATGTCTTCTTTTAAATCGTTGTAATTTTGAAAAGATTTTTTAAATGTAAGACATGTGAAAATCAGACATCAAATAATAAAAACTGGTTCTCACTAGTGGATGAGACCGGGTCGAACTCAGGGAACAAGAATATTTCGTATTCAAGTACACAAATCTAAACTAATCTTTATTGCTGAATTATTTGAAATGTAAAATGTTCAAGAAAAGTAAAAACAACTAACTATTACAACAAATGAATACCCTTCGCAGAGGGCGTAAAGTGCAATATTTACAAACCCAAAATCAAATTCCTAATTCTAAACTTAAAAGTAAAAATCTTCTATTCTTGCACTTCGTGTCACGTAATCGCTTCAGCTCCACTTCTGTGCTATCCTGCACAAATCAAACGAACACGAGCAGTATACGAGATAGAAGTAGAAATTATACTAAACTAGCTAAATGCTAATTACGAAAGAAATTATGCAAGAAATCTAAATAACAACATGAATTTGATTTCTAATTAAATCTAACTAACTAATTGCCAACTAAGTACAAATGCTAATTATCTTATTTAACTAACAACTAACTAATACTCAATTAACTAATGTCTAACAGGAAAGTAAACTAATTACTAAAACAAAACAGGAACTTAGAATTGCAAGAAAAGCTGGAAATTACTTAATTGAAAAACAGAAACAAAACAAGGAATTATCAAAACAAGAAATTGAATGATTAAAAACAAACACAAGAAAATACAAAACAGGAAGTGAAAACTGGAAAACAGGAAATCATGGTAAGATTGCAACAAGGAATGAAATGAAAACACTCAACAGGAATCAGTAGTGAAGACAGGAAAACTAAAAAAAAAAAAAAAAACAGGTATTGCTATGAAGAATTAAACTGGAAATTAACAACTAAAAAAAATATAAGAATGAACAGATAGGAAATTTAGAAAGTAAAAGCAACAGGAAATTACATAAAGAAAATACAGGAAATTAAAGAAAAAAAATTAAAACAGGAAATCAATAAATCGAAATGCATAAGTAATGAATGAAAAGAAAACAAATAGACACACACAAGAAAATATAAAATGACATTTAAATGCAGAACATCAAACAAATGGAAATTGCAGAACAACAAATAAATGGAAATTGTAAATCTGAATTACAATGTTGTAACAAATGACTAAGAAAATATTGAATGAACGAAACTTATAAAATGAGAATGCTAACATACAAATTAAACAAAATTACAAATGCATCCAAAGAATTTTAGCTAAAGAATCAACAAAATAGAAGATCGGATGAATGAATATAAAAAAAAAACATAAGATATGACAATGAACAAAACAAAATCAGGAATAACAATGAGTATTTTTTTTTTTCGTTTTTTCACACAGCATCAATTGAGCATGGAGAAGATGAAAAATCTGAAGGAGAAGAAGAAGAAGAAGAAGAAGAATGAAGATCAGAATAAGAAGAAGGAGTATAATCGGAAGAAGAAGAAGAAGAAGAAGAAGAAGAAGATCAGAAAATTGAGAAATCGAAAGAAGAAGAAGAAGAAGAAGAAGAGGATGATGACAATCGGAAGAAGAAGAAGAGGAGGAAGATCTGAAGAATAAAAAGAAGAAGAAGAAGAATCAGAAAAAGAAGAAGAAGAACAAAAAAAAAACTGAATCAAACTTACCGTGAACAGAGGTAGATTGGAAGAGAAGGGCGGCCTCCACCGTGCGCCATTCACCGGACTGAAGCTCCACCACCACCACCGGCTGAAGAAGATGAGAAAAATAGGGAGAAGGGGAAGAAAGAGGAAAGAAAGGGGCTGGTGTTGGTGGAGGAGGGTGAGAAAAGAGGGAAAGAGGGGAAAGAGGGGAAAGAGGGAAGAAGTTTCAGGCGTACAGGGGAGACACCCATTTTTTCGTTTTTCTGGGTTTTAAAAACAAGCAAACCGGTTTGCTGTTTGCTTTTTTTTTTAACAGAATCCAAACCGGCGGTTCACCGGTTTGTTTTCTTTATTTTTCTTGGTTTTAAAAAAAACCAAACCGGTTAAACCTGTTTGTTACAGATTTTTTTTCATTTTTAAAAGTCAAGAAAACCGTATAAATCGGTTTATTATGAAAATTTTCAAAAGTTAAAAAAAACAAAACTATTTATTTATAAAGAAACTCAAAATAAAACTATTCTAAAAAAAACAAACACTTAAAATGATTTTATTAACAATATAAAACTATTTTCTCTATTATTTTTTTATTTTTATTTTTAATTGAAAACTAAAACTAAACTACTATGACTATAACAAAAACTAAAATATAAATAAAAATGTAAAATAGAACTATTTTTCATGCATTTTCTATTTTTAAATTATTTTAGCACATTTACTCGAAAACTAACATAAAATTGGATTTTTGAAACATTATTTTATAACATCATGCATATTTTAATGTTAATTAACCCTGAATTATATGCATGATCAAATACCCCCATGCTTATGTTTTGTTAGTCCTCGAGCAAACTAGAAAAATGCATGAAATGAAAACTATCACCTAACTCACTTTCGTAGGAATCACAGTTGCATTTAGCTTATGCAACAAGCCCTTTCAATCCCTGGGTTACCCCAGTGGATGAGTAAGGTCTCGTGAGGGTTTGCAGTGATTCTACCCACAAACATCTCTGTCATGTATGCAAAATATTACACATCCTCATAAGTAGTAGGTAATTAAAGACTTTGTTTTAACAAATATTTCATGTTACAAAAAAAATCAAAACATAATTAGAGTCTTTTATATACCACCACAGAAAAAGAATTTCTTTCACTTTTCTAAATATCACAATTATTTATGTTTTATTCTTAGAAAATCCAATAAAAACATATTATTATTTACTTATCCTCACTAATATGTTTTTTGCACAGGTTTTCTCAATCACACTTCTAAGCACTAAACTTTTCTTTCTTTTTCAGCTCTTTTCTCAATTTTTTTTTTCATTTTTTCACGCTTTTTCTTTTTGCGTATTCATTCTTCTCTTATAGCTTGCGTGTGGTCTGCTTTTATGCCTTGTGCAATGTCAATACCTTCTATACTTTTTCAATACATACCAAAAGATATCAACTAAGACATAAAAGTGACTTCCTTCATTCACCTTTATAACATGAGAGTCAAACATTTAAACTTGTATCTGTTCTCAGTTACTTAGGATCACGAAGTTTTCCACTCTCCTTTTCGAAATGGAATTAAAAGTTTCAACTTACATCTAAGTTCCATCTACTAAGGATTGTGGAATTATCCAAACAACCTAACACATGCTTCTTTTTTTTCTCTTTTGAGCTCATTTTTACGCTTTTGTTCATTTGCTTAGTTTTTCAAAAATAGAACTGTGCATATTCATATTTATGATTCAAAATAAATTCTAACATGTATCTATCATCATTTCTTCGAAATCCGCATAAACAACTATAATTTTTAGATCCATGTCAGAAAAATTTTTCGTGGGGCTTAAAAATCCTCTAAAAACATTAGATTTGAAATAACATTCATATAAGTTCAAACTCTTTTTTTAAAAATCTACTTTTCATGAGATATGTGTAAACATGTGCAAGAACGTAAACAGAAATATCAAGGTGTGCACTCTACACCCTCCCCCATGCTTGAATGACACTGTCCTAGTGACACTCCCCCATGCTTATATGAAACTAAGTGAATGCACATGAGAAGAAATAAATGAGGGAAAAGAGTAGAATGACCTGACATGAATTAAAAATGCATGTTCTATGAATGTAATAAATGCAATGTATACATGACAAAACATAAAAACTCATATAATGAAACAAAAAGAACATGAAAAACTCATGAAAAAGTAAAAACAAAATAAAATCTATAAATTCTAAGCAAATAATATACAAGATATGGGTTGCCTCCCATCAAGCGTTAAGTTTCACGTCCCCAGCCAGACGGATCCCTGGAAAAACCTTCATCGTCCATGAGATCGATGGACATGAAGTCAAGCTCAACCGGGCTCTATATAGAAAAGAGTGTCATCTGTGACACTACACACTGTGTTTTCATCCCGTCTACCTCTAACTGTAGGATCATAACTCTCTCGACGTGAAGAACAGAGATTAGTCTCATCTGAGAGACTGGTCAAGAATCCAGAGTCTAGGACCGACCGACTATCAATGAATGCAACTTCAGACAAGTGGTGAATATGATCAGGCTTGACTTGGTCAAGCACCTTCTGCATCTGTACCTCTTGCTTACTAAAAACAATCGGTGATCCTAAAGGCTGAGAGAATGGGGCTTTATATGATCATAATGCATGATGTGGGTCAGACCCCTTCTGTTGAGGTATCATGGAGATCGACTCGTCAGTAGAAATGATATGGGGCTCATGAGTCGATTCCCGAGTGGAGTGACACACCTTCCCATATTGAAGGGATGTAACAGATTTGACTTGCTCATGATGTGAATCGGTGGGTTGCAAGTCAAATGACATGGAATCCTCTCCCTTTGAGACAACAGACTGACTATGAAGGTTCTTCTGACTTTGCCTACTCAATGTCTGAGCTAACTGTCCCATTTAAGTCTCTAGCTTGGCTATTGACTGCGTATGGGAACAAAGAGTGGCGTTGATATCAGAAAAGGCTTCTAACATCTTCTCTTGAAATGCTGAACTTGGAATGGGCTCCTGAGGAGAAGGTAGACAATACTGGGGATGAACCTGTGGAAATATAGGATGCGAGTAACCTTGTGAAGGGTTACTGGGTCTATACTGTGTCTGGGAGGGCTGATGGGATGGGGAAATAAACTGGTTTCGCCAACCTGGGTTATATGAGGATGTAAATGAATCGGGCATGGGTTTAGCGAAACCTTGGGCAGCATTCACCTGCTCCTGAACGAATTCAGGATATAATGGCGCTGCCAGACAATCCGCAACACAGTGTGCAGGGCTAGCACATAGCTCACACACTCTTTTTACTGGATTTCTCGAGGAATTGGCTAGGAATTGATCTAACTTCATAGTCAACTGGTCAACCTTGGTATGTAATTCTAACTCGGACCCAACTTCGGAAATCCCAACTTTCCTAGGACCACTAGACAGAGATGTAGTCCTATCGAGCCGTGAAGACAAGGTATGATGCATCGTGTTTTCACTCAAGGTCTCGAATAGAGACCATGCCTCGTCCTCACTCTTGAGCATAAAAGTGCCCCCACAAGACAAATCAACCATTTGACGATGCTTCTCAGTAAGCCCGTCATAAAAATACTGCACCAACTGCCAACGAGGCACCTGGTGATGGGGACACTTACAGAGAAGATCTTTTAATCTCTCCCAAGACTCGTGAAACTGTTCTCCCTCAATTTGAGAAAAACTGGTTATAGCGTTACGAAACTGATTCGTTTTACCAATTAGGAAGTACTTTTTGAGGAATTCGCGCTGCATTCCTTCCCAAGTAGTAATACGAACCGTCTCAAGAGATTTTAGTCAGTGCTTGGCTTTATCTTTGAGAGAGAACGGAAACAAAGTCAACCTCATAGCGTCGTCTCCAAAATTATTGATTCGCACAGTCGAGCAAATCTCAAGGAATTCGTTAAGATGACGATATGGGTCTTCATTGCTAAGGCCATAAAACGAGGGTAACATTTGAATCACACTGGCCTTAATCTCAAAATGGCTCGCTCCTACATCAGGTCTCGTGATGCAGGAGGCGGGAGTATACGTATTTGGCATGAAGTACTCCCTCAAAGGATGGATCAAATGATGATCGTCAGCCATTGCGTACACCTTAGAGTAGACCGGTGTAGCACACGTCCTAACTTTGGGTTTTATACCTAACTAATGCACTAAGCGGCCAAACCACACAAACCACAAAGCGAGTAAACTAAAAACAACAAAAACTAAACAAACACCACGCAGTTACACATAATAGAGATTATGCAACAAAAATATGAAATCTATGTGTACGGTACCAATCGTACACAGTCACCTCTAAGGGGATCCTAGTAGGTGGGCTGTGCAGAAAAGTAAGCTCGTCTCTAAGATATGCACATACGTGATTGTAAACCTAAATGCAACACCAACACTAGGCAATAAAGTGAATACTAATATTACGCCATTCCCCGGCAACGGCGTCAAAAATTTGATGTCTTCTTTTAAATCGTTGTAATTTTGAAAAGATTTTTTAAATGTAAAACATGTGAAAACCAGACATCAAATAATAAAAACCGGTTCTCACTAGTGGATGAGACCGGGTCGAACTAAGGGAACGGGAATATTTCGTATTCAAGTACACAAATCTAAACTAATCTTTATTGCTGAATTATTTGAAATGTAAAATGTTCAAGAAAAGTAAAAACAACTAACTATTACAACAAATGAATACCCTTCGCAGAGGGCGTAAAGTGCAATATTTACAAACCCAAAATCAAATTCCTAATTCTAAACTTAAAAGTAAAAATCTTCTATTCTTGCACTTCGTGTCACGTAATCGCTTCAGCTTCACTCCTGTGCTATCCTGCACAAATCAAACGAACACGAGCAGTATACGAGATATAAGTAGAAATTATACTAAACTAGCTAAATGCTAATTACGAAAGAAATTATGCAAGAAATCTAAATAACAACATGAACTTGATTTCTAATTAAATCTAACTAACTAATTGCCAACTAAGTACAAATGCTAATTATCTTATTTAACTAACAACTAACTAATACTCAATTAACTAATGTCTAACAGGAAAGTAAACTAATTACTAAAACAAAACAGGAACTTAGAATTGCAAGAAAAGCTGGAAATTACTTAATTGAAAAACAGAAACAAAACAAGGAATTATCAAAACAAGGAATTATCAAAACAAGAAATTGAATGATTAAAAACAAACACAGGAAAATACAAAACAGGAAGTGAAAACTGGAAAACAGGAAATCATGGTAAGATTGCAACAAGGAATGAAATGAAAACACTCAACAGGAATCAGCAGTGAAGACAGGAAAACTAAAAAAAAAAAAAAAACAGGTATTGCTATGAAGAATTAAACTGGAAATTAACAACTAAAAAAAATATAAGAATGAACAGATAGCAAATTTAGAAAGTAAAAGCAACAGGAAATTACATAAAGAAAATACAGGAAATTAAAGAAAAAAAATTAAAACAGGAAATCAATAAATCGAAATGCATAAGTAATGAATGAAAAGAAAACAAATAGACACACAAGAAAATATAAAATGACATTTAAATGCAGAACATCAAACAAATGGAAATTGCAGAACAACAAATAAATGGAAATTGTAAATCTGAATTGCAATGTTGTAACAAATGACTAAGAAAATATTGAATGAACGAAACTTATAAAATGAGAATGCTAACACACAAATTAAACAGAATTACAAATGCATCCAAAGAATTTTAGCTAAAGAATCAACAAAATAGAAGATCGGATGAATGAATATAAAAAAAAAACATAAGATAGGACAATGAACAAAACAAAATCAGGAATAACAATGAGTATTTTTTTTTTCGTTTTTTCACACAGCATCAATTGAGTATGGAGAAGATGAAAAATCTGAAGGAAAAGAAGAAGAAGAAGAAGAAGAAGAAGAAGAAGAAGAAGAAGAAGAAGAAGAAGAAGAATGAAGATCAGAATAAGAAGAAGGAGTATAATCGAAAGAAGAAGAAGAAGAAGAAGAGGATCAGAAAAATGAGAAATCGGAAGAAGAAGAAGAAGAAGAAGAAGAAGAAGAAGAAGAAGAAGAAGAAGAAGAGGATCAGAAAAATGAGAAATCGGAAGAAGAAGAAGAAGAAGAAGAAGAAGAAGAAGAAGAAGAGGATGATGACAATCAGAAGAAGAAGAAGAGGAGGAAGATCTGAAGAATAAAAAGAAGAAGAAGAAGAATCAGAAAAAGAAGAAGAAGAACAGAAAAAAAAAACTGAATCAAACTTACCGTGAACAGAGGTAGATTGGAAGAGAAGGGCGGCCTCCACCATGCGCCATTCACCGGACTGAAGCTCCACCACCACCACCGGCTGAAGAAGATGAGAAAAATAGGGAGAAGGGGAAGAAAAAGGTAAGAAAGGGGCCAGTGTTGGTGGAGGATGGTGAGAAAAGAGGGAAAGAGAGGGAAAGAGGGGAAAGAGGGAAGAAGTTTCAGGCGTACAGGGGAGACGCCCATTTTTTCGTTTTTCTGGGTTTTAAAAACAAGCAAACCGGTTTGAACCGGTTTGCTGTTTGCTTTTTTTTTTAACAGAATCCAAACCGGCGGTTCACCGGTTTGTTTTCTTTATTTTTCTTGGTTTTAAAAAAAACCAAACCGGTTAAACCGGTTTGTTACAATTTTTTTTTCATTTTTAAAAGTCAAGAAAACCGTATAAATTGGTTTATTATGAAAATTTTCAAAAGTTTAAAAAAACAAAACTATTTATTTATAAAGAAACTCAAAATAAAACTATTCTAAAAAAAACAAACACTTAAAATGATTTTATTAACAATATAAAACTATTTTCTCTATTATTATTTTTTTTATTTTTATTTTTTTATTTTTATTTTTTAAATTTTTTTTTAATTGAAAACTAAAACTAAACTACTATGACTATGACAAAAACTAAAATATGCATAAAAATGTAAAATAGAACTATTTTTCGTGCATTTTCTATTTTTAAATCATTTTAGCACATTTACTCGAAAACTAACATAAAATTGGGTTTTTGAAACATTATTTTATAAAATCATGCATATTTTAATGTTAATTAACCCTGAATTATATGCATGATCAATGTACTCAACATAGTTTATTTGATACAAAATCATGCTTTGGACATAAAAGTAAAATTCTTTAAGTCATAAAAATTTGATGCATTATAAGCCATTGATTTTTTAAAGGTCTTAAAAACATACATATATCCTTTAATCACATGATCCAAAACTTGTTTTCTACTAAATGATGCACCAATTATACATCATACCATTTGGTTTTGAACTTGCAACGTCCCTACATAAAGTGACATGCACTAACAGCTCCTACCAAACAAGCCTCCCATTAGTACACACATACACACACACTATATATATATATATATATATATATATATATATATATATATATATATAATATATATATATATATATATATATATATATATATATATATATATATATATATATATATATATATATACAACAACAACTACGCCTTCATCCCAAAACAATTGGGGTCGGCGATATGAACCAACAAAGAAAATCATTTTGAGTCTTCCACATGAATCCTTCTCCTCAAATCATTTCTATCTAATGCCATGTCCTCGGTGAGGTTCAAAGCATTCATATCCTTTCCTATCCTTTTCCTCCAAGTCTTTTTAGGCCTACCCCGACCTCTTTTAACTAATATATTTTCTCATTTCTCCATCCTTCTAACTGGAGCATCATTAGGCCTTCGCCGAATATGTCCAAACCACCGTAAACAATTCTCTCTCATCTTATTTTCAATGGGTGCAACGCCTACCTTCTTACGTACCTCCTCGTTTCGAATCTTATCTTTTATTGTATTTTCACACATCCATCTAAGCATACGCATCTCAGCTACACTCATTTTTTAAATATGATGTCTCTTGGCAGCCCAACATTCCGTACCATATAGTAAAGCGGGCCTAATAGTCGCCCTATAAAACTTTCTCTTCAAACGCAATGACATTTTATGATCGCACAACACTCCAGTTGTACTTTTCCATTTCATCCACCCAACCTTTATCCTATGATTTACATCTCCATCAATTTCTCCATACTTTTGAATGATAGATCACAAATATTTGCAACAATCATCCACCGGTATTTTTTGCTCACCAAGCTTCACTACACTCCCATCACTACTTCGTTGCTTACTAAACCGACATTCCATATATTTTGTCTTACTCCTACTCAACTTAAAATCTCTTGCTTCCAATGTCTGTCTCCATAATTCTAACTTAGCATTAACCCCAGCTCTAGACTCATCAATCAAAACAATATCATCAGCAAACAACATACACCACGACACATTTTCTTGAATTGATCTCGTAAGCTAATCCATCACTATAGCAAATAGGAAAGGGCTTAAAGCAGATCCTTAATGTAACCTAACCGTTATAAGAAAATTGATTTATATTCATAAGGTATGACTAAAGTTTTTATGCTGTCAGTGGCCTACCGCAACCCTCCTCCTTTATCCGGTCTTGGGATCGGCAGTGTATAACTAAATATATATAATATTTAGTATTAATGAAAGTACAAAACTATTAAGTAGAAATCACTTTCTTTTTATTTTTTTGGGGACCTTTTTTAGATCCGACCTTATGCATGTAATCTACGTTTAGTAGGAAATGAATTTCAAATCAAATGAGTGTGGCATGAAATCAATGACTAACAATATATCAAAATTTTATGATAAAAATTTCATATTCTTACATTAAAAAACTATAATCTGAGGTTTGATCCTTAGCAAAAAAAAAAATATGCTAAGTCTATGTAGTCAGATTGAGTTGATACAGTTTGAAGCTATGATTTCTACCATTTCTACCTCAATAGTTCCTTACCTTAATTAGAAAACACACACACACGTAAGGTTGATCCACCCCTGAGTGGTCCTAAACAATGTTGTCAGTATGGTTGCAAATTGGTCAGAAGTCGACAAGAAACTAGGCTGATTTGACTGATTTTTAAATGGTTTAAAATGTTGTAAATAAATTTTTTTTTTAATATTATTCATTTGGATTCAGGCCATGCCGATTCTAACAAACAATGGTCCTAAGAAGAGGTTATCTGGAATGGGTCATTTCATTGTTGAAATATAAATGTGTTTAGCAAATGGTCAACCGCGGCAGTTGCACCTTAAATGAGAAATTGAATGACTTGACTTGGTTGGTCAATGGCAGGTTAGCAACCATTTTCTTGAAGGTTCGACTGTTAGTGGGTCTGGTCCTTTTCCATTGCTATCACTTCTACCATATTTATGAAAGCAATACACAAGCCCTGCCTTTTCTCCTAATGCAGTTCAAATGCCCCTTTACATATAAAACCACATTTTCACATTTTATTGATAGAATAGCTCAACTTATATTTTGGGACTTGGTCATTATTTCGTTACATCTATTGATTTTAGCCGTTAGATTCAACGTTAGGGCTGCCAACCGTATCAGGTCAGGGCCCGGTTAGGTTTGACCCAGACCCGCCCATATAACTAATAACTGGGTTCAGATTCAAGGTTGAGTTTTGTTGGGTCACGAAAATAGAATTTCAAACCCGAACCTGCATATATATTATATATATAATACTCAGGTTGGGACGGGTGCCGGCAAGAAAGCCGGGTCAGGTCAGGTGCTCGGCGAAAATCATAACCCAAACCTAGCCTGCATATTACTCTGGTCGGGTTGAGGTTGACTCAAATATTATTTGAGTTGACACTTTCCATGCCTATGCCCAAAAATCTGGGTCCGGGCTGGGTAGAGTACCTGATACAAACTGGACCCATTGACTGCACTAACGAAGGTGGAAATTGTAAGCGGACCAATGTAATAACTAAATGCTGTTAAAAGTTGATAAGTTGGGTGGCGTTTTGTAATTTCACAAAAGTGCAATGTGATTTGCACGGCAGTGGATCGGGCGGGGGCGGGGGACAAGGTCTCCACCCTCGCCCCGTCTCAAAATTCTGCCCTCCATCCCCGCACAGGTTTTGATTTTAACCTCCATCCCCGTTTCATGTCCTCCTTCCCTAGTCCAAACGGGACGAGGCGGGACGGGGCCCCATTTTTCCTCCGTCCGCTATCATCCCTAAAGAGTATTTTAGTAACGAGATCGGGTCAGGGCGGAGCAAGGCAGGGTGAGAGAAAACATAAGTTAATCCCCACCTCCATCCCGGTACGGGTTTTGATTTTAACCTCCATCCTCGGTCCAAATGGAGCTGGGCAGGGAAGGGCAGGGCGGGGCTCATTTTTCCCTGGTCCATTTCCATCCCTACACCTGATCCCAAATAATTGTGGTACGGTATCAATATACCTACTTATTAAAAAGTTAAATTCTGGATACATAAAACTTTCTTGAGTGTCCTTTTATTCTTTGTTTGTATATATGACAAGTTGTGAAGACCGGTGTGACAAATATCAACGAATTTTGAAAGTATTGTGGAAAGATTGATACTTTAATTTGCCGTTATAAAAGGCAAAGTATTGTAATATTTTTGTTAAAATGCGAATATCATGATAATTGTACTTTTGTCATTTTTTTTCTAAAACCAGCTGATTTTTTATATATATTTTATTTCATTTTACAAATATATTTTCTATTTTTCAGTTTATTTTTTTCAGATAAAAACAAGGCAAATATTGAAAAGTTTCAATTTCTTATGAGAATTTGACCGCTATTATTTTGCCGTTTTGAACTGTTTTTTCACTGCGGTAAAGACCAGGGGGTGAGAACAAGTTGGATTCGGGCCACATGATGGTCGATCCGGGTCCCAATCCGATCTCAGAGAAGCTAAAGTAAATAGGCATAGTATCGGATTTAACAATATTGGCATTGGATTCAGATCTGATACTTGCACAATAGTGCTAGCACCACAGCCCCATTCTAGATTCCATGCTGGTCCATGAAGTATATGGGATTAGTTGGGATCTTCTGCAATGTTTGCATCCATCATGATGTTGATCCTGTGATAGTGCAATTGTTGTCTACAAACCCTCATAAGCTGCATCTTTCCTCTTAGATAAAACACATTGGTAGAACCAGATCTTTATACCAGTTGCTAGAATAAGAAAATTATCATGTGATTCACAATTTTTATGGATTTTTTTGTTCTTCTCTCTTAAATCTAACCGTTTGCACGCTTGGTTTCATAAGGACCAGCTCTTGAATCATCCAATTATAAAGCATAAACAAAAGTTTTTAAGGCCTTAAAATCAATGACTCATAATCTTTATAAATATTCAAGCATCTAAAAATCATATTTTTTCATCGAAAATACATGAACGATCCAACAATCGATTCTTAGCAAATTCATTATGCCGAACACATTTACTTGTTTTTTTTTAATTTATAACCCGAAGAAACTGCACCCGACATGAAGACCTGGTTGCGCTGGCTCGGCCAGCCATACTTGTGGTCGTCATGCCGGCAGTGTAAAACTTTGAGGCTAGGACCCCTGCTTCTGAGGCCTATGTTATGTGTTGACTTGCACAAAGACCCTTGAAAATCGAACCTTGATTGCTCGTCTAGCAACCAAGGCTCCACCCCACTATGCCAACCCCCTTTGTATACAAGGTTGGATTTGCAAAAAAAAAAAATGGTTGAAAATGCCCAATTTACATAATAGTTTACATTGTTCCCTTATAACTTACAGTGTACAGTTGTGCTTAGAGTCTGTTTTGTTTTTGTTGAGTCTGATGTAAGCTGCCCGGTTCAGGTGAATCAATACCCCGAAGGGAAAACCCGTGTACTTGAACTGTAATAGCCTGCGGGCAAAATTGTGAATGAAGTAAATGCGTTGAGCTTTCTTTTATTCACCCTCGTTGTGATTTCTTCTTGTGATTGCAATTTCTCTCTCTCTATTCTCTCTTGCTCTCTTGCACTCTGATTACAAGCTTCCGCGATCGGCAAGCGAGCTGACGAGTAGGCTTGCGGCGGTGAGGAAGGATCGTCGCGCCGCGCTGACTCATTAAAGGAAATAGGCCCGTGACACACATATTCTAATGACTATATTAAGTGCATTACTAATATATATATATATATATATATATATATATATATATATATATATATATATATATATATATATATATATATAGAGAGAGAGAGAGAGAGAGAGAGAGAGAGAGAGAGAGAGAACTGAGATTTTCATAATTTTTTTTCCTTAAGTCTGACTGTATGAATGTGATTTACATAATTGGTTTTAAAGGGACAGATTTTTAAATCATCCAATTGCAATACATAAGCGGGATTTTTTAGGGTTTAAAAATCAATGACTCAAAATTTTAGTAAATATTCAAGCATCTACAAATCATATTATTTTTGTCTAAAAAGCATGATTCAACAGCCAATGTCTCACTCATAATAGCTTCGTAGAATTGAATGATGCATAGACTTCACCCCAACATTTCCAACCTCACCTACTCTTTGAAATATTACCTCACGGAGTGGGTAGTCTTGAAAATGAAATACCCTGTTCTTAACAAGGGATGATATTTTCATTCTTTATGATTGATGAAAAGGACATGTAAACTTGCGAAATGACACATTCCTACAAAATGGCCTTTGACCCTTATATTGGAAGGAAGACGCAGGAACTAGAATATAATTGTTATTTTTGGGGTTAGGTGTTGGTCTGAATGAGGGGAAAGGAATGAAGTTTTTTAAGTGTAGAATGTTATCAGTATTGATAGTATCGACAGAATTTCGATAAGCTGAAGGCCTGAATCGGTTATTTTTTAATAATTGTAAAAAAATCCATTTTTTTTTTAAATATTATTTCAAATTTATTTTAATAGTTTTAACATGTGTGATTGACACGTCATAATGCCTTATCATTTTTGGGCGGATACAGAACCATTCAGCTGAATCGGTGGCCCAACGATTCAGTGACGATACCGATACTGAAAACATTATTGTAGAACAGAATTTAATGTGTAGAGAATGACAGGCATTGAATCTCGGTGTTGACTCAAAAGTATTTGTCTGGTTGTCATGGTAGCAGGTGGATTTCTTTCTTTCTCCCAAAAAAAAAAAATTGTTTTTTTTGGGGGGGGGGGGGGGGGGTTGGGTGGGGTGGGTGCGGTGGGGTGGGGGTGTGTGGTTGGGGTTTAAGCCAAAGGATGTTCCTTAGGTCTACGATATAAAAGTCCTAGAGTGCCCCTTGCCCACTGAGCTTGACCTTACAGCAAGGGACAACCCCACAGGTTTTTTTATTCATGGTTGTCCTATGTTAGGTGACGATGGTTGTTTTGGGGTAACTAGCTAGAGGTCTTCCTTGCCCACCAGCCGAGGGGATTTAGCTACAAGATATTGTGTACCTTAGGTTTTGAACTCATAATGTCCCTTCAATTTGGTGACATTCGCGAGTCACCCCTATCAGATAACCGGAGCCATCATGGGTACTAAAATTTTCACTCTAACTAAAATAACTACCAAAATTGTATACCTTTTCAAGTGTCCACCAATGCATTGTCATTGTCAAGTAAATGCACCAAAGTGTGAAGGCAAACTTTTTTCTTTTTGCACTTAAAATTCAAGGAATTTTTAGACCCAGTACTACAGGGTCTCATTTTTAATTAGATCCAGAGCAGCATTGTAAGATTCCAGTTGCATTTGGATTAGAGACCTCACTGTTACTTTAAAAGTTGGATATAGTATCAGGCCTATCCTGACCCAACCCATATCCAGTCTGTTTTCAACCCTACTGTCTCTGAGGGATGTAACTGGATTGTGTCAGGTAGGTTCCATCAGACCCATATCTGAACTGGGCTTAAAAACACACCAAAACCTACCCTATATGAGTTGAGTTTGGGCTTGTCAAGGATGTTATATGCTCTACTGGGCGTCTGCAAGTCCTTGGAATGTCATCAGCACCCTTCATTCAACTTATTTGTGGTCACCACCGAGGTGGTATCCCATGTGGTAAGCGGGGTCCTGTGTCAAGCTGAAGACTCAGGATCGAATCCCTCTGCCACATGGGGCGGCTGTTTTTCTGGTAAGGGTCCGCCTAACCCCAGCTTGCCATTAAAAAAAAAAACAAAAACACTTGTTTGTGGTCCCAAAACTTGCCAGGCAATTCTACCACATGGAAGGTTCCGCACGTCACCTTGTGTTGGAACGTTGCAGGTTCAAAACCCAATGGTATAGTTGCATTGCCTTTCAAAAAAAAATGCTACCACGTTGATTTAGTTTGGGATTTATGGTTGGCATTTTGGTTTCAGATTTTGAGTTTGTTTTAGCTCTAAGTAACTCTAGGATCCCATTAATTAGAGTTAAACTAAACGAATGCGCAGTCAAAGACGGACATATGAGACTAAAAGAAGGTTTTGTAAATGGATTTTATAAGAAAAGTTACTTAATTTGCGGAATCATATTGGGGAGTTTGAACGGAACAAAGTTGAAAAAAGCTCAATTATAAAATTTAAAGGCATAGCTACTTTGTGAGCCACTAGCTAAGTTGGGTGGGCCCCAGTGTTGACGTGACAAGAGCGGAAGTCCGGACTAAGATCACCTACCATTTCCAATCAACGTGGGGGAGACGCTCCTTTAAATTTAGAGGGCCCCTTCTCTCTCTCTCTCTCTCTCTATATATATATATACTATTTATATATACTATTTATATATATATATATATATAAATAGTATATATATATATAAATAGTATATATATATATATAAATAGTATATATATATATACTATTTGGAGCCTCAAAATCTTATGAATTTTTAAACTTATAAAAACTTATTCATGCATCAGAATCAAATCCTCTAATATATATATATATATATATGAAAATTGGGGTTAGGCAAACCCCTACCAGGTATCTCTTAAGCCCCAGGTGGCAGAAGGATTCAAACCTAGGCCTTCAGCTTCAGCTTGGCACGAGACCCCGGTTACCACATCATGGAACAGCTTATTGAATTCTTAGAAATTGCCATGTAGCTCCATCGTGCTGACCTTAGCTATGAACACAGAGATGCATATTATCAGTTTTCATTTTCACGTGGAATGGTTGCCAAATGCCATGCTATATGGTTTTTTCATGAGGAACCGAAAAACCACCATCGGTATCAGGAACCTAATTGCGCTGGCTAAACCTGCTGTAATTATGGCCATGTAAACCTGTGGTGCACCCCTTGCCCCCGTAGAATCACCCGGCTTTGGCTGAGCAACGACTTATCTCACTTTTTAACCCTTTCTTTCGTTAATGCAAAGTGTTTGACACTTATGAGAATGAAATCCTGACCACCTGTCTAGTAGTGAAGGCCTCTTCCACTTCACCAAGCCACTTGGGGGTAAATGACATGTTATATGATAATTGGTTGCCTGTAACTGATTTGGTGCCTTTGTAGCTTTGAAATTGGAAATAGCAGATTGGCACTTGCACCTTTAACAAGTTTTATGTATTTTAGGGGGACCTCAAAGGCTTTACCAACAGAAGACCAGCCAATGTGCGGTCAGAGATGAGTGCATTTTTTTTGGATTATGTAATATATATATATATATATATATATATATATATATATATATATATATATATATATATATATATATATATATATATATATATAGTGAGATCCAGCTTTGCATTGCCGGAATCATACCTATATACAAGTTTTTTCAGTAATAAAAAAATCAATGAATATGAAAACATCAATTTTCTCCAACTCATCAAAACATGTTTTCTCATCGAAAAAGCATGACCTAAGAGTTGATTCCCATGCAGAACACATCTATGAGGTTAAATTTTGAGATTCAAACTAAATTGTAGGTGCAAACAACTATACCAAACATAAACCTATATATATATATATATGTATCACTTTACTGGACAAACACCAAAATACTGTGAACGCGTGTTTTCTGCAAATCTGACCCTACAAATGTGTTTGGCATGGTCGATTTGCTGAAAAACAATACTTGAATCATGTTTTTTTTGATAAAAAATATGATTTTTAAGCCTTGAATATTTACTAAAATTTCATACCTGAACCTACATGCATGTCAGAGTTGGATGATCTAAGAGTCTTTTCTTATATATGAAAAAATCCTTTGAAAGCCCAATAAACTAACGATATGCCAGTAGTAGGCAGCTACACCTACTACATGGTGCATTTTTCAACCATTAAAATTCCAATAACTCATATATATAGTAGGTGTAGGAAAGCCCAATAACTAATATATATACACCATGCGCGATCAATAGTGCATTTTTTTTGCACAAAAACACTCTTTAACAACCAATGCTGAATTGTGTCTTTTGTGACTTTGCGCAAATGGGGTGCTCGCTGAGCATCCGATTTGTTTGACATGAAAGGGAGTTTAATGTTGCCCTTTTTTGCATGTGTGTGTGCGTGTATGTGTGTGTACATATGAGTTAATCTAACATTAAACTAGTTGTGTTTGGATTCAACCTTATAAAAATGACTAAAATAGTTTTAAAATAATGATATTTTTTAAAATATAAGGTTACTTTTTTGGGCATTATAGGTCTTTTGAATTTTGAGAAAATTGAAAAGTCACACCTCTCCCAAAAAAGTAAATTTATGAAGCTATCAAAGTTACCTTTTTTATCTCAAAAAACAAGCTTGCATCTTCAAAAATGCAATTATTTTAAGTATATTTTAATAATTTTTATAAGATTGAATCTATCTAATATTAGATACAACTAGTTTAATGTTAGATTAACCATATATATATATATATATATATATATATATATATATATATATATATATATATATATATATAGAGAGAGAGAGAGAGAGAGAGAGAGAGAGAGAGAGAGAGAGAGAGAGAGAGAGAGAGAGAGAGTCGAAAGAAAGATCAGCATTACTAAGTCATGGGATCAACAAAAAGTTGAGCCCGCGAAAACAAAAAACAACATAGCACCAAAAAAGGGCCGAATGCAGGAAGGCAAAACATAAAAATAGAATAACACAAAGATCAGCCAAGGTCTTGAGGAAGAGAAGGCAGCTGAAAAGGGTGGATAACATCTGAAGAGAGGTGCAAAATTGCGTACACATCAGCCAAGATGCAATGGATGAGCTTATTGAAAGTAAAGAGAATTTGACGAAAGATTGCATTGTTGTGAGTCATCCACACAACCCACCAAGAAGTAAGAAGCCAAGTTCTCCAGATCAGCCGCCACCGCTTGCAACTGCAAACCTGCGGTGGACCCCACAAAAGGTCGAGCACGAAGGATTCGTGCCTCACGATTACTTTAGGTTGATTCCACGTACTTTTAAAGAGATCCACAAAGATTGGGCAGGCCCAAAACAAATGGTAGGTTGATTATTCCGCCGCTTGACAAAGGATGCACCTACTCGAATACTGAAAACCCACCTTCTTAAGGAAGCTGTCTGTCTGTACCCTATCGTGTAAAATTAACAAGGCTAAGAACCGATAGCTTTGAGTTGGCGCATTCGCCCATAAAAGACGCTCAGAAAGCTAGTCAGCCCCAGGAGGAAGAAGAGAATGATACAAAGTTCTGGTGCACAAAACGCTGTTAAGAGAAATTGCCCATTGTAAAAATTGCGCATCAGGACCGATATCACCATCTTGCATGAGGACGAAAGACATGACCTTAAGCCACATGCGACGCAAGTGTGAGATATGTAGCCTGTAGGGACGATAGATATAATGGATCGACTCAAGAGAATCGTACTTAGCATGGAGCAGAGGAGCACACAGATTGCCTGGACGTTGCGCCATCCAACATTGTTTCATGACGAGAGCAATACTCCTTAGTTTGGGAGTGGAGATCCCCAAACCGGCCATACGCCTTGGTAACACCAAGGAGTTCCAACCAACCAGGTGGCGCTTCATCCGAAGGTGACAACCAGACCAAAGAAAATCTCCCATCAAACTGGAGAACTTGATGCAGAACATCCAAAGACAGAAGCGGATTTGGATCCCAATCCAAATATCCAGACCTGTTCCAAACATCGCTACCCAAGGTGATCCACACGCTTGACTGACATCCGTGGTCCTAGTGGATCTCTCAGTCAGTCGATGCTCATCGTGATCCTTTTATTGCTTTGATTCCATTACAGAATCATATTTTTGAATATTGTTTCATCAATAGTTATTTTATGTAATTTTTTTTTTTACTTTTTTTTAGGAGCCGAATTCTACAGATCCGGATAGCTCTGAAGACAAAATGATGCAATGCTATGGTGGACTCGATACACACCGATCCACGATCCAAGATGCAAACAGATCCAAACGCACACGGAAGCTGAAATGATGTAGAGTCCAAACATAATTCTAGAAAATTGATTTTCGGGATCTGTGCACTTTGTTTTGACGAAAGAAATCCAAATAAAAGTTGTGTGTGATTTGCACAACTTTCTAACGAATCCAAAAATACCAGATTCAGAGCTGGAATGACCGCTCCACAGACTCGACACCGAGACTGCTAAACAAGTCCAACACAAATTATCGAAATTCAGGGGGTAGACTGTTTAAAGGGGATTTTGACCCTTCAAACATTGGAGTTTGGACAAACTTACAACTGACAAAATGAAGGTCAGATTCAGACCTTTCCAAAACACTAAAGATCGTAATTTTTGAATTTTTCTATAATCTTATACGAATTTTTGAATTTTAGAATGGTATGATTTATTGTTTTAGAAAATAAAATTCAAAGATTCGACAGTAGCATCTCAAATCAAGGGATCCAGTGTGTTCATCGTCAGACATGAACCTCAAGATTTATTGAAATCTCATGTTGTCGCAAAGGATTCCCTAGCAGATCCTTCTCTCGAAGTCGGTAGTGATCCAATCGTTGAAGTTAATGAGGAATCCATGATTGAACCCTCACCTGTATTTGAGAAAGTTTCGATGAGTGCGTTCATTTCTGATTTAGTCTTTGAAAAGTTGAGTGAAAGACCCATCCTTGTTAGAGAGTCTAATGAATTGTCCGACCTTTCTTCACTTTCTGACATAGAAGATCATGAAGAGTTGTCTCACATCATTTCTGACAACCCTTTATTCATAGAGAATACTAAAAGTTGTCCAAGCGGGTTCGAGGACAACTTCATCTTTGATAATTCACTCTATGGTGATGTTGATGAAGACATTAAAGCATTTGCGTGTCAAGATGTCATCGATGACTTCACACTTGTCATTCATAATTCCATTTGTGAGGCTGATGTTGAAATTGAAAAGCTCAATCCAAGCCTTGATGAGTTCATGGACATCCTTATCAGTGAACTCAACATTTTTGAAAACTCTTGTGGTGAATCGATGGATGTTACAGTTTACCCACGCATTGCATCTGACATGATTGTCGACATTGTTCTGACAAGTCGCATTAGTATATTCATTGTCGAGTCAACAATAAAAAATGTGAATTTTATTGATAAGAATCAACAAGACATGTGTGTCAATGGGCGCTTAGATGTTGAAACTCCTTCTGCAGAGTTGAATTTAGAGTCCCATTTTAGTCACGACGCAATAGGTCTAGTTGGTATAAAAACCCCAAATCTTGTTTATGACCACCAGGGTTTAATGGATAATGTTGATTTTTTCTCTTTGATAAATCCTGATAGTACATTTGGTATGTTGTTACTTTATGTTGTTTGTGACTCATCATGTGATTTTCAAACCAATAGTGTAATTTTGAATCACATGCTATATAGTCAATTGATATCTGTTTCTGACCCAAATTTTGGTATTATCTGCAGAGCGTTGATGCAAGGTAAGGTCATTAAATATAATGTCGTAGATGCTTTTGAGATTCAATTTCATTGTTCTGCTTTGTATTTGTCTGAATTACATTTTATAGAGCATATTGCATTGCATTACATCAAATATTATTGTCATTCCAATATTGAATCTCTTGCCATGTTTACTTCACTTCTATTTGCCTTGAACAATGTCTACGCTGATTATATTTTGAACTTGTGCAGGGATTATGGAGGGACGCTTGAGCAAATAGAGGCTCCAATGACGAAGCCTTTCGACCCAGAGGGGAATAATGCAGAGCATCTAGAGACAGAAGCGAATTTGGATCCCAATCCAAATATCCAGACCCGTTTCTAACATCGCTACCCAAGGCGATCCACACACTTGCAGGACATTTGTGGTCCTAGTGGATCTCTCAGTTAGTCGATGTTTATCGTGATCCTTTTATTTCTTTGATTCTATTACAGAATCATATTTTTGAATATTGTTTTATCAATAGTTATTTCATGTATTTTTTTTTAAATTTGTTTTAAGAGCCGGATTCTACGGATCCGGATAGTTCTGGTACCCTGTAGGATCTTTTTGTGGTACTAGAGGGTGTATGGGGTCCAAGGGTAGTTTTTATTTTTTCACAAATTTGCTTTTCTCTTGGTGTTGGTGTAGGATCCAATTCACAACCTATTTGAATCCGGATCCGGATGTTGATCCGTCTTTATGAGGGGGGTCCTAGGTGGCACCACTTTAGTGTGGTCCATCTTGGACCTCATTTGAATTCATGTTGACCAGTCTAAAGTCAATTGGACTATTGGTGGAGTTATTAGCTTTTGACAAAAACAAGGCTTGGACACTCATTTTTTGTGCAAGGCTTGGAAAGACCCAATGTCTCTTTATTGTGGCTCTTCCCAAGCAACCTAAGCCCTTAACTAGGGAGGTAGACCAAGGAGTGAGGAGTCTTCTTCATTTTCGAAATTGGTATTGTGGCTGGTTCTAGAGTGAGAAAAATCAAGTTTTTGGTGTGGTTGGTGCTTGAGAAAAGCTTTTGAGTGTGGATGTTTGGTGGAAGGTTGCTTGGAGAAGAAGGTGAAACCATGTATCACCTTGTGAGAGGTTACAATCATTGTGGTTGTACCAAACTTGTTCGTGGTGGTTGGTAATCCATTCCTACTATTTGTGGTTCATCTTGTGGCGTCAGTTGCTTCCCAACGACGGCCATTATCGATTTCAGCCCGGATATCAACATTGGTTCTTCGTTCTTGTTCTTTACTACTTTGATTCACATTTGCTTGCGATTGTTCATGTTTTATCGTTGCTAAGTTGTATTGAATCATTAAAGAGTTGCAAATACATGCTTAGAGGAGTTTTATATTAAAATTTGTCTTCTTTGGTCTTAAGTTCTTTCAGATTATTATTGGGTGTGTATGAACTCGGATCCCCTTAAAAATACCAAATTTCTGTTACGAGATAACATAGGCATCTCTGATAAAACATCTGTGTCAGACTCATTTATGAACAATTTTTCATGTTCTTTAGCTTCTTAGAAATTTGAGACAATTGTCTATAACTTTGTAGTTGAGACCTCTTTGCGATTCGTCCGTTTGAACCTCTGAAATTGTCTGTCAAGTTGTCGGACTGACAGAAGTCCCCTGTTACATTTCTGCTACAGAACCAACTTAATAGTATTCGGTATTTTCTGATTATTTGGAGATTCTCTAAATGAAATTTCATTTTTTTTATTATGTGGAAATTTATAATCTAGACCTACAACTTTCATCTTTTTGGTTTTGATTGAATCGTTACTTAGTTGCTTCAAAAATATTGATCTTTGCTGCTACTGTCGAATCTTTAAATTTTATTTTCTGAAACAATAACTCATACCATTCTAAAATTCAAAAATTCGTATAAGTTTATAGAAACTTTTAAAAATTACAAGCTTTAGTGTTCTGGAAAGGTCTGGATCTGACCATTTCGTCAGTTGTGAGTTTGTCCAAACTCTAACGTTTGAAGGGTCAAAATCCCCTTCAAACAGTCTACCCCCTTAATTTCGATAATATGTGTTGGACTTGTTTAGTAGTCCCAGTGTCGAGTTTGTGGAGCTGCCGTTCCAGCTTTGAATATGGTATTTTTGGATTCGTTGGAAAGCTGTGCGAATCGCGCACAACTTTTATTTGGATCTCCTCTGTCAAAACGGAGTGCACAGATCCCAAAAATCAGTTTTCCAGAATTTTGTTTGGACTCTGCATCATTTCAGCTTCCGCGTGCGTTTGGATCTTGGATCGTGGATCGGTGTGTACCGAGTCTACGGTAGTATTGCATCAGAACTTCTTCTCCACACCCTTGGGCATCAGAAACATAGACATAAAATTTTTTGGGATAGAGGACAAGACGTGCTTAATAAGGGTAAGTCGACCGACGATGGATAGGTAGGATGCCTATCAGGAAGAAATTTTTGTCTGAACTTTTTGGATAGTGGCAGTCCAAGCGGCTGAGGGGATGCACTTTATTTGTAAAGGAAGACCCAAATAGGAAACATGTAAAGCTGAAGTTGCGCAACCAAAAATCCATTGTTTGGCGGCCAACAAGGAAAATGGGGCATTGAACATGACCAAACATCATTTACTGTCATTAAGGGATAAACCCGAAAGAGAGAGGAAAAACTGAAGGACGAGCTTGAATCTGAGCATCTGTTGCACGAAAGAGTGGCCGAAAATGATCATGTCGTCAGCATAGGTTAGAATATGATGGGGGAATTTCTGGATGTCGATATGATCAATTATGCATTTATCCACTACCCTCTTGAACAACACCATGAGACCCTCAACGATGACATTAAATAACAAAGAGGAGAGAGGACAACCTTGCCGAATACCGCGCCCAAGCTTAAACTGCCTACCTCTTTTTCCGTTAAGCTTAATCAAAGAGTGAGCATTTGATACCAGCTTGTGCACCCATCGAGAGAAACGGCGATCGATGCTGAAGTTGGTAAGCATGTGGAATAAAAAATCCAATGGACCAAGTCGAAGGCTTTATGAAAGTCGAGCTTGAGAGAGAAGAAAGGCTGACCGCTGAGATGCAAAGTGTGAAGGACTTTCGATGCCAAGATAAATGAGTGTTGAATCCGCCTGTGGGGGATAAAAGCGAACTGACAGTCCAAGAAGATTTGAGCAACAATGGCTCTGAGTCTATTAGCCAAAACCTTAGCAATAATGCGGTAAAGTGCACTCATAACCGAAATCAGACGGAACCTCAAGATATCAGAGGCTGTCATGTCCTTCAGGATGAGAGAGACAACAACTAAGTGCGTGTGAACCGACAACCGACAGTTGCAATGGAACTCAGCGAAGACATTGATAACATCATGCTGAATGCAAGACCAAAAGATACGAAAGAAATCCACGGGAAAGCCGTCGTAGCCAGGAGCTTTTCATCCTGAAAGACCGTTGATAGCTGAAATGATTTTAGCGTCAGCGAACTTAGATTGCATAGTTCTAGCTTGAGATTGATAGATAGCCTGAACGAGAAAAGGGCCAATAGTGTCGTTGGAGGAGGTCTGGGCAGCATAAAGGGTCTTGAAATATTGAGAAATTGCGGGAAGGACATTGTCGGCAGAGTAACTGACTCCCCCAATGGAGATAGAGGGAATAACATTCCTCTTGTGGCGGTGCGAAGCGTAGGAGTGGAAGAAGCTAGTATTGTTGTCACCAGCTGCAAGCCAATGCACCCTTGTTCGTTGTTTCCATTTAATTTCATCCTTGATCCGCCATGTTTGCAGAAGCAAAGAAAGCTTAGTGGACCTAGCCTTTAAGCTATGAATAGTTGAATCAGAAAGGGATTCTGGGAAAGACATAGAATGATGAATATTCAACAGCTCTTGCTCTCAGGCATCCATTTGCTGGAATTTACTGTTATTATGATTCAAAAGTCAAGCTTTGATGTCACGGTTGAGGCAAAAAAGCTTCTCATGACACCGAACAACAACCCTGACCGTAGTAGAAGGCATGTTCCACGAACGATGGACCACAGATTTGAAGTCGGGCTCCTTCAATCACCACTTTTCAAAGACAAAAGTCCTTACAGAGGTAAAACCTTCCCCCCAACGAGTGACAACCTGGCTATGATCCGAGACAAGAAAAAGCAGGAAGCATATGATGTCGGAGAGTATCTTCAGCAGATCGGGGGAGATGAGCACTTGGTCTAGCAGCTTGTAGCACGGACGAGACCTTCTATTCGACCAAGAGAAATGCTCGCCGGTAGAAGGAACAGGGTAAAGTTGCTGTTGTTGGACAAAATCCTGAAAACCCCGCATAGAAGCAGTTAGAGAAACTAGAGGATTTGAGTCATGAATAGACAACAAGCAGTTAAAGTCCCCCATAAGAAGGTGCAGCTTCCCCAAAAGAACCGATAATTCTACTCAAATCGAACCATAATATGGGGAGAAGGGGAGGATGGTTTGGGCCATAGACAATAGTGATCACCGTTGTAAGGGTTTCCGCTTTCAAGGAAAGGGCAATCGAAAGAGAAAACAAGCCATTGTCGACTTGAAAGATACCTAGAGAAGGCTTTGCAAGAATAAAAATACCACCAGCATAGTGGACCATAGGCTTAAAGAAGAAGTTTTCCCTTCTCCAAATTTCAGAAACGACAGAGCGAGAGACGTCTTTCATTTTTCTTTCGCATAGGGCAATAAGATCTGACTTTTCCTGGCAAATACAGCTTGCCAGGAACAAGTGCTTGTCTGGAGAGTTCAACCCTCTAATATTCGAGCATAGGGTCTTCATAGTTGAAAGTCAGCAAAACTCCGAGGGGTGCGAGCTCTGGCTGAACGTCGAGGAGAACCACCAGCATGGTAGGCCGAGGTGTGCAGGTTGCAACGACGCTCTTGACGGGCATAACTGATCCCAACACCTGATTGAGGGAACAAGTTGGGAGTCGACATATGAAGAACGACCCCAGATAAGGTTGCCGCAGAGGAGGGGAGAAGGTCAGAGACTGCAACAATATATGCGAGCATGACGTCTGAGACATGAAGCAGTTGTTGTGAGGAAAGAGAAACATCGAGAAGCCGTGCAACTTCATCAACTTCGATACCCAACATAGAAAAGAGTTGACTTTGCCTTACTGTAGGATCAACACCTGCAGGAGGAGAGTCTCTAGAGGTAAAAGTAACCAGCTCCCTAGACGAACTATGGCCAATTGCCAGATGCGAAGGGTGGCAAAACATGAAGTCCGCGGGAGATAGGAGCCTGCAAGCTAATCACCATGCAGTTGATAGCTCTATAAGATAGGGCATTGAAACCCATATCGTGAACCGCCAGGCCATCAAAACGCTTGCATGGGAAAATAATGAAGTGCGGGTTTCCAAAATATTGATGCTGACGAGAGCCACACGTCTTCAGAAGCCGCCAAAAAATTGTGCAAAACTGGAGCATGGGCGGAGGCACCGACAGGTAATGGCGCAACGACCTTGACAGTAGAGAAATTAGAAACGTGAGCATGCGAAAACGAAATGGTGGCAAACTGTTGGGCATAAGTGTGATCATCATAGGCTAGATTCTCAAAATCCTTGATAGCGCCAAACAAAGAGGCTCTTGACTGCTGAAAGGATCGAGAACCGAGAAGCCACCTACCTGAGAATAAGGAAGATGAATTCCAAAATAACGGGTTTACGAGAGGAGCACCAATATCACCATGCATCGTCAAAGTGCCTCTGGAAGGAGCGCCAATAGAGTATTCATCAGCGGTAGGATTTTCATCATCTTCGGGAGCACCTACCAAAGACAATGATGGAGGTAGAGAGGAGGAAGAGGCTATTGAAGCATCGAACAAGCTTGAACAACCACTGCGAATAGGAGATGACGAAGATGGTTCCGTCGCTGACGACTGCACGAAGGCTTTTCTGATGAACAACATGGGCAATGCTGGTGATTGACTGATCAGAACCCAAATAGATCTGATTTTAAAAGCCTGAAAAGATGATTTGGGCTCATGCAGTTTGCCAACCTGCACCCAAGGAGAGAATGAGGCATGACGCTGAGGCATCTGTGATCTTCCACTATCCTTGCAAGAAATCGACTTCTGCCGCAAATAGCGATTAGGGTGGGCTATGACACGCTTACTCTTACAGATTGGATGTCGAGAGAGAAAAGATGTGGGGCAACGATGACATGCAACAACGCTTCCGAAAGTTAAGGGAAAAGCACTCAGTGCACCACCAGTCCCCAGGCTTTGCATGGTGAAGTTGAGCGCGAGAACGAAATTCAGAGAAAGAAAGTTGCCAAGAGGGCTTAACATCCTGCCAATCCCGGTCGTCGCCCCAACTAGGAAAAACCCAAAAGAAAAATGGCGAGCGAAGCAATGCCCGAATCGCGCAACTCTGAAGAGTCAACCTCCTAACAATGCAGATGAAATGTCAGATATCCTAGAGAAGGAGCGAACCTAAAGCCACACATAAAGAAAAGACGTCCGAAAGAGAGGAAAACAACTTGAACGATAGCTGAAACGAAAGAGCAACATGAAAACCCCATCGTCAGAGGGCAAAAGCCGCGCCGTAATCATTTAAAGCGTCTTGAATGTAGAGAAGGGCTCGCTGATTGACATGCAAAGGGTGGTTGAAACCGATACCCCAGAAGAAACATGGCGAGGAAGACATGCAGATAAGCTGACTGACATTGTGACTCCTCTGAGCATCAACGGCGAAGCCGAAAGCAAAGATGAAGACTGAGACATACGGGGTGACGACTCTCAGAGAGGACCCCAATAGGCATCCCCTACAAGAATGGAGACCAAAAGAAACCCCAAAGAGCAACTCCAAGAGCAACAATGGTTCACGATTTCACACAGCAGCTGTTGCAATCTCCCGCAAAATCCCTACCACAGGTGAGACAATCCAAGGCTACACTGCAATCCATGACTACACACCACAGAGAGAGAGAGAGGAAGAGGTACCTTAGCACTGTCAGCTGCTGTTGTCGTCGGAACATCGCCCGCTTGCTCAATCTGCTCGTTATTCTCTCTCCATGGATGACAAACGTCCAGGTGAAGGTGTCCTTGGTTCCCTACGAAAAGCCCAACTCTCTGCAAAATGGGCGATGGGGAGAGTGCAAATCTGCAACTCCCAAAGAGAGAGCGCTGCTCCCCTTTAGGTGGGATTGTAGGAAAAGGGGGAAGCAAGATTGAAAGAGGGATTTCTCTACAATGGTCCGCTTCCCCGCTTTGGACGAAGGTGGCGGTCAATGCTGGAGATGGCCACAACAGTGACAGAGGAAGCGGCCAAATCGGCGTTAAAGTCACCGAAAATGAATGGCCATCACTGTAGAGGGAAAGAGAAAGACCACATTGGAACCCCTTAGTGAGTAGGTCTGCAGGATGTCGGAGTTTGAGGAGGACATTGTCAGAGGACTCAACAGGTGCAGCGCAGCTCAGCGAAAAAGAAGGCGGAAGAGCAGTCGATGAGCAGCAGCCGAGTGACAGAAGAGGAGGGTTTCGAGGGTTCAGGGATGTAAAGGAGGAGGGTTTGGGTGGGTTGAGGCTCAGAGAGAGAGAGAGAGAGAGAGAGAGAGAGAGAGAGAGAGAGAGAGAGAGAGAGAGAGAGAGAGAGAGAGAACCTTCCAACAGGCCTCATCGACACATGTTTTCCGATGGAGTACAGCAAGTTCGCGAAGGCACCACAAAAGGGGTTTTGGGTTTTGGAAGGAACAACGGAGGAGCAGTCGATGAGCAGTAGAAACCTGTGGGAGGCACGACAAAAGGGGGTTAGGGTTTTCCAGTGGAGTCCAGCAAGTTCACGAAGGCACCACAAAAGGGGATTAGGGTTTTGGGCGAGAGAGAGAGAGAGAGAGTTGCACTAATTTCATTACCAGTTTATTCATTGATTTTTGAGTTATAAAAATTGAGTTATTTACCATTAAACAACAACTAATTTAAATATAAAAATATAAAAAATAAGGATTTAATATATAAACATGAAAAAAATAAGTGATTTAAAAATGAAAAAGGCAAGTAATGTAATATATAAAAAATAATAATTGATTTAAGAAACTAAAAAATGATAGATGATTTGGAAAAAATAACAAGATGAAGAATAATTAAAATCAAA
Organism: Nuphar pumila; assembly: GCF_984573655.1. NCBI lineage: Eukaryota > Viridiplantae > Streptophyta > Magnoliopsida > Nymphaeales > Nymphaeaceae > Nuphar > Nuphar pumila. The sequence continues at coordinate 82,441,291 of NC_143254.1, read as the reverse complement.
AGTTAAACAGTTTTGAAATGGCAAACAACAACAACCACGCCTTCATCCCAAAACAATTGGGGTCGGCGATATGAACCAACAAAGAAAATCATTATGGGTCTTCCACATGAATCCTTCTCCTCCATTCATTTCTATCCAATGCCATGTCCTTGGTGAGGTTCAAAGCATTCATATCCTTTCTTATCACCTCCATCCATGTCTTCCTAGGCCTACCCCGACCTCTTTTAACTAATATATTTTCCCATTTCTCCATCATTCTAACTGAAGCATCATTAGGCCTTCGTCGAATATGTCCAAACCACCGTAAACGATTCTCTCTCATCTTATTTTCAATGGGTGCAACGCCTACCTTCTTACGTATCTCCTCGTTCTGAATCTTATCTTTTATTGTATTTCCACACATCCATCTCAGCATACGCATCTCAGCTACACTCATTTTTTGAATATGATGTCTCTTGGCAGCCCAACATTCCGTACTATATAGTAAAGTGGGCCTAATAGTCGTCCTATAAAACTTTCCCTTCAACCGCAATGGCATTCTACAATCGCACAACACTCCGGTTGCACTCTTCCATTTCATCCACCCAACCTTTATCCTATGATTTACATCTCCATCAATTTCTCCATACTTTTGAATGATAGATCCCAAATATTTGAAAGAATCATCCACCGGTATTTCGTGCTCACCAAGCTTCACTACACTCCCATCACTACTTCGTTGCTTACTAAATCGACATTCCATGTATTCTGTCTTACTCTTACTTAACTTAAAACCTCTTGCTTCCAATGTCTGTCTCCATAATTCTAACTTAGCATTAACCCCAGCTTTAGACTCATCAATCAAAACAATATCATCAGCAAACAACATACACCACGACACATTTTCTTGAATTGATCTCGTAAGCTCATCCATCACTATAGCAAATAGGAAAGGGCTTAAAACAAATCCTTGATGTAACCCAACCGTTATAGGAAAATTGGTTGTCACCCCTCCACAAGTGCGGACATTGATTACTACTCCTTCATACATATCTTTAATTATACTAATGTACTTGAGAGAAACACCTTTCTTCATCATTGTCCACCAGAGAACGTCCCTAGGTACTCTATCGTAAGCCTTCTCCAAATCAATAAAAACCATATGCAAATCTTTGTTCCTCTCTATTTCTCTCAATAAGTTGTCTAAGAAGATGTATAGCTTCCATAGTTGATCTTTTACGCATAAAACCAAATTGCCATAGTTGAAACGACAAACACTTAGAATTTAAAAGTGTTAAGTAATTTGAAATATTATAAAATAATGAATGGTTCAAAAAGAAAAAATGAATTGCTTGCCATTAAATAGAAAATAATTTGAATATTAACAAAATAAGAAGTAATTCAAAAATAAAAACTCCATTAAAGTGGACACAAATTAAAATATTATAAATAAATTGTAATTAAGGAGTAAATTACTTGTTAAATGAAAACTGATAAAATAGAAATAGAAGTAACAAGCATTTTAAAACATAAAAATAATAAATAATTTAAATAGTAATTGAATGTTTTGCCACGGTTGGTTTGAATATGAAAATTTTAGAAGCATCAAGTTATTTGAAAATTTAAAATTGACAAATCATTAATACATTAAAATTAAATTTCCAATTGTACAAATGAAATCATTTATACAATTAAAATTAAATTACCTTTCCTTAAATGATAGGAAATGTATCAGAAAATGATAGGTGATTCTAACATTAAAGAATTGAATTTGCCTTTAAATGATAATGTTTTAAAGATTAAAAAGTTTAAAAAATGTCAGTAATGTAAAAAAAATTTAAGTCATGGATAGTTTAGACATTTAATTACTTGACATTAAGTGTAAAATGACTGTAAATATAAAAAATTAAAAATAACAACTGATGTAAAATATTAAAAAAAATGTCATTTTTAAAAAAAGTTAAAAATTGACAATTGTTTTAAAGGGTAACTAATTTAAAAATAAAAATTTGAACTAATTGGAATTAGATGCAAGCGGCTTAAAATATAAAAAAACTCCAAATATTGGGCATCCATCATAAGGAATAGTACTGACTAATTTAGAAATTAAAAATTAAACTAACTGCAATTAAATATAAGTGACTTAAATATCAAAATTAAACTCTAAATATTGGACATCCATAAAAAAAACAGTACACACTAATTTCAAAAGTTAAAAATTGATTGCAATTAGATGCAATGACTTAAAATATTACAAATTAAACTCTGAATATTGAGCATCTATAATGAGAAAATAGTATTGTGTGCGCTTATACACACGCACTCAGCTAGTATATATATATATCCAATTGCTAGCCTACCACCAGGGAATATGTATTTTCATAATATTTTTCGCAGATCTGACCCCGTAGATGTGTTCGGCATGGTCAATTTGCTAGGAAATGATACTTGGATAATATTTTTTCAATAACAAGCATGATTTTTAAGCATTAAATATTTATAAAAATTATAGACCATCAATTTTTAAATCTTATAAAACATACCTGTATTAGAATTGGATGATCATATATTTGATTTCTATAAAATCAAGCATGTAGAACATATCTTTATGGTAAAAAAAAAAAATAGGAAAAAACTGCTTCAAAAGCCTAGTAGGCTGATGGTAATCTAGAAAAGTGATAGGCTATTACCACCTTTTATATATATTTGTGTGTGTGTGCCCAATTTAAGCCCATGGGTCTAATTGGCGGGCCATGGGCCTGACAAGGCCCGGGCTTAAACATGGTCTAGCCAGTTGATGAGCCGGGCTTGACCATCCACGAAGTAGACCAGGCCCAGACTGTTGTCCAGCCCTGAGATCACCTTTTTTTTTTTATTATTATAGCTAGAGAAAGCTAATTTCACTTTTAGCTATAGATTTGTAGGGGAATTCATGCATGCGATCAATGAATGCAGTTGATGAAAAAACGACATGTTAACATCCTTGAATGCAAGCAGCAAGCGTTGTGAAAGCTCTCACTGTTGTGTAGCGTGAGGTGTATTGACAGACAATCGAATAGAAGGGTAACACTACATTAAAGCAGCCAAAGATTCCTTGGAGTTTGTTCTTGAAAGCTTTCATTGTTGCATGGGAAGCAATTCAGAATCAAATAAAAGGATACATTCCATTGTAACAGTAAAAGATTCCGTGGATTTTGTATCTCTTAGGATGTTAGTTACAGTTATTAATTTCAACTACACCGAGAATGATCTTTCTTTTCTGAATCAACAATGAATGATCTTTCTAATAGGCCAAAACTACAGTTCAAAGTTGCTTCACTATAGTACAAGCATAATTCATCCATTTTATTTCACAAATTTAAAGTTTATTAATTTCTTCATCAGTTGCTATACAAATATTTTTGCTCCTACACCAAAATATGATAAAGCTGATCAGGATATCATTTATAGTGTCTACTTTAGGACAAAAAATGCCAATTGAAATCTACAACAATTGTCAACAGCAGTTCATAGGAGTTGAAAGCTGTTTTGAGGAAGAAAAAGATGAAATAAAATTGCCATTGCTATGGGAAAAGAGAACCTCGAAATCATATTAGGGCTTTAGGGACCATCAATTACTAACAATGCACCTGTCAGAGTTTCTTTTTTTTTTTTCAAAATTTAACCTGGGGAAACCCCACGCCCAGTCTAAAGACTTAATCGCCATCCAGGGGCAGGCAAATTCCAGGGTTAGGACCCTCACCCTAGGGCATATGCTGGGCTTTGGCTTATTCAAGGGGAGTAGCACCCGCAGGAGTCATACCTAGACTGCCCGTCTGACAGCCAAGGCCCGTTTCAGCTGGGCTATCCCCTTTGGGTTCCATCAGAGTTCTCTTACTCTCAAAGGTATGTAATTGTCTAATCAACTTAACATATAAACTGAAAAAGGCATTTGATTATTCAGGCAACTGTATCAGCCTGAACAAGGGAATAACATCCCACTAAACTAGACACCGGAAAGGCAGTGAAATTGGGCAACAATAGCAATCCAGCACTTGAATTGTCAGGTTTCAGAATTTTAATGTAACTTGCTATGTCTTAGTCTCACATCTGCATTCAAGTAACAAGCCATTCTGTGCTATCAGTAAAATATATGTTAAGAGCCGTTCTACTCATGTAGAACAGTTTGCTAGTACGCACATTATATGAACAATAAAGTATATTGAAAGTTTTGAGCTGTTTCATTGCAATCTTCAAACGTCCTCACCAAACTTCCAAAGTATATTTAACAAAAGAAAAAGCAAGTCAGTTGCAGTTTCTGAAAAAAAAACTTTGCAAAACTTACTACTGCTCAAATTCATTAGGCCTAAAAAGAATAAAACCGAGAAAAACCGCAGAAGCATCTGTGTCAAATGAAGGCACAATAAGAAATGTACTTGATCCCTAATTTATTAACAAAATATTTTACCTTTTCTTGGGGAGCAGATATCATACCTCTTGTACATCTTGGAATCCCAAGAATTATGGGAGGATAGGGGCAATGTGATATCACACTTGCCGCTGCATGTGGTTTCCCTCCATCTTTGGAAATACAGCCTGTCAGCTGTGGGGCCCAACAGCAGATGGTGGGTGATTAATTGCAGCAGCACACTTAAAAGTGTGCAATCACATTGCACCTGATCTTAATTCAGAATTATGGCCCTGTACCCCTTTTGAAGGGGTAGTTTTAGTATTTTTAGCAGCCTGGAAGATGGAATTATGACCATAAGACCGAGATACAAGTCATCTGATGAATAAACACATTCATCAGTAAAAAGAATCTCAACACAGTTGCTTCATGAGTTTTTTTTTACGAAAGATGAAAAGCAACAATGTTGGATTCTTGATTAGGGAAATCATATTTCTTGATTCTTAAATTTGTTCATGCTAAATCATTGAAAAGATCAGAAATAAACAAATAAAACATAATGTAGAAGCGTACTCGAATTCATTGTTGCATCGGTAGATCTTGATGGGTTAGATCTTTCAAAACCTCTATAGGTAGCATTTCCTTCTTCTCTAAACCTAATGAGAGAGATAATTTTTTTTCTTGATGGGGAGGCAAAAGAGAACAACCACTATATATGGTTTTGGAGACCATAACCTAATTGTAACCATCCTATAGTCTTTTTTTCAATTCAGGCCATCATAAAATAAAAAATTGACATATGACGACACATGAGGTATCTACACATTATTATAACCATACTTTATAAGAAGTCATATGGCCCAACGGTCTAAGATCACTTTATATGGGCATTCACCTTAGACAATTTATAATGTGTGATCAATTACATATGTAGGCACACATGAAATATCTAACAATCTCTCACTTGGGCCACATAAATTACCATACAATCATGCATTATACAATATCTTTATGAGCTCAAAAATACTGTCTTACCAGATGACATCTCCAACAATCTGGTCCATCGAGCATGTCAACATAAAACCAAAGCGATCTTCATTACAATCATCGTAATTAGATCCATCAATGATCACGTATATTAACATAACTAATGACATAGATCAAATATGGATGTGAAACATGAAAATAACATGTAATGTGATCTGAACATGCTTATTTCCAACTGGTCATGCCTTATTCTTTAGTGAGATAACAATAAATGAGTAATGAATAAAACTGAAACCTGAGCCTTATATTGAAGTAATAAAATAAAACTTTATTTTATCTCAAAACATCTGAATACAAACTCCTACTAAACCATCATATCATTAAATGATATAAAACCCATTCGAGCGGTATGCTCGTGAAAGACCTTGGGTGGTAAACCTTTGGTAAGCGGATCTGCAATCATATAGTTTGTGTCAATATGTTCAATAGATATTTGACCATTCTGCACTCTTTTTTTAACAATAGGAACTTAATATCTATATGTTTTAACTTTGATGAACTCATGTTGTTGTTGGAATACAGTACTGCCGAATTATTATCACAAAACAACTTTAATGGTCTTTCAATGTTATAAAAAATTTGCAGCCCAATGACAAAATTGTGTAACCATATTTCATGATTGGATGTCTCATAATATGCTACAAACTCTGCCGCCATAGTGGAAGATGTAATAAGTGTCTGCTTAGCACTCCTCCAAGAGATAGCTCCTCCGACCAACAGATAAATATGACCTGATGTGGATCTGCGATTGTCTTAGCATCTAGCAAAGCCAGAATTAAAATACCCAATGCTCTCTAACTGATTCGACTTCCTATATGTGAGCATGTAATCCTTTGTTCTTTGTAAGTACCACATAACCCGTTTTGCTGCTTTCCAATGATCTATTCTTGGGTTACTCAGATATTTGCCTAACATCCCAACAATGTATGCTACATCTGAACGTGTACACACTTGAGCATACATAAGATTTTCTCTCGCAGATGCATAAAACATCTTTTTCATATCTTTAACTTCAAACTGGTGTTTGGGGCACTAGGCGAGACTAAACTTGTCTCCCTTAGCAACAGGGGTGTCACCTGATTTGCAATCCTTCATGCGAAATCTGTCAAGATTCTTTTTGATATAGCTTTTTTGCGATAATCGAAGAATACCTCAAGAACGATATCAATGTATCTGAATTTTTAATACAAAAAGGTGTCACCAAGATCTTTTATTTCAATTTTTTGCCAGAAATTTCTTGGTTTCATACAATAAGCCTATATCATTACTGACAAGTAGTATGTCATCGACATATAAAACTCAGAAAATGAATCTATCTCCACTGAATTTATGGTATATACATTCATCGACCACATTTATCTCAAAACCAAATGAGAGGACAACTTGATGACATTTATGATACCATTAACGGGAAGCCTACTTAAGTCCATAGATGGATTTGTTTAATTTGCAAACCATTTTTTTATTGTCTGACACAAAATATTCTGGTTCTATCATATATATTGTCTCATCAATGTCACCATTAAGGAATGTAGTCTTTACACCCATCTAATTCAACTTTAAATCAAATTTAGCCACAAGTGTCATCATTATTCTGAAAAAGTCTTTCGTAGAAACTGGAGAGAAAGTCTCTATATAGTCAATGCCTACCCTTTGATTAAATCCTTTTGCAACAAGACATGACTTATATATTTTTACATCACCCTTTGAATCTCTCTTGGTTTTAAATATCCATTTACAACCAATGGGTTTCACACCTTTAGGTAATGGGATAAGATCTCATACATCAATGTCTTTTATGGATTTAAATTCTTCAGGCATGACATCAATCTACTTTTGAGAGTTAGAACTTTGTATAGCTTACTGTAAGTTGATTGGATCATCTTCCTATAAGTCAGTATCACCCTCATGTTCTTAGAGAAAAATAATATAATCATGTGGAATTTTCCTTCTCCTTTTTCTAGTGGATTTCCTTAATAACACTTGTTCTTGAGTTACTTGAGGTTGTTGAGTTTGTACTTCAGGAGTAAAAACTTGATTTTAAATAGGAATATCTTGAACATTGCCTAGTTCTTAATTTGTTTGAACAATGTCAAAAATTGAATCTGATCATTATCAATAACAACTGTAGGAAGATAAACAAATTCTTCTTCGAAAGCAATGTCTTTTACCTTATCACCTCCCCCAAACTCAGTATCCTCAAAGAAACAAGTATTGCTCGTCTCAAAAAAGGACTTATTCAAAGGGTCATAAAATTTATAACCCCTAGATCTTTTAGAATATCCAACAAAATAATAGCTAACCATTTTTTAGTGCACTTTCCTTTTATATGGCTGAGCTTCAGCTGGACATTCCCAAATATGAAAATACTTTATACTATGCTTCGTGTCTGCCCATATTTCATATGGGGTTTTGGTTACTGCTTTAGTTGATACTTTGTTTAGTACATAAGATGCAATCTTTAGAGCCCTCTCCAGAGAGATTCTAGTAAAATAGAATGACAAATCATACTCCTTACCATATCTTTTAAGGTCATGTTTCATCTCTCAACAATACCATTCATGTTAGAAGTGTCTGTCATGGTGTACTATGGGACAATACCACATTCCACTAGGAATTTAGCAAATAACCCTGAACGTTGTTCACTTGATCCATAATATCTACCATAGTATTCACCACAACGGTCAAATCTTATGTCTTTAATCTTTTTGCCAAGTTGAGTTTCATCTTCAGCCTTAAATGAATTGAACACATCCAGTGATTGAGACTTTTTATGAATCAAATATAGTTACCTATAACGTGAATAGTCGTTTATGAATGTAATAAAATATTGTTGACAATTCTAAGAAGCTGTAGGGATTGACCCATAAATATCAGTATGAATAAGTTCTAAAACGTCTATTCTTCTATCGACACTTATTTTTCTTATGTTTGTTCGTTTTCCATTTATGCACTCAACACAAACCTGAAAGTCGGTAAAATCAAGGAAATTAAGAATTTCACTTGTCACAAGCCTTTCAATTCTTTGTTTAGAAATGTGACCTAAGCGCTTGCGCCATAATAAAGCAGAATTCTCATTGATTAAATTTTGTTTTGTACCACGTGAACTTGAATGCAAGGTTTCATGATATGAAGCAACAATATGAAATAAATATAGGTTATCGACCACAGATAAAAAACCAGTTCCAATAAGATTTGAATTAAGAAACAACTTAAACTGACTATTTCTAAATAAACAAGAATGACCAAATTTGTTTAATGCGAAAATAGAAACCAAATTTTGTCTAAATGACAGTACAATGTATGTCTCTTTCAAATCTAAATAACAGTCAGTCTTTAATACTAACCTAAAAGTTTCTATTACATCAACTTGAACTGGTTTGTCATCGCCCATATAGATGAATCATTCAACATCAATTGGCGTTTGACAACTTAGGCAACCCTGCATAGACACACTTATGTGAGTGGTAGCACTAGAATCCATCCACTAAGTGTGCTTGGGTACATAAATTAAATTAACCTCAGAACAAACCAAAGTAAGGCGGGTACTTTCTTTTCACGCCAAGCATGATATTTGGTACAATCCTTCTTCATGTGACCCTCACTCTTGCAAAAGAAATAACTGAACTTTACATCTTAATGTTTCTTATGTTTCTTTTACGATAGAAGGTCCACTTCAGCTTTCTTATCATTTTTCCTTTTCTTATATTTGTCTTTAGAGATAATTGCTAAGTGAGGACTTTTTGTATTTTCTTGTTTCGGCATTTCCTCTTTTTGCACATAATGTGAAATGAGCTCATTTAGAGTCAGTTTATCCTTTTGGCAGTTATAACTGACCTTAAATTGATTGTATTATACAGAAAGAGATATCATAACTAAATGCACGAGTAAGTCCTCAGACAACTCCAACTTTAGTGCATTTAGTTTTTAAGTAAGATGAGATATTTCCATAATGTACTCCCTTATGTTCCTTTTACCTTTATACCTCATTGAAACAAGACTCTAAATGAGAGTGCTTGTCTCATCCTTTTCATTTTTAACAAAAAGTTTTTCAATTTTCTCAAGAAACTTCTTGGCATTAATCTCTTCAGACATAATGCCCCTGAAGGTTTCTGAAATTACACGTTTCATGATCATAAGACTAATGTGATTGGATCAATCCCACTTCTTATGGTTCCTTTTATCTTCAGTGAAACTTCTATTGGTGACAACAGTGGGTTAATCATCTCAAAGAGAAAGATCAAAATCCATACACCCAAAAATAATCATAACGTTCTCTTTCTAATTTTTTAAGTTTGAGTAATTCAAAACAAAGATTGAATTGATATTTGCAGATATTGTAGAAGCAGAAGAATTTACTGAATCAAGAACAAAACAAACCACAACAAGTTCATAATTAATATACATATTCACATGAATTGACATGAATTAACATATTTAAATTATAGTGAACCCCATCATAGGATATCTAGCACAACATTGACATTTAGTCTTTAGACAAAAATGTCAACTTATAAGTAGTACTCTTATTATAGTAATCAAACATAGACAATTAATCCTGTCAAACAACAAGCCTTTCTTTGGACCAACTCATTGCTCACATACAAAACTTGATAATCATCCCATATTTATTACTAAAAGTATATTTGAGTTTAGCCAAATAGTAATCTTCCTTTGGGCCGATCACAATTCTGATGAATCTCAAATATACAAACATCTTAATATTCTAAACAAGTCAATCTCCACAAGAGAGGTTACTTTGGTAACATATTGTTTCAATCAACTCATTTTAGAATATTAAACCAGTATTTCGAAAAGAATACCATGGTTCAAATATAATATGTGGTTACATGCATATGAACAAAAAGAAAATAAAGTCATAATCCAAATAGAGTCGAAAATATATCCGAAGTCAGACCTTTAAAAGCACCTGAAATACATACTTAATAGCCTGGACCTAATAAAATATTTTTTTTATGAGTCCATAGCGCATTCAACACCTGACCCGATGTAGGCTGGATCTAATCTATGGCGCGGATCAGACCACACTCGACCCGGGTCAGTCTTCGTAAACCAGATGGGGACCAAACCATGCCAGTCGCCTGACCCTGGTTACTCCATGGTGGCTGTGGCGAACCGAAGGCCCCAGACCACCATCATCGGACGCCGATCGGCGTCCGACAAGGGTGACTAGCCAAGGGCCAGATGCCCCCCCCCTCCGGTTGTACGAATCCAAAAGGGAAGGGCCAATTGACCCCTCCTTCATCCGATAACCCCCCAAGTCGATTAAAAGCACAAAGGGAGGGCCAGATCGGCCCTACCGCCGTTCAAGCACAGCCAAACAACGCGAGGAGGGTCGTTTGCTTGCGTCTTGATGCCGCATGAAGGGGGGGGGGGGACCCGACCCCCACTGAAACTGATGAGAGGCCAGGGAGGATCGTCCATCCTCCCCTCTTCTTCATTTTCTATGCAAGCATCCGACAAGTCGCCCGACGTCATCCAGTGGCCTGCGGCCACCCCCGCGGTTGGTCGTTGGTCTCAACAAAACCCCAAACTACACCACTGGTTGTGGTCAAAAATAAATATTTATTTATTTATTATTATTATTATTAACCGCTCCTAATGCCGATGGTCAAAGGGAAAAACCAAATTCGATGGGATTCCGACGACCAAAAAAAATAATAATAATGGCAAAGTCAAATATTTCAACGATTTAACAAGAACAAGAGAATCTGATACCAATTGTTGGATTCCTAATTAGGAAAATCATATTTTTTTATCTATAAATTTTTTCATGCTAAATCATTGAAAAGATCAGAAATAAGCAAATAAAATATGATGCAAAAGCGTACCCGAATTCATTGTTGCACCGATAGATCTTGATGAGTTAGATCTTCCAAAACCTCTATAGGTAGCATATTCTTCTTCTCTAAACCTAATGAGAGAGGGACAATTTTCTTTTTTAATGGGGAGACAAAAGAGAACAATCACATGATTTTGAGGTCCATAACCTAATTGTAATAACCTGTAGTCTTCTTTCTAATTCAACTCATTATAAAATTGAAAATTGATATACAAAGGCACATGAGGTATCTACGTATTATTATAACCATACTTTATAAGATGTCATGTGACCCAACCATATAAGATCACTTTATACACCTTAGACAGTTTATAACGTCTGATTATATATATATATATATATATATATATATATATATATATATATATATATATATATATATATATATATATATATATATATATATGTGTGTGTCTTACCCATCACTAGTGCGCCAATACTACCTCCATAAGTCTATGGACTTGAAATCACATGAAAGAAACTACTCAGAAAAAATTGATGCTGATAATATGCAGACAACGACAGGGACAGGAAGCCTTAGAATGGAAAGAAAACAATATAGGTAGAGTTTAACAATAAAAATAGATTGAAGACTACCATAATAAAAAAAATTTTGAGAGAAGGCAAATGATTTTATATTACTATCAAACCATACATAGACAGAATTAAAATGTTATCTTGCTAAAATACAGAGCACAAGCGGCAGTCAAAGAACCAACAGAAATTCAGTTCAAAGAGAAAATACACCGAGTTCAAATACAAACTGAAACTAAAGTTGAACTATAGCGAGATACGCCTCACAAATTTCCCTGCACGTAATGACCTGCAAATCTAGAACGACACCCTCATAACCCCTCTCGCTGGTATATCAACGGTAAAGCAACAATTCCCTTGGGTACACAAGCTGGCATGATAATGCTTTCTCCCAATATCTTACATATAGTTCCTCAAACCAGCTGCAGTTTGCGAACAAGTGCTATGTGCTTTCAACACTTTTCTTGCATAGGCTGCACCTACTCACCAATCTGAACCCCATTGTTGCAAGAAACATTCAGTTTTAACCTTCATGCAACACTAGCCAACCAAACAAAGATGACTTCGGAAGTATCCCCTTCACCCATGGTCTTCTTCGGTAACCAAATGACTAATGGCGAGCCTTGCACCTCATAGCTTGACGCAACTGAATATGCACCATCCTTGTCATGCACCCAAATGAGCTTATCTTTTCCATTGACTATACCATAATATTGCACTACAAAAAAAGCAAACTGAAGACCACGGATCAAACCACATGAACTTTTGTGGCTTATATAGCAACGTTGTTTGTGGCAGTTACATAATCAGCAATGTTGTGATCAAGAATCAATTGGAGAAGCATGTTGAGTAAAGTCACTATCTTCTCAAACATACTTCTCATACCTGGTCTGAAGCATCACAAGGCGTTGTCCTTGTGTCCCATATATCCTGCAGATTGCTTATACCTAGACAAAGTGGAGATGGCTCAGAATCAGCCACATCATTGATCAAGGCATATATGCCCCTGTGATTTTCTCCAGAGGTTCTTTCATATGCAGGAATTAGATAACTTCATAAATCCGTAAGTTCAATACCAACCTCTTTAAAAGCACGTTTCTTTCTTTCAAAGAAAAAAAAAGGGAGAAATTTGGGTGTATTAAATTGATTTAAGCAGATATAGCTAAAATACAATATTTATATTATATAATGAGTATTCTCTGAGCTGAATAGTTAATCGGACCTCTTCTTTTGTTACCAAACCTGGACCTTACTGAATTCGGTATGGGTTGGGATTCAAAGCAAGTTATATGTCCCCCCCCCCCCAAACAGGGCCAGTACTGAGATCTCATGTTCGGGGCTTCCAAATAGCGCCACGTATACGATCGAGACCGGCATGGTTCCCGATGACCGTCCGCATCATACTCATCGTAATTTGGTGCCGCAACAAAGACTTAAGTACCCTTTACCGCCATTCGCTTCATCTTCCTCGAACGGACATAAATGCCCTCCTTCTAGAAAACTGAACCGTCGGTTTGTGAAAAGGACAAAACTGCCCTCCATCGTTATCGCGCCAAAACGTTCCGCAGAGTTTGCGTATGTAGCAAGCGTTATGGTGTAGGATTCAAATAGTTCAAAACAATCCATTCCCGCTCTAAGCACTCTACTAGAGATTCTTTGCTTTCATCTGGAGTCGTCGGAGCATCCTTTCCCTTTGTTCCAGAGCATCTGTTTCCGTCTTACGCGCAACTGCAACATAATAACCACCTTCTGTTGCGTATTAGTTGTTACCACTGCTTACTCTACAGTTGGAATATCCAAATTCCCATCGTTTCGGTGAGTTTCGTGTAAGGTTTCTTTCTTCAATCTGAAGATTGTTTCTTATATAATGATTTGTTTCTTATGAACCCAAATATTCCGACGATTTCTAATCATGATGATCGTGTATTGTGTTGTGCAGGTTAGCAAAGTCTGCGCCTCATCAGATTAGAGATACCCCGTCGTTCTATGGGTTGTCTATTAGAGAAGTGATCCGCCAGTCCCATCTATCTAAGGTTTTTGAAAGATACCAAAATATACTTAAGATTGAGAATGATAAAGACAGAGAAAAAGCCTTGGAATCATATTATGCGGAGGATTATCCATCAGATATCGAGGCTGCGGACCAAAGGAAGAACTCTGAAGAACGGAAGATGCAGAACAAGGATGATGAATTGAAGGCAAATGCAAGAAATATTGATGAGAATATAAATAGAAGGCGGAGGATTAACGCACAGGTGATGAAAAAGATGAAGAAGAATGCGGAGGAATTTCAAAGTTATATTATATATTTAGTGGATGAAACTGCGGCACAATGTAAGAGGAGAGACTTGGAGCGCAGGGCAATGTTTAACAAGGCATGGCTACTGAAGAAGGAGGAGGAGAGGCGAAGGCAAATAAATAAGGAAGAGGAAGAGAAGGAACAAAATATTCTTCAATATGAGAAAGAAAAGGAAAGGCGAATGAGGGAGAAGGAGTTTGAGGAAGCTAAGGAAATGCAAAGGCAGGAGAAGGAGAATGAGGAAAAGAATGAAAGACAATGGAAGGAGAAGGAGGAGGAAGAAGAGAAGGAAAGAGAAAGGAAGAAGAATTGCAGGAAAGAAGGAAACAAGAACTGGAAGAGAAAGAAAGGCGACGGAAGGAGAAGGAGGAGGAAGAAAAGGAAAGTGAAAGGAAGAAGCAGGAGGAGGAAGTGCATGAAAGGTTAAGGAAGAAGCAGGAGGAAGAGACGAAAAGGCAGAGAGAAAGAAAGCAGAAGGATGAGGAGAAAAAGCAGAGAGAAAGGAAGGAGAAGGAGGAGGAGGCGAAAAATGAGAGAGAAAGGATGCAGGAGCAGAAAAGGGAGAGAGAAAGGAAGCAGAGGAAGGAAGAGGAGAAAAGGGAGAGAGAAAAGAAGGAGAAGAAGGAGGAGGCGAATAGGGAGAGAGAAAGGAAACAAAAGAAGGAGGAGGAGAAAAGGGAGAGAGAAAGAAAGAAGAAGGAGGATGAGAAAAGGAAGGATAGAGAAAGGATGGAGAATGAGGCCGAGAAAAGGAAGACGAGAGAAAGACATGCGATGGTGGAGCCGGTAGAGATGGAGATTGAAAGTAAATTGGTGACAGTGGACCCACCAGAAAGTCTCAGGTTGGAGGGAGAACAGGAGAAAATAGCTACCAAGGTAAATATATCCGTTCTCTGTGAAGATTTAATAACATGTTTAGCGATTTTGGTATAGCGATTACTGTGTTAGGTATTAATATGTATAGCGATTATTGTGATAGTCTGTCTGCAACCAATATTATTTATAGCGGTTAGTAGAATAGTATTTATAAGTACAAATGGAACTAAATTACAATTGGTAGGAATAATATGTTATTTTGTGTTACAGGGAGTTCACAGGAGAAGTAGAGCACCAGGTGAAAAGCTCGGAGGTCGGTGTCAATGACCTGTAGTTCTGTCGTGGTATGGTCAGCTGAGTGCATATCAGAAGGACCGATTACGAAATATGCACTTCGGTAGCCTTTTGGACCAACAATATTTTGAAACTTGTTGGAATACCATGACCCACCTGGTAAATAAATGGAATGATAAGACGAACACATTCCAGTTTGATTCTTTTGAGATCACCATGACTCTAGAAGATGTGGCGAGGATCAGTGGCCTTAAGTGCGATGGCAGTGCTGTCCTGTTACGACATTCAAACTATAACGCAAGGGAGAAATGCATGGCCTTGTTAGGAATGTCGATGGACGAATGGAGTCAATGTATTTCTGGTGGAATAAATTCCACATCAATAAAGGTCTCATTTTTTCGTAATAAATGGGAAGGCCACTCCGCTACTTGTGCATCTGAAATAGCTGACCAAGAGTTGCGCGACTTCCTTCTATATTTTTTTGGTCTTACATTATTTTCCGATTGTTCTGGTTCGAGAATAAGTTCCATGTGGCTGCAGTACCTGGCAGACTTAGACGAAGTCGACAACTATGCCTAGGGTGCCGCTATGCTCGCACACTTGTACAGTCAACTCCACCGTGCGAGTAACGATACGAAAACAATTGGTGGATTTTGGCCATTTGTTCAGGTATTTGTTGATTGCATACTTAGTAATTGTAGAACAATCTCATTGCAGGTTGTGGTGTTACTAATAATATTGTTTTTGTTAGGCCTGGGCGTTGGAACATATTATCCCATTGCATCCTCGTTGTGGCCCTCCGATTTGTGGTTTTCCAAAGATCGGTCGTTGGGCTAGAATAAACGTCGCAATTTATAATGCTAAGTCCATTTTAGATGGGCTGCAACTAAATGAGGTAAACGTTCTAAAATTGTTTACAATCACGTCAGCATTTACCATTGAGTATTATAAATCGTTGTAATGTTCAGCATTCTTAAGTATTCATCGCTGCAGGATTGTCTTCCATAGTACATATCGTTGTTGCCATATCATGCGTAAATAAATGTTAATATATTTGTCATTCGTTATTAAAAAGAATTACCAATGTACAAGTTTTGTGGAGACCTTATGGAGATGGGAAGGACGATGATGAAGACGTTGTTGCGGAGGCTGCTAGATTGTCTTACCGCGATTTGTGGCTATTCTGCAATTTTGAAGCCGAGTTGCACCAAGGTAGTCGAGTTCTTCTACAATCTGGCTTGGGGCAGTCTATCCCAAATAAGCCTTTGGAAGTGAGAAGGAAGATGAATACTGGTGGGGGCAGGAACGTGAATTGGCCCGATCGCTACAGGGACAAATTATTAAATTGGAACTCAGGTGGTTTGATCCCTTCTATTTCGAAACCACATGAAGAACGACAATTTGATCCCTTCTATTTCGAAAGGTAATGGGAACCAATGCGGCGAAATCTGAAGATTGAAAAAATTGTGAACTCATGCCTCCCAACTGCCCCTTCTTATGTTGCAGCCCAGCCTCTACAACCAAAACGTCGTTTCTCTCCGGTTACTACGACTGGTCCCTCAGTAACAAAGCGCGAGGAAGAGCGAACACTTGCACTAAAAGAGAACATTGTCTCTGCCGCAAGGTTCGAAGTTATGGAGAGGGAGAATAAGAAATTAAGGGCAAAAGTAAGCACTATGGGGATTCAATTGAACTCAGTGGTAGAGATGATGACCAGTTTTCTTAATAAAGGTCTCGCAACGAAGATGCCACGCAAGATAGACAGTGCACAAATAAAAAGTGAGAGACAAGTCTATGATATTTCATCTAATTCGTCAAGTGCCTCAGAATAAATCGTAGTTTTTCATTTTTATCACGCTAGGTTTTTGTTGTAATTGTATAATGAGTTGTAGTAACGTGACATTCTTTTATTGTTTAATTCTTTATTATTACATCTTTTCGTCTGTGGATCTCGGTAATAAATAAACTTTAATCGAAAATAGATGTTTGTTAAAAAATCGTGGCATTGCCTAACCTCTCTGGCATCGCTAAGATATATCATTTCTGTTTAGCAATCGCTGTATTTGTCTCCGCCTCGAAAGAATATTGCAATAAGGATTGGCGATGAAAGTCGTGAACAATAATTTAACGAGTTCTGACGGCGTAAATGATAACAGTCAATAGCAATAAGAAAATGGTTTGTCGTTGCATGAATATATCGATGTATCCATATACGATAATCAATAGAATAATCGTGAAAGATTATTCATACCTAAAATCTTGTTATAATGCGACCGACAAATGACGGGTTTTTATTATTTAAAAGTGAATAATTAAATTTCCGGGGTGTTTTCGAAAAAGTCTGGCATGTGAGATGACGTATTTTTAATTATTTCTATCGAAAAAGGGCGGTTTGTGGAAAGACGTATTTTTAAATTTTTCGAAAGCAATCATTTAATTTGGCGACGGCTATCGAAAATAGGGCGGCATGCGAAAAGATGTATTTTTATTTATTTAAAACGCAATCATTTAATTAGCGGGTTGTTTTCCGAAAATGTCCGGCATGTGAGACGACGTATTTTTAATTATTTCTATAAAAAAAAGGGCGGTTTGTGGAAAGACGTATTTTTAAATACTTCAAAAGCAATCATTTAATTTGGCGGCGGCTATCGGAAAAAGGGCGGCATGCGAAACGACGTATTTTTATTTATTTAAAACGCAATCATTTAATTAGCGGGCTGTTTTCGAAAAAGGGCGGGATGTTAAAGGACTTTACCTTTGTATTTGACTGAGGACGACATTTCCGTATCTGCGTTGCAAAGGTGCCATCGATATCTCTGTCCAGGCATGACGCCGAAGAAGGGGACAATCAGAGCAGTACGACCAGCCATGGCGTCTAAGAAGACGACTACAAGACCAATACGACCCGGCACGGCGCCAAAGACGATGGAAGCACTACGACCAGGCACGGGGGCAACAGAGAGGACAGTGGGATTAAAACGACCAGGCACGGCGCCAACGGAGAGGACGATGAGAGCAAAACGACCAGGCACAGCGGCAACTGAGAGGACGATGGGAGCAAAACGGCCAGGCACGGCGCCGAAGAAGAAGACAACCACATCCACAATACCAGCATTAGCGCTTAAGACGTATATTTTTTGAAACGCCTGAGCAGTTTAGTCAACATTTGCTTTTTCATGTTGTATTTGGACTATTGTTGTTTACTGTAGACAATAATTTCAATGTCGAATCCTGAATACCACGCTCATGGTGCACAAAGTTCAACATCCACAGGCAAGGTTGGGCGACAACGCCCTGACGAGTGCGTAGATGACATCGAGCAGATGCAAGATGAATTTGCAGTTGGGAACACTATCAGTAATTTTGTAATTATTTAACCACTATCAATTTCTAGGTCGTTCCGGTTTGTATGTTTTGAAGTTCGTAAATTTGTGCAACCAGACAATGTGTGATTTTGTCAATTACATTCAGAGCAACCCAAAGAGCAATACAGTTCGCATCATCAGCCCTTATTTCATGGTATGTCTGGTCTATTGTTTTTTTGTTTGCTTTTATGGCGTACTCACGTTTCTTGGTGGTTAAATCTTACTATTTCGTGCAACAGATGTACGTCCGTCAAAAGCCATACAACATTGGATTCAGAGATGCACTGCCTTGTTGGAATAGTGATGATGAGTGCCTAGACATTTCAAAATTTGGAAAGGTAATTGAACAAACCTCTTCTCCAAGGTTTAGTCGTAACATCCCCATCACGATATGTCTACGAAACATGAAAAATTATTTTATCGATTCGCAGATTTTACTTCCTACACTCTGGCAAAATCCCGCCCATTGGGTCCTATACGAGATGAATTTTCTGGAAAAACAACTATGGTGCTACAACTCATTGAACTGCCACATTGGCGTAGAACGCGACGCTATGCATTTGGTATGCTTGTGCCCATAGGTGAATCTTAGCTTTTCGAGGTGGACCGGACTATAATATATTATCCCTTTATCACAGGCGGGATTCCTTAACGGGCTTGGTGTCGACATTGCCGAGTGGATGTTGCTCTGTGCTGACGATGCACCTTTACAAAATAATGGGGTCGATTGTGGCATCTTTGTAATGAAGCATATTGAAGCAATATACAATGGAGAAGAACCTTGTTTCCACGCTGTATGAGCTTTGTATCCGATGTTATTGTTTATTCATGTTATATATTGGTTTCACATTACATGTTTTGTTGCAGGATCATATGCCGGAAATACGCTACGAAATATGCCAACAAATGATTGAGTTTAAAAAGAACGGCAGACAAAATATGTAAAGTGAAACCTATAGATTGCTCTTTCTGTACAACCTAACGAGCTCCGCCATCACCGTTCTTGCCCTCCTCCTCGACAGCAACCCAGTCGGTGCAGTCGCGCTGGGGATGGCCAGCAGGAGCTCCACCATTGTTGTATATGCATAACCAATGCTGGTAAAAGTTGTTCTTCAGTAATGAAAAATACTATACGATGAAATATCTTTCTAAAAATCGCATTCCGTGACCTTATCAATAAGAAAGGTTTGTTCTCAGAAATCGCTGTATTGTTGAACCTACGCTAATGTACACTGATGTACACCTAAGTCAATTTCTTGGGAAGCGTGTGGACGTACTTGTGAATTTATTTGAGAAATCGTTCCGGTGACGGGTGTTCTACGAAATGTAAATCGTAATCAGAAATAGTTTTGTGTCGTATGCGCATAACCAATGCTGGTAGAAGTTGTTCTTTAGTAATGAAAAATACTGTATGGAGATAGATATTTCTAAAAATCGCATTCAGTGAACATATCAATAAGAAAGGTTTGTTCTCAGAAATCGCTGTATTGCTGAACCTACGGTAAGGTACGCCTAAGGTGATTTCTTGGGACGCGTGTGGACGTACTTTTGGATTTATTTGAGATCAAAAAATTCGGTCCAATCGCATTGATTAATATTTGGAATAGCCCCCACATTGTTCAATTTCATTAATGCGGAGTGCATTTTTACTAAAGATTTGCTTTTGGTTTAATGAAACTAACGTATATACTTAAAAACTGATGGAGGGTGATAGGACATTTCATTAATATTTGAATGACACAACACACACTTCTACTTTGCTTCGCGAATAAGGAACCGACAAATCGATAATTCCTGCGTATAGGCGGCTTTGACGCAATTGTCGTATCCATTTATACTTTTTTCATATGTCTGCAAGATCATAATTGAAGGAAACACCATTTAAAATTCAAGAAATTTTCAAATTCTTTTACAAGTTTTCATGGTGGTAGCAGTGTAGTTGACGGTAGACCACTAAGCGTATCGCTTTGTACTATTCGTAAAATACAAAAGCTACATTAATGGCCCTTATTCACCACTTTTTTCATATGCCAGCAATAAAGCGATGTTTAAGCATACAACATTTCATAGCGATGTTGAATATTATCATTTCGAACATTAGAAGTCTTTGTTCATTAAAATACATCGCAGTCTCACTCAGCGACTGTCAACCACGCCGGTTGAGCGCACATCTTTTATCAATTACAAGCCTTTTAGATGCTCGCGAGGCCTCCTTCACTTTCTCCTCCGCAATTAGAAAGGACGTCAATTTTTTGCAGAGTTCTTCACGGAATCCGGGTATATCAACCTGCAAAAACAGATTGTAAAGTAGAAGCAATAGACATGCACTTAATCCCCAATAACAGAGGCGAAGAAATGACATACATCATCAAAAAAGGGTTCTGCACCATTGTATATTGCTTCAATGTACTTCATTACAAATACCCCGCAATCAACGCCATTATCTTGTAAAGGAGTATTGTATGCCGTGCGATAGATCCACTCGCTAGCATCGACTCCCAAAATGGCTTTGAGGAAACCAATCTGAGAATAATGCGACCGACAGTAAATTCATGACCCCAGTACACGACTTGTTCCTCACATAGATATTGAAACTTACGAGATGGGAAATGTCTAGCCGTAAACCACTGTCAACTTCCAACGAATTGTAACACCATAGTTGTTTTTCGCGTAAATCCATCACGTATAAGACCCAATGCTTTTCAGATTGCCATAATGTAGGAATCAATATCTGCAAATGATGTTAGCACTTGTTATGCTGTAATATTGCACTCTAGGTTTGTTTGCTTACCTTTTCACTTGACAAAAGGTCTCTGCAGTGATTACCGTTAACCCAATAAGGTATGCCTGTTGAGAAACTCGGTTTTGATGTCACACAATATGATACACTGTCTCATTTGATTTTATATGATATGATAATATGTTCTCTTGAAATAATGTTATATTATGACTGAATATGTTTTGCCTTAAATCTAACAAGTATTTGATGCAAGGATATCTCACCCAATAAGGATGGAGACTTCCTGTTCAAGTACAACTATGGTGCAATCATACTCCTTGAAGAAAAAGCTTGATGAGCCATGCTTTCCTAAAGTTCAAATGAAGAAATCGGCTACCTCAAGATGAAGATTTTTTTCTTCTTTAGAGTCATATGTAACATAACCTTCAGGAACTTGCATATTGCATATTACATACTCATTCATAAACACTATATCATAAAAGTATACGATAGTTTCAAAAAGCTCCTTTTTGAAAACCAATAAGTGTACCTTCTTACAACCTTTTATATTTTGTCATATAATAATTGTACCTTCTTACAACCTTTTATGAAAAAGACATTTTGTCATTGTACCTTACACTATAAAGGAATGTAGGAAAAAGACAAAAATATAACATCGACTACATGGAGAAAACAAATAAAATATGTTTTTAAAAGGACTCTAGTTACCTTTTTTCATAACCATAGAATGTCGACTTACTTGAAGTCATCATTCTCTCTACAAAGCATTAAATGCCTTCTGTAATAAATCCTTTCTAAATATCCTTCTCAAAGAATGTCGACCTTCTTTTTGGTCCTCATTCTCTCTGGAGACTTTGAAATACACAACATAAAGAAAACACTTGACATGACTATGTACAAATAAATATCTCAAAGCACTCATAGTACTTACACTCATTTAAAGTAAAGAAGTACTAATGTACCTCAAATCATTAATTTAAAGACAAAACTACAACCCAACGTTCAATGTACTATTGTAAGAAATAGACTTTTTACATAAAATATGTATTACCTAAAAATAATACAACGACTAGTGTACCCTCTATTTCACCTTTATGGAAAAAGGCATTCTCGAACTTCTCTAAAAGATGTTTTTGAAATGACCTAACATTTCACATTTCAAAAAGTTACAATTCCAAAATGTAACGACTACTTTTTATAAGCTATATAAACACACACAAACAAACTATT
The DNA here is from genome assembly GCF_984573655.1 of Nuphar pumila. NCBI lineage: Eukaryota > Viridiplantae > Streptophyta > Magnoliopsida > Nymphaeales > Nymphaeaceae > Nuphar > Nuphar pumila. Next base: position 82,418,737 of record NC_143254.1, on the reverse strand, counting down.
CAAACAATGGAATGAAATAGACGTGTGAGCTTACAAAGAGAAAATTTCTATTCGTGATTTGAAAAAGAGAGCCTTGAAAAAGAAAGAGAAAAAGAAAAAGAAAGAAAAGAGAAAAAGTCAAGTCCAGCTCTTTGACAAAGAGTATCCTCTGAATGACAAACAGAACATTCTTAGAATCCTTCATTCGTGCATTCATATCATTCTGAAGGTTCTATAGGAAGTATTGTAACTCTGTTATTCACTGTATTCCTTCTTTGTTTAAAGAAGTAGACCTCTGTGAAAGAGGGTGTTGCCCTTCTCTGTTGAGAGAAGAAGACCTCTTGGGAAGAGGGTGTTGTACTATTTATCCGGTGACTCGGATGTTATAGTGGAAATCTCAAGTGGTTTGCTTGGGGACTGGATGTAGGTCTGGATATTGACCGAACCAGTATAACTTCTGTGTTTTATGTGTTGTGCCTTTTTGCTTAATTATGTTATTTTATCGATCATAATCATATTTCACTATTCACCCCCACTCTAGTGGAATTTCATTTGGTATCAAAGCAGGTTTGCTGGTTTCGACGTAACAAGACTTCCAGCACAAATGACATCTACCTCTTATGCTCGTGATATTGAAGGTCAACACGCATCTCGTCCTCCTTTCTTCAATGACTCCAACTATGGATATTGGAAGTGCAGAATGACTATCTTTCTCAAATCCATAGACTTTGCTGTATGGAAAATTGTTGAGCATCCATACACATCTCCATCCGCAGACTATAACTTATGGTCTGATGAAGAAAAGAAAATGGCAAACCTAAATGCAAAGGCTATGAATGCCTTATATTGTGCCATTGATCAGAATGAATTCAACAAAATATCTATATGTGAATCTGCATATGACATTTGGCATTCTTTGGAGGTTATTCATGAAGGAACCAACAAAGTAAAAGAAGCCAAAATATCATCTCTTGTTAGAAAATATGAGTTGTTCAAAATGAACAAAGATGAACCCATCACAGAGATGTTTACCAGATTCACCAACATCACCAATGATCTGAAATCTCTGGGTGTAACATATTCCCAGACTGAAAAGGTGAAGAAAATCTTGAGATCTCTCACAACTGATTGGGAGAAAAAGACTACTGCTATTGAAGAAGCTCAAGATTTATATAAACTTACATTGGACGACTTAATAGGCAATCTTATGGCCTATGAAGTCCACATGAAAGAAAGAAGGGAAGAAGAGCAACCTGTAAAGAAAACTCTAGCCTTCCCAGCCCTATTTGAGAATGAAGACTCAGATAAAGAATCAGAAATTGCGCTACTTACCAGAAAATTTCAGCGCTTCATGAGAAGGAACCGGCTTCCAAACAGGCACAAGGAAAGAAAAGATCTTAAAGAAGATCCCATATGCTTTCAATGTAATAAGCCAGGACACTTAAAGCGTGACTGTCCCCTTCTCAAAAGAAAGTCTAAAACTGAGGAACCAAAGAAGAGGTTCTTCATGAAAAAGGCTCTGCATGCTCAATGGGATGATTCAGAACCATCCACTAGTGAAGAGTCAAGTGATGATGAAGCCGAAACTGCAAATATGTGCTTCATGGCAAACGAAAGTTCGGTAAGTGAAATCTCTGATTTTTCCTTTGAAGAACTTCTAGATTCTTTTCAAGAACTATTTGAAGAATCTAGAAAATTGAGTTTCAAATATAAAGTTTTAAAATCTGAAAATTTAAAGCTTTCTCAAGAGAATGAAAAACTCAGCAGTGAAAATTCCGATTTGAAAAAGAAAAATCTTATGCTTATATCTGAAATTTCTTCTACTAGCTCCAAAACTAAAAATATGCAAGTAGAAATTTCAGAGCTAAAAAGGAAAACTGAGAACCTCATGAAAACGGTTTTCAAGTTTACTAAAGGTAAAGAGAACTTGGATAAACTCTTATCCTCTCAGAAGGTCTCTTTTTACAAGAATGGTATTGGCTATTCTCATTTCAAAAAACCTTCTTGTATAAATCAAAAGACCACGTTTGTGAAAAGTTCATCTAAACCAAATAAGGAGTATTATAATGATAATCTTTTTAACTCCTCTAAAGAGATAGACAAACCCAAATCCAAATGGATATGGGTTCCAAAGTCTAACAAAAAAGGACCCGATTGGGTACCAAAAAGGAGATTTACTTAATGTTTTGCAGGCTCCAAAGAAGAAGAACAGATGGATACTAGATGGTGGATGTTCAAAGCACATGACAGGATATCCAGACCTTTTTGCTGTTCTTTATCATAAAGAAGGAGGAACCGTCACCTTTGGAGATAACAACAAAGGTTTGATAATTGGTATTGGAAATATTGGTAACATAGACAAACCTCTTATCAAAGACGTTCTCCTTGTTAAAGGCTTAAAACATAACCTACTAAGTATCAGTCAAATGTGTGACACAGGTTATAATGTTAGCTTTAATCATGATGCATGCCTCATAGCTGACACCAATGAAAACATCATCTTAAAAGGTATAAGAAAGAATAATATATATGAACTATACCTAGAAAACATCACAGAACATTGCCTCATAGCTAATAATGACACTCAACATCTATGGCACATGAGAATGGGCCATGTCAATTCTAAATACATGTCTAAAATAGCTAAAGATAAGTTAGTACGTGGGTTACCCAACATATCTTTTAAAAAGGATTATTTTTGTGATGCATGTCAATTAGGAAAATTGTCAAAATCTTCTTTCAAATCAAAAAATGTCATTTCAAGTAAAAGACCTTTAGAGCTTCTCCACCTGGACCTTTTTGGTCCTTCTAGGGTAGCTAGCCTTAATCATAATAGATATGCTTTTGTCATTGTAGATGATTACTCAAGATTTACTTGGGTAATATTTTTGAAAAACAAAAGTGACACGTTTTATCAGTTTGAAATCTTTTGTAACAAATTACAAAACGAAAAATCTTGTTCTATTATTAAAATCCGTAGTGACCATGGAGGAGAATTTGAAAATGAACTCTTCGAATTTTTTTTTAACTTGCATGGTATTTCTCATAACTTTGCCTTTCCTAGAGCTGCACCTCAAAATGGTGTAGTAGAAAGAAAGAATAGAACCCTTCAAGAATCTGCCAGGACTATGCTCTAACACAATAATCTTGCAAAATCTTTTTGGGCAGAAGCTGTTAATACTGCATGCTACATAACAAATAGAGTTCTCATTAGACCCTTATTAAATAAAGCTCCCTATGAACTATTCTATGACAGAACTCCAAGAATAGACTATTTCAAAGTCTTTGGATGTAAATGCTTTATCCTAAACACAAAAGATAGCCTGGATAAGTTTGATGTTAAATATGTTGAAGGCATATTCTTAGGATATTCAAGTCATAGTAAAGCATACAGAGTTTTCAATAAGAGTCATAATACTATTGAAGAATCTATGCATGTTAGTTTTTGTGAATCTATTGATCAATCTGTTCATATACAAACTAATGATGATGATGTTGAAAGTACAGATTTATTTTTAGATAACACAGCTAAGTCTAATGAAAATGATCACCAAAGAACCTTTGTCGATATCAAAGATCATCCTCAAAAGCAGATTTTGGGAGAATTAACAAAGGGGGTTCAAACTAGAGCTCAGCTAGAACGGATTGCAAACATGGTATTCATTTCTCAACTTGAACCAAAGAAGATTGATGAAGTCATCATTGATGAGTTCTACATGCTAGCCATGACTGAAGAACTGAATCAATTCCAAAGAAATGACGTTTGGGATCTTGTACCTAGACCAAAGGATCATCCAATCATTGGGACAAGATGGATCTTCAGAAACAAGCTAGACGAAACAGGTAATGTTATAAGAAACAAGGCCAGACTAGTAGCTCAAGGATACAACCAGGAGGAAGGTATTGACTTTGATGAAACATTTGTTCCTGTTGCTAGACTTGAATCTATTAGAATGCTCTTAGCATATGCAAGCTATATGAATTTCAAATTATTTCAAATGGATGTTAAAAGTGCTTTCTTAAATAGTTTTATAAATGAAGAAGTCTATGTAAAACAACCTCCAGGATTTGAAAATGAACAATACCCAGATCATGTTTTTAAACTCAAACGTGCTTTATATGGTTTAAAACAAGCACCTCGTGCATGGTACGAAAGACTTAAAACCTTTTTATTAAAAACTGGTTTTTCTGTTGGCAAAGCAGATTCTACACTATTTGTCAAAGTAGTGAATAATCATACCCTAATTGTTCAAATTTATGTCGACGACATCATCTTTGGATCTTCTAACAGCACTCTCTGTGAAGATTTTTCTAAGTCCATGCAGAAGGAATTCGAAATGAGTATGATGGGAGAACTCACCTACTTTCTTGGACTACATATTAAGTAAACCAAGGATGGAGTTTTCATCAATCAATCTAAGTATGCTCGTGAACTTCTGAAGAGGTTCAACATGAACTCAACTGCTTCAAAATCCACTCCTATGAGCACTACTACTGTGTTGGACAAAGATGAAGATGGTAAGTCTGTTGATACAAAGGTATACCGAGGTATGATAGGATCACTTCTTTATTTAACTGCTAGCCGTCCAGATATAATGTTTAGTGTTTGCTTGTGTGCTAGATTTCAGTCAAATCCAAAAGAATCACATCTTAAAGCTGTAAAAAGAATAATGAGATATTTAAAAGACACAGTTGATTTTGGATTATTCTATTCAAAATCCTCTACATTTGATCTAATCTCATACAGCGATGCTGACTTTGCTGGAAGTAAATCTGACAGAAAAAGCACAAGTGGAACATGTCACATGCTAGGGCACTCACTAGTATCATGGTTCAGTAAGAAACAAAACTGTGTATCATTATCAACTACTGAAGCCGAATACATTGCTGCTAGCCTAGCTTGTACTCAAGTCATCTGGATGAAACAAACTTTAAAAGATTTTGGTTTAAATTTTGAAAATACAACTATTTTCTGTGATAATACGAGTGCTATAAACCTATCTAAGAATCCTATTTTACACTCACGAACTAAGCACATTCAAATAAGACACCACTTCTTAAGAGAACAAGTCTTAAACAACATAATTAAATTAGAATTCATACCCACTAACCAACAATTAGCAGACATATTCACTAAACCATTAAAACATGAAGACTTCACACGAATTAGAAGAGAACTAGGAATATGCAAACTAAGTGACTTGTAAATTAATCACACTTATTATAATACTTCTTATAAGTCTTGTTTAAATCTTATTTTAAATTGCTTTCCTTCTTATCATTTTTAGTTAGTCAAACTAAGTTTCCATATTCACGTATTCTTATAAGACACATTCTTTATGTCTTTCAACTTGTCATTTTTCAAGTACACATCCATTATAACTCCTTGTCCTATCTCCTTTCTCTCATATCCATAAAAACTAATTGTATTAAAAGCTATCATAACAATGTTCACATCACTCAACTCCTTTATTATTTTTTTTGTCCTTTATGGAAACTTGTCTTACGATAAATTGTTTCACCTCTCTACTTAGTTTATGAGAACTCATACTCTTCATTAGTTAAAATCGAATGACTATTTGGTTTCTTTAAAAGATCTAGTTGCTATATTCACACGTAAATTGTTTTTTACTATATCATCTATTATATCATAGCCCAACAAACTATCTATTATCATCTCTTTCGTATACAAATTAAGCCTCCATTCTTGTCAACTCTTGTTTATAACTTAACCTTGTCGAGTTTCTTTAAATAAATCATATCAATCATAACTTTATGTCTTTCAACAATTTTTTTTTTCTTTATCCTTCACAAAAATCCATATATGTCATCTCACTTCTCTCTATGACAACTCACATTTATTACTCTTCCTTCATAAATAATTCTTTGTCTCCTCATTTCATCTCTCGAATACATTTTTTTTACATTTTTGAATCCAACCCCTCCATGTCTATTCTTATTTCAATTCTTATATATTTTTAACTCTTTCTCCTTTTTGTCTCATCATCTCTCTTACCACTAGTCAAAGTCAAAATGTGTCCTTCTCATATCCACGTATACTCATAAAAATTACAAATATTAATCATGAAACATTTTTTTTGGCACTCTTTTCTTTAAAATGTCATATCTTTCAAAGTACACATCACATGATCACCCTATGACCTTTCTTTCCATCCGTGACCTTATCTCTCTCTCTTATTGTATATCTCTCTAAAATCGAGAACCTTTAAAATCTTGCCTCCAAGCAAACCTTTATTTAATTCTAACTCTACTTTATGTCATATCTAAATCAAGTAAATGTTGTCCTTTATCTTCTTTCTCTCCTCTCTAGATATCCACATCATCTTTTTATGTCTTTAACTCTCCATTCACGAATTTAGAATCCTTTCACATAGAGTAACAAGTTGTTTGTCTTATTAGGCCATTATTTTCAAGATCAATCATTTTTTTTCAACATAACACCCCATACTCTATTAATGGCTTCCCTCACTAGTCGATAAACTCATCCATAGTAAAATCTATATATTTCAATAACTATGTCCTCCTCAATCTAATATAATACACTATCCTCAAACATTGATTTGATTTGTTATTCACAAGTCTCTTAACTTACTACTCACGGATTTCCTTATTTGACTAAAATCTAAAAATTACTCACTTCCAATGTCATTCATTTCATATCAACAATTATTTTCTTCCTTCTATTAAATCAATTGGTTCATCTCTTACCATTCCATTCGAACTTTTCTATCCTTATACAAACTTTCTCTCGGTTCTAGCTCCTTTCTCTCCTAGTGATTTATTTTCAAGGCATTCGATAATGGCTTCCTCCTCCACCAATCTGATCACCTCCGCCGATCGGTACTTCGAAAAATACTTTTCTGCACCAACTGCTACCAACTTCCATGGCACATGAGGAATCTCCAACCTCAGGCTCAGCTACTTGCCCAGATTCTTCTCAACAACATCTATCCCAAGCATCCCTGCCAGGGATTAGTTCCTCAAAAAATCTCTCTTCTTATCTACGCAATCCTTTCTTCTCTTCCGATAAATTGGTCATCCATTATTTTCGATCTCTTTATTCGTTATCAGAAATTTGAGCCTCTTCTTTCTGGGTGTTTTATAACTCCCATTCTCAAATACTTCCAAGTACCACTTCACAACGAAGTCATCCTCCGTCCCTCTCACGTCCTCGATGGTACCACCTTCAATCTAAGGTCCCTGCACATGCCCGACTCTGATGATGCAGATCCAATGTCCTCCTTCAATTACTTTTCTGCTATGATGGATATCGAGCAAACTCAGGATCAAATCCTTCGTAATCAAGCCCTATTGCAGCAGACTCGCAAGCGGAATCGTGCCAACCGGACACCTTCACCTTCTCCACCTTCGAGATAGACTCATTTTTTATTTTATATATATATTTGGTCTGTAATAACTTTTAAATCCTTCGGTCTGTAATAATTTTTTTTACTCTAATCCCTCCTTTTTGTCCATGACAAAGGGGGAGAAAACCTGTCTCCATTATTGGAGAAATATTTTCCCTTTAAACATTATTTCACTTTTTTTATCATATTATTATTTCTATGCATAATATTTTTTTTGACAGGAGGAGCATATTTTGTCATCATCAAAAAGGGGGAGAATGTTGAGAAACTCGGTTTTGATGTCACACAATATGATACACTGTCTCATTTGATTTTATATGATATGATAATATGTTCTCTTGAAATAATGTTATATTATGACTGAATATGTTTTGCCTTAAATCTAACAAGTATTTGATGCAAGGATATCTCACCCAATAAGGATGGAGACTTCCTGTTCAAGTACAACTATGGTGCAATCATACTCCTTGAAGAAAAAGCTTGATGAGCCATGCTTTCCTAAAGTTCAAATGAAGAAATCGGCTACCTCAAGATGAAGATTTTTTTCTTCTTTAGAGTCATATGTAACATAACCTTCAGGAACTTGCATATTGCATATTACATACTCATTCATAAACACTATATCATAAAAGTATACGATAGTTTCAAAAAGCTCCTTTTTGAAAACCAATAAGTGTACCTTCTTACAACCTTTTATATTTTGTCATATAATAATTGTACCTTCTTACAACCTTTTATGAAAAAGACATTTTGTCATTGTACCTTACACTATAAAGGAATGTAGGAAAAAGACAAAAACATAACATCGACTACATGGAGAAAACAAATAAAATATGTTTTTAAAAGGACTCTAGTTACCTTTTTTCATAACCATAGAATGTCGACTTACTTGAAGTCATCATTCTCTCTACAAAGCATTAAATGCTTTCTGTAATAAATCCTTTCTAAATATCCTTCTCAAAGAATGTCGACCTTCTTTTTGGTCCTCATTCTCTCTGGAGACTTTGAAATACACAACATAAAGAAAACACTTGACATGACTATGTACAAATAAATATCTCAAAGCACTCATAGTACTTACACTCATTTAAAGTAAAGAAGTACTAATGTACCTCAAATCATTAATTTAAAGACAAAACTACAACCCAACGTTCAATGTACTATTGTAAGAAATAGACTTTTTACATAAAATATGTATTACCTAAAAATAATACAACGACTAGTGTACCCTCTATTTCACTTTTATGGAAAAAGGCATTCTCGAACTTCTCTAAAAGATGTTTTTGAAATGACCTAACATTTCACATTTCAAAAAGTTACAATTCCAAAATGTAACGACTACTTTTTATAAGCTATATAAACACACACAAACAAACTATTCAAACAATGGAATGAAATAGACGTGTGAGCTTACAAAGAGAAAAATTTCTATTCGTGATTTGAAAAAGAGAGCCTTGAAAAAGAAAGAGAAAAAGAAAAAGAAAGAAAAGAGAAAAAGTCAAGTCCAGCTCTTTGACAAAGAGTATCCTCTGAGTGACAAACAGAACATTCTTAGAATCCTTCATTCGTGCATTCATATCATTCTGAAGGTTCTATAGGAAGTATTGTAACTCTGTTATTCACTGTATTCCTTCTTTGTTTAAAGAAGTAGACCTCTGTGAAAGAGGGTGTTGCCCTTCTCTGTTGAGAGAAGAAGACCTCTTGGGAAGAGGGTGTGCCCCTTCTCTGTTGAGAGAAGAAGACCTCTTGGGAAGAGGGTGTGCCCCTTCTCTGTTGAGAGAAGAAGACCTCTTGGGAAGAGGGTGTTGTACTATTTATCCGGTGACTCGGATGTTATAGTGGAAATCTCAAGTGGTTTGCTTGGGGACAGGATGTAGGTCTGGATATTGACCGAACCAGTATAACTTCTGTGTTTTATGTGTTGTGCCTTATTGCTTAATTATTTTATTTTATCGATCATAATCATATTTCACTATTCACCCCCCCTCTAGTGGAATTTCAATGCCGTCTTGAAATCCACTAGAGTATGGCAAACAGCGTAAGATAGTCTGCAAACCCAAACATTGCTAACACTAACGATAACATACGAATCAATTGGACTAAATCAATAACGGAAAACAATATAAAATAAAACCGATATACCATGAAATACGGGCTTACGACGCTTACAGTCTGGCTTGGTGCGCTGCTTTTAATATAACTGACGAAATCGGATATAGTCTGTTTGCAACAAATATGTTGTTGTTAACGGACGTACACATGGCTTACGTATATAGACAACTGCTACTAGTTTCATACTAACAAAATTACTGATCATGTTGTATTGTGCGAATTCACTATGCATTCTGTTGATGTCCTCCAGGAGTGATTGACTAAGTTTTCGCCCAACTTCGTCGGTGGATGTTCGACTGAAATGAATGCGGACATTGCAACGATCGATATTGAAATTACATTATACAGTACACAAAACACAAATCGCAAAAAACGGCATGAAACAGACGGATTTTGATGAAAATGTAGACGATGTGTAGACAATATACCCATGATTCGCCATTGTTGGTCGTGTAGCTGTCTTCGTCTGTGTGAGTTTGTATGTTGGAGGACGAATCACCTGGTTTATAAAGGAACCATCAGTTTGATTGTTGCTGGTTCACGAAGTAGAAGACAAACACAACTTCTAGTACTCGTGCGACTATTTATGACCTAAAAGATGTACTGCTCAACCAACATGATCAATGAATACTGTACGACAAATCAAACATTTATTGTTATCCGTTGTAACTGAGTAATTCGACTTCATATTCGCTGCATGGCGATTTGTGGTTATCGTTGAATAGCGATTTGTGCAGCAATACTCGGCCTTTGTAAAGGGTGTTAGTCAACGCCGATTTGCGGTGTTAAACGATACTAGTATAAATTGATAATGAACGCTTGTTCATAATAACCCCACGGATCTAAAAAAAAACCCATGGGTTGAACCACATAGCGATTGTGAGAAATTGTGGAGTACCACTCACACTTGTACTTCCACTGTTAAAGCGAACAAAGTTCCCCCTGTACTAGATGAAGAGGTTGACTTACCTCTTAAGAAATGAAGTGAGGAAGAGAAAAGACACATTGAGTAGCCTTTTATTTATAATATATGGATACAACATTTCACAGGATAACAATAATGATTTCAAAAGGCAATTGGAGGTGTCACAGGAATCTCGTGTGGGCTATTAATTTAGTTGGCATGCCTCTTTGCATGCCCCGATCTCCACAATGCCAGATTTGTTTTTGCGTTTATAGTCATTTGTCACTGATGACTTGCGGTCCGTGGTTGGATTTGCTTAAATCGATAGATAGCGATTTTTTGCTTATGCATGAAGTCGATTGATGACATCATTGTATGGCGATTTGTGGTTATCGTTGATTAGCGATATATGACATCGCAGCATAGCGATTTGAGGGTATTGTTCGACTGTCGATCTAAGCACGATGACAAAGGTTGTTCAAGTAAGCTTTTTGGGGGCATTGACCAAGGTTGCACTTCATTTTATGATCCAAGTAGGCTTTCAACCGCGCAGGTGATAGCATACTTAGATCATAAAATGGAATGCAACCTTGCTCATTGACCGAAAAAAGCTTACTTGAACAACCTTTGTCATCCCGCTTTGATCGACATTCGAACAATACACTCAAATCACTACGCTGCGATGCCACATATCACTAATCAACGATAATCACAAATCGCCATACAGTGATGTCATCGATCGACTTCCTGCAGAAGCAAAAAATCGCTATCTATCGATTTAAGCAAATCCAACCACGGACCGCAAGTCATCAGTGACAAATGACTATAAACGCAAAAACAAATCCGACATTGTGGAGATCGGGGCATGCAAAGAGGCATGACAACTAAATTAATAGCCTACACGAGATTCCTGTGTCCCATACCTATCTGTCGAATGCATCAGAGCCTGTCATGAAAGAGAAAATATTAGACACTGAATTAAGTTTCACAAGAAATGCATACCTCCTCGCAACATTGATTACATACCAAAAGACTTGTAAAACTGTAGCGATCCTTGCCGAAAATCTGGTCGGGAGGAATGTAGGTTTGAACGTTTGGTGGTACTTCGGCATGGTATTGCTGCATGATGGACATTACACGAGTTAGCTATTTGACAAGCTTCACGCAATGGGAAGCAATATAATGTTTTACATACCTGTTCATTGCAAGGGCCTTGTTGTTTTTTATTACAGGTAGGTTGTTTCTTAATCCTCTTCTTGCCAACCAATTCTACTGCACCCTTTGCCCTCCGACGACTGCGATCAGAGGCAGGTTTTCTTTTGATACCCTTCGCTTCATGAATATGTCCATCATAATCAACAACGTTCACTACTGACTTGTTGAAGATAATGTTTACGCTTCGGTGCAACTTTTCAGGAGTGTCAAGCGAAACATGATTTTGACCTACGCTTTTCGATCCCATTATCTTCATCTGGTATTCATTCGCTACAACAGACTTAATGTGAATTAACTCCACGTTTTCAAGTAACTCTGTTGCAGCTTTTCTCACACATGCATAGCCTTCTTCACTTCTCGATGCCAAATCAGCAACATGCATGAATGACCTACACAATTGTTGGTAACGGGAGGCTATGTCGCACTTCTCGTCAACACCAGATTTACTCGCATTGTCCATAACGAGCATTCCAATCTTCGCGCGTCTGGTCCATCTTCGCATTACGTAAGACTTAGGTATTTCTTGTATCTTCTCTTGATTGAGTGCCTTTAATGCATGACAACATAGAATGCCTTTGAATTCATACATTTTGCACGAACATTCTACCCTTCCGTTGTCAACATTATACGTGACATGTGCTTTTTGCCTTTCCTGATGCTTTTCGCTCTGACAAAAAATATGGTATTTGTGCATATTCTCGGTTTGCACGAGTCCTTCTATTTTGCAATTCATGACATGCAACACCTCTTTCTTGATCCATTCAAATACAGTTAGTGTATACAGAGCTGTAGGTCGCATCAATATTTCCATGCCAAAAGTTTGAGGTCGTGTATTGAAGCATTTTACGTCTTGTTCAAGCTCATTTTGTCTTAGACCGTCTACAAATAATTCATATTGTTCCATGAAACGAAACATTGTTAAACATGAATACATAGTTTTCTTCAGGGTGGCATGCATAGATTCGGTTCTTTGTGTGCTTATCATACCTGCACAAAAGTAATGCCTTCCATATGCCAATGCCCACTTCTCTTTTTCTGCATATAAATTTTGTAACCACAGACAGTCAGTAAGGTCGTATGTCTTAATTATTTTGTCCCAATTTGACTTAAAAGTGACCTCGTCTACGCTATGAAGTACACACCTTGTAAACGTTTTGTCAAACCCTGTATTCTGATTAAATATGTGTCCTATGATCTTTGCTGGATTTTGAAAAATATGCCACAAACATAGGCGATGATGTGCATCTGGCCACACATGAAGCACTGCAGCTGCAATTGCGTGATCACCATCTGTAAGTACAGTTTCAGGATGCTTCCCGTCCATTGCCTGTGTAAATACTCTGAACAACCACTCAAAGCTTTCCTTGGTCTGGTCATACACAAAAGCACTGCCTAATATACAACTCTATGCGTGATGGTTCACTCCCATAAACTACGCAAATGGCCACTGTTCAATATTAATCTTCACTGTAGTATCAAACACAAGCACATCATTGAAGCATTCATAATCTACTCTAGACTTTGAATCTGCCCAAAACATATTCACAGCATATCCATCTTCGTCCACTTGCATTGCACTAAAGAAACCATGTTCATTGCTTGATTTATTCTGTAAGTAGCGAACCAAACAACATATTTCTCCGTTCTTCATGTTATCTGTCATCTTCCTTCTCAAGTGGTTTCTTAGATCTAAAGGAGTGAATGACACATTTTCGCGACCACCATCTATGCGGGTAAACAAATTGTATGTCTTCCTTGGTGCAATGCCGGCGCTATCGGCTATTTCAGCTATTGCAGCACGCTCTACAGTTACTTTACGATGTGACCTTAGCATAGCAGTCATAAATGATGCAGATAAATCATGATTATGATCACTGATTAAAGTACGCACGACAAATTTCCCATTCAGATGTCTTCTCAAAACCAATCTCGCCTGACATCCACATCTTGATTCTGGCATGCTCCTTGTTGGATTTCCCATTGATTTCTTCCAACCTTGCTTGGAACAGACATATGTCTTTCTAACCAAGACACCCTGTGCATTTTTTGACCAAGAAAACCTTCTCACATTGAAGCCAACTTTTAAGGCATAATCATTGTAAAATTTATATGCATCTTCCTCGTTATTAAACTGATTTCTTCTACAGGAACATAGTCACGTGTAATTCCATGTACATTCTCAGTTCCTACGGTATCAAAATCTACCTCATTATTGAATTGCATTTCTTCTCCTGGAACATTCAAGTCAAGTGTACTTCCGTGTACATTCCCGGGGCCTACACTTTTATTATGTGCACTGTCATCAAAATCTACCTCATTATTGAATTGCATTTCTTCTCCTGGAACATTCAAGTCAAGTGTACTTCCGTGTACATTCTCGGGGCCTACACTTTTATTATGTGCACTGTCATCAAAATCTACCTCATTATTGAATTGCATTTCTTCTCCTGGAACATTCAAGTCAAGTGTACTTCCGTGTACATTCCCAGGGCCTACACTTTTATTATGTGCACTGTCATGGTAGTCTAACTCATCATTGAATTGCATTTCTTCCGCTGGAACATTCAAGTCAAGAGTGGGTCTAATGCCTGCACCCTTCTTTTCATGTGCATTGTTAGTGCAAATGTTCAATACTTCAGTTGCGTCATAAGTATAGATATTCAATTCTCTAAATCTTTCGATGGATTCAGCTACATCGTATTTATTACAACCTAATGATAAGCTCAACAATGTTTTAAGCAATATATCAATTTGTGTTTTGCAACAAAATAGCAAACAAGTCGATATAAACTAACAAAACGGGAGTCTGTTACTAATACAGCGGTTTGAGATACAATGCATACGATGAATGAATGTAGGATACCTGATGGGGTAGAGGCCCTTCCTAGCATCTGCAAACAAGCATTCTTGTCAATAGGTCCCAACGTCTTACAAATATCGATAAGTTTCCAACCTTCGTAAGAACAAGATCTACCTGCAATAACCAAACAATGCCTTAATGGCACACAAGACGACATGCCTTCTTCATCGATCACATGATGAGATGAAAAGTTACTCACGCTGCCTTAATGGCACTGGTTGGAATGTTTGTGCATCATTGCTTTCTTCGATAATGCCTAACAACAACGACAAATAAAATAAGACAGTGGAATGTTGTGTAAGCAATATATCAATTTGCGTTAGCAAGCGGCATAGCTTTACTACGATTTAATCAAGATGCATATAACAACGGATACCACTAGGGTTAAGCAAGTCAAAGCAATGATTTAATGCATGACAATATCAAATCAAGTGCAGTTTGATGTTTGCTTATACTGAGCATCGACTTATCGCTTACCATGACAATAAAATACACTGTGTTGACGATAACGCTCTCATAATATCCACGAGGCTCTAAAGCAAGTTCAATAGAAGTCGCTGAGAGAGCAGCGATATGCATGCGAAAATCGACCCGCCATTCGTGTAACGATGTGTTTCTGCATCCACATGTTTTCAAAGTCTGTGTACAAATATCTTACAAATACATATTACATGAAATATAATATCTTACACAAACGATATGTATGTATAACGATTTGTAAGATATTGAAAATTGATGCAACAGTTTAGCATAATAACTTACAACTCGACGATACAAAACCATACTATCTAAAAGGTCGATAAATATATCGCACAATAAATTACAAATCGATAAGGAAGAACTTGAGCATAATAGCAAACAAATCGATATTAACTAACAAAAATGTATCTCACAAAAACAGGAGTCTGTTACTAATACAACGGTTTGAGATACAATGCATACGATGAATGAATGTAGGATACCTGATGGGGTAGAGGCCCTTCCTAGCATCTGCAAACAAGCATTCTTGTCAATAGGTCCCAGCGTCTTACAAATATCGATAAGTTTCCAACCTTCGTAAGAACAAGATCTACCTGCAATAACCAAATAATGCCTTAATGGCACACAAGACAACATGCCTTCTTCATCGATCGCATGATGAGATGAAAAGCTACTCACGCTGCCTTAATGGCACTGGAAGGAATGTTTGTGAATCATTGCTTTCTACCATGATGCCTAACGACAGCAAAAATAAAGAAAAGACACTGGAATGTTTTGTAACGCAAGGCAGGCACGAGAAGGCGACAATGTGTTGTACAACAGGATGAAAAACAAGACGGAAAGCTAGACTGGAGACGAAGACAAAGTTTTGGTTGATAATGGGAGCAACTGTTACAACAGATGGCGCAGGAGTTTAATGAATAGGGAACGTCTCCACTTTAAATGGTTAACATCAAACTTTCTGGATGGAGGACTTTTTTGTCTTTTTATCGACCCGTCGTTTCACAACTTTTGAATGGAGGATATTTTTGTCATTTCCTCGAACCGTCATTTCAGGGCAGGAAAAGCAAGTAAGGGTGATTAAGTCTTTGCAACAGCACTAGAGTCCGTTGCAAAGTTATGTCAACATACACGGGAATACGAGCCCCATGTGCATGAATACGTGGCGCTCATTCGATCCCCCGAACACAGACGTGGGATTCAGTGAATCATCGGGGGCGAACATACACCACCCTCTCGTTGGGATTCAGTCATACGCCACCTGTTGATACCCCTAGTTGCATGGGAAATGAGAAGAGAGATAGGAAGAGTGATGAGATGAGATTTGTCAACTACATCCTCTCCTGAGATATAGTTGAAATGGGGATATAGGAGGCCAATTCTCCTCCCATCTTTCAAATGGGAGACTCTAAACAACAAGGGTTTATGGGGTTCAGTGAATCTCTATTTCTCCTCCCATCTCCCTCGGAAATCCGATCCTCAAACAAAGCCTTAGTAAGAATCTTCTTATGTAAAAGTTTCAGTTTGGAATCTGAAGAGAGCCTGGTTCATTTGCATGATGCGACCCGGTTTACCTTGCAGGGACAGGCCCATTATGTGACCCTGTTCTCGGCGAGACTTCCTTGTCATAAAAAAATGTAAATTGAGGGAATGAATATTTTAGTTGCACTCAGCTTGAACCTTATGCATTTCTTTAAAAAAAAAAAAGAAAGCTTGAACCTTATTCATTTCTTAAAAAAAAAAAAAAGCTTGAACCTTGTGCATGTTCAAGGTGTGAAACATGACCAAGTGCGTCTGCAGTTATAGGAGATAGTATAGGCAACTTGTTATGAACAGTATTAGAGTGTTCCGTAGGCAAAACACCTGGGGGCTGCTTGTATTCTTCAAACAGTTAGACAAGACCAACACGTCTCAACCTATTCCCCACATTCTCTTGAAGAGGCAGGCAAGGAAGCACAGACAATTAAGCTCAGCATTTCATTGCATTGCAAAAGACACAAAACGATGACAAAGCCCAAAGTTAGCTCGTCTCCATCAAATGAAAATAATCACCAGCATGATCCAATTCATGATGCGACCATCAACTTAACAGTAACCACTGGTCCTTAACGTACCTGACTTTGCAAGGATGTGAGAGGGACTGGATCATCATCAATAAAGTCATAAGCAAAATCAGGACCAATGAAATGTGCCCCCACAAGAAACTGAATGCAGGCCACACTCAAATCAGTGCCATGTTATTGGTGCTATGAATTTACAAGATTGCTCATGTTTGGATCCTCCCTCTCTCCCACACCATCCCCCACCCCAGCTAAAAAGATAGTCTTAGAACATATATCAGGAATTTCGACTTGAAAGGCCGACGTACTATTGAAAAACATTTGATACTTTTAAAATATATTACTTATTCTGAAAATATCATTACCAATATTGTAATATTTTATATATTATTTATACTTTGACATTTCCTCAAGATTTTTATGAGAAAAATCACATATATTCTCAAATATAATGAGATTTTACCTTGCCATGATTTTCCAGAGAACGGGACACTGCTTAGTGCTTTGTGCATAAAAAGATCAACTATGTGAGACACCATAAGAGGAATAAATTGTGCTAAAAGTATTCCAATAATTACATGACTCGAAATTGCAGATATTGTCATCATGGTATTCCAATAATTACATGATTACCTGCTTCAGCCGGGAACTTTTGTCATAAAAAAAAATCATGGTTCTGTCGTGTTCTTAACCAGAAGAGCGGACATAAATAAAACAAACAGAAACTCGGGACTCTTTTGGAAAAGGTACAGGTGGCAGCACATTTTTTCCTTCTCAATTAATAGTAGCCACAAGCAACCATTTTTCCCAATTACTCTCTGCAAAAAACCTTTATGAGTTGATCCTTGCTTGCCGGCCAAAATACATAACCCAAATAGATGATCTTCTACGTCACTTGAGTGATGTCACCATCGTGATTTGGCCTCGAGATGGAAGGAATCAACATGTTGGGTATACAGTTGAGTGTAGCTGATTGTTACTGTAACTTCAATTCATGGTAATGCCAAAAGGGAATTCTCACCACCATCTTTCATTCTCAACTTCTAAACCATATATATGTTAAGACTGAAGTCTACTTTCTTCTTTATCTTGTCCAACTATATATTAATTAAATTTGGTTTAGATATGGGTCATTTCACCCTTCAAGAAGTAGAGTTCTGCGGTTCTCCTAAAAGCAAGCGCCACAAGAAAACCAATCGTGAGTGGTACCAAACTTGAAAAGAAAGATGCACCATTGGGCACTCATGAAAGCGTGTGGAAATTGTCATAAAGACAGGATCAGGTCAGAGTGTGTTATGATGGTAATACAGTCAGGATGCTGATGACCTTGCATTAAAAAACCTGTATGAATGAGATGCCCATCACTCACTTGGATTGACGGCATCTGAATGGTTTAAAATGAATGGAGCCATATTCACTGTTTTATGGGTGTCGTTCATTTTTAAGACGATCTTCTCTCATTGTCAGACTTTATAAGAGTCCCATCAAGCCATGTTTCGCTTTCTTGAACGATAATCGCATCTATTGCTGTCAGTATCGGTGCGAATTTGCCTGAATCAGTCAATCCGTATCGAATAGGAACACGGATCCCATCATTTGAAATAGGATGAGTTCCATCATACATTTAATCTTAGCCATCCGGCGATAGAACCCATCCTATTTCAAATGATGGGATCCGAATGGGGCTTAAATTTTTTAAATGTTTTAAAAAAGGTTTAAAATAGTCATGAGTGAGGATCAGGTGAGGAGTACCCCACCGTCAGGGGTCCATGATACCGTTCATTCATGTGATGAACAGCATTCCAAACACAATGGATTTGCTTTAGTTTTCAACTGTTCGTTTTGCGTGTTCTATGTGCCATTCATGTAAGAAACATGAATGACTAAAAACAATGTGCGACCCAAATTGGAGATACACAATCAAACCATATTGTTTGAGACGCTGTCCATCAAAGGGATGAATGGCATCAGAGGGACCCTTAACAGATTAATGTCACGGGTACCTCTGACCTTCATTTTGATGCTATTAGCAGGTCAGGTATTCTTCAATAAGAACACAATTTCTTGTTAGTCACCATAACTATTCTGCAATAGCTTGGAAAGGAAAAAGAAATCCTATATGCTTTTCAATTGGGTTTGCTTAGCATTTGGCAAAAATGGGAGTCATTGGTTTAGATAAAATCTGGAAAGATAAACCGCCCAACTGGTTTCCGAAGTCATCTGATTTGTCATTACTTGTTTGTTCTTTAGTTGTACTGATAGGGGTCTGCCTAACCCTAGGCTTGCCTACCAAAAACTAAGTAAAAAAAGAAATTCAATTCAATTGATTGTTGCCTTCTCTTAAAAAAAAAAGAGAGGCACGAAGTAAAAAATTAAAACACACACAAAAACAAAAATCTAAAATGGTACAATCCCTCCCACCACCAATCGGCCACATATCATCAGACATGTGACACTACTCGAGCCAACACAATGAATAGGCAGAATTTTTTACCTCTTCATCATGTGGATGTTGACAGTCAATGCTTGAAAATTTAGAAAACGTAGAATAATAAAGTTTCTAAGGATCTCGACCAAGATAACTGGATGGTTAGCTAAGTTGCAAACTTGCACTATCATAACCAAGGGATCTGGGTCATGGTTGGCAACTCACCAGTTTAAACCAGCTGAGTTGGTCACTCGGTTCAAGTAGAGACTCTACCAAGCAACTGTTTGAATGTCGCTGAGTTTTCAACAAAACTCGTTCAGACTCGGTGGGTTACCTCGTCTGCCACACCAAACTTGTCCTCTGCGCGAGGTTGTGCCAGGACGCAAGGCACTTGTAGGCTCTGTTTGGAAACTAGTTGTCCGAGGGTGTTGATGCATTTGGAAGTAGCAGCCAAATCTACTCTTCAGGGCGAATATAAAAGAGAGAGAGAGAGAGAGAGAGAGAGAGAGAGAGAGAGAGAGAGAGAGAGATCACTTCCTCTTCCAAATGCATAAACTCCCATCCGAGCTGCCAGTTTCCAAACAGAGCCCAAATGCCAACAGTTTTTTCACTCATTACGTGGCTTTCTACCATCACTTGGACATGACTATGGCTTGCGATGATTGGTTGCAATTGCTCAGTGTCTTATCTCTCTACACCAACGGATCTGCTGCTCTTGTTTTATTTATCCCCCTCACCACATTCTTTCTCCTTTTTTTTTTCCTGAAACCAAGCTTACTGATGTGATTGGAAGTAGGTCTCTCTCTCTCTCTCTCTCTATATATATATATATATATATATATATATATATATATATATATAGGAAAATAAAAACCTACAAAACCTCACAAACATCCCCAATAATAAATGTTTATCAGATTTTCAGTGTTTTTTCTAATTTCTGACCTTACAGAAGTGTCCAATATGATTGATTTACTAAAAATCGACACTTGGATCATGCATTTTGGATGAAAAAAAATGGTACTTTGAGCCTAAAAAAATTATGAAATTGTAGGCTGTTGATTTTTGAAACCTTATAAAAACCTATCCATGCATTGGAATCAAATGCTCCAAGAACTAATTCCTATAAAAAACAAACACATATCACATGTAAGGTCAAAATTTTGAAAAAATACCAAAAATCAATAAATGTTTACCAACTAAATATGTTTGCTGGTATGAATCAGGATTTTCATAGGTTTTTTCTGTAAATCTAACTCTGCAGATGAATTTTGTGTAATCCATTTAATAAGAATCTAATGTTGGATCATCGTAATCGAATAAAAAAATGCTATTTTTATGCTTAAATATTTATGAAAATTCTAAGCCGCTGATTTTCAACCCTCAAAAGATCCTTTTTATACATCGTAATTGGATTATCTCAGAGTCTATTTCTATAAAACCAAGTGTCTATATCACATCCGTAAGGTGAAAATTAAAAAAACTAAAAATAAAACCTACAAAAATCTTGCTTCATACCAGTAAACATATTTGGTTAGTAAACAACATATTTTAGTTACCCATATATAGAGTAAGGGGTAGGTGCCTGACATTTTTTTGTGCCTACCGAGCTCTGAAAAGATTGTTTCTATTTTTTCTAAAATCTGACCATAAAGATGTGATCTACATGTTTGATTTTGTGGGAATCAATTTTTGGATTGTCCGATTCCAACACTAAGTTAAGTTTTTATAAGATTAAAAAATCAATGGTCTACAATTTTGAAAAATATTTAATGCTTAAAAATTTATTTTTTTTCAAAAAACATGATCCAAGTGTGATTTTCAACTAAATCGATCATGCAGAACACATCTTTAGGGTCAGATTTTTGAAAAACAATATGAAAACTCCTAACCAAGCTCGGTAGACACAAAAAGCATCATGCACCTACCCTTTTCTTCATATATATATATATATATATAAGGAAATGAAAACCTACCCAATAGAAAACCTCCCAAACCTACCCACTAAAAAATATTTATCAGATCTTTGCTGTTTTTTTCAAAATTCTGATCTTACAGCTGTGATCTATAAGCTCTGGTTTTCAAAGGAATCAGTTCTTGGAGCATTTGAGAACCATCTTTTGCTTGAAATTTCAAAATTGCATTTTATGACGGTTTGAGTTTTGCTTGGTTTTTGAATTATCTAATTAACTGTATTTTCATTTTCTAAGGATGTTTATATATTAAAATATTATAAAAGTAAAAATAAAATAAAAACATCCGAGTTATTTGAGTTGAATCGCCAAGTCACAAGTGGAACCCCAAATGCAGGTTATATGTTCCCCCCCGAACAGGGCAGTTAGCTACATCTCATGATCGGAGGTCCCAAAGAGCACCACGTATGTAAGCATGTGCGTCTCGTATCCCCATGTTTGTCAGCATTAATTAGCATTGGAGTTTGATGCGATTGCAAAGACTTAAGTACCCTCTCCTCCATTGGTGCAAAAAAAAATGATGGTTCTTGAAAATGAGTGGTTGTAAAGACTTAAGTGCCCCGAAGATGATTATTTAAGACCCAGTCTCTGCACTGCAGGATTATCCGAGAAAGAAATCTCCCCTGGAGGAGGCCATGAACATCAACCCTCTTACTCTCTCTCTCTCTCTCTCTCTCTCTCCCTTCTATTTCTGCTTTTGTGCACATCCATTAGAAGATCATACATTGCTCCATCAAGCACCGACTGACCTGCACATTGACTGTTGTGGAGCCTGATTCAAAGTTTTTACCCTTACAGGAGGAGGGTTTGGGGGCTCATCCCAGCGTGGGTAGCATCATTCAACTCTCTCTCTCTCTCTCTCTCCCTTCTATTTTTGCTTTTGTGCACATCCATTAGAAGATCATACATTGCTCCATCAAGCACCGACTGACCTGCACATTTACTGTTGTGGAGCTTGATTCAGAGTTTTTACCCTTACAAGTGGAGAGTCTGAGGGCTCCTCTCAGTGTGGGTAGCATCATTCAACTTGAAGAGTTGTGGAGTCTAATTTAGAGTTTTTACCCTTACAGAAAGGGGGGTCTGAGAGCTCCTCCCAGTGTGGGTAGCATCATTCAACTTGAAGAGTTATGGAGTCTGATTCAGAGCTTTTACCCTTACAGAAGGGGGGTCTGAGGGCTCCTCCCAGCGTGTTCATGGCCTTTTGCCCTTACAGGAGGGGGGTCCGGGGGCTCATCAACCCTCTCTCGCTCTCTCTCCCTTCTATTTCTGCTTCTGTGCACATCCATCAGAAGATCCTACATTGCTCCATCAAGCACCGACTGACCTGCACATTGACTATTGTGGGTCCTTACTGATGAGCTGCCTCTAAATTTATTCGACTCTGGGTCCTTACTGCACTTGAAGTTGAGTCGTTGTATTTTTTGTTATTCGGTGGGTGGTGAGACCCTCCTCTACTCTCTCAAGACTCTTAGCTTGGGCAATCTTTCTTTTGATGATTGTGGTTGTAATGTATCGTTGAAGTTAAAATGGGGAATGAAATGACAATAGAAATCGCTGAAAATTTACAAAAATAAACTAGACTCAATAACGAAGACACCACTTTTTACGGATTTGGAATATGACCTCCGGTTGGTCCTAATTCGGGTAGCGATTTACAACGATTTGCTTACTGAATAACACTACAAATTGCTATAGCGATTTGCGGAAGACACTACAAATTGCTATAGCGATTTGCGGAAGAATTTACAGAGCCGGTACTGAGATCTCATGTTCGGGGGTTCCAAACCGCGCCACGTATAAGATGCAGACCGGCATGTATCCCCATGTGGGTCGCCATCATATTGCATCGTAATTTGGTGCCGCAGCAAAGACTTAAGTAACCTTTACCGTCATTCGCTTCATCTTCCTCGGACGGACATAAATGCCCTCCTTCTAGAAAACTGAATCGTCGGTTCGTGAAAATGACAAAACTGCCCTCCATCGATATCGCGGGAAAATGTTATGCAGAGTTTGCGTATGTAGCAAGCGTTATGTTGTATGATACAAATAGTTCAAAAAAATCCTTTCTCGCTCTAAGCACTCTACCGGAGATTCTTTGCTTTCATCTCGAGTTGCCGAAGCATCCTTTCCTTTTTACCAGAGCATCTGTTTCCGTCTTACGTGCAGTCGCAGCATCGTTGCCACCTTCTGTTGCGTATTAGTTGTTACTGTTGCTTACTCTACAGTTGGAATATCCAAATTCCCATCGTTTCAGTGAGTTTCGTGTAAGTTTTCTTTCTTCAATCTGAAGATTGCTTCTTATACAAGAATTTGTATTATGAACCCAAATATTCCGACGATTTCTAATGATGATGATCGTGTATTGTGTTGTGCAGGTTAGCAATGTCTGCGCCTCATCAGATTAGAGATACCCCGTCGTTCTATGGGTTGTCTATTAGAGAAGTGATCCGCCAGTCCCATCTATCTAAAGTTTTTGAAAGATACCAAAATATACTTAAGATTGAGAATGATGAAGACAGGGAAAAAGCCTTGGAATCGTATTATGCGGAGGATTATCCATCAGATATCGAGGCTGCGGACCAAAGGAAGAACTCTGAAGAACGAAAGATGCAGAACAAGGATGACGAAGAGAAGGCAAAGGCCATAAATATTGATGAGAATATAAATAGAAGGCGGAGGATTAACGCACAACAGATGGAAAAGAGGAAGAAGAAGGCAGAGGAGTGGAAAAGGGATGTTAGCAATATGTTGGCGGAGGCTCATAGGAGAAACTTGGAGAGTAGAGCAATGCGACACAAGGCAAGGCTACTGAAGGAGGCGGAGGAGAGGCAAAGGCAAATGAATAAGGAGGAGAAAGAGAAGGAACAGAATATTCCTCAGTTTGAGGAAGAAAAGGAAAGGCAAAGGAGGGAGTTGGAGTTCGAGGAAGCTAAGAAAATGCAAAGGCAGCAGAAGGAGAATGAGAAAAAGAAGGAAAGGCAATGGAAGGAGAAGAAGGAGGAGGTAGAGAAGGAAAGAGAAAGGAAGAAGTAGGAGGAAGAATTGCAGGAAAGAAGGAAACAACAACTGCAAGAGAAAGAAAGGCGGCGGAAGGAGAAGGAGGAAGAAAAGGAAAGGGAAAGGAAGAAGCAGGTGGAAGAACTGCGGCAAAGAAGGAAACAAGAAATCGAAGAGAAAGAAAGGCGGCTGAAGGAGAAGGAGGAAGAAGAAAAGGAAAGGGAAAGGAAGAAGCAGGAGGAAGAGGTGAAAAGGGAGAGACAAAGGAAGCAGAAGGAGGTGGAGATAAAGGAGAGAGAAAGGAAGGAGAAGGAGGAGGATGCGAAAAAGGAGAGAGAAAGGATGCAGGAGGAGAAAAGGGAGAGAGAAAGGAAGGAGAAGGAGGAGGAGAAAAGGCAGAGAGAAAGGAAGCAGAAGGAGGAGGAGGAGAAAAGGGAGAGAGAAAGGAAGGAGAAGGAGGAGGAGGAGAAAAGGGAGAGAGAAAGTAAGGAGAAGGAGGAAGAAAATGAAAGGGAAAAGGAAAGGAAGAAGCAGGTGGAAGAACTGCGGCAAAGAAGGAAACAAGAAATCGAAGAGAAAGAAAGGCGACTGAAGGAGGAGGAGGAGGAAGAAAAGGAAAGAGAAAGGAAGAAGCAGGAGGAAGAGGCGAAAAGGGAGAGACAAAGGAAGCAGAAGGAGGAGGAGATAAAGGAGAGAGAAAGGGAGGAGAAGGAGGGGGATGCGAAAAAGGAGAGAGAAAGGATGCAGGATGCGAAAAAGGAGAGAGAAAGGAAGGAGAAGGAGGAGGAGAAAAGGCAGAGAGAAAGGGAGCAGAAGGAGGAGGAGGAGAAAAGGGAGAGAGAAATGAATGAGAAGGAGGAGGAGGAGAAAAGAGAGAGAGAAAGGAAGGAGAAGGAGGAGGAGAAACGCGAGAGAGAAAGGAATCAGAAGGAGCAGACAGAAAAAGAGAGAGAAAGAAAGCAGAAGGAGGAGGAGGAGAATAGGGACAGAGAAAGGAAGCAGAAGGAGGATGAGAAAAGGAAGGCGAGAGAAAGGCATGCGACGGTGGAGCCGGTAGAGATGGAGATTGAAAGGCAGTTGGAGGCAGTGGACCCACCAGAAAGTCCCAGGTTGGAGGGAGAATAGCAGAAAATAGCGACCAAGGTAAATATATCCGTCCTGTCTGCGAAGATTTAATAATATGTTTAGCGATTTTGGTATAGCGATTACTGTGTTAGGTATTGATATTTATAGCGATTACTGCGATAGTATGTCTGCAACCGATATTATTTATAGCGGTTAGTA
Source organism: Nuphar pumila (assembly GCF_984573655.1). Lineage (NCBI taxonomy): Eukaryota > Viridiplantae > Streptophyta > Magnoliopsida > Nymphaeales > Nymphaeaceae > Nuphar > Nuphar pumila. The sequence continues at coordinate 82,393,057 of NC_143254.1, read as the reverse complement.
GAATAGTATTTATAAGTACAAATGGAAGTAATTTATAATTTGTAGGAATAATATGTTATTTTGTGTTACAGGGAGGTCACAGGAGAAGTAGAGCACCAGGTGAAAAGCTCGGAGGTCGCTGTCAATGGCCTGTAGTTCTGTCTTGGTATGGTCAACTGAGTGCATATCAGAAGGACCGACTACGAAATATGCACTTCGGTGGCCTTTTGGACCAGCAATATTTTGAAACTTGCTAGAATACCATGACTCACCTGGTAAATAAGTGGAATGATAAGACTAACACATTCCAGTTTGATTCTTTTGAGATCACCATGACTCTAGAAGATGTGGCAAGGATCACTGGCCTTAAGTGCGATGGCAGTGCTGTCCTATTACGGCATTCAAACTATAACGCAAGAGAAAACTGCATTGCCCTTCTAGGAATGTCGATGGACGAATGGAGTCAATGTATTTCTGGTGGAAGCAATTCCACATCAATGAAGGTCTCAATTTTTCGTAATAAATGGGAAGGCCACTCCGCTACTTGTGCATCTGAAACAGCTGACCAAGAGTTGCGCGACTTCCTTCTATATTTTTTTGCTCTTACATTATTTTCCGATTGTTCTGGTTTGAGAATAAGTTCCATGTAGCTGCAGTACCTGACAGACTTAGACGAAGTCGACAACTATGCCTGGGGTGCCGCTATGCTCGCACACCTGTACAGTCAACTCCACCGTGCGAGTAATGATACGAAAACAGTTGGCGGATTTTGGCCATTTGTTCAGGTATTTGTTGATTACATACTTAGTATTTGTAGACAAATCTCATTGCAGTCTGTGGCGTTGCTAATAATATTTTTTTTTTTAGGCCTGGGCGTTGGAACATATTATCCCATTGCGTCCACAGTGTGGCCCTCCGATTTGTGGTTTTCCAAAGATCGGTCGCTGGGCCAGAATAAACGTCGCAGTTTATAATGCTAAGTCCATTTTAGATGGGCTGCAATTAAATGAGGTAAACGTTCTAAAATTGTTTACAATCGCGTCAGCATTTACCATTGAGTATTATAAATCGTTGTAATGTTCAACATTCTTAAGTATACATCGCTGCAGGATTGTCTTTCGTAGTGCATATCGTTGTTGCCATATCATGCGTAAATAAATTTTAATATATTTGTCATTCGTTATTAAAAAGAATTATCAATGTACAGGTTTTGTGGAGACCTTATGGAGATGGGGGCGATGATGAAGACGTTGCGGAGGCTGCCAGATTGTCTGACCGCGATTTGTGGCTATTCTGCAATTTTGAAGCCGAGTTGCAGCAAGGTAGTCGAGTTCTCCTACAATCTGACTTGGGACAGTCTATCCCAAATAAGCCTTTGGAGGTGAGAAGGAAGATGAATATTGGTGGGGGCAGGCACGTGAATTGGAGCGATCGCTACAGGGACGAATTATTAAATTGGAACTCAGGTGGTTTCCCTGCCGTATCGTATGATCATGAAGGACGACAATTTGATCCCTTCTATTTCAAAAGCTATTGGGAACCAATGCGGCAAAATCGGAAGATTGAGAAAATTGTCAACCCATGCCTCCCAGCTGTCCCTTCTTATGTTGTAGCCCAGCCTCTACAACCAAAACGTCGTCTCGCTCTGGTTAATACGACTAGTCCCTCAGTAACAAATCACGAGGAAGACCGAACACTTGCTCCAAAAGAGAAGACTGTCTCTGCCGCAAGGTTCGAACTTATTGAGAGGGAGAATAAGAAATTAAGGACAGAAGTAAGTACTATGGGCATTCAATTGAATGCAGTGGTGGACATGATGACCAGTCTTCTTAGGCAAGGTTTCGCAACGAAGAGGCCACCCAGGATAGACAGTCCACCAATAAAAAGTGAGAGACAAGTCTATGAAATTTCATCAGATTCGTCCAGTGACTCGGAATAAATCCTAGATTTTCATTTTTATCACGCTATACATTTGTTGTAATTGTATAATGAGTTGCGATAACGTGAAATTCTTTTACTGTTTAATTCTTTATTATTACATCTTTCCGACTTTGGGTCTCGGTAATAAATAAACTTTAAACGAAAATAGATGTTTCTTCAGAAATTGTGGCATTGCCTAACCTCTTTGGCATCGCTAAGATATAGCATTTCTGTTTAGCAATCGTTGTATTTGTCTTCGCCTCGAAAGAATATCGCACAAAGTATTGGTGATCTAAGCCATGAACAATAATTTAACGAGTTCTGACGGCACAAAGGTTTGTATCTATATACGATAATCGTGAAAAGGTATTTGTGTTAAATAATCAATAGATAAGGAAAGGATTTGTTGCCATCGCTGGATACTTCGTGCTTTGAGTCGGAGAGCATCGCAGCATAGTGATTTGTGGGTATTGTTTGAATGTCAAATCACACGTGGAAAATATATTTTTGAATATTTAAAACTTAATAAGTGGCATGGAAAGACGTATTTTTGAATACTTCGAACGCAAGCATTTAATTTGGCGGCGGTTATAAAAAAAAGGCGGCATGCGAAAAGCCGTATTTATATTTTTTTTAAACGCAATCAATTAATTAGCGGGCTGTTTTAAAAAAATGGCTGCACGTTAAAGGACTTTACCTTTGTAGGTGAGGACGGCGTTTGAGTATCTGCGTTGCAAAGGTGCCATCGATATCTCCGTCCAGGCATGGCGCCGAAGAAGGGGACAATCGGAGCAGTACGACCAGCCATGGCGTCCAAGAAGAGGATGAGTGGAGCAATACGACCCGGCACGACGCCAAAGACGATGGGAGCACTACGACCGGGCACAGCGACAACAGAGAGGACGATGGTAGAAAAACGACCAGGCACGACGCCAGAGGAGTGGACGAGGGGAGAAAAACGACTAGGCACAGAGCAAACGGATAGGAGGATGGGAGCTAAACGACCAGGCACAGCGCCAATGGAGTGGACGATGGGAGCAAAACGGCCACGCACGACCCTGAACAAGAAGACAACCACATCCACAGTACCAGGACTAGCGCTTAAGAGGTATATTTTTTGAAACGCCTGAGCGGTTTAGTGAACATTTGCCTTTTCATGTCGTATTTGGACTAGTGTTGTTTACTATAGACAATAATTTCAATGTCCAATCCTGAATACCACGCTCATGGTGCACTCAGTGCAACATCCACAGTCTCGGGTGGGCGGCAACGCCCTGACGAGTTCGTAGATGACATCAAGCAGATGCAAGATGAATTTGCAGATGGGAACACTATCAGTAATTTTGTAAGTATTTGTCCACTATCAATTTCTAGGTCATCGGTTTGCATGTTCTGAAGTTCGTAAATTTGTGCAACCAGACAATATATGATTTTGTCAATTACATTCAGAGCAACCCAACGAGCAATACAGTACGCATCATCAGCCCGTATTTCATGGTATGTCTGGGCCGCTGTTGTTCTGTTTGCTTTCATGACGTACTCACGTTTCTTGGTGGTTAAACCTTGCTATTTCGTGCAACAGATGTACGTCCGGCGAAAGCCATACGACATAGGATTCGCAGATGCACTACCTTGTTGGAACAGCGATGATGAGTGCGTAGACATTTCGAAATTTGGAAAGGTAAGTGAACAAACCTCTTATCCAAGGTTTATTCGTAACATCCCCATCACGATAAGTCTCTGGAACGAAAAATGATTTTATCGATTCGCAGATTTTACTTTCTACACTCTGGCAACATCCAGACCATTGGGTCCTATACGAGATGAATTTTCAGGTAAAACAACTATGGTGCTACAACTCATTGGACTGCCACAGTGGCGTAGAACGCGATGTTATGCATTTGGTAAGCTTGTGCCCAAAGGTGAAGTAGCTATTCGAGGTGGACCAGACTGTAATATATTATCCCTTTTTCACAGGCGGGATTCCTTAACGGGCTTATGGGTGTCGACATTGCCGAGTGGAAGTTGCTCTGTGCTGACGATGCTCCGTTACAAAGTAATGGGGTCGATTGTGGCATATTCGTAATGAAGCATATTGAAGCAATATACAATGGAGAAGAACCTTGTTTCCATGCTGTATGAGCTTCGTATCCGATGTTATTGGGTATTTCTGTTATATATTGGTTTCACATTACCTGTTTTGTTGCAGGAACATATGTTGGTAATACGCGACGAAATATGCGGAAAATTGATTGAGTTTAAAACGAACGGCAGACAGAATAGTATAAAGTGAAACCTATCAATTGCTCTGTCTGTACAACCTAACGAGCCCCTCCATCACCGTTCTCGTCGTCCTCCTCGACAGCAACCCAGTCGGTGCAGTCACGCTGAGGGTGGCCAGCAGAAGCTCCGCCAAGTCCTCTTCCTCTCCCTAGCGAGGTCTCAGCGGATTTGTCATTCTGGTGACGGGTGTTCATCTCGTTCCGGTGACGGGTGTTCTATGAAAAGTAAATTGTATTCAGAAATAGTTTTGTATTGTATACGCATAACCAATGCTGGTAAAGTTGTTCTTAAGCAATTAAGAATACTGTACGGCAAAAGATATTTCTAAATATCGCATTACGTGAACTTATCAATAAGAAAGGTTTGTTCTCAGAAATCGCTGTATTGATGAACCGATGGTAATGTACACCTAAGGCGATTTCTTGAGACGTACTTGTGGATTTATTTGAGACCCAAAGATTCGGTCCAATCGCATTGACTACGATTCGGTCCAATCGCATGACATTGTTTTCATTAATACGGAGTGCTTTTTTATTTAAGATTTGCTTTTGGTTTAATGAAACTGACGTATATACTCGAAAACTGACGGAGGGTGATAGGACGTTTCATTAATATTTGAATGACACAACACACAGTTCCACTTTGCTTCGCGAATAAGGAACCGACAAAAGTGACAATTCCTGCATAAACGACTTATTCTTGAATCGAGTGCATAGGCGGCTTCGACGCAGTTGTCGTATCCGTCTATACCTTTTTCATACGTCTGTAAGATCATAATTGAAGAAACCGTTGTTTAAAATTCAAGCAATTTTCAAATGCTGGCACAGGTTTTCATGGTCGTAGCAGTGTAGTTTGACGTTAGACCACCAAGCGTATCGCTTTGTACTATTCGTAAAATACGAACGCGACATTAATGGCTCTTATTCATCACCTTTTTCATATGCCAGCAATAAAGCGATGTTTAAGCATACAACATTTCATAGCGATGTTGAATATTATCATTTCGAACATTAGAAGTCTTTGTTCATTGCACACATCGCAGTCTCACCCTGCGACTGTCAATCACGCGGGTTGAGCGCACATCTTTTATCAATTACAAGCCTTTTAGATCCTCGCGACGCCTCCGTCAGTTTCTCCTCCGAAATTAGAAAGGACGTCAACTTTTTGCAGAGTTCTTCGCGGAATCCGGGTATATCAACCTGCAAAAACAGATTGTAAACTAGAAGCAATAGACATGCCCTTAATTCCCAATAACAGAGGCCAAGGAATGGCATACAGCGTCGAAACAGGGTTCTGCACCATTGTATATCGCTTCAATGTACTTCATTACAAATACGCCGCAATCAACGCCATTATCTTGTAAAGGAGCATGGTATGCCGTGCGATAGATCCACTCGCTGACATCGATTCCCAAAATGGCTATGAGGAAACCGATCTGAGAATAATACGACCGAAAGTAAATTCATGACCCCAGTATACTACACGATACTCATATAGATGGAATCTTACGAGATGGGAAATGTCTAGCTGTAAACCACTGTCAACTTCCAACGAATTGTAACACCATAGTTGTTTTTCGCGTAAATCCATCACGTATAAGACCCAATGCTTTTCAGACTGCCAGAGTGTAGGAATCAATATCTGCAAATAGATCGAAAAAATATTGTTACCACTGTCACGCTGTAATATTGCATTGTAGGTTTGTTTGCTTACCTTTTTACTTGTCATAAGGTCTCTGCAGTGATTACCGTTAACCCAATAAGGTTTGCCGTCTTGAAATCCACTGGAGTATGGCAAACAGCGTAATATAGTCTGCAAACCGAAAGAAACATTGCTAACACCAACGTTAACATACGAATCAATTGAACTAAATCAATAATGAAAAGCAACATAAAATACAACCGATATACCATGAAATATGGGCTGACGACGCTCACAGTCTGGCTTGGTGCGTTGCTTTTAATATAATTTACGAAATCGGATATAGTCTGTTTGCAGCAAATATGGTGTTGTATTGATCATACGTACACATGGCTTACGTTTATAGATAACTACTACTAGTTTCATACTAACAAAATTACTGATCATGTTGCATTGTGCGAATTCACTGCGCATTCGGTTGATGTCCTCCAGGAGTGATTGACTAAGTTTTCGCCCAACTTCGTCGGTGGATGTTCGACTGAAATGAATGCAGACATTGCAACGACCGATATTTAAATTACATTATATAGTACACAAAAACAAATCACAAAAAACACATGAAAGAGATGGATTTTGCTGAACATGTAGACTATGTGTAGACAATATACCCATGATTCGCCATTGTTGGTCGTGTAGCTGTCTTCGTCTGCCTCACCGACTACAATTTTCTATGTTCGAGGGCAGATCTCCAGGTTTATAAAGGAACCGTCAGTTTGGTTGTTGCTGGTTCACGAAGTAGAAGACAAACACACCTTCCACTGCTTGTGCGACTATTTATGACCTAAAAGATGTACTGCTCAACCAACATGATCAATGAATACTGTACGACAACTCAAACATTTATGGGTATCCGTTGGAAAATACACATTGAGTAGCCTTTTATTTATAATATATGGATACAACTTTTCACAAGATAACAATAATGATTTCAAAAGGCAAGTGGAGGTGTCGGGAACGCGAAAGATTTACTGGAGAAGAAGTTTACTGGAGGTGTATGGCGATTTGTGGTTATCGTTGAATAGCGATCTGTGGCATCGCAGCACAGTGATTGACAGTCCTACGCTGCGATGCCACACATCGCAGCACACTTGAACAATCCTTCGCATCACGCTAAGATTGACAGTCCAACAATAATCAACAACGTTCTACGTTGCGATGCCACATATCACTAATCAACGATGATCACAAATCGCCATACAGTGATGTCATCGATCGACTTCCTGCAGAAGCAAAAAATCGCTATCTATCGATTTAAGCAAATCCAACCACGGACCGCAAGTCATCAGTGACAAATGACTATAAACGCAAAAACAAATCCGACATTGTGGAGATCGGGGCATGCAAAGAGGCATGACAACTAAATTAATAGCCTACACGAGATTCCTGTGTCCCATACCTATCTGTCGAATGCATCAGAGCCTGTCATGAAAGAGAAAATATTAGACATTGAATTAAGTTTCACAAGAAATGCATACCTCCTCGCAACATCGATTACATACCAAAAGCCTTGTAAAACTGTAGCGATCGTTGCCGGAAATCTGGTCGAGAGGAATGTAGGTTTGAACGTTTGCTGGTACTTCTGCAGGGTATTGCTGCATGATGGACATTACACGAGTTAGCTATTTGACAAGCTTCACGCAATGGGAAGCAATATAATGTTTTACATACCTGTTCATTCGAAGGGCTTTATGGTTTTTTATTACAGGTTGGTTGTTTCTTAGTCCTTTTCTTGCCAACCAATTTTAGTGCACCCTTTGCCCTCCGACGATTGCCATCAGAGGCAGGTTTTCTTTTGATACCCTGCGCTTCATGAATTTGTCCATCATAATCAACAACGTTCACTACTGACTTGTTGAAGATAATGTTTACGCTTCGGCGCAACTTCTCGGGAGTGTCAAGCGAGACATGATTTTGACCTACATTGTTCGATCCCATTATCTTTGGCTGGTATTCATTCGCTGCAACAGACTTAATGTGAATTAACTCCACGTTTTCAAGTAACTCTGTTGCAGCTTTTCTCACACATGCATAGCCTTCTTCGCTTCTCGATGTCAAATCAGCAACATGCATGAATGACCTACACAGTTGTTGGTAACGGGAGGCTATGTGGCACTTTTCGTCAACACCAGATTTACTCGCATTGTCCATAACGAGCATTTCAATCTTCGCGCGTCTCGTCCATCTTCGCATTACGTAAGACTTAGGTATTTCTTGTATCTTCTCTTGATTGAGTGCCTTTAATGCATGACAACATAGGATACCTTTGAATTCATATATTTTGCACGAACATTCTACCCTTCCGTTGTCGACATTGTACGTGACATGTGCTTCTTGCCTTTTCTGATGCTTTTCGCCCTGACAAAAAATATGGTATTTGTGCATATTCTCGGTTTGTACCAGTTCTTCTATTTTGCAATTCATGACATGCAACACCTCTTTCTTGATCCATTCAAATACAGTTAGTGTATACAGAGCTGCAGGTCGCATTAATATTTTCATGCCAAAAGTTAGAGGTCGTGTATTGAAGTATTTCACGTCCTGTTCAAGCTCATTCTGTCTTAGACCGTCTACAAATAATTCATATTGTTCCATGAAACGAAACATTGTTAAACATGAATACAGGGTTTTCTTCAGCGTGGCATGCATAGATTTGGCTCTTTGTGTGCTTATCATACCTGCACAAAAGTATTGTCTTCCATATGCCAATGCCCACTTCTCTTTTTCTGCATATAAATTTTGTAACCACAGACAGTCAGCAAGGTCGTATGTCTTAATCATTTTGTCACAATCTAACTTAAAGGTGACCTCGTCTACGCTATGAAGTACACACCTTATAAAATGTTTGTCAAACCCTGTATTCTGATTAAATATGTGTCCTATGTTCTTTGCTGCATTTTGAAAGATATGCCACAAACACAGGCGATGATGTGCATCTGACCACACATGAAGCACTGCAGCTGCAATTGTGTGATCACCATCTGTAAGTACAGTTTCAGGATGCTTCCCGTCCATTGCCTGTATAAATACTCTGAACAACCACTCAAAGCTTTCCTTGGTCTGGTCATACACAAAAGCACCGCCTAATATACAACTCTATGTGTGATGGTTCACTCTGACAAACTACGCAAATAGCCACCGTTCAATATTAATCTTTACTGTAGTATCAAACACAAGCACATCATTGAAGCATTCATAATCTACTCTAGACTTTGAATCTGCCCAAAACATATTCACAGCATATTCATCTTCGTCCACTTGCATTGCACTAAAGAAACCATGTTCATTGCTTGATTTATTCTGTAAGTAGCGAACCAAACAACATATTTCTCCGTTCTTCATGTTATCTGTCCTCTTCCTGCTCAAGTGGTTTCTAAGATCCAAATGTGTGAATGACACATTTTCGCGACCACCATCTATGCGGGTAAACAAATTGTATGTCTTCCTTGGTGCAATGCCGGTGCTATCGGCTATTTTAGCCATTGCAGCATGCGCTACAGTTACTTTACGATGTGACCTTAGCATAGGAGTTATAAATGATGCAGATAAATCATGATTATGATCACTGATTAAAGTACGCACGACAAATTTCCCATTCGGATGTCTTCTCAAAACCAATCTCGCCTGACATCCACATCTTGATTCTGGCGTGCTCCTAGTTGGATTTCCCATTAATTTCTTCCAACCTTGCTTGGAACAGACATATGTCTTTCTAACCAAGACACCCTGTGCATTTTTTGACCAAGAAAACCTTCTCACACTGAAGCCAACTTTTAAGGCATAATCATTATAAAATTTATATGCATCTTCTTCGTTATTAAAATGCATTCCTTCTACAGGAACATAGTCAAGTGCAATTCCATGTACATTCCCAGTTCCTACGGTTTTATTAAGTGTACTGACATCAAAATCAGGATCATTATTGAATTGCATTTCTTCTCCTGGAACATTGAAGTCAAGTGTACTTCTGTGTACATTCCCAGTGCATACACTTTTATTATGTGCGCTGTCATGGTAGTCTACCTCATCATTTAATTGCATTTCTTCCACTGGAACATTCAAGTCAATAGTGGGTCTAATGCCTGCACCCTTCTTTTCATGTGCATCATTAGTGCAGATGTTCAATTCTTCAGTTGGGTCATAAGTATAGATATTCAATTCTCCAGATCTTTCTATTGATTGAGCTACATCGTCTTTATTACAACCTGATGATAAGCTCAATATTGTTTTAAACAATATATCAATTTGTGTTTGTAGCAACATGGCAAACAAGTCGATATTATTTCACAAAAACGAGAGTCTGTTACTAATACAGCGGTTTGAGATACAATGCATATGATGAGTGAATGTAGGATACCTGATGGGGTAGAGGTCCTTCCTAGCATCTGCAAACAAGCATTCCTGTCAACAGGTCCCAGCGTCTTACAAATATTGATAAGTTTCCAACCTTCGTAAGAACAAGATCTACCTGCAATAACCAAACAAAGCCTTAATGACACATAAGACGACATGCCTTCTTCATCGATAGCATGATGCTGGGAAGCTACTCACGCCGCCTTGATGGAACTGGTTGGAATGTTTGTGCATCATTGCTTTCTTCCTTAATGCCTAACAACAACGACAAATAAAAGAAGACAGTGGAATGTTTTGTAAGCAATATATCAATTTCCGTTAGCAAGCGGCATAGGTTTACTACGATTTAATCAGGATGCATATAAGAACGGATACCACTAGGGTTACGCAAGTCAAAGCAACGATTTAATGAATGAAAGTATCAAAGCAAGTGCGGTTTGATGTTTGCTTATGCTGAGCATCGACGTGTCGCTTACCATGCCAATAAAATAAACATGTCGTACATGTGTGTTGACGATAACGCTCTCATAATATCCACGAGGCTCTAAAGCGAGTTCAATAGAAGTCGCTGAGAGAGCAACAATATGCATGCGAAAATCGCCCCGCCATGCGTGTCAAGATGTGTTTCTGCACCCAAACGTTTTCAAAGTCTGTGTACAAATATCTTACAAATACATATTACAAAACATATAATATCTTACAAAACGATATGTATAGCGATTTGTCAGATATTGAAAATCGATACGGCAGTTCAGTATTTATAACTTAGAACTCGACGATACAAAAACATACTATCTAAAAGGTCGATAAATATATCGCACAATAAATTACAAATCGATAAGGAAGAACTTGAACATAATAGCAAACAAATCGATATTAACTAACAAAAATGTATCTCACAAAAACGAGAGTCTGTTACTAATACAGCGGTTTGAGATACAATGCATATGATGAGTGACTGTAGGATACCTGATGGGGTAGAGGCCCTTCCTAGCATCTGCAAACAAGCGTTCTTGTCAACAGGTCACAGCGTCTTGCAAATATCGATAAGTTTCCAACCTTCGTAATAACAAGATCTACCTGCAATAACCAAACAATGCCTTAATGGCACACAAGACGACATGCCTTCTTCATCGATAGCATGATGAGATGAAAAGCTACTCACGGTGCCTTAATGGCACTGGTTGAAATGTTTGTGAATCATTGCTTTCTTCCATGATGCCTAACGACAGCAGAAATGAAGAGAAAACACTGGAATATTTTGTAACACAAGGCAGGCACGAGAAGGCGACAGTGTGTTGTACAACAGGATAAAAAATAAGGCGGAAAGCTCGACTGGAGACGAAGGCAAAGTTTGGGTTGATAATGAGAGCAACTGTTACAGCAGATGGCGCAGGCGAACGTCTCCACTTTAAATGGTTAACATCAAACTTTCTGGATGGAGGACTTTTTTGTCCTTTTCCCCACCCGTCGTTTCACAACTTTTGAATGGAGGATATTTTTGTCATTTCCTCGAACCGTCATTTCAGGGCAAGAAAAGCAAGTAAGGGTGATTAAGTCTTTGCAACAGCACCAGAGTTCGATGCAAAGTTATGTCAACATACACGGGAATACGAGCCCCATGTGCATGAATATGTGGCGCTCATTCAATCCCCCGAACACGGACGTGGGATTCAGTGAATCATCGGGGGCGAACATACACAACCCGTTTTTTGCCCGAGTGACTGTGTGGGACAACCATGGTCTGAGTTTTAAAAAAAAAGTTTTTGTCCCTCTTTTGGGAACCTGAGTGCCTGTGACTTGTGAGCGTAAAAAGTAATAGTAAAGAAAGACACAACAAACACATGGTTACGTAAATGAATTATCTTCTGCAAGTATTAAGTGTTGGATTCAATTCTGATTGCTTGCCATTCTTAGAAACAAGATCATTAAGTATGATATATGCACGACTTGAGACACTTTTTCCTGCAAAGAAAGGAAGTCCCCAACTCATAATTCTTGCTGCTTAGGTCTAGGCCACTGGACCGTCACATCTTGTATTTTTTTTATGAGAATAATCTTGGAATTGAATATAATATGCGATCAGTGCCTTCATGAAGTTTTCAAGAATAATTTGGGGGACGTTTGAAAGCGAGAAAATGCTAAGAAAAAAATACATGTACATGTCAGAAAGAAAAAGTAGCAGCTTTTGTATTCGTTTCATTCGAACAATAAAAAGTTTTTATAAGAAAAATGTTCTATTTTAACCCTGATTTTGATATGAAAACTTTCTCCATCTCAGGAACGAAGAAATTGATTCAGTAAAAAAAAATCAGTTTTGAAGGCAGCCCTCACCCTAATCAAAACACTCTTAACAGTTCTCCAACCCGATTTTCTCATATCATACAAACGAAAGAAAATTTTCATAAAGAAATGTTGATATGAAAACTTCTCTTTGGCAAAAAAAAAAAACAAAATTCCTGTGAGATTCTTTCTCGCTTCCAAATGTGTTAATTTACAACGGAAACTGATCTGGAAAAGCCGGTTATGGTTGGATTTCTGAGTGCAATTAGAAACTTTGATAGAAACCTTTGTTTGCATCATTTTTAAGCAAACTAACCTTCCATCTTCTGCTCTTGAATTAAAGCCATTCTCCCACCATGTTACCTGAGAATTTCCTTGTTAATCAGGATTTTCCCTTCAGTTTTTTTTCTTCAGTAGTCTAACAGGATTGACAGCATGGAGGACTAACAAGCACTAAGGATTCATTCACGCAACTATTTAAACTCAAATACACTTTTCATTTTCTTCTGCTGTTCTTGGAGAAAAAATAAGCATCTTATTACACCCTTTCGCCAATTCCTTGATCGTGGACGTGGTCAATGTTACTCATAAGCATGTTGGAAGAAATTTTTTTCACCACAATCGTATTGATATACAATCCTCTCAAATGCAAAAATAAATAAATAAATGAAACTAAAATCACCTTTGTAAAGGCCTAGACAACATATACATCAAGTAAATGAATAAATAAGAAGAATGAAACTGATAGAAGTTGCAAACAATCAATGGAGGGAGGTAATAGAAGCATGCCCATCTCCAGGGCTCGGGCCCGAGTCCTTGACCGCACCAAGAACCTGACTGTCCATAAAAGAATGCACCGGCGAATCGTTAATTCTTGATGACAGGATTGCGCGATGGCCAGCCGGCATGCGTCGAGCCTCTACTGAAGAGCACTTTGACATGAAGAAGATGATGAGCAGGAAGAGAAGAGGAAGAAGCACCACTCTCACTCGGGTAGCCATCACTAGCCAATAACAATATAATGGTATGAATGTAATGAAGAATTGAGAATGCCTTCCTCTCTTAATGCAACACACATATATATATATATATATATATATATATATATATATATATATATATATATATATATATATATATATATATATATATATATACCTGCCGCTAAGGTGGTCACGTAGAGAAGGTAATATTTGACTCCAATTGTTTCTCAAAAATCCAGCCACATATGAGAGATTCAAACGTGCCATGCACCATCTCAGAATGTTTCCTAGCATGCTGATATCGAATGCCCTGGTTCCTCATTTATTTTAAGTTTTTAACTGGTTCTAGCACATGGTTGAATAGCAAGCCTACCTGACTAGACTTGACTCGGTTGCAGCTTTGACCTGATCATGGTGTTCTGGTCACGGGCTACAAGGAGCCAACACTTGATACTCTGAGATTGCCAATCATTAAACTTGGGCTTCAAACCTAACCAACTCCAAGGACTCGGTTACAGATTTGGATGACTCGGCATAGATTCGGTATGGGGCGTTTCTTTACCCGAGTCGCATACTAACCTGACTCGGAGTCTCATTTGCACGTAATTTATCAAGAGAAGAAGATGAGGATTGGAGTAGAACTTTGTTTAACGACAAAAATGGTTAGATGCGGCCGGAAAACTTTGGTTGCATTTGAGCATTTCGGATTTTGGATCTATGTACCAAATTTGGCATGAGGTCCATGTGAAATGGATATCAGGCAAAATTTGGAAACACCTTATTAAGAACAAGAATCCGAGATTCATGTTTTAGATGAAATTCATGTATACATAAACAAATGAACATAGGATGGTAGGCAAGATTTAGATATAATCTTTAATCCTCAGATCTCAAATCCAAGTTTAAATTTGGAAGAGCAGATCTAGTACTCGGGCTTACTACTTAAAAAAGTACACGGTCCACACGAAACAGAGAAAATCACTGCATGAAAACAGCAAGAATCAAATGAACAGATCTAGTACTCGGGCTTACTGCTCAGTGATTTTCGCTGTTTTCATGCAGTGATTTTCTGTGTTTTGTGTGGGTGAAGTACTTAATAAAGTACTTGCACCAAGAATTAGGTCTATCAAAATTAGCATTCTTATGTCAGATTCCGGCGTGCTGAAAATAATAAATTAATATATTTTATCATGTTTGTCAAATTAAGTTTTGGGATGGCGAAGGTTGTGGCCAAAGAGTTTGGCATTCAAACCAAGAAACGTCTTATTCACTGGTTAGGTAAGGAAGGTTGACAATGTAAGACACATGTTGCTTGATCAATCTTTGTTCTCCATTCCTTTTTCTTCTCTCTTTTTGGAAGCTGCAAAAGCTGATCAGAGGCACCTCTGACCGTAATCCATTCAGATCAATCTTGTCAGTATCGGGGGGCACTGCTTGTCTGGTAGGAGCCGCTAACCTTGTGTTGGGACATTGCAGGTTCAAAACCCAACACAAGGTTACAATTTATACAATTTATAGTTGTATAAATTGTAAGGGTCTGCCTAACCCTAGCTTGCCTTTAAAAAAAATTTGTTGTCAGTATCGTTGCTTATTGGTCTGTATTGGCCCATTCGTATATGCAGAAAATCCATACGATACTGACCTGAATCGTCTATTTTTAATAAATGTAAAAAATGCATAAACTATTTTTTTAATATTATTTTAATAGTTTTAACATATATCAAACATGAAATATTTTTTTTAATTATTTTTAGTCGATTCAGAATGATTCACTTGAAAATCAATATTGGGCCGATTCACCTGAATCGTTGGCCAAACAATTCAAGGCCGATATTTATACTGACAACATCTATTCAGTTTCTTTTTTACAGGATGAATAGCCGCCTAAGCCAAAGGTTTTGGGTTTATTTTCAGCCATCCATTTTGTATGCTCAAGATGCCCTTTCATTCGTAACATCAATGGTTGTGAAAAAAAGTTGCCAGACCCATTAAGATACACAAAACACAGTCATAGTGTGGGTGAACGGTACCAGAGATTCCTCTAACTGAGTAGATTACTGTCAGAGGTGCCTCTGACCTGATCTGCTCTCACCCTCCTTCTGACGGCCAGAATTCGGCCAGCGTTCATCAGGAAACGGCACAATCCGGTGAATCAAAGCTAGCATAAGGTGGTTCCGTAATTGACAAGAGCTCCACCTTCCCCTTAGACCCAAGGGGTTTGGCATAGTGGGATGGGGCCTAGATTGTCTGACGGGTAGTCTAGGTTCAAATCCCATGGGCACCATCTTGTGCGAAAAGCAAACTATGAGCATGGTACCAATCGTGCGCAGTCACATCCTAGAGGTAGCCTAATAAGTGAGTCGTGCAGGAAAAGTAAATTGGTCTCTAGGGCTGATAAGCAACGTGGTTCTAAAAAAATCTTAAATACAAAAGCAAACTACCAATCTTAGTTAATGAAAAGGAAAAATAAACTAGCAATCCTAAATATTATGCAGAAAGAAAACTAGCAATCCTAAGTAAAACAAAAACACACAAGAGGCAATAAAGTGAATACTCGTATTTCAATTGTCGTTCCCCAGCAACGACGCCAAAAATTTTGGTGTAAGTTTTATGAAATAAATTTTTAAAACAATATTGTCAATAAAAACATTATGAAAGTCAGACACCAAATACTAAAAGCCGGCTTGCATGAGTGGGGGAGTTCGGGTTGATCTTAGGGAACGAAAGAAATACTTTATATTCTACAGAAAACTAAGTTACTCTTTATTGCCTTGAAAAATAAAAGAATTAATTAAATAAATGACTAAGAGTGTGGCCCTCTGCGAAGGGCTTAAACAAATAAAATAATAATGAGTGGCCTTATTATAAACCCAATGAATTGAATAAAATAAAATAAATTCTAAGTTAAAAAGAAAAGAAAAGGGTCTTCAGTGCTCAAGCTTTTAGTCTCTTCCTTGCATTTGGTTGTGCTATTTTCTTTGTTTCTTCATCATTGATTTTCTTAAAAGGCTTGAAGGGCCTTTTGAGGGAACCTCAGAGGGCTTGTTTGAGGGCTCACCGCACAATCAATCTCTTCTTTGCAAAACACAAACGCTAAACAAGAACAAAACAACGAAAAACTAGACAAAAATTTAAGGTTGGTTTAAAGAAAAATCACAAAAATATGAATCTAACTATTAAAAAAAACTAACTATATGTAACAATTATGAACTAACATGTAACAAACTAAAGCACTAAATGATAAAATAGCAAAACAAGCTAACTATCAATCAAAAAACTAATTTGTAGCAAACTACTAAAAGACAAAAACGAATAACAAACTAACTAACCTACTTAACAAAACATGCTATATTGTACGAAAGGTAAAGCTAAACTAACTAATAATGAAAAGAATCTAATCTAACTAATTAATTCTAGAATCACTAACAAAACTGAACGAAAATATTTAAACTAGCTAATTATTGATGCATATATAACTAATAAAAATCAGCTGAATAATCAAACTAAACTAATTATGCTAAACTAATGTCAATTAATCTAACAAAATTAAACTAAATTAATTATGATCTAATTAACGTAAAATATGAAATTAAAAATTGCTAATAAAAGCATATAATTAAAAACTATCTAAATCAGCTAGAATTAAATACACTAAATATGCGATATTGATTAACAATTAAAATAACTAAATCCTAAGCTGAATACTGGAATTGAGAGTAACTTAACTAACTACTAATTAATAGAAAATTAAACTATTTTATTCAGCCAAATTAAACAAATCAACTAACTAATTGTTCTATCTACTTTACTCTATCGATCTCTAATTATTCACTAAATAATGACAATTATAATTAATTAAAACTAAATTGACTATGATGAAAATTATCAAGATGTGATTCACTCAATAAAAAAAAACTAACTTTTAATGAATATAGCTGGAAACGTTAGATCTACGGACCGAACTTCAAAAGGAATTAAAATTACTATTAAAAACCCTAATTGGCTACTAAAAAAATCTAATTAATTGATTTAATAAAAAACGAATATTAAAAACATTAATCTGGACTAAATCTAACCTAGATCTACCATAAAGTGAATCAAAACTCATAAAAATATCAGAAAACTCTATATAAAAA
The DNA here is from genome assembly GCF_984573655.1 of Nuphar pumila. Classification (NCBI taxonomy): domain Eukaryota; kingdom Viridiplantae; phylum Streptophyta; class Magnoliopsida; order Nymphaeales; family Nymphaeaceae; genus Nuphar; species Nuphar pumila. Next base: position 82,375,422 of record NC_143254.1, on the reverse strand, counting down.
CTATCGATTTGAATAAAATAATGTTATTCTACATGTAAATCAAGAAAATCGACTAAACTAGATTAAGCTATTTTATTTTTTTATTTTTATATTTTTAGATGATTAACTAAAACTAATATAATCTAAATGTAATGAATATGCAATGATCAAACAAAACTGTATACAATGATGTAATATATGCTATGCAAAAACTAAAACTAAGAAACTATGGAGAGATGGGAGAGAAGAAGCAAACCGTGTGATTTACCTCCGATGGAGGGGTTCAAAAGAAGAAGATGGTCTTTCTCTTGAGCAGTGCACACCTCCGTCGATCAAGGCAAGAAGAATCAGTGACAGAAAAAGGAAGAGAAGTGAAGATGGAGAAGATATTTGTATTTTTTTAAGAGGAAAAAATGTGGGCTGCAGGTCTAAAAATATTATTTATACTAATTCCTAGGTCAAGACAAGTTTTTTTATGTTAGTTCAAAAAAATTTCAGAAATTCTAAAATAGGTCTTCCTTTGAAAACATGTTTTCCATAAAAACTACTTCTAAACTAATTAAAATTAATTCACCAACTCCTAATCTAATTAAACTACAAGTTAGAAAATTCTAAACGAGGTAAAACACTGAAAAACGTAGGGCAAGATCTAAAATGTGTGATTTTCCTCCATTTTCAATTTCAAAGCAGTTTCTCACCAACACTGATAAGAATGAGTTTTTAATGCAAATTTTCACTGGATCATGTATAAAATAGTATAAATAAAATACAAAATATATGCATGATCAAGTGCCACTGAGGACAATGTCATTCAAGCATGGGAGAGGGTGTAGTTTGCACACTCAAATCTTTTTCTGTCTATATATCTGCACATTGATGAAAACTCATACAAATTAGGCTTTTAAGGAATGAGTTTGACTTATATGAATGTTTTACATAATCTAATATTTCTAGAGAATTTTTAAGCTCCACAAAATTTTTTATGACATTAATCTAAAAAAATATGGTTATTTATGTGGATTTCAAAGAAATGGTGATAAATGCATGTTAGAGTTTATTTTGAATCGCAAGTTTGAATATGCATAATTTATTTTTGAAAAACTAAGCAAATTAATAACATTGAAAATAAGAGCTCAAAAAGTAAAAAAAAACATACGTTTAATAGTGTGATGTCTTCGTATTCTCTAGTAGCTGGGCTCAGACATAAGTTGAAGTTTTTGATTCCCATATCGAAAAGGATAACAAAGGAAATCACTTCTTTGTCTAAGTTGATATCTGTGACCTATTTGGTTCGAGCAAGTAGAGCCAGAGGGGTGTTTATACCTGGTACCCTAAAGCCATCTAGTTTGGGAGCTACCGGCTCAAAATCCCGTTACATGGACTTTATAGAGAGCCTCAGAGATATTGATATTGCATATGACGAGAAGCAAGTTATACGTAAAACTATAAAAAATAAAAGGTCTAGTGACTCGAGCAATTAAATTCGAGGGATACTTTGTATCTGGTGTCCTAAGGTCGTCTGGCCTGAGAGTCGCTAACCCAAAGCTCGTTACATGGGTCATGAAAATTGAAAATTTGATATAATGCTCAACAAAAAGAAAGAAAAAGTATGGGAAATTTAAAAATCTAAAAGAAAAAGAAAAAGAAAGAAAATCAAGAGTAAAAAGATAAAGTTCACTACTTAGGAATAAGTATTAAGAAAACATGTGCACAAAACATATGAGTGAAGATAAATAAATAATGGCATGTGCGTATTTGATTTTTCAAGAATAAAGCATAAATGATTATGGTTTTTCTTAGAAAAGTAAAAAAAAAACAGTTTTTCTCTGTGGTGGCATGTAAAAGACTAATTATATTTCGATATTGAAATGTCATGAAATATTTGTGAAAATAAACTCTTTAATTGCCTAATATTTTTAAAGTTGAATTTTTATGCATATATGACAGAGATGTTTGTGAGTAGCATAATTGCAAACCCTCACGGGACCTTACTCGTCCACTAAGGTAACCCAAAGGTTTAAAGGGCTTGTTGCATATGCTAAATACAACTGTGATTCCTATGAAAGTGAGTTAAGATTTTGCTTTGTTTAGTTTGTCTTTTGCTTTTTGTTCAGGGTCAGTTTGGTCGAGGACTAGCAAATGATAAGCATGGGAGAATTTTATCATGCATATATTTTGCATTTTATTAATACTATTTTATGCATGATCCAGTAAAAATTTGCATTAAAAACCCAGTCTTGTCATTATTTTTAAGAAATCACATTGAAATTAAAAATACAGAGAAATTACACATTTCAAAGCTTGCCTTGCATTTTTTTAGTGTTTTGTTTAGTTTAAAAGTTTCTAATTTGTAGTTTAATTAGATTAGAAATTAGTGAATTAATTTTAATTAGTTTAGAAGTATTCTTTTTAGAAAAAAGCACATTTTCTAGAGGTGACCTCTTTTAAAATTTCTAAAAAAAAATTGGTCTTTCATAGAAAAATATGTTTTGACCTAGGAATTAGTATAAATAATATTTTTAGAGTTGCAGCCCATATTTTTCCTTCTTGAAAAAATGCAGACATCTTCTCCCTCTTCTCTTTTCTTTCTCTTCCTCTTCATTCCCAACTGATTCTCCCTCATTCTCTTCTTTTATCCCTTTTGATTCATCTTGCTTCTGATCTTTTTGTCACCGGTTCTTCTTGCCTTGATCGACGGAGGTACACACTGCTCAAGGGAAAGACCAACTTCTTCTTCTCAACCCGTCCATTGGATGTAAATCACACGGTTTGCCTCTTCTCCCCCATCTTTGTAGTTATTTTTAGATTCATTACATGCATCGTAGTTTATTTTCATCATCATCATCACATATAACATGATCTGATTTCTATCTGTTTCATTTTGCATATTAGATTAATTCATATGCATCGTAAAAGTAGTTTCATTAATTTTGTTTCTTTTGTCGTGTTTGAATACATTTTTTTTTATTACTCTAGATAGCATAGATTGATTTCTTTGCAATATTGTTACAAGTAACATGCCATTGCGGTTGAAGGGAAAGTTTTATAGGACGACTATTAGACCCGCTTTACTATATGGTACGGAATGTTGGGCTGCCAAGAGACATCATATTCAAAAAATGAGTGTAGCTGAGATGCGGATGCTTAGATGGATGTGTGGAAATACAATAAAAGATAAGATTCGGAACGAAGAGATACGTAAGAAGGTAGGTGTTGCACCCATTGAAAATAAGATGCGAGAGAATCGTTTACGGTGGTTTGGACATATTCGGCGAAGGCCTAATGATGCTCCAGTTAGAAGGTTGGAGAAATGGGAAAATATATTAGTTAAAAGAGGTCGGGGTAGGCCTAGGAAGACTTGGATGGAGATGATAGGAAAGGATATGAATGCTTTGAACCTCACCGAGGACATGGCGTTGGATAGAAATGATTGGAGGAAAAGGATTCATGTGGAAGACCCAAAATGAATTTCTTTTTTGGTTCATATCGCTGACCCCAATTGTTTTGGGATGAAGGCGTAGTTGTACTACTATTGTTACAAGTAACATAGAGTAAACGTAGTGAAGAGTTCTTTTATTTTTTTTATTAAGTAAGGTAGGTCATTAATTGATTTTTTAGAATATGTGTTGTAGTATCATATGCGGAAAACCGACAATCAGTCCGGTCATTGTTGACAGAACTGAGTCAGCGATTCATTGAGTGCATATCATGGCTTTACTTGCCCTACTAATTTGTATAATCATTAAGTCCAGACCAACGTTGGAGGCTCGGATTTACTGAGGACAACACGATTATGGTTCAGAAAATTTTCACGCTGTCTGTATTGCCTCCAACTGATTGGTAACTGCTCACTCTGAGTATGCGTTTTCAAGCAGTTCATGCATTACCATGCGTGAATGACTCATGATTAATTAAATTTCCAGAACTGTAGCAAGTGTTTAGGAGTATTGAGTTACTTTAATTTAGTCAATGGTTTTAGTGTTATTGCAAGTATATTATTAGATTAGATTAGATATAATACAATAGTTGCTTTGTTTTTTTTTTATTGGTGATTTAGTTTGGAGTTTCATTAATGTTTAGTTCATGTAAGAATCTAGTGTTCGGTTAATTAGAGCAGTTATTCATCTTTAGCTTCTTGTTAGTTCATTAGCATTTGTATTAGAATAGTGAAATTAGTTGATATGATTTCTTGAATTAGATTTAAACGTTACGTTAGTCATAGTTCATTAGATGTCATTAAGTTTTGGTTTAGCTAAATTAGATCCATGCTTTTATTGTTTTGCAATAGTAACTCTTTCTTGCTTTAGTTATTCTAATGCACATTTTCCTTAAATTAGGATCATTAATTAGTTTAGCTTATTTTATGCAGTAGTATTATCCATAGTTTCTTGTTCATTAGTTGAATAGTTAGTTTTAGTTTATTTTCCATTTAGTTAAATTGATTCTTAGTTGTTTAGTTGATTTGTTAATTAGTTTCATAATTTGTTATTAGTGTGTTACATTAGTTAGTTTGTTTTGCTATTTTATCATTTAGTGCTTAGTTTGTTACAGGTTAGTTCATAAATGTTACATATAGTTAGTTTGTTCTTAGTAGTTATATTCTTGTTTTGTGATTTTTCTTTCAACTAACCTTGAATTTTTGTCTAGTTTTTCATTGTTTTGTTCTTGTTTTGTGATTCTGTTTTGTAGGGAAGCGTTCAGACGTGCAGTGAGCCTTCGAAGAGCCCTTTAAGGTCGTAAAAAGGTCCCCTCAAAAGGCTCTTCAATCTCTTCAAGAAACCAAGCAACCCTCTAAAGAAAGAAAAGAACACAACCAAATACAAAAAGGGACAAAGGGCTCGAGCACTGAAGACCTTTTCTTTTATTTTTAGCTTAGGATTTATTTAATTCATTGGGTTTGTAATAAGGCCACTTAACTATTTATTATTTGTTTAAGCCCTTCGTAGAGAGTCACACTCTTAGTTAATTAATTAATTAATTCTTTTATTTTTCAAGGCAATAAAGAGTAGATTAGTTTTCTTTGGAATACAAAGTGTTTCTCTTGTTCTCTGAGATCAACCCAAACTCCACCACTCGTGCGAGCCAATTTTTATTATTTGATGTATGGCTTGCATAAACCATTTTCATCAAAAATATCTTTTAAAAATCTAGTTCATAAAATTCACACCATTCAGCTACTATACGATTGAGGATCTCAAGCTGCATTATCAGACTTGCCAATTGAATCCGGCCTAGATCAGCCAGAAATGGCTTCCAATTGATGAAGTCTTCCATCAACTTCCATTGTCCAGCGAGGCTAGCAAGAGTGTCGACAATCTTGCGACTATGGGTATCAGCTATGACATTCACCTTTCCATGGTGATAGGAAAGTGTGAATTCATAGTCTTTGAGGAACTCCTGCCATCGTCGTTGCCGCATATTCAATTCTTTTTGTTGAGAAACTATATTTTGATGACACACAATATGATACACTGTCATATTTGATTTAATATGATATGATAATATGTCTTCGTGAAAAATGTTATATTATGACTCGATATGCTTTGTCATGTATCTAACGAGTATTTGATGCAAGGATATCTACCCAAAAGGATGAAGACCTCCTGTTCAAGTACAACCTTGGTGCAATCATACTCCTTGAAGAAAAAGCTTGATGGGTCATTCATTCTTAAAGATCATCTAAAGGAATCGGCTACTTCAACATGAAGATTTTTTTTCTTCTTTAGAGTCATATGTAACAGAACCTTCAGAAGCATGCATATTGCATATTACATACTTTATCATACAAGTCACTTATTCACAAAAAGCTATGTTTCATAAAAGTATACAATATTTTCAAAAAGTATTTTTTTTAAAACCAATCATTGTACCTTCTTACAAACTTTTATGAGAAAGGTATTTTAGCTCATGATTTCAAAAGCATTAATTTTTCCTTCTATCATGTATAAGACAACTTGAAAAGAAATAAAAAGTAATGATTTCAAGTATGTAAGAAAAAGATAAAACATAGAAATCGACTAGTTGAACTAAACAAAGAAAAACAAAATATGTTTAGAAAAGACTTTAGTTACTTTTTACAACTCAAAGAATGTCGACTTACTTAAAGTCATTATTCTTTCTAAAAACATTAAATACCTCCTCAAAAATTTGTTTAGAAATGACTGTCTTAATCCCAATCAAGAATGTCGACTTGCTTAAAGTCTTCATTCTCTGTGTAGACATTAAGTAGCACATCATAAAGTATTTTGAGATTTGACCATTTACAAATTAAAGGACTCAAAGCATTTATTGTACTTACACCCATTTAAGTAAAGAAGTGACGATTTCTAAATAAAATACTAAAGTACTAACAAATCATTAATTAGAATAAAAACAAAACTACCTGATGGTTTATAATCCAACGTTCAATGTACTATAAGTCATTTATTATGAGAAATAGACTTTTTACATAAAATATATCATACATAAAATACTACAACGACTAGTGTACCCCATATACTACTTTTATAGAAAGAAGACTTTTTTGAATATCCATAAAGTGATTTTGAAATGACTTGACATCTCACATCCCAAAAAGACTATTATTTCAAAAAGACAATGACTATTTTTTGAAGGCTATATAAACACAAACAAAATAGTTCTTATGATATGGACATGTGAGCTTACAACGAGAAAAATTCCTATTGATATTTGAAAAAGCGAGCCTAGAAAAAGAAAGAGAAAAAGTCAAGAATAGCTCTTTGACAAAGAGTATCTTCTGAGTGAAAAGAACAAAACATTCTGAGAATCCTTCATTCGTGCATTCATATCATTCTGAAGGTTCTATAGGAAGTATTGTAACTTTCTGTCATTCACTGTATTCCTTCTTTGTTGAAAGAAGTAGACCTCTGTGAAAGAGGGTGTGCCCCTTCTCTGTTGAGAGAAGAAGACCTTTGTGAAAGAGGGTGTTTTCCTTCTTTGTTGAAAGAAGTAGACCTCTGTAAAAGAGGGTGTTCCCCTTCTCTGTTGAGAGAAGAAGACCTATGAGGAAGAGGGTGTTGTACTATTTATCCGGTAACTCGGATGTTATAGTGGAAAGCTCAAGTGGTTTGCTTGGGGACTGGATGTAGGTCAGGGTTTTGACCGAACCAGTATAAACTCTGTGTTTTATGTGTTGTGCCTTATTGCATTCTATTTTTAATTTATCGATTTATTTAGTATTTCACTATTCACCCCTCCTCTAGTGGAATTTCATTTGGTATCAGAGCAGGTTTGCTGGTTTCGACATAACAAGTCTTCTAGCATAAATGGCATCTACCTCTTATGCTCGTGATATTGAAGGTCAACACGCATCTCGCCCTTCTTTCTTCAACGGCTCCAACTATGGATACTGGAAATGCAGAATGATTATATTTCTCAAGTCCATAGACTTTGTTGTATGGAAAATTGTTGAACATTCATACACATCTTCATCCGCAGACTATAGCTTATGGTCTGATAAAAAAAAGAAAATGACAAATCTAAATGCAAAGGCTATGAATGCCTTATATTGTGCCATTGATCAGAATGAATTCAACAAAATATCTATTTGTGAATCTGCTTATGATATTTGACATTCTTTGGAGGTTATTCATGAAGGAACCAACAAAGTAAAAGAAGTCAAAATCTCATCTCTGGTTCAAAAATATGAGTTGCTCAAAATGAACAAAGATGAACCCATCACAGAGATGTTTACAAGATTCACCAACATCACCAACGACCTGAAATCTCTGAGAGAAACCTATTCCCAGACATATAAGGTAAAAAAAATCTTGAGATCTCTCACAACTGACTGGGAGAAAAAGACTACTGCAATTGAAGAAGCTCAAGATTTATCCAAGCTTACCCTAGATGACTTGATAGGCAATCTTATGGCCTATGAAGTCCATATAAAGGAAAGAAGGGAAGAAGAACAACCTGTAAAGAAAACTCTAGCCTTCCCAGCCCTTTCTCAGAATGAGGACTCAGAAAAAGAATCTGAAATTACGCTACTCAGCAGAAAATTCCAGCGCTTCATGAGAAAGAACCGACTTCAAAATAAGCACAAGGAAAGAAAAGACTCTAATGAAGATTCTATGTGCTATCAGTGTAACAAGCTAGGTCACTTGAGGCGTGACTGTCATCTTCTCAAAAGAAAATCTAAAACTGAGAAACCAAATAAAAGGTTCTTCAAGAAAAAGGCTCTGCATGCTCAATGGGATGATTCAGAACCATCCACAAGTGAAGAGTCAAGTGATGATGAAGCTGAAACCGCCAACATGTGCTTCATGGCAGAAAGCTCTGTAAGTGAATCCCTTGATTTCTCCTTTGAAGAACTTCAAAATGCTTTTCAGGAACTTTTTGAAGAATCAAGAAAAACGATTCTCAAAAATAAAAATTTGAAATCTGAAAATCTAGAGCTTATGCAGAAAAATGAAAAACTCAGTATTGAAAATTCTGAGTTACAAAAAAAAAATTTTCTGATTACTTTTGAAATCTCTTCTACTAGTTCCAAGACTAAAAATCTTCAAGTAGAACTTTCAGAATTAAAAAGTAAAACTGAGAACCTTATGAAAACGGTTTTCAAGTTTACTAAAGGAAAAGAGAACCTGGATAAACTCCTATCCTCTCAAAAAGTCTCTTTCTACAAGAATGGTATTGGCTACTCTCATTTCAACAAACCTTCTTGTATGAATCAAAATACCACTTTTGTCAAAGGCTCTTCTGAACCTAAAAAGGAGTATTATAATTTTAATTCCTTGTACTTTTCTAAAGTTATAGACAAACCCAAATCAAAATGGATATGGGTTCCAAAGTCTAACAAAAAGGGACTCGACTGGGTACCAAAAAGAATTTTTACTTAATGTTTTGCAGGCTTCAAAGAAGAAGAACAGATGGATACTAGACAGTGGATGTTCAAAACATATGACGGACATCCAGATCTCTTTGCTGTTCTTCATTATAAAGAAAGAGGAATTGTCACCTTTGGAGATAACAACAAAGGTTTGATAATTGGTATTGGTAATATTGACAATATTGATAAACCTCTTATCAAAGATGTTCTCCTTGTTAAAGGCTTAAAACATAACCTTCTAAGTATAAGTCAAATGTGTGACACAGGTTATAATGTTAGCTTTAAACATGATGCATGCCTTATAGCAGACACCAACGAAAATATCATTTTAAAAGGTATAAGAAGAAATAATATATATGAATTATACCTAGAAAACATTATTGAACATTGCCTTATAGCTAATAATGACACTCAACATTTATGGCACATGAGAATGGGTCATGTCAACTCCAAATATATGTCTAAATTAGCTAAAAACAATTTGGTACGTGGGTTACCTAATATGTCTTTTAAAAAGGACTATTTTTGTGATGCATATCAACTAGGAAAATTATCAAAATCATCTTTCAAATAAAAAAATATTGTTTCAAGTAAAAGACCTTTAGAGCTTCTCCACCTGGATCTTTTTGGTCCTTCTAGAGTAGCTAGTCTTAATCATAATAAATATGCTTTTGTCATTGTAGATGATTACTCAAGATTTACTTGGATAATATTTTTGAAAAACAAAAGTGATACATTTTGTGAATTTGAAAATTTATGTAAAAAATTACAAAATGAAAAATCTTGTTCTATTATAAAAATCCGTAGTGACCATGGAGGAGAATTTGATAATGAGCTTTTTGTAAATTTTTGTAACTTGCATGGCATTTCTCATAACTTTACCTTCCCTAGAGCTGCACCTCAAAATGGTGTAGTAGAAAGAAAGAATAGAACCCTTCAGGAATCTGCTAGAACTATGCTCCAACATAATAATCTTGTAAAATATTTTTGGGCAGAAGCTGTTAATACTGCATGCTATATATCAAATAGAGTTCTTATTAGGCCCTTATTAAATAAAACTTCTTATGAATTATTTTATGACAGAACTCCAAGGATAGACTATTTTAAAGTCTTTCGGTGTAAATATTTTATCCTTAACACAAAAGATAGCCTTGATAAATTTGATGCTAAATCTGTTGAAGGCATATTCTTAGGATATTCAAGTCATAGTAAAGCATACAGAGTATTTAATAAGACTTCAAATACTATTGAAGAATCTATGCATGTCAGTTGTTGTGAATCTATTGATCAATCTGTTCTTAAGCAGACTAACGATGATGATATTGAAAGTATAGATTTATTCTTAGACAACACAGTTAAACCCAATGAAGATGATCTTCAAAGAACATTTGCCGAAATTAGAGATCATCCTCAAAAGCAGATTTTGGGAGATCTAGAGCTCAGCTGAAACGGATTGCAAACATGGCATTCATTTCTCAACTTGAACCAAAGAAGATTGATGAAGCCATCATCGATGAGTTCTGGATGCTGGCCATGACTGAAGAACTAAATCAATTCCAAAGAAATGATGTTTGGGATCTTGTACCAAGACCTAAAGATCATCAGATCATTGGGACAAGATGGATCTTCAGAAACAAGCTAGATGAAACAGGTAATGTTATAAGAAACAAAGCAAGACTAGTAGCTCAAGGATACAACCAGAAAGAATGTATTGATTTTGATGAAACATTTGCTCCTGTTGCTAGACGTAAATCTATTAGAATGTTTTTAGCATATGCAAGCTATATGGATTTCAAACTATATCAAATGGATGTTAAAAGTGCATTTCTAAATGGTTTTATAAATGAAGAAGTATATGTAAAACAACCTCCAGGCTTTGAAAATGAACAATTTCCAGATCATGTTTTCAAACTAAAACGTGTCTTATATGGATTAAAACAAGCACCTCGTGCTTGGTATGACAGACTCAAAACATTTTTATTAAAAACTGATTTTTCTGTTGGCAAAGCAGACTCTACTCTATTTGTGAAAATAGTGAATAATCATACCCTAATCATTCAAATTTATGTGGATGATATCATCTTTGGATCTACTAACAACACTCTCTGTGAAGATTTTTCTAAGTCCATACAGAAAGAATTTGAAATGAGTATGATGGGAGAACTCACCTACTTTCTTGGATTGCATATTAAGCAAACCAAGGATGGAGTCTTCATCAATCAATCTAAGTATGCTCATGAACTTCTGAAGAGGTTCAACATGAACTCAACTGCTTCAAAGAATACTTCTATGAGCACAACTACTGTTTTGGACAAAGATGAAGATGGTAAGTCTGTGGATACAAAGGTATACCAAGGTATGATAGGATCACTACTCTATTTAACTGCTAGCCGTCCAGATATCATGTTCAGTGTTTGCTTGTGTGCTAGATTTCAGTCAAATCCAAAAGAATCACATCTTAAAGTTGTAAAAAGAATATTGAGATATCTAAAAGACAGTTGATTTTGGATTATTTTATTCAAAATCATCTACATTTGATTTAATCTCATACAGTGATGCTGACTTTGCTGGAAGTAAATCTGACAGAAAAAGCACAAGTGGAACATGTCATATGCTAGGGCACTCACTAGTTTCATGGTTCAGTAAGAAACAAAACTGTGTATCATTATCAATTACTGAAGCTGAATACATAGCTGCTAGCCTAGCCTGTACACAGGTCATCTGGATTAAACAAACTTTGAAAGATTTTGGTTTAAAATTCGAAAATACAAATATTTTATGTGATAACACCAGTGCTATAAATTTGTCTAAAAATCCTATTTTACACTCTCAAACTAAACACATTCAGATTAGACATCACTTTTTAAGAGAACAAGTCTTAAACAATGTAATCAAACTGGAATTTATACCCACTAATAAACAATTAGCAGACATTTTCACTAAACCTTTAAAAAATGAAGACTTTATAAGAATTAGGAGAGAATTAGGAATATGTAAATTAAGTGATTTATAAGATTAATTCTTATGACTAATTAAAATTTAGAAAGAATAGTCTACTCAAGTTCACCTTCACAAAATATTAAAATATAATCTATACATGACTTAACCAAAGAATAACAAGTAAAAATGATAAAACCACTTTATGTGAAATATTGTTTTACAAATTTGTGTCATAATCGAGTGCTTGCTTTTCTTACTATTTTTTATTTTGTTTGTCATCATTCCATTCACCACCTTTTTCAAAATAAAGGTCTTTCATACTTCACGTACTTCATAAAGTTTTGCTTTTAATTAATACTTTATGTCATCTTTTATATCATATTTCAAGTACAATCTACTTTTTGTCCTATCATCTTACACTCTTCCTATATATTATTCCCATAAAAAGGACTCCTTCTCGACAACTTGTATTTCAATTCTTTTAACTATTATATTTTTTGTACCATTAGTACCATCCTTTCCTCTCTCTATCTCATACGAAGTGAGCCTCCATCTGTGACCTTAACTCCTTTACATATTTTAAATTAATATCTTTTTTAAAAACCATGAACTCTCTCTAATCGAGATTCATTAAAACCATGTCCTTTAAGTAAAACATCAATTCATGTCAATCATAACTTTACTTTATGTCATACATCTCATATCTAACATCAAGTGTTTTTTTGTCCTTTATGACCACTCTTGTCTCTCTCCAAATTCGTATATAACATCAAGGAAATGATTAAGTTCCCAAAAATCGTTGATCCTACAGTCGTCAGGGGAAGGTTTAAGGATCAATTTTGCGATTTTCATTGAGCATTCGGGCATGATATTGAGCACTGCTTCGTTCTCAAGAACATTATTCAAAACTACATCGATAAAGATCTCATTGATGAAAACAAAGAAGAGGACCAGCCAGCCATCCAGACCAAGCCTTCCCAATCCAACTCCCAACAGAAAACAAGTATTCGGCAGAAACCAAGGCACAAGGATTGGAGTAACAATCAAAAATTCACTCCCCTAGATCAGCCCCTTGAGAAGGTTCTTGAATATATGTTGTTCAAGGGAATGGTAAAACTCCCAAATGTTGCTAATCCTCTTGCTACCAAAGGCAAATGGAAGAATCGATTTTGCAAATCCCACCGAGCAATGGGGCACAATACTAAATGTTTCTTCATATTTAAGAACATTGTGCAAAATTGCATCGACAGAAAGCTTCTTGCAAAAGATGAGGAGGAGAGTCAACCAGCTATCCTACCGATACCTTCTCTGGCCACTCAAGAGGATGATGATGCCAATGCTCTTTCATTCCTTTCATTTTGTTTTTGCCATTTTGAAGGGACAATGTAGTCTCAGTTCTCTTTTGATATTTTTAGTATGTCATTTTAGTTCCAGATCACCTGTTAACATTTTATCAATGAAATATCAATTTTCTTTGTATCTTTGATATCTAATATTTCTTTCCTTTGCTATACTGGGGTATCTTTTATCATGAAACTCTGTTTTCACTTTAAGCATCCTGTGTGCAGACAAGATCAAAATCTTTTGTCATCAATTTTCATCGATTCTTATTAATTTTCATCAATCTTCTTTCTTCCCCTTCAGGATAAGGGACAATCTAGACATCACTCATAAGAGCGATAGGATTACCTATAGGGGTCTATCCAAAATCGCGAAGGTTTCAATTTTTTTGCAAAATCCCCATCATGATTGCCAAGAGCTTTTTCAAAGCAACGGTCTTTTTCCAAAATCGTGAGTTGAGTCTTCTCATCAGAAATTAATTTTTACCAATCTTTTTCAAGATCAATAACCGAATTGAGTCTTTTTTTACAAAACTAGTTTTGAACCAGTCTTTCTCAGATCAACCCTCGTGTTGATCTTCTCTTTACAAAAACTGGTTTCAAACCAGTCATTTTAAATCAACCATCTTATTGATCTTCTTTTACAAAAACTGGTTTCGAACCGGTCTTTCTCAGATCAACCCTCGTGTTGATCATCTTTTACAAAAACTGGTTTTGAACCGGTCATTTCAAATCAACCCTCATGTTGATCTTCTTTTACAAAAATTGGTTTTGAATCGATCATTTCAAATCAACCATCGTGTTGATCTTCTTTTTCCAAAACTGGTTTCAAACCGATCATTTCAAATCAACCATCGTGTTGATCTTCTTTTACAAAAATTGGTTTTGAACTGGTCATTTCAAATCAACCATCTTGTTGATCTTCTTTTTCCAAAACTGGTTTTGAATCAGTCATTTCAAAATCAACCCTCGTGCTGATCATTTTTCAAAATCAACCCTCATGTTGACCATTTTTCAAAACCAACCCTTGTGTTGATCATTTTCTTAAATCAACCTTCGTGTTGATCATTTTCTTAAATAAACCCTCGTGTTGATCGTTTTCCAAAATCAACCCTCATGTAGATCATTTTTTAAAATCAACTCTCGTGTTGATCATTTTCCAAAATCAACCCTCGTGTTGATCATTTTTTTCAAAATAAACCCTCGTGTTGATCATTTTCCAAAATCAACCATCGTGTTGATCATTTTTCAAAATCAACCCTCGTGTTGATCATTTTTCAAAATTGACCCTCGTGTTGATCATTTTCCAAAATCGACCCTCGTGTTGATCATTTTTCAAAATCAACCCTCGTGTTGATCATTTTCTAAAATCAACCATCGTGTTGATCATTTTTTTTTAAATCAACCCTCGTGTTGATCATTTTTCAAAATCAACCCTCATGTCGATCATTTTTTCAAAAATCAACCCTCGTGTTGATCATTTTTCAAAATCAACTCTCATGTTGATCACTGTCCAACTCAGACTATCTCTCCAAAACAAGTTTTGACTCAGACTGTCTCTCAAAAATGAGTTCCAACTTGGACTATCTCTTAAAGAAAATGAGTCCCGACTCGGACTCTCTTTCAAAAATGAGCTCTGACACAGACTTTCTTTCAAAAATCCAAACTTCCAAGTTGGACTTTCTTCAAAACCCAGCTTCGAGCAAGTCAAACTCCCAAATTCAACTTCATGCTTAATGCCATGTTTTTACAAACCGACCTTTGGGTCAACCAATTTTATCAATTCTAATCATTTTCCAACCTTCAGATTGCGATTCTATCAATTTTAATCATTTTCCAACCTTCGAGTTGCAATTTTATCAATTTCAATCATTTCCCAACTTTCGAGTTGCCACTTTATCAATTTCAAACATTTTCCAACCTTTGGGTTACAATTTTATTGATTTTATCATTCTTCAACCCTCGGGTTACAATTTTATTCGTATCAATCATTTTTCCAACCTTCGGGTTGCAATTTTGCCAATGATGGTCTTTCAACCTTCGAGTTGAACCCATTTTTTTTTAAGTTGGCCCAATATCTCAATCGATCATTTTGCTTGCGAAAGACCCTTTCTTACATGGAGAGTTCAAGGGAGCTCGTTCCTCTCAAGCAACCCATTTCTTTCTTTCGTTCGCAAGAACCCTGTTTCCAGGGAGAGTTTGAAGGGACTTGTTTTTGTTTCTTCGTGAATGGTTTGCAAAACAACAATTTCTTATTTTACACAAAGAAACCCTTTCTTATAGGGAGAGTTTTGACGGAAGCTCATTTTCTTTTGTGGTCTTCCAATTTTTCATTTTGGCCTCCCTGTCATAGATAATCCTTTTATAAGAAGAGTGTGATAGACTCACTCCTCTATGATATATTTTCTAACCCATTTTTGGCCACCTTTCCATAAGAGAAGCCTAAGATTAAGAAGTTTTGACGAAAACTTAATTTCTCTTCGAAAGTTCTGTTTTGCAAACACCTCCTCTTTAGGGAAAAGAGGAGTATTTCTTGCCGCCCCATTCAGGCCAAGGGTTAAACCTGAACTTCTCTTTGGGAAAAGAGAAGTAATTTTAAGCCATGGATTTATCAATTTGATATCAGATAATTCTTTCACCAAGGATTCTAGGACATTTCGCCAATTTGTTATTAAAACTATTTGTTGATTTCAAAATTTTATCGCACAAAAATCACCTCAAATTACCTCTAGTATTCTTTCCCAAAAAGGTGAAACTTCTTACAAAAAAGAGCAAAATTCAATTCTTTTCCTATTGGTCAACCAAAAGGATGAAAGAAAAATTCTTGATATGACCGCAAAGGAACATTCAATGATTTTAAAAGGCCAGAAATGAATTGATATTGGTCATAGCTATGGCGCATTTCAAAGACAATTCTTCTGACAATAAGGCGGTGGAAATATTCTGAGCGATAAAAAATCCACTCAAATTTCTCACTAATACAAACATGGTTGATTATCTGCAAAAGGGATCTCTCTACTATCGTCAAGTTGAAGATCGATAGGCGAGTTAAATCCCTAGGGACAAAAAAGATTCGGATCATCTCCAAGTTGAAAGAGCATATGACGGATCCTTCCAAGGAAAGTTCAGATCATCGCCAAGTTGAAGTCTGATGTGATGGACCTCCCAACAAACCTTAAAAGATATTTGATTTATATTATCGTCAAAGGATTTTCAATCAAAGAGACAATATCATCAATCTAATTCTCAGGGACAAAGAAGACTCAAATTACCTCCAGGTTGAAGAAGCGTGTGATGTACCCTTCCAGAGAAAATCTAACATCTCCGAGATGAAGGATGATATGATGAACTTCTCGCCAAACCCCAAGAGAGCTCAATTTCTATGTCTCAAAAAGAGCGCAAATAGACCATCATGGGAAAACCCCAGATATCAAACTGTCGAAATTGCCAGAAATCATCTTTACTTATGCGATATTATTTCATCAATGTCTTTTCATCATTTGCTTTTTTTGAAACTGAGAATAATTCCTCTCTTTTCATATCAAGGAAATTGATAGCTTCCTTGAAGAGGCTCAATGGCAACAAAATTTGAATTTGATTTTTAGTTCTATGGAGTTAACCTCGTTGGAGGAAATACTCTAGGTAAAAAAAGGAATATCTTTTGCACATTTTTAGCATTTGAATAAGCTACAGTTTTATCTTGTTGGCAAAATTTTCTGGCTATCCTGACATGAAATAAGAACTTGATTTCCTTTTGACACATCCTGGAGACCCCATTTATTCTTTTTCAGGACTTGATAACTGGAATTTTCAAGGTCCTTCCCTTCTGATTGGTCTGAGCGCCCGGTCCTCAATACGCACATTTCCCTGCTTTACCCACTGTCTCACCATAGACAGTTATTTTTCAGGTTCTAAGTTGAGCCTGGTTTTCTGCAAAAGGTCATTTTAAAAGCTCATTTTAGTCTCAGTTATGAGACACCCCATTCTGTATCCCTTTCTAAGATTTAGGAACCCATTTTCTTTGCCTTTTGCAACCCCTTTCGGATTCTTTGTGAAAAATTCGAAAGTCCCATCATGGTTTCTTCTTTCAAGGATTTCATATTTTTCGTCCCCGTTCAGGTAAGGGTTAAACCTGAGCCTCATTCTGACGAGGTATTTTTTGTCTCCGTTCAGGTAAGGGTTAAACCTGAGCCTCATTCTGACGAGGTATATTTTTTTCATCCCTGTTTAGATAAGGGTTAAAACCTAAGCCTCATTCTGATGAGGTCTATTTTTTGTCCCATCCAGGTTAAGGGTTAAACCTGAATTTCTGCCAAAAAGCCATTTCAAAAGCTTATTTTGTCTCAAACACGAGACCTGTCTTCTATCAATCTCCCTTTTCTGAGCTTTAAAGAATTTTATTTTCTCACCTTTTGCAACCTCACTTTATGAGGATCATTTAAACAATTAATTCTTTCATACCCAGTCAAACTTTTCTACTTGGGGCATTTTATTTTTGAAGTTTGGTGTGTTTTTCTTTGCTATTGAGTTCGGCTTTCAACAAGCTTAGCAGCAAAGAGAGGCATCTCTAAATACCCCAAACTTTTCAGGTCTGTTCCAGACATCTTCTTTCATAGATGCCAAAACCTCTACAGGGCAATATTGAGTCTCACCCCTAGGTTTATCTCAGTCTAGAGGCCAATATACCCCATTTTGACAATAGAATTACTATTTTCCCCCGAGTCGCCCTTAGCCTTTTTGTCAGTCAGACCTAGCCGAACTCATTTTAAGTTCAAAACAGTTATAATGTTTGTCATTTCTAGCTCCTCTAAGTTTACGATGAGCGAATCCTGAACATTTTTTACCATTTCAGCTAATTTAGCTCATTTCAGGCAAAATACGCTCATTTTAACTTTAATCTTAACCAAATTGTCCCTGAGTCAGTCAAATCCATTAGATCCTATCCCCGTGAGTCTAATCTAAGTTCACCAAGAGTTCGAATAGCTTAGTTCCAGTTTGAAGTCACTCAGACCTTTGTTTCAGCTCATTTGAGCTTGTTTGAGCTCAATTCAGTCCAAAGTGAGCTAACTCCAGTCAGTTGAGCTAGTGTTCTAGCTCTGAATTTAGTTCACCTAAGTATAACCGGCTTCTGATTGAGTTCATTCCAATCATATCAAGTTCAAATTAGTTCAAACCAGTTCTGTACCATGTTTCCACCCGTGAAGGGCGAAAACAAAAAAATACAAATTTCTTCAAGACACTGTTTTTGACATTTTTCTAAACTGAGACAAGTCCCAATTCAGACCAGGATCAATTCCTTGATCCAATATCTAATCAATATCTGAGATTCAATCCGTTTCAATTTAGATATTGGATCCAATGTTGGATCTGGTGTCTAAATTCCATCCCAGACCTGGATTTTTTATTTGATTTATTCAGAAATCCATATCCAGAGTCCAATTCAATCTTTGAACCTGGAATATCCCATCAGATATCCAGGATCCAATTAACCATTTCGGATCCATTTCAGTCTAGATCCACCTTCTGATCCGTTCAAAAGGTTAATTGAATCAATTTCTTAACTCAGATTATTCTAACATTTGAGATTCAATTTCACTTCTTGGATTCTGATTCTGATCCAATTTCATTCTCTGAGCTGGATCCAAGATCCAAGTCCAAAATCTCAATTTTCATTATGAATTTGGGATTTTTTATTTTCAAATTCTTCAGAAATCTATATTCAAGGTTCGATTCCTATTTTCAAACCAATTTCCTTCAAATTGAGATCCAGATCTAATCTTTTTCAAAACCTCAGATCCAGATCCTTTTCAAAATTCAATCTTTATCCTAATTTCAAAATTAGTTCTTGAATTTCAAATTGAAATCTATCATTTTATAAAAATCTTTTGAAAAATATCATGGTTCCAGTTAACAATTCAATTTGAATTTCAAAATATCAAAATGGACCCAGATCCAGTTTCAAAATCCAATTTTTATTCAAAAATCAATTTGGGGATTTCAAATTCAAAATCAAAATCCAATTTTTATTCAAAATCAATTTAGGGATTTCAAATTCAAAATCAAAATCCAATTTTTATCCCCAATTTCAAAAATAATCTTTGAACTTCAAACCCAAATTCAATATTTTTGCAAAAATTCTAAAAATTCAATCTGGATCTGGTTTTAACCTAATTTGGATTTGGAAAATCAAAATTGGATTCTTGAATCCAATTATTTCCAAATTCCCCTTTTTATTTCTCATATTTTATTTCACTTTTCATCTTGATTTTAAAATAAAAAATCAAAAATGCATTTTCAAAGATAGGGCACCACTTGGCATTTTAAAAAACAAACCAAATTCATTTTTTACTCTACTTTTAAAAACATCCTTTTATTTTTAAAAACACACATGGACATCACTTGCAAGGTGATGCATGTGTCAAAGTTTTTCCAAACTACCCCTTTTACCCATTTGAGAATTTTTAAAAAGACTCATATGGGTACCCACTTTCAAAATGGGTGCAACATGTGCATTTTTTGACAAAATACCAAAAGCACCCATTTCAAAAAAGGGAAAATACCCACATGGGGTTGGAGCCAACTTGTGGGAGACATTTTCTGATATTTTGATACCCAAAATGCATCCAAGTTAGGCTATAAATAGACCCCTTGGGGGCCTCTTTTCCATAAGTTGAAAATTTGAGAAATTGAGAGAATTAAAAGAATTCTCTCTTTTTCTTCTCTTCTCCTCTCTCGCTTTCTTCCTTCCTCCTTGGGATTGGTGCCAAATAGGGAGAAAAAGACCCCCTTTTCATCCAAAGGTAAGTCCTTCTTCCCTTTTTTTTATTTTTGATTTCTTTTCCTCTTTCTTTTCTTTTGCTATTTTTTATTTTCATAATTAGATATTTTCTTTTTTTTTTTATTTCTTTCTAATTTCAATGTAAATCTATCTTAGTTCTATGTTAATTTCCATTTTTATGTTTTGATTCATTCAAATTGCTATTTACTTTATGCATTTTCATTCTAGCCATTTAGAATTGAGATTTGATCTTCAATAGATCAAATCTCATATTCAATGGGTTAAATCAATTTCAATTTATGCCCCAATGCTTTTAATTTTATTTTAGATGCTTTTATTCTGTTTTTGCATCATTTTTATAATCATTCATGGTTTGAAATGATTGATCTCATATTTGATCATTGGATCAATTCATTAATGAGATGTTATTCTACTCAATCATGTTTAGATGATATTTTTAATTATGGTCTATTTTTTATTTCATTAATTCACATATAACAAACATTATTTTAATCTAATTTTTTTATTGCATCTTCATTCATATGTTTTTGGGTTCTCCACCAAAAATTAGATCAATCTGAGGTGATTTGCCTCCTTTTAAAAAACGGTATTCGGACCCTGTCATTCTGGGCCTACCGAATTTTCCCTCAAATTGGGACAACTTGTTGGAGTGATTTCTCCCTAACCAGAAATGATCGTTTAAATTTGTAAAAAAGGATGTCTTTAAAATTGAATCTACTTTGTTCATGCAAATTTTCATCAATTTCTATGGTATTTTCATGTCAGATTGTGGTTGAAAACCACAACCCTATTATACTGTGTCACTTTTATAGTTTGTTTTTTAGCCTATTTTGTCAAAGCCATATCTCCCTAATAGAAGATCATTTTTTAGATCTGTAAATGAGATTTTCTTAGTCTAATGTCTATTGCATCTCTGTAAAATTTTATCAATTTCTATGAAAGATTTCTATTTTGTTTGTATTTAAAACCGAGATCATGTCTGTTTGTAATCTCAGGTGTTGCTCAGACCCAAGACCAACTTGTTGAATTTATATCTCCCCAATGGGAGATCCTTTTCCAAATATGTAAAAAGGAAATTCTTTCATAAAATGTCTAATTTATGCATGACAATTTTCATAAATTTTTATTTCCTTTTCATTGTCCATTTAGATAAAAAACTAGAACCATGTCAATTTTCTTTCATAGATTTTAAACGAACTTGTTTGGATTGTATCTCCCCAATGGCAGATCATTTTTTAAATATGTAAATTGGATATTTCTCCTATAAATGTCTAGTTTATCTCTGCAAATTTTCAGCTATTTTTAAAGAGTTTTCATATTTGGTTCTAATAAAAAATCAAAACCCTATTATTTTGTCTCATTAAGCCTTACTTAAATTTTATTTCAACTTGTTTGGATGTGTCCTCTCTAATGAAAAATTATTTTTAAAATCTGTAAAAAGAGACTTTTTCCATTTTGTGTCTAGTTTATCCATGTCAAATTTCATAAAATTTTATGCTGTTTTGATATTTCAATTTTGTCAAAATTCAGAACTGGTTACAGAATTTCAATTTCTATAACTGGTTCAATTCCTGAGATGGAATAGTGACTTACTGAAGTCACCGTTTCCAAACCAGGATTAATTTTCCAATTCTATAAATTGAAATTTTTTTATGGTTAAACTGATCAACTTCTCCCACAAATTTGAAAGAAATTGAGTCGGTGTAACCTCTGAAACACCAAAATTACATAAACTTGTTTGCCAAAATCTAATTTCCTAATTTTAAAATTTATTCTTTAATGTTTCAATCATATCTCGAGTTTTAAAAGTGATTTTCAAAATCTATAAAAGGAAAATGTTTCCCTGATGAGTTAGAAATCAATGGATTGATTTTCAGCTCAATTTGAGTTGTTTTAGGCTTTCATTCATTCAAAATACTCTATCAGGGTCTGTTTGCATATCCTAATTTTGAAAAATCTTGTTTTGATTGGATAAAAACCCCAAATTTGGGTTTTTATCCGATCTACTTCTGCATTTTTTGACTCTAAAATATTTTTAAAGTTATTAAGAGCCTTCACATTAAATTTTATAAATTTCTAACATGTTTTTGGATTTTTCCTTATTTTTTGGGGTATAAAAAGGCTAAATTTTAGATTTGCTTCAATTTTTTAATAATTAAAGAAGATCCATAAATGCCTACATTCTAACATATTTGCTCATTTTGTAGGATTTTCTTTTTCTTTTTTTTTCTTGTCAATTATTGTAATTTATTTAAGAGTTATAATAATTACATTAATGAGAATTTTTATTTTATGCTTAGTTTAGAATAAATGAGCATAATTAATTGCATAATTTATTTTTTGTATTTTTTTATTTATTTTTTAATACACTATGGAAAACACGAATGGCACGTTCACCATCTAATAAAAGATAAATAACGCTAAGTAAAGTTTGTATTTACAGCCTTAGTCGGAATACGAATAATACTTAGAGTTATTATTCTTTATTAAATAAAAATTTGACTTACACTTTTAGATTATTTTCAAAAATCATCATTTATTTCAAAATTAATTCTCTTTTTTTCCTTTATTTGAATTAAAATAAAGATTAATTCAAAATATATTTATGGCCCTAGTCATGAATATATTAAAAATTAATTTTATTTTAATTCTATAAAGGCACCAAATCTTTTTTTTTTCTTTATTAGAATTTTAAATAAAGATTAATTTAAAGTATATTTGTGGCCCTAATCATGAATCTATGAAAATTAATCTTATTTTAATTTTATAAAGTATAAAATTCTCCCTAAAATTCAAATAATTTTTTTAAAAAATAGCATATTCATCATTTAAGATAGAATTACATCATTTTTTTTATTATTCAAGTTATTTTCAAATTTCCAAGTGATTTTCGAAATGATTTTCAAAAATACTTTTTATTTCAAAATTCAAAGTCATTTTCAATTTCTATTCTCAAATTCAAAGTTATTTTCCAAATTCATTTTTCGAAATTCAAAACCATTTACAAATTCAAGTATTCTCAAAAAATCATTCTCAAGTTCCAAGTATTTTCAAATATTTTCCAATTTGTTTTCAAAACATTTTTCTTAAAATTCTATTTCAATTCCAAATATTAATTTCAATTTCCTATACAAATTTCAAATTTTGATTTTTATTTCAATTTTAAAATATCAATTCTAACTTTTTATTTTCAAATTTCAAACTTTGATTTTCATTTCAATTTCAAATACCAATTTTGATTTTTTTATTTCTTTCAAATTTCAAATTTCAAATTTCAAATTTCAAATTTCAAATTTCAAATTCTAAATTTTATTTTCATTTCAAATTTAAATATCGATTTTAAATTTCCCATTTTTAAATTTCAATCCTTAATTTGAATTTCATTTTAATTCTTGATTTTTTTCCAAATTAAATTTTGAATTTCATTTTGAATTTCCAATTCTAAATTCCAATTTCATTTCCAAAATTTCAATTTCAATTCCAAGTTTTAGTTTTCAATTTAAATTTCAAATTCAATTACATTTTCAATTTCAAATTTCAAATTCTTCAATTCCAAATCAAAGTTCAATTTCAATTTCAAAACTAATTCTGATCTTTAATTTCAATTCTAAAATTCCAAATACAATTTTAAAATTCTCAAATTTGATTTTTGAATTCAATTCTAAATTCAAAAACCAATTCCAAATTTGATTTTCAATTTCAATCAATTCAGATTTCAAATTTTGAAACTTAATTTTGAATTCTATTTCATTTTGTCATTTTCAATTCAAAATTCAACTTTCAATTTCATTTCAGAATCGAATTCAATTTTCAAACTCAAATTCAATTCAACTTCAAGTTTTCAATTCAAAATCAAATCCAACTTCAAGTTTTCAATTCAAACTCAATTTCAATTTTCTGATTCAAGTTTAAATTCTTCCATTTCTTAAAGGATATTTTCAAATCCATTTCAAAATCACTTGGAAAGGTCAGATATCTGAAAACTTTTCAAAAGCATACATATTTTTTTAAGTTCTAAATCATAGCACAAGCATGATTCTCTGTGCATTTAGGACTTAGAATAATTTCTTAGACAAATTTAGGCAAAGTAAAGGCATAACATGCGATCCTTGGTTCAATTACCTCTGATAAAGGTGTCAGAAATGGTTGAACCTCATACTAACGAGCGAGCCCCATCTCTCCATTTTTCTGCATTTTCTAAAAAATGGAGGGGAGTAATATTTCAAAATCTTTTTAATAGGTCAAGTGGACCTTGCAAGAGTTTTCTTTTTCCTTAAAAAGAATAAGAAAACTTTTGCAACGATCACACTTACTAAAAAGGGATTGGGTTATTTCGGTAAATAGATTCAACCAACTCCAATATTGTTACCAATTAATGTCTTAAAAGATTTCACAAAACCTTTATCACTTAGTTTTTTACTTTTCAGGAATATATTGGCCAATGAATTAGTAGTTGTTGGTCTTGTTTCTTTAGTATATTTAGTGATTCCTATACATGTGATTTTCCTCAGATTATTCACAAGTGGTATTCAAGCTCCAGTTTTTGCAACCTTAGTCATGGTTTATATAAGTGAATCCATGGAAGGTCATCATTGACTAGCTTTCCATCCAAATAAACAATAAAATAATTCTTTGAATTTCAAAGAGTCACTTTTTCTTTTTGAATTAATTTAAATTCAAAATTAGGTAAGCCCATGAATCTTATTCCAATAATTAATTCATGCGTAGCTCAATATAGTTGCTTGAGGAACATGATTGATATAAATATATTTATTTACAATATGTATGATATAAAGTTGGAAGCAAACAAGCACAAGAAATATATATATATATATATATATATATATATATATATATATATATATATATAATATTAATATTTATTATATTATGTATTACACTATGAAATTATAAAAAAAGGGGGAAATTCCCAATTTTTCCTAAGATCCCCTTTTTTCCTATTCATGTCATACATCTCCTTAATTTTCCCAGTCAATTATGACGATTCATAATTGGGGTAATAATTGTTACCCGTTTGGGGCGTGCGATGAAACAACAAGAACTATGTTATGCAAAATCGTTGCTATTTCATTACATTCTATTCAACAATTAACCAAAATTGTAATTAATTGCAATTAGACCAATCAATCATCAAATCTTGATATGAGATGATTCACTTTGATGAATCTTTTTGTTTGTATCCATGTGAGATAATGATAAAGACAAGTAAAAATCCAGTAGATTAGGTGGTTCGAGCTACATAGCCGTAGCTACATATTATATGTGAACTCTGGTGTATGCTTAGAAGAATGATTCCAGGGCCTGATCCGATTCAATAGAAATAAGATGGTGATAGTTTACATTATGAAAGAAACACATGTATATGTGACAGTAGATATTCAATAGTTATATATGGACTACCCATGTATATTATTTCATTCCCCATATTACTACTGACTTTATATAGATATAGATTCCACTTTTTCTATATGGATTATGATATAAGCTTTTCCTTTTTTGTCTGTGACTATATGTGTGGATTGAATATGAAGTCAAGCCTATGAATTCATTTAAAGAAGATGAAGGATAGAAGAATTGAAAGAATGGGTTCGGAGCAAAGAAATAGAAGAACTATATTATATGGATTTACAAAGACTTGGATATGGAATAAAAATGAGATATTGAAATAGTTCTAATGATTCAATAATATCAAATATCATCACTTCTCAAATTAGGTTGAGAGTTTTTTAGTTTAGTTGTATGGATCTTAGTGATGAAATATGAAATAATAAGTAATGTAACTAATTAATATTATAAATATATAAATAACATTAATTAAGTAATATATAATAATTCATTGGTTTATTTGATTATATCATTAACCATTTCTTCATTTTTTGTTGTGAGGAGCTTACCATGAATCCCTTAATTTCTTCTACTTTCGTTATTGTTGATGGATTGGTCATAGAACTTGCTTCTATTTAACCCAAAGTTGGCCAAGGTACTGCTGCGGGTCAAGCTATAGAAGGTATCGCTAGTCAACCAGAAGTAGAGAGTAAAATACGAAGTATTTTATTGCTTAATCTGGCTTTTATAGAAGCTTTAACAATTTACGGCTTGGTCGTGGCATTAGCACTTCCCTTTGTGTAATCCTAGAAACGTGAAAACATGAAAAATACGTACTTCTTTTATTGCTTTGGCCCTGCCTCTTCTCTTCTTTAAATTATATCAACTCAACACTTCACTCCTATAATCACTTCTTCCTTGATCCAATACTCCAGGAAAGTACTGATTTGAGGAATTAGTGGATCTGCTTCCACTCGCTTTCTTCTTTTTCGCCTTTAGTCCAATGGACATTTTACCTTTTTTGTATATCGCAATTGACACGAGACTTGGGACATATAAGTGTCTTACCGAGAATCTAAATAAGGAGTGAAGTGATACCAAAAAAAGAAATCCATTTTTATTTATTTTGTTAGTCCTATTCCTATCTATAAGATAAGAGGAGAGCATATGAAAAATCTAACCGATTGTTTCTTTTTTTTTGGTCACTGGCCATCCGTCAAAAGTTTCAAATTTAATACCGATATTTTGGCAACAAATCTAATAAATCTAAGTGTAGTGCTTGGTGTATTGATCTTTCTCGAAAAAGAAGTGTGTGCGATTGTGTATTTCAAGGATAGGCTGGAGCCAACCAGCTGCACTTTATAATTTGCTATTGTAATCTAAATAGATAATAGGGAAAAGTGCACGACCTCAACGAATTACTTCTAAATGAATCAATAAATCTTATGGAAGGACCATAGCATTTCGTAATTCATTGTTAATTTTGATTCGGTTCTAACCAATAATATGAGACCATTTAGTCAACATGGTTAAAACTGAATTATTTGAAGTCTAAGCACAACATGGTACTCTTCCTACCACTGCCTTTGTACAAGATAAGATTGTTTCAAAATGCATAAATAATTTAAATTTAGTTGAAAATTTATTTGATATAAAACACTCATATCAATAAAATGATTTGAACCATTGACTGCATTTTTTTTTGGCCTTTTTGTTTCAAGGGGCATGGTACTTAAAAACCAATTGGGTACCTTATTACATCAAGAACAATGAAGTCCAATATCTTGTAAGTCGGTCTGTCAACGGGTTGGGTACCCTACCCATGAAAGTGTATTTGAAGTTTGAACGTGCTCAAATAACAAATTGTTGGTTTTAGTTGGGGTTATTATCGGCTCGTGAAAATAAAATCTCAATCCGGATCAGCATAATTTTAGAAGTTTATTTTTACTAAAAATACATATAAAACACCTATGATGGGTCGGATACCCAGCAAAAAGATCGGTCTGAGTTAGGTACGTAGCAAAAAATCATAACCCTAACCTAGGGGTGTCAATGGGTTGGGTTTGACCCATACCTGACCCGTACCAAACCCTATAGGGTCAGGGTTTGGTGATAAATAAGAAGGTTCAAAAAGAATCTGGGTCAGACATGAAGGGTCCGATTAATATGTGGAGCTGGGTATGGTTTATGAACTTTCATACCAGACCAGGGCCCGACCCGAGTTTCAACTAAGATCCATAATTTTTCAATGTAAAAAATATAAATTTATCCTGTATGATCCGAGTCTGGTTCATGTAATCCGTATAGGATCTAGGTATGGTTTCTCTTATAGTGGGTCCAATTGGACCTGAATCCAGACCCAATACCAGCATCTCAAATCAGGTATGGGTCTGGTTTCATCTGGGTCCAAACCAAACCCCACCCGTTGACATCCCTACTCAAACCCGGCCGAAATATTGCTCAGGTCAGGTTCGGATCGACCAGAATGTTATTCGGGTTGGCATGTTTTTATGTTTATAGACAGAAACTCAGGTTTGGGTCAGGTCGGTTATCCAATACAAAGCCGACCCTTTGACAGTCCTTCTTGTAAGCAGCTAAAAGCCTTGCTTCTTTGGCTAATTCAATAGAAACTGTAAAGCTGGCTTTTAAGCCGTGCTCAGGCTCAATATTTCCGGACTCTTCTAGCTTCAAACTAGGACCAAATGGGTCTGTGGTGCTGGTTGTTTGGAATGCTTAAAAAAAATACAAAAGAATAAAATCATGAGCTGCAGACGTTTTTCTGGCATGAATACTTGGATCCTGCACCATGTTCATATTACACATAATAAGCGTATGGACTTTTTCCAAAAATTTCAGTGGTGCTACTGCTATACTTTAACATGCCTTCCATTATTTTGTTTAACTTGTTCTGCATCCGATGCAGAATTTACTGAACTCTCTGCTGCATTGGAAATATGATATCTCATTAATTTCTCTATATGATATTTAAAAGATATGACATCACAACGCCCTTGCCGATGCATGTTGATTGGAGACACTCCCCAAGAAACTCGAATACTAGAGTAGGACCGAACAGCAAATTCCAAGAAAAGATCTCGACGTACAGAATATGTGATAAAACAAGTGTTGTTGGTCATCCATCCACAATAAAATAAAAAGTGTTCAGCTTAAAGGGGTTTGTTGGTTGAATCAAAATAAAGATCAGATTATTCCAATCCTTTGTTTTACGTCTGAATCCCACAATTTTAAGTGATCTATAACTTAGAACTTGGTATATGGCTTTCATGAATCAGCTTTCTTAACAAAAGAAAATTTTCTATTTTATTTTATACAACGGTCAAATTTCCTATATACAAAAGGTTGGTAGCACTCTGACGTTTGATTCCTTTCTCACCAAGGGAAGGGATGGAGTCCTTTTTTCATTGTATTTTGAATAATTTATAAAAAGGTGCCTAAATTTTCGCACATTTATAAAGACACGCTTAATGTTTAACCGCCTGGGGTAACAAAATATCTCTCGAACGACCTCTTCACCGACGGAACCCATCAATGTTTCAATAAGTTGCTATTTTACCCCTGTACTGAAAAAGCAGACGATCGTGTTTGCCGGCCACCGGACTTCGTCTCTCTCTCTCTCTCTCTCTCTCTCTCTCTCTCTCTCACACACACACACACACACACACCAATCCCCTATAACATTTTCGTCATGCTCATCTCCTCGTCACCACCGACCCACCATTTTCGTAAAGCAGAACCATTCTTACACATTCAAATAGGGTTTTTCCCAAACCTTAAATGAGCACCACATAATTGATGGGTATTATATCGATTGATCTTTCATTTCACGCCTCTGCAACCTTCTTGAGACTGAGCACCCTGTTCAGGAAAAAGTGCCAAATTGTATCCTTCAAACCTTGCCTAAATACCCTTCTTTTCCATTGTTAACCTCTCAAAATGTCTACAAGGGAATCCCAATCCCTCCCTTCACACCCTCTTCTTAATCCTCAGTAAGCCAGTGCTCCCAAGCATCTATCGTGAAGGGCACCCCACCGATCAGGCCGTCTCTAATTTTATACCTCTGTTCACCCCCAAAAGGTCGTTCTTTTCAAGCTCCAACAAGTTTCATGAGTATGAGATGCTGTTGGTCATTTGGGGCATGATCCAGCAGCTCAAGGATTACGTACCTTAACAGTATCGACATCATCCCCAACAACCTCGAGCACGTTGAGCTCTCCATCACTGTTGAAGGGATGGAGTGAATCGAGTTCATGTTGAGGCTGGGCCTCTGAGATTTTCACTGAGAATTTTCCGGTGTTTCCTGTCCCTTGATCGGAGGCAAGGAAGCTTTGAGATAGAGATAGAGAGAGATGAGGGGTAAAATTGACTTTTTCACTCACAAACTTACGTTAAACTAAGGTTAGATTGATGATGGTAACTTGGAGGCTTGGAGCGGCTACTTGAGATATACTTTACAAAAATTGAGCGTTTGAATGTAATATTGCAAATGTTAAATGTGTTTTTGTAAATAAGCCAAACGTTAGCCGCCTTTTTATAAATTATTCTTGTATTTTTAATGTCCTCTCTCTCTAACTTGATGTCAAAGTGTTTGGCCTGATGAGTTGTATCAGTTCTGGACTATTTATCCAGCGGCTCTCTGATAGAGATCCCGTGTCGTGTCCTCATATGTATATATATAGTGCACAAGATCAGTGTGTCCCATGTCCTTTTAGGGGTATCCATGTGACGTTTCAGGACAATACAAACAATTGGTCTGCACCCCCAAACCATTTGCAGCCGCATGCATCTCGTGGGCTGTCTGTAGATTCAGCATTTTGCATTATTTTTTTTAAAAAATGATTGGTGATTGATGACCAATGGGACAATTTTTTTTTCCCAAATACAAAGTCAAGAAAACGGCACCGTAGTAAAACACTGTTTTGCTTCGCTAACAAAATTTCATCTGCAGTAAATATTTATTAACTCGTATTGTAAAGAGGTCCTTTTGCAAGGTGAGATCCAGGCATATCGTGAATAGTAGAACTGATTTGCAAAGTCAAATTAGACCTTGAATTTGAAATTTAGAAGATGAATAAAAAATCTCAAAGTTAAATTGAACTTGGAGATTGGTTTGGAGTTTGGAATGAATTTGGAATTTTTAAAGTCAAATTTGATTTTGAAATCTGATTTGAATCTGAATATAAAATGAATTTGAAATCTTAAAGTTAAATTGGACTTTGAGATTGAACATAGAATTTTGAAAAATGAAAGGATGAATCAGATTTGATAAGGATTGAAGATAGATTGAGGAAGATATTTACATTTACTTGGAGTTTTTGGAAAATGAATTTTGGAAAGCATGATGTAATTTTATCCTAAATGATGAATGAATTTGAAGAATTTTGAAATTGGATTTGAAAAGCTATTTCATTCTTTAGATGAAAAAAAAAAAATAAGATTGAAGATATAATACATTCTTGACTATGGTCATTGGATGTATTATATAATAATCTATATTTAGATTCAAGTGAAGAATGAAACACATTTGGTGCTTTTATAGAATTTAAGATGAAATTAATTCTCAATATACCCTGACTATAGCCATTGGTATATATTTTGAATTAATTTTAAGTTAAATTCTGATAAAAGAAGAAAATATTTAAGGAAAATATGATGAATTTTGAAAACGGATCCAGTGCGGATCCAGTGTTATTTCATAAAAGATAAAAATACTAAGTTTTGTCCACATCCTGACTATGGCCATTGATGTGGATCATCAACTTAGGATCAATTACCTCTTATGAAATGGTGCACGTGCCATTCGTGTTGCCATTTGTGAGAATTTGAGAAATAAAGGCAAAAATGTATGAAAACAAGCAATTCATGATATTTACAATGCTCATTCATTCTATCTAAAGCAAGAAATGTAACGAATTCTCATTAATCACCTAACTATTACAGGTTTTACTAGGTTCGAATTTATAAAGTTTCTAATTCTCATGGGAAATAGACATATCTCCCCCATTTCCTGCAAAATTCAAGTTAACAATGTCCAAAATATAAAAAGGACACATCATACTAAGGTACTAACATATACACACCTATCTAAGGGCTAGCTGAAGATATGCATAGTTGGAATGCATGAATGACACCCTAGCTCTATGAAAAATTGAGTATGACAACATATACCAAACCGGTAGGAGATTTGTATATTATGATACCTATGATGGTGCTAAAGCCTACTATGTAAATGCCAAGGATAGAACATATACTAGAACCAGTGTTAATGTGTGCTATAAAAGGCTGAAATTGCTACTATATATACTTGGTAAGGCAATATTTAGGGAAAACATTAAGGAACAACTAGACATTTTATGGTGAAAAATCGACAATTAGAAAGGGCGCTGGGAATTAATACCTAACAGCAGGCGAAGGCACATCAACACTCCCTAAAACCTGGTTACAAGACTTAGATATACAATTTAAAAGGAGAAACAGTAGCTATGACACACTATTTGACACACTATTCTAACACATTGCTAACTATATACACTGCACTGCCTAATACATTGCTAACATAGACCAACCACCTGATGGTCAACACATTACATTACTCATATGGTTTTAACTTATGTACTGTCAACCCAGGTCCAATAACACACTCTCACTGCCAAGGTATTAACATACACTAACTATTAATACATATGCCAACATATCAACACAATCTATACAAGCTAACTAACTCATTGCTCAGGCTAAATGACACTTCGATCTAACTTAGCCAGGTGTGTGTCAATTCACACACCGATGTCAATTTACCCAACGCTTAACACACTATTGACACAGAGTTACTGACACGGTTACACTAATAAGGACTGACACATGCACAACACTAACGATGTATATATACTACAAAGGCTGCTAACCAAAACTATTCCAGTCTGCTAACTTCTATTATACTAACCCAGGTTGCTAGCACTTGTTATTAACGCACTTTGTTGATTTTTTGATACCCAGCACTAACACAGGTTCATTCACTGCTCAGGTACCATCGTACCCTAGCTATTAGTGCCTATGCTGACCACCAACATACTAACACAGCCTATACTAATCTTTCAGACTAACGGCACTAATAGCCACATGGTTACCATTGAACACACACACAGCTATTGACTAATCACACAAGGATGTTATAACACTCAATGTTAAACACTAGTGTGAAGGATTTACAAAGAACTAATGTTAAACACCTAAATGCACTAATTGTTTTAAACCGACTGAGTCAACCCACCTATGACTAAGAGTTGTTAATGGCTAAGACTAAATAGTAAGGATCACTTAAAATAACAGAGAATCATAAACTAACATAATGACAATATGAAATCACAGCAGGAATTGAATAATAAATCAGGAAATGTTGTTACGATGTAAGTGCCACAGGATGGGTATTGATAATATAGGGAAACAGTGAAACAATGGGTGAGTGTAATGATAAAATGCAAACAGTGGATCAGGCTATCAAGCTAACCCATAAGAGATACGAAGGTATCTGATAAAACATACCTTATTGGAAGATGATGACACCGATTACCAGAGTTACTCAACTGCTGGGCAGCATACAGATGAGAGAACGCTGGGTATGATAATGAGGCTATCCCTGCAAAAACCAAAGGCGTGTCAATCTCAAATCTGGATATGCAATTGATCAATGGTTGGCCGTAAATCGACTGCTAACAGACTGGCAAAGGTGGTTGTTGAAGCAATCATCCTGAACTCCACTGGATACGTCAAACTGACTGGAAGTCTGGATACCTAGATTCAGAATTTCTTTTTGTTTTGAACAGTAAAAACCCGAAGGCCCATAAACTCTTCAGATAAACTTTCACGAAGTTCCATAAAAGAATTTCTTATAACCAAACACTGACCTGGTCACCATTTTACGTTCAGAATTAGGATCCGCTGTTGTCGGTTCTTGATATGAAAAGAATTGAATGTAGACCTTCCTTCCCCTGATGTTTGACTGAATAATTGCATAATGCACAGATTGCTTGAAGCTCCTATAATCGGATCAACTTCTTTCCATCGATGGTGAAACAGGCCAGGGAAGATCGGATGGGGCGATGCTCCTTCCCGATCTGCTTGCTGAAGGTGCGGAGGTCTTCCCCGATCCGCCAGGAGAAGAAGGGTGGCTCCACAGAGGTTCTAAAGGAGGAAGGGGATTCTGAGGAAAGGAATCGAGGTCTCTTTGATGGATTTGGGGGGAGAAGAAAGAAGGGGAGATCGGAGAGGAGATAATGTGTTGCGATGGTAGGGTGAAGGCGGATGAAAAAAAATGGGCTTCCTGCGGGCTCCTTTTAAAGAGGAGAAGGGGAAAGTTCGGGAAGATGAGGAGTCCGTTGAAGATGGACGGGAGGAGAGCGGGAGTAGGTGATGAAGGGCTTGGAAAGAGGGCGTGGCCATGGAGGTTGGTTGTGAAGGCTGAGCCGAGAGAAGAAGAAGGCGGCTGGGCGATGAGGGTTTCGAGCATGAACGAGAGGGGGCGATTAGGGTTCATTTGTAAAAACTTTTTTGGTTTTTCCAAAAAGAGGCTCCCTTAACAAAATTTTCATAAAAAATGGTTTAAAAATGATTTTTTTAGCAAAATCGACTTTAAAAAGTTTAAACTCATTCATTTTTCTTTGAAATTTTCCATTTTTTTGGTTTTTGTCTTATTTTTCAATTTTTTGTATTTTTTTAGAATAAAATCCTAAGGTTTGCGAGAAATAAAGATTTAAAATTGATTTTTTTGTATTTTTTGCAAAAATATTTACAAAAGAGAGTTTTCTGAGAATTCGGGTTTTTATTTTTGAATTTTTTTTCAAAGAGGGGATCAGATCCGATTTGGATCAAAGTTGGGTCAGAGCTAAGACTTTGGGTCCGAATTCTAATGAATCCAAGGAATGAATGAAATTTTTGGTTAAAAATTTACCCGATTATTCATAGGGTGGAGGTCAGGGGCAAAAATGGTCATTTTGAATTTTTGGAAAATTTGGGGTGTTCACAGGCACCAGAGCTCATATTGAATGTAGACGAAGTTCCTCTATCCCGAAAAAAGTTGCACAACTCATTACGGACAAAGTAAAAAATGACTTCATGTAAAAAGTCACACACTGTATCCTTAACAAGCTGGCGGACACCATCCCAAGAATTGGCAGGGTCAATCACATACTGAAAGTTGATGCTGGCTGGAGAACTCTGAGAGCCCTAACTGGAGTAGGCAACGACTGGTGTAGTGTTCATATTACTCCCAAACCCGAACACACAACCCTTTTTGGGTTTACCGATTGCAGTCACCCATGCTGTAGGATCAAAAGGCGGATGCTGAGTGGAGTCATCGTTGTATCGCTCTACCATCTGTTGCTTGTATGACTCCTACAAAGTAATGATTACAGTATGAATTAATAATAAAGAATTATAATATTTATGATAATGTAATTCATGGTAAATTATATTTTATAATATTTATTAATATAATAAATACATATTGTTGTCACTCTCACCTTCTCTGATATGAACTCTTACGTTTATGTGTTTCAACAAATACATTCTTGTAAGGCACAATGCCTTCTTTTTCGGCTTCCTGCAAGGTTAAATGACAAAAAAATCAATTAGAAAGTATGCTTAAATACTTATAAATTTGATAATATATATATGTATATATATATTGATGAGTTACTATTTTCTTCTGGTGGCTCCCAAAAGTTCTAGAACCACCTGTGTGTAGATGAGCATCGGGCATCTTCGCTAGGTTCTGTGCAGCCTTTGCTAAGCAGTTTCAAAATTCATGGTGCTCCCACTTGTCGCACATTTCATCCCAATAATCTATCCTGATAGTAGAAGGGTCATGACCCTTCCACTGTAGGGGATCATCTATCCCACCAACTGCTTTTATTGCTGCAGTTTTCATATTGTGCAGCATGTCAACAAATCGATTGACAGCCACCTTCTGTCATACTATCCTCGCATCCTGCTCCTCCTTCGCAGTTGCGAAGCGATTTGAAGCCTACAAATAATTTCAGAAAGTTAGTGCACATGACTATAACAAAAAATTAAATAGGAAACACATCAGCTATGACAAATGATTGTATACCATGAATGAGAACCATAATCTTTCCAACACCTCCCTTGGGTACTCTTTCTATTGAGCGACCAGTTCTGGTAGATGCTGAAGTAGTGACTTCCTAATTTCTTGTACTACTTTTTGCGACTCGAACCTCGTGCTGCACATGAATTGGTACACATTAATAATCGACTAACGATATACACTATTTATAAGATAAGTATTAGACAAGTGACGATGTAATACTTACGGTCGACTATCAATATATACTATTTGAATAAGTCATCATGTGTTAGACTGAGAAGACTCTACATCCGGCATTGTCGCGTGATGTATATGAGTAGCTGGTGTAAGTGGGTCATGTGCAGACAAAACATTCTCTACAGAACAATGAGTTAAAAATTCACACAATGCATATATAAACTAATCAATTATTCATTTATTTAAATGATATACCTATTGAAGCATTACATGAAGATGAAGGCTGAGACTGACTATCATTGAGCTGAAATCCTATAAAGACGATTAACAAGTAATAATTTGTATATCAACATACAAGCAAAAACATAATGAATTTCTATATTTAAATATAACACAAAGACATCTACCGAATGATGTCCCACAACCTTCACTTGGTCCTCGACCACTGGGTGCTCGACCACTGTGACCTCCATGAACC
The DNA here is from genome assembly GCF_984573655.1 of Nuphar pumila. Taxonomy (NCBI): domain Eukaryota; kingdom Viridiplantae; phylum Streptophyta; class Magnoliopsida; order Nymphaeales; family Nymphaeaceae; genus Nuphar; species Nuphar pumila. Next base: position 82,339,392 of record NC_143254.1, on the reverse strand, counting down.
ATATTCTAACAAATAAAAATGTTATTTAGATGAGTTACATAACTCTTGATCTTAGCATGAAAATGACATATGCATGAAATGTAAAGATTTAAAGGTCCTACATGAATCCTCATCACTTGGTATGTATTACAAGATGTATTTCACTAGCGCGAGTATGTTTTCTCATCCCTTGTTTGACTTTCATATTCTTCTTCTTCCTCCTTCTTCTCTTTGTCCACTTCGTCTTCTTTTTCATTAGGCGCCCATCCACTTGGTATATCATTTGGATCACATTCTTTCATACGTGTGTCATCGGACAATGGAGATGTGACATGAAAACCATGTGTGACATCGTGACCATAAGAGAATTCATACATATCGTCTGATTGATAGTAATCACTCTATTCAACAATCTTGTCTTCTTGTAACTGATCATACTCGAGGTATAGTTTAGACTTCACCTTGCAAACCACCCACCATTCATTTCTATCTGACTTCCTTGTATTCAAATATGAAGTATAGTAAACTTGTTGAGCTTGCGAGGCTAATATGAATGACTCATATGTTCCAAACATTGATTTATGATTCACCTCTACAATGCCTGAGTCTTTGTCGACTCTTGTTGTTATGCGATCAAACCAATGACACTTGAATAAAGTTATCGTGTTATTTATGCCTAAGTAAGTCAACTCCTTTATTTCTTCAATAACACCGTAGTAATCAAGTTTATTTTTACCGTAACTATTACCCTTGACACATACGCCACTATTCATCATTGACTTGTTTACACCGTAGTTCTTTGTATGAAATCGATAACATATCATACACAATACAGACATGCCAACCTCTCATGTGTGCTCTAATCAGATAACATATCATACGCAGAGAAGTCACTAATTGTCTATAGAACAACAACCTTCATATTGAAGTTTTGTTTTTTGTGGGCATTGTACGTGATAACACCTTCATCCCATTTTATTTTCAGCTCATCAATCAATGACCTTAAATATATATCAAGATTTTGGCCCGGAGAGGTCGGACTAGGGACCAATAGAAACAAGAAAAGATTTTGATGCTTAATACACAAGTTGTATGGGGTGACAAATATTGGCCAACACGAGTATGGGATCGATCTACTCCCAAATGGATTGAATTTATTTCTATATAAACCAAGCCTAACATTTCTCACTTTCATTGCGAAGGTCTGATGAGTACGATCAAAGTGCTTTCAAGCTTATGCGTCAACAGAATGTATGATCTTGTCTTCATCATGTCGACCTTTATTTATATGTCATCTCATGTGTTTAGCTGTCTTCGAAGACATATACATTTGCTGCAATCTAGGGATGAGAGGGTAGTAGTGGAGTGACTTGTATGATACTTCTTTTGACCACATGCTACCATTGCCCATTATCTTTGGCTTGAATCGAGGATGCCCACATGATGGACATGATTTGGTATTTTCTTGTTCTTTAAAATACATGCAGTGATTTGGACAAACCTCTATCTTTTGATACCCCATACCTAGAGCGTTGACCATAACCTTCGCACAATAAAAATTTTGTGATAATTTCTCATCTTTGGGCAACATACTCTTCACAATAGAGCACGAACGGTCAAAACATGATTGCCTCAAATTATACTTTGACTTCAAATTCAGTAGTTGAAGAACTGCAGACAAGATAGTGTGACTCTCACAACTATTTCGCAGTGCCTCATCAACATCTCTAAGTAAGTCATAAAATCTACTAGCTGCATCGTTTGATGCTTCTTCCTCTACCCCAGTTAGTACATCACTAGGACCCATAGCATAACTCAGTTCTAGTCCTGCGACATCAAATATCAAATCCACATATGGATTATCGTGCACCATATTCACCCGTACATCAAAATTATTCTAAAATTCTTCACCATGAAGCGTCCAATTCTGATAACCATTCACAAAACCCTTCCTGTATACGTGATGTTTAACGTCATATGGTTCTACAAATCGATTGTTCTTACATATCGTGTAGGGGCACTTGGTCCGACTGATGAGATCCACTGTACTAACGCTTGTCGTTGCAAATTCAATAAAAATGTCAATACCATCTATATATTTGAGCGGCACTTTATTATCAACTATCATACGGTAAATTCATTCACAGTTTGCAGGCATTTTATCCTATGATGTTACAGATATTATCTTCACCAGTTAAAAGAGAATCATAATAATGCTATGATGAAGAAAATATCTAATTTATCATTCATTGATGGTAGATATAATGATTTGATATATCACACACACACACACACACACATATATATATGATGTCATTCAATTACAAGAACTATGATCACTACAAGAAAATACGTTGTTAGTGACGGACATTAGCGACAGAATCTTTCCGTCGCTACTTAGCGACGGATTAACGAGCGACAAAAATCCGTCGCTATAATTAATGAAGCTTACGAAAATAGCGACGGAATATAGTCCATCGCCCATTTCGTCGCTACTTAGCGACGGATGTTGCGATGTACTGTTTTGTCGTTACGGTCGCACCATTTACCGACTAAGTTAGCGACAGAATCAAGTTCGTCGCTACTTAGCGACGGATATGGCGACGGAATATCGTCCGTCGCTATTTCCGTAAATTCGATTTACGTTGGCTTAGCGACGAAATTAATCTGTCGCTAACTTTCGAATAACCCTAATCCCAGACAGCTTTTCCTTTTCTTCTTTCGCTCCTCCCGCCGTTCGTCGGTCCCACTCCCACCATTCGCCGGTCCCACCGTCCGTCGGTCCCACCGTCCGCCAGCCCCGCCGCCCGGAGAAAGGTAAAGGACACCCCCCCGCGTTTTTCGGCAGGGGGTTAACCCCCTGCGTGAACCGAAAGGGGGTTAACCCCCTGCCGGAAACGACAGGGGGTTAACCCCCTCCCGTTTCTGGCAGGGGGTTAACCCCCTCCTGTTTCTGGCAGGGGGTTAACCCCCTGCGTTTCCGACAGAGGGCTACCCCCCTGCGTTTTCCGGCAGGGGACCCTTGCCCCCTGCCTTTTCGGCAGGGGGTCGACCCCGGTAGGGGGTCCAGCCTTTCCTGCTCAGGCATGGGGTCGACTCACTGGCGGAAAGGCTGGGGGTCGACCCCCTGCCCGAACAGGGGGTCAGTTAACTCCCTACGTTCCGTAAGGGGGTTAACCTCCTATGTTCCGTAAGGGGGTTGACCCCCTGTCGGAACAGTTTTTTTTTTCGTGGTGACTTCATTTTAAAACAGTATTTTTTTGTGTAGATTTTTCAATGGAACCAGCTCGTGCTTAGCCACTTGTGGTAAGTAAGTGTCAAAAACAATGCAAATTGGGTAAATACCCGTGGTGAGTAAGTGATGCAATTGTATCACATGTTATTTAATTTATTAGATGTAACACTTTATTGTTCCACACTCACTTAGTTATTGATATTTAGGGTTGCTTCGTTGGAGTTTGGAGATCATGCTGAGCATGATTTTAATGTATGAATATTGAAGTGTTCTTATTTTTGGAGTACGAAGTCCATGCTAGGCATGGTAGTAGTTAGTGAGATATTGAAGTGTGTTTGCTGCAGGTACATGTTTGCCATTTGTTTGATATGAATGATTACGATGTATTGCAATGTTTGATGTAATTGTATCCATGCTTGCATGTAACTTTCAATTTGATTATGACTTCCATGTGAAATTGTATAATGAAAGCATGTTTCATTTCAAACGATTGTATCGTGTCATGAATAGTTTGCATATGAAAATATTAAGTTATCAATGCATGCATCGAAATTCTTGTTATTGTATGACATCATATATTGTATGATAAATTTGATATGTTCTTCATCGTAGCATTCTGATTGTTCTCTTTTAATTCGTTAGGCTATTATTCGTAACATCATAAGAAAATGACTGCAAACCGTGAATGGATGTATCGTAGAATAGTGGACAATGAGTTATCGCATGAATATATGGATGGTGTTGATAGTTTTATTGAATTTGCAACGGCAAGTGTCAGTACAGTGGATCCCACAGGTCGGATTAGGTGTCCCTGCAAGATTTGTAAGAATAATCGATTTGTAGAACCTCATGGCGTTAGACATCACCTATACAGGAAGGGTTTTGTGAGTGATTATCAGAACTGGATGTTTCATGGAGAAGAATTTAGAAACGATTTTGATGCACGGGTGAATGTGGTGCACGATAATCCATATACGAATTTGATATTTGATGCCGCAGGAACAGAACTGGGTTCTGCTATGAGTTCTAGTGATGTAAGAACTGCCGTAGATGAAGAATCACCAAACGATGCAGCTAGTAGATTTTATGATTTACTTAGAGATGCTGATGAGCCACTTTGGAACGGTTGTGAGAGTCACACTATCTTGTCTGCAGTTCTTCAACTAATGAATTTGAAGTCCGAGTATAATTTGAGTCAATCATGTTTTGACCGTTTGTGCATGAGTGTGAAGAGTATGTTGCCCAAAGATGAGAAATTGCCACAAAATTTTTATCGTGCGAAAGTTATGGTCAACGCTCTAGGTATGAGTTAAAAAAAGATTGATGCTTGTCCAAATCACTGCATGTTGTATTTTAAGGAGCAGGAAAATAACATATCATGTCCGTCATGTGGGCATCCTCGGTTCAAGCCAAAGACAAGAGGCAATGGTAGCACGAGATCAAAGGAAGTTTCATACAAGTTGCTCCGCTACTTTCCTATCACTCCTAGATTGCAGCGATTGTATATGTCTTCAAGGACAGCTAAACACATGAGATGGCATGCAAATAAAGTTCGACACGATGAAAACAAGATCACGCATCCTGTTGACGCTGAAGCTTGGAAGCACTTTGATTGTACTCATCAGAACTTCGCAATAGAAGTGCGAAATGTTAGACTCGGTCTATGTACAGATGGATTTAATCCATTTGGGGGTAGATCAACTCCATACTCATGTTGGCCAGTATTTGTAACTCCATACAACCTTCCACCAAGCTTGTGTATGAAACGTCCAAATCTTTTCTTGTCTATGTTGATCCCTGGTCCGACCTCACCTGGCCAAAATCTTGATGTATATCTAAGGCCATTGATTGATGAACTAAAAGTACTGTGGGATGACGATGTTACCACGTATGATGCCCACAAAAAACAAAATTTCAACATGAAGGCCGCTGTTCTATGGACAATCAATGACTTCCCTGCATATGGTATGTTATCTGGTTGGAGCACACATGGGAGGTTGGCTTGTCCATACTGCATGGAGGATTCTAAAGCTTTTAGATTGAGGCATGGAAGGAAGCCTTGCTGGTTTGAGTGCCATCGTCGATTTCTACCCAGCGATCATCCGTTTCGATGACAAAAGAATGTGTTTAAAGCAGGCACAACTGAAACAGAAGGTCCATCCTCAAGATTGTCTGGCATAGAGATTCTAAGAAGATTGCGATACTTTCCAGATGTATTAACAGATGCCCGCAGTCCTACACCCTTCCGTGGATTTGGGAAGGATCACAATTGGACGAAGAAATCTATTTTTTGGGAACTACCGTATTGGCCGACCCTATTGATACGACATAATTTGGATGTGATGCATGTAGAGAAAAATATGTTTGATAATGTGTTCAATATAGTAATGAATATTAAAGGAAAAATGAAGGATAATCCGAAGACCCGTATGGATTTAAAATTAATATGTAAAAGACCAGAATTAGAACTCAAAGAGTATAATGGCAAAGTACTGAAACCAAAGGCAAAGTACGTGCTCGGACCTGATCAAATAAAACATGTATGTCAATGGTTGAGACAACTGAGATTTCCAGATGGATATGTCTCTAACATTGCTCGGGCTGTGAAGATTGACGATGGACAGTTATATGGGTTGAAGAGCCATGATTGTCATATCTTTATGCAACGATTGATACCCCTATCATTCCATGATATGTTAGACAAACCTATATGGGGGGTATTGTCTGAGTTGAGCGGATTTTTCAGAACATTGTGTGCATCGGAGGTCGTAGTATCAGATGTAAAAAATCTCGAGGACTGTGTCATCACCACTGTTTGTCTGCTAGAAAAGATATTTCCGCCAGCATTTTTCGATGTTATGAAACATTTGATCATACATCTGCCATATGAACTAAGGGTTGGTGGCCCTGTGCAATATCGATGGATGTACCCATTTGAAAGGTATATGTTTTTTTATATTTGTCTCTTTAATGACAGATATTTAAAATTTGAAATGTATATTCTTGTTAGATGCATATTCAACCTAAAAAAAAAGGTTCGTAATAAAGCAAGAGTAGAAGGCTCTATTTGTGACGCGTACACTTTAGAAGAGATTTCAAATTTCTCATCTATGTACTTCGAACCTCATATTCCAACACGTTACACATGTTCGCCCCGTAACGATGATGGAGAACAAGTAACTGTAGCTGACAAGCTGTCGATATTTCAACCACTTGGGCATGCATTTGGTAGTTGCCGATCAAGGCTATTGACAGATCGAGAGCAAGATGCAGCACACATCTATATTCTTTTTAATTGCTCAGCGATCGATCCATACATCGAGTAAGTATATGTATATGCAACTCAATTATGAATCCTTTTATGTTCTATATGTGGATACATGGCTCGGTAATATAAGTATTTGTGGTTTGCATACGATTTGATCTGGAGTTGCAAAGCGAAGTTTCACATCTCACTAATGCAGAAGTACAAAAAGAACGTGAAACTAAGTTTGTGGAGTGGTTGAAACAGTTGGTAAAGAAGCTAACATAAATTTTGTACTTATAAACAACACTAAGTTACTTAATTGATCGTGATCACAATCATTGTTTATGTCTGTGCGTAGGTTCGCCATGGTGATGTTAAAGATCAAGGAATATGTGATTTAGAAAATGGTCTGACCAAAGTTGTGCAATGCTACAATGGGTATATCGTAAATGGTTATCGATTCTATACAAAAGATTATGGTATAAACAAATCAACGATAAATAGTGGCGTGTGTGTCAAGGGTAGCAGCTACGGTGAAAATGAACATGATTACTACGGTGTTATAGAGGAAATAATGGAGTTGACTTACTTAGGCATGAATAACAGGGTTACTTTATTCAAGTGTCATTGGTTTGATCCAACTGCAACAAGACTCGACAAAGCTTCAGGCATTGTGGAGGTGAATCATAAATCCAGGTTTGGAACATATGAATCATTCATATTAGCCTCGCAAGCTCAACAAGTTTATTATACTTCATATCCGAGTATAAAAAAGTCAGATAGAAATGAATGGTAGGCAGTTTGCAATGTGAAGTCCAAACTATACCCCGAGTATGATCCGTTACAGGAAGATGAGTTAGATGAAGACAGCGATTACTATCAATCAGATGATGTCTATGACTTCGCTTATGGTCACGATGTTGCGCATGATAAGCATGTCATATCTCCATTGGCCGATGAAATATTCATAGAGGAATGTGATCCAAATGATGTACCAAGTGGATGGGCAAACAATGTAGAAGAAGAAGAAGAAGAAGAAGAAGAAGAAGAAGAAGAAGAAAGTCAAACTAGTGATGAGGAAGAATTCTCAAGCTAGTGAGCAAAATCTTATACTACAAACCTCTATTTAAATGCATTGCAGTACTTGATGTGAGTTGTATTGCAATACTTGGTGTGAATGATTAAAAAATTTATTTGAATGTATTGTAATACTTGATACGAATGCATTGCAATACTTGATGTGAATGATTTGAATTATTTGAATGTATTGTAATACTTGATGCAAATGCATGAGTTGTATTGCAACACTTGATGTGAATGATTAAAAATTTTATTTGAATGTATTGTGATACTTGATACAAATTATTTGAATGCATTGTAATACTTGATGTGAATGATTTGAATTATTTGAATGTATTGTAATACTTGATACGAATGCATTGCAATACTTTATGTGAATGATTTCAATTATTTGAATGTATTATAATTTATGCAACAAATGATTTGAATTATTGCAATACTTGATGCGAATGATTTGAATTATTTGAATGCATTATAATACTTGATGCGAATGATTTGAATGCATTGCAATGCTTGATGTGAATGACTTGAATGCATTGCAGTACTTGATATGAATGATTTGAATTATTGTAATACTTGATGCGAATGACTTGAATGTATTGTAATACTTGATGTGAATTATTTGAATGTATTGTATGACATATGTTATTTGTTAGAATATGATTAGTGGAGGTTATAGTGGTCGCTCATCCAGTAGTAGCCAGACTCAGCCTTCATCTTTACGGGCTCCTGTGATAGGTATATCATATAACTAATTGGATGCTTGATTAGTTCAAATGCGCATTCTGAGAATTTCTAACATATTTTTTTATAGATGATGTTGCGCCTGTACACGACCCACCTACACCAGTTGATCACACAAGTCAGGAGCCAACACAGGAAACAGGGTCTTCTCAGGCTGGCACAAGAAGACTCATTCGAATAGTGTATATCAATAATCGACCGTAAGTATTTTGTTTTCAATTATTGCATATCTTATAAATATTTTATATTGATATTTACTGTGTAACAATTCATGTGTAGCACGAGGTTTGAGCCACAAGAAGTAGTACGGGAGATTAGAAATTCACTTCTTCAACATCTACTAGGACCGGTTGCTCAATGAAAAGAGTACCCAAAGGAGGTGTTAGACAGATTGTGGTCCGCATTCATGGTATACAGTTGTTCCTCATAGTTAATGTGTTTCATATTTAATTTATTTAAGTAATGTCTACTAACTTTCTGAAAATATTTGTAGGCTTCGAATCGCTTCGCAACTACGGTGGAAGAAAATGATGCAAGGAAGGTGTGGCAGAAGGTGGCTGCCAATCAATTTGCAGACATGCTGCACACTATGAAGACTGCAGCAAAAAAAGCATCTGGCGTAGTAGATGATCCATTACTATGGAAGGGCCATGACCCTATTACTATCAGGAGAGATTACTTGGATGAAATGTGCGATAAGTGGGCGGGAGATGCATTTAGAAATCGCTCTGCGAAGGCTGCACAAAATCGATCGAAGATGCCCGAAGCCCATCTACACACAGGTGGATCTAAGACATTTGGGAGCCACCTGAAGAAAATGGTAACTCATCAATATATAATATTAATTTTATAAGTATTGTTGCAAACTTGTGTACTAAATCTTTTGTCATTTAACTTCGCAGGAAGCAGAAAAAGGAGGCAGTGTACCATATAAGGATGTGTTTGTTGAAACACATAAACGGAAGACCACGGAAGTCTTCGTATCAGAGAAGGCGAGAACGACAGCGGTATGTATTTATTCTATTAATAATCATTGCAATATATATGCAAGTTATCATAATGTTATCATTAATTATTAATGAATACTTTAAACATTATTTTGTAGGAGGCATATGAGCAATAGATGGTAGAGCGATATGGCGATGACGCTACTCAGCATACATCATTTGATCCTACAGCATGGGTGACTGCAGCAGGTGAACCCAAAAAAGGTCGTGTGTTCGGGTTTCGGAGTAATATGAACACTTCACCAGTTATTGCTTCTTCCAGTTACGGCTCACCGACTTCTTGCGCCGACATAAACTCCAGGCAGCAGACTATTCTTTCCGGTGATGATCTACGCCAGATCGTTACGGAATCACTAAATAACTACTTCCATGACACCGTCGCCCCCTTTCTCCGAAATGAGATCAACAATCTTATTCTGAATAGGGGATCTTCGATTCTAGGTCCCTCTCAGGTATAATCACATATTCAGTTTTTTGTATGCCTTAGAACACATATGAGCATAATCAAATCACATATATAACTTTTTGCCTGCCTTAGAGCACATATGAGCATGATAGAATCAGATATAGAGTTTTTTGCCTGCCTTAGAGCACATATGAGCATGCTATAATAACATATAGAGTTTTTTTATTGCCTTAGAGCACATATGAGCATGTTATAATCACATATAAAAAAATTTGCCTGCCTTAGAGCACATATGAGCATGCTATAATCACATATTCAGTTTTTTGACTGCCTAAGAACACATATGAGCATGATAGAATCACATATAAAGTTTTTTTGACTGCCTTAGAACACATATGAACATGCTATAATCACATATTCAGTTTTTTGACTGCCTAAGAACACATATGATCATGTTATAATCACATATTCAGTTTTTTGACTGCTTTAGCACACATATGAGCATGATAGAATCACATATAGAGTTTTTTTATTGCCTTAGAGCACATATGAGCATGCTATAATCACATATAAAGTTTTTTTGCCTGCCTTAGAGCACATATGAGCATGCTATAATCACATATTCAGTTTTTTGCCTGCCTAAGAACACATATGAGCATGTTATAATCACATATTCAGTTTTTTGACTACCTTAAAACACATATGAGCATGCACAAATCACATATAGAGTTTTTTTACTGTCTTAGAACATATATCATTTATGATAGAATCACGTATAATTTTTTTTGCTTTGCCTGCCTTAGAGCACATATGAGCATGCTATAATCCCATATTCAATTTTTTGACTGCCTTAGCACACATACGAGCATGATTGAATCACATATATAGTTTTTTGCCTGCCTTAAAGCACATCTGAGCATGGTAGAATCACATATAGAGTTTTTCTAGCTGCCTTAGAACACATATGAACATGCTATAATCACATATTCAATTTTTTGACTGCCTTAGCACACATATGAGCATGATAGAATCACATATATAACTTTTTGCCTGCCTTAGAGCACATATGAGCATGATAGAATCACATATAGAGTTTTTTTATTGCCTTAGATCACACATGAGCACATGATAGAATCACATATAGTGTGTAATTTATTTCATTATATTTTGTTTATCAATACTGACTGTTCTTTTCTTGTGTAGGCTGCTAGCAATAATCAGCGTAGCGGAGCTGAAGGGACAGATAAAGACAATGAACAAGAAGATGCACAAAATCTTGGCGATGATTAGAGAACTGTGTTGAAGAAGTTCTATTTTTTTATGTTTCCTAATTGTAATTGTTGAATTGTAAATAATTAAACTTGTTAATTTTAAGGTGGAACGATTAATTGTTGTAGATTCTTGTTATATGGATTTTTTTGTGTGGTTTGTTTTTTATTTACAAGAAATATAAATTGTACAGGAAATATAAATTGTACCATTCTCGGTATTTAATTTTCAAAAAAAAAAATTAATTTTTTTCATGTTTGCGACGGATTAGCGACGAAACCATCTGTCGCTATTCATATAAATCTAGCGACGGCATAGCGACGGAAGTAAATCCGTCACCAAGCCGTGGTCGCCGTTTAGTACCGGCGGATTGGCGATGGAATACAACGCTCGTTAGTCCATCGCAATTAGCGACGGACCTGGCGACGGAATAAATTCGTCGCCAGTTAGCGTCAAAAAATTCACGACGTAAGCATATCGTCGCCTCGTCGTCGCTAATCTGTCGTTACGCCTGTTAGCGACGGATTAGCGACAGAATATGGTCGTCGCTAATCTACTGCTTTGTTGTAGTGGATACATGCATTGATAACTTGATATTTTCATGTATAAAACCATCACTTCATATTTACACTCATCACAATGATATTTAGAATGATGAAATTACATTCATCAACACGATACATTCATTTGAAGTATGTTTTCATGATACAATTTCACATAAAAGGCAAAATCAAATTGAAAATAACTTCATGCAAACATGAATACAGTTACATCAAACATGACAATACAATCACTCAGTCATACCACAACAATGTCAAACATGTACCTGCAACAAACACACTCCAATATCCCGCTAACTACTACCATGACTAGCATGAAATCCGTACTCCAAAAATAAGAGCATTTCTATTTTCATATATTCAAAAGATGCTCAGCATGATCTCCGAACTCTAGCAAAGCAGTCCTAGATATCTACAACTAAGTGAGTGTGTAAATAGAAAAGTGTTGCATCCAAGAAAGTAAATAACCTGTGATGCGCCTGCATCACTTACTCACCACAGGTATTTACCCGATTTGCATGCTTTTGCCTTTGCATTTTTTTTATTTCTTTTTGCATGGCATTTTTAGCCGCATGCGATGCTTAGCACTAAGAATCGCAAAATTAGCTCAGCTATGCACCTACAAAGCACAAATATACAAACGAAAACTCGGTTTCTCCAAATCAAACGAGAAACCGATCCCACAAATCAAAGAAAAACAAAGACTCTGTTTGGAGACAGGAAGGGGGGCAATCACCTCGTGGCAAAAGCACAATGCATAGCCATGACAGCGTTGGGTACCAAAGCCAACGCCACTCATGCCCAAAGCTTGCACAACAGGCTTGAAGCTCCCCCCACTAGCCGATACAACCGTCGAACGAGTGAGCAAACAAGTCAAGAACACAGGCATGCTGAATGCGAGAGAGGGGAGCGCAAGGAGCAGGGAGGGTCTCGCCCTCCCTTGCCGCAACAGGAAGACAGAGAATACTGGCAGGGGCTTTAGCCCCTGCTGAACCACCATGGCTGCCAAAAAAGACAGACAGACAGGGCTTTAACCATTGTCGGTCGACATAAAAGAAAAAGGAGGACAAGAAGAAGAAGACACACAAAGGAGAAAGAGGTTACCTGTGGAGGTGGCCGGCGTCGCAGGTTACCCGGCAAGGGTCGCTGGTGAGACCACACGAGGGAGGCAAGGAGGCATCCAAGAGGGTTGTGTGCGTCGATCCTGATAAATAGAAGAAGAGGATGAAGGAGTGGGAAGCAGTGGTGGCGGCACTGTCGACGGCGGGTTAGGAAAGGCGATGAGAGGGAGAGTGCTCGGGGGTCGGTGGCGGTGGCACACGGCGGCGAGAGAGATGGAGTGAGGGAAGAAGGAAGAGGTGAAGGAGAGGGCGGTGGGCGACGAGCGACGGGTGATGGGTGACGGGTGGTGGACGACGAGCGATGGGCGGCAGGCGACAGAATGAAATAGAAAGAGAAAAAAAAAGGGATCGCATTAGGATTTTATGAGAAATTTAGCGATGGATTAGCGATAAAAAAATTCTATCGTAAACGTCGTCGTAAATTTGCAAGGAGTAGCGATGGAAAAATATTGTCGCTCATCCATCGTGAAGTTGCAACGGAATTTTTCCGTCGCAAATTTGCAACGGCGGTAGATACAAATTTTTTTTGTCACTAATTTCGTAATTAATTTCAAATTTAAGGACGAATAGTTTTCTCTCGCTAATCCGTCACAACTTTGCGATAGATTATTTCTGTCGTAAATTTTTGTCACAAATTTTTATCGCTAAATAACATTTTTTTTGTAGTGTTCGATCACATAACACTACAAGAAACCTGTGGATTAGCGACAACCTAAATCCGTCGCTAATCCGACGCTAATCCGTCGCTAAACTGTTTAGCGACGAATTAGCGTCGGATTAGCGACAGATAACTTTCATCGCGAATTTTTCGACGCTAAGTAGTGCCACAACTAATCCGTCGCTAATTTGCGACGAATTAGTGACGGATATGATCCATCGCTAGTCCTTCGCTATTTTAAATTAGCGATGGATAATATCCGTCGTTAAATTTTAAAAAAAAAATTAAAAAAAAATGCTCGCTGCCGGCGCGTTCTCCAGCAGGGAGCAAATTTTTTTGTACAGAACCGGCGTCGGGACGCTCTTCCGCAGCGAGCCAGTCATGACTGGAGACGGGATCCGGCGAGGGTCGTAGTGGAGATGGGATCCGGCGAGGGAGAGGCGGAACAGGCGGTGGAGACTGCCGAGGGGCACCGCCGGGAGGAGCGGTCAAGGCAGGCGGCGTAGCCAGGGTTCACGGGGGAGAACTTGCAGAAGGCGTCGGGCTGGACGACGACACGGAGGATGGAGGTGCCATTGGTGCCCGAGCAGTCTCCACCGAGAGGTGCCGTCGGGCTGGACGAGGAGACAGCGACAAAGGAATCGCTGCAGAGCGGCTGCAGAAGTTGTGCGTGGTGCGAGAGGTGCCGTCGGGCTGGACGATGAGACGGGGACGGAGGGATCGCTGCAGAGCGGCTGCAGAAGTTGCGCGTGGTGCGAGAGGTGCATGAGAAGGACGACCTCCGTGGTGTGAGAGGTTGTTGCGCATCGTCAGAGGAAGGTGGGGATGGTTTAAATCGAACGGGAGGAGGGAAAAACAGAGGGAAGAAAATTTTTGAACGGGGGGGAGGGAAAATTTCGTGCCTCAGGCGAGACGGGTTTAAATTGAAAATTAGCGACGGAATTAGCGAGGGAATTTTTCTGTCCCTAATCCGTCGCTAATTAGCGACGGATTAGGGACGGAAAAATTCTCTCGCTAATTACCATTTTTTTGTAGTGTTTTGGCGACAAAAAAATATTGTCGCTAATCCATCGCTAATTAGCGACGGATATATTTCCGTCGCTAATTTTACAAAAATTTCAAATGTTAGCGACAAATAGTTTTCGCTCGCTGATCCGTCGCAAATTTGCGACGGAAAAAATCCGTCGCAAATGTCCGTCGCTAATTAGCATTTTTCTTGTAGTGTAAATCAAGCCTGAACCTAAGATAGTCTATAATGTGTGGTTCAATGTATATAGGCCCATACGATTTTTTCAACAGAATCCATATTATGACAACAAAGAATTGAAACTTTTAACACTTTAACCTTGAGTTCTTGGAGAAAATAGTAAAGTCAAACGAGTTTAACAGTTGGATGGGCCAGAGCACGACATACTTGATATTGTTGCTTTTTTTTCTTGAACTCCACGATATGAGATTTTGTCCAAAGAAACTGGCATACCTTCGGTGATTTGGGCACGCCCTGACCAGTTGCCCAGTCAACATAATATGAGTAGGTTGTCAACATAGTTGAGTTAAATGACATAATGCAAAGTCACCATTTTTGTAGACCGGAAACACGATGACCAATACCATTTTCATTCAGAAATTTTGCAATCGTTTGATATTTGCCTCTTATGTCCAAGTGAAGAAACTTTAGTTTTTCAAAAATATTGTCAACAAATTTCTTAAAGCTTTGAAAAGAATGAATAGCTTATGAATTATGCTTGAGTAAAATATAACCATTCATATTTTGAATAACCATCGACAAACACCACATGTATGCAGGCTTTTATAAGGCTTCAAAAATCAAAGGCTTACAATATGTGATACTTTTCCGGGCCATAAAATAGTGTTTCTTTATCGATAAAACATGAACCAAAACCTGGTTTTAACTATTTTGAAAATACTAACTCATCCATGAGGTGGTTAGATTGGATACAAATAAATTGTGCAGGGAGATCTAGAGCCATTTGAACATAATGGCTATATATATATATATATGGGTTTATATTTGTACAAACTTTTGTACCTACAGTCTAGTTCAAGAATGCCATGATGGGAGTTGTTCTGACACAATCTAACCACATAGATGTGTTTTGCATGCTTGATTTAGTAGGAATCAACTCTTGGATCATGTTTTTTCAACAAAAAACATATTTTTATGGGTAAACCATTTATGCTAACAGGTGGTGATCCAAAGGTTGTTTCCTACTAAACAAAAACATGTAGATCACATTTGTAGTATTATATGTGACCAAAAAAGCAAAGGGAGTTTCGCCCCCATTTGTTAAGTCCCTTGCACCTACAATTGATTGTAGATAGCAAATCTTATATATATATAGTAATGGGTAGGTGCTAAATGAGTTTTTTAAGGTTTTTTGTTATATTTTTAAATACTTGATTTTATAGGGATCAGCTCTTTGATTCCTACACGTGGGTGGGTTTTTATAAGGTTCAAAAAATCTATGGTCCAAAATCTTTATAAACTTTTTAGGCTCTAAATTTCATTTTTTTCATAGAAAACACATGATCCAAGTATGGATTCCTTTTAAATCGACCATGCCCAACACATTTATGAGGTCGAAACTGCAAAAAAGAACACCGGAAGGGCAGCATATCAATTTTGCACCTCTCTCTCTCTCTCTCTCTCTCTCTCTATATATATATATATATATATATATATATATATATATATATATGAAAACTAGGTTTTCAATATATAAAATGCAGTTTTATTAAAATGTTATTAAACTTTATTACAATAATCTCCCCATGTCAGAGTCATGCCATAACGTCTCTGACTCATGTCACCCATGACACACTGTAAGTGGCGTGTCACTGTGGTATGGATCTTGGTACCTGGATCGTCTGATCCTTGATACAACTACGTGTGTGTGTGTGTGTGTTAGGAGTTCTATCCTTTGGAATGAGGACTTTGTTTGTCCATCCAAGTTCTTGATTAACCTAGGCTTTACATATAGGGGACCATGTTGACACCTAGGAATAAGCTGGATCAAAAATTGGATCTTGCAATTGATTCGTCATCTGAGAATGAAGTTTACGAACTCTTTTATGTCGGGTAATCTTCTTTTGGATCCTGTGCATGGAAGGAATTCATATCCGATGCGGTCCTTGTCTGTTGCACATCCCATGCATCGATAAAGCCATACCCATAAAGTTTCCTAATGTAACCAATTGTATGCTTTAGCCTACTCGCTGGTACTACTTGGACAATCGACATGACAGTACCCATCAAATCGATGCTTTAATACGGGTTAGTACAAAGGTCCAATACTTGTCATCTTTCAAATGGAATGGCCAGTTAAGGGCCGTCAAGTAGCTCAGTTTTATATATTGTTTTGGAACAAGAATTGCTCTACTAAAAGATTCAAGTGCCAATATGTGCCCCCCTAACTTGTAAAACATATCCATTGAGAGTATTTGGATATTTACATGCACAGTGGAACACTCTACGGGTGTACGAAAGCGTGACCTAGCTCCTGTTGGGTTCGGACTCAGCCCAAGACTTATTGAGCTGGGTCTTTTCTAGCCCTTTAAGCCCAATCTGTAAACAGGCTGGGCCATGTCAAGCTCCATATTGGTGTTCAGTACAACCTGGAACCCGACCCATTTACTACTTATGGTGGTTTAGGCCTGAATAATATCAAGATTCAACTGGGCCACCCAACTTTTTCTCTTTCCTCAAAAAAAAAAATATAAAAGAAGTGGGCCACCGACTAGGGCTGGAAAACAAGCCAAGTGGCTCAACTAGGTTTGACTCGCTAAGTTTTCATCCATGTATGGTTCTTGTAGCTGATGAGCCGAGCCATGAGCACCTCACTTACTTTATACAGGCCGAGCACAAACAGGTGCTGTTGGGCTTAGCTCAGCTCAGCTCAGCTAAATAACATATTTAGGTTTGAACTGTAATGTGTATCACGAAAAGCAATATGATATAGTTGCTTAGAGTAGCTGGCTCGCCAAATGGTGGATCAGGGTTCAAATCTTGTTGGTTTCATTCTTCAAAATCCATGAATTTAAGAAGCCTGCTCGTGTTCATCTCAACTCATCTTGAAACAAACACAAGTCCGAGTGCCCTTCAGTGGTAGGGCTGGTAAACGAGCCGAATCAGCTGAGCTTGGGCTGTTCGGGCTCGGCTCATTAAGAGTACACTCCAGCTCGATATCGTCTCATCAACTCATCACAAGCCGAGCCAAGCTGTGGTTGAGGTCATTACGAGTCAAGCTTGTCAAGCCGATCACGAGCCGTCTTGTTTACTTTAAAAAATTATTTCTAAGTGTTTTTTATGCTTGTATAAAATATATAAATATATATATATATATATATATATATATATATATATATATATATATATATATATATATATATATATATATATATATATATATAACGAGCCTATACAAGTAGGGGTGTTAATGGGTCGGGTTTGGTTCGGACCCAGGTGGAACCAGACTTAGCCCCGATTTTTGGGTAAGATATCAGGTCCAGGCCCATGTCTAATCGGACCCACCATAAGAAAAAACATACCTGGACCATACCCAGTAAAATACTATTTTTATCATTTTTACATTGAAAAATTGCGGGTCTTAATCGGAATTGGGGTCGGGCTCAGGTCTGGTATAAAATTTCACAAACCATACCCAGATCCATGTATTAATCGGACCTTCGGGTCCGAACCCAGGTCTTAATCTGGTCTTCTTATTTATCACCATACCCAGACCCTACAGGGTTTGGTACAGGTCGGGGTCCGGGTAAACCCAACCCATTGACACCCGTATATACAAGCCGTGCCGAACTTGCCATGTTCTTGCTTGACTCGTTTACCTGAACGAGCTGGCTGGTAGCCAGACTCGCCGAACTCAATTTCCAAACTGAGCCGAATGGCTAGATTCTCGTCTTGTTTCCCAGCCTATTCGGTGGTCGTGTGTTGGGTTCATTCAGCTTGTTTACCCAACCAGCTATGTCTGTTCATGCGAAGAATTATTTAGAGGGTGCCTGATTAGCACATGGTTCAATGGCCAACTAGGGGTCGCAATTGAGGCCCATCAAGAAATCCCAGATGCAACTGCACACTTTTGAGTGTGCTGCTACACCTTACTGCCCTTCATCTCTGGGGTACAGCTTGTCAGCTGTGAGGCTCAAAAGAAGATGGAGGGTATAGATCAGGTGCAGCATGTGCAATGTGATGGCATGTCGATTATTCCAACACAAGTTTATCATGAGGCACATTCTATAAAAAGCTATATATGTTGTTTGGATGGAGTTCAATTCCACTTAGGGTCGGTTTGGACTCTCGGCGCCTGGGATGGGCGTTTATGCATTTGATGGTCTCGAGGTAAAATCTTGGTCAAACTACTTTGGTGGTCCTGTTTAGAATCTTGGTGCTGGGATGAGCGTTTATGCATTTGGGATGGGAAATGCGGGCCTTTATCGTTTGTATTTACACTGAATCATGGATTTGTCACACTTGTTCAAATGCATAAACTCCAAGAACGCCCATCCCAGCTACAAATTTCAAACAGGCCCTTACCTTTCTATCATTCTCATCAAAATAGCACCCTTATGATGCAAGTTGCTTTGATCAAATCTGACCCTACACATGGATTCAACAATATGGATTTAATAATAATACACCCTTGGATTGTGTTTTTTTGACAAAATTTCATATTTTATCAATCACTAGTTTTTTTTAATTGCCAAAAAAATCCTGATGTTCACTAAATGAAGAATTATAGATTATATATGTAGAGTTCCATCTGATACTTGTATCAACGAAAGGTATCACCAAAATGCCTTGGGTACAAAAAATGCCCATGAAGAAGCCAAAAAGATGATATGAAAATTAGGGATGCCAGTGGACTGGGCCGGGGAGGGACAAGGTCTTCACCCCTAACCCGTCTCAAAATCCAGACCTTCAGACCTTCGTTGCCGCATGGGTTTGAATTTTAACCTCAATCCCATTTCATGTCCATCTCCGATCCAAATGAGGCGAGACGGAGGCGAAACTTTATTTTCCTTCGGTTCATTGCCATCCTTAAAAGAAGGATTGGGGATGGGGCAGGACAGGGCAAGGAGGGAATTGGGACCGGAATGGGCAGGGCCAGAGAAAGTGTAAGTTCATTCCTGCACGGGTTTTGATTTTAACTTCCATCCCCACCATCATCATTGTTTCATGTCCTCCATTCCCGGTTCAGACTGAGTGAGGCGGGGCAAGGCCCGGTTTTTTCTCAGCCCAATGCCATCCCTAATGAAAATGCCCTTGAGGGAGCCTAAAGGACTCCCCCATGGTGGTGCTCCTTACCACTTATTAACCATTGGTGGTGATTTTCAATATCACCTGATCTCAACCCGGGACCTGGTAAAATGTAAAAACAGGCCAAGCTGGGTGGTGGGGGCGATGGTTTTTAAGATCTTTTAAGCCTTTCTAGCCCACTCAGGCGGGTAAGCTACGGGTGGATCACCCAGCCAAATCGCCAAATCATGCAAGCAATCAACACACGTAAACGAGGCAAGCACTCGAAATCCCAAAAGCAGGACGTAGTGACAAAAAAAGCAACCGAGAGAGAGAGCGTACATTTTTTTCAACGCGCAGAAAGAGAGAGAGAGAGTTTGAAAAATAGAGCCCTTTGGCTTCTTCTTTTAAAAAAGAGTTGTCACCATCGATGACGATTCCCACACAAGAATATGTACAAAGAGGGGCGGTTGAACATGGGACCTCCTCTCTCACTTCCTCTTCTTCCCTATCAGATGTTTTTTATATCAGATACCACCGCCGAATTCCCTTTCTCTCTTCATTAAAAATATAACCAGATACTCAAAACAGAGAGATAACAAAGACAGAGAGGTAGGTCAGCCCTTTGAAGAGTTACTACCATTCCTGGCCATCGCATTCGCCGGAGCCCACAGATCCGCTCCATTTCTATTAGCGACATGGACGGTGTACGACACAGGCACCAAGCACAGACCCTGTCTCCTCAAATCGTACCTTCCCTCCTCACCTTCCTCGCACCCACCACCCTCCTGCACACATTCAATAAGAAAAACCAATAACATATATATATATATATATATATATATATATATATATATATATATATATATATATAGAGAGAGAGAGAGAGAGAGAGAGAGAGAGAGCACTCACCGGATGTTGAACAGAAGGCATCCGTTGCAGATATGGTGAGCTCAACACCTGAACAAATTCACTAGACTAAGGAAAACCATATAAAATACGCATCCCATCTCACACCATTAAAGAAAGGAAATTAATGGTCTCTAACCTGAACTTGGTCCTGAAGAAACCTGATATAACCCATCGCCTCGTGAAGAACACCGGCCGTATCCGTCTGCAGAAAACAAAAATCAGAAGAGGAGAAAAATAAGGGCCCATTCCGTTTTTCTTGAGAATTTCACAGTGGATAAAAAGGACTCAGCACCCATTTTCTACCTTCCCAAATGGCGAAACAAGCTGCTGCAACGCCGTAATTCTCTCACCAAGTTTCTCATTCCTCACCTACCAATACCATGCACCACCACAAAAACAACAACTAAATTAAGCAAGAAGAGAAAGCTAGAATTCGAAAAAAAACGTACACCGAATAACGAAAACTTTCGCCCCCTTATTCTGACCTTCATAGGACTACCTGACACCGTCTTGGCCTTCTTCGAAGCCACCGGACGCTTCCCGCAGTCGCCATTCTCCGGCGAGCAGCCGGAGACGGCGCTCGCCGTTTTCCTCCTCTGCTCCGTCGCAGGATCTCCGCTCTCCGCCCTCTGTAAACCCACAAGCGTTAACCACCACCACCTCATCCCCTCTCTCTTCCTCCCTCTCAAACAACAACCAATCATTCCTCATAATATTACAAACTTACCCAGGACGCAGATGGACCGTTACTGCTCGACGACGTCGTCGAAGACGAATCTCCGCCGCTCATCCCCGGTCTCTGAAACCCCATCGAGTCAGTGGCATTCCCGTAAATGAACCCTTGATCCTCCTTGCCCCTTATTTCCTCTAACCCCAGAACCCCATACCTCCCACCGGAGAACCCAAACCCGCTTTCCATTCGGCAAAAGAAAACAACACGAAGGGAAAAAGGAAAAGGAGAGAGCAGTTTTCCGGCAAATCGGAAACCCGGGTCCGGCGTGGCGAAGGGGTCTGTCAGAAACTCTTACTTCGAGAGAAGCGGGAACTGCTTGGCTTAGTTATTGCGTGATGTTCGAACATCACGTAACTAACATGGTAGGAACTGAGATATTGCGACAGCCTAACAGAAGGCGAGAGAGATAGAGAGGGACGGAAGGTTCTTGTGGGGATTCGTTCGTCGGTTCTGCTGCTATGTCCCTTTGCACGGACGCTCTTCTGTACCTCGAAAAACGCTATTCTCACGAGAAAACAGCTGTTTCCTGGGAAAGGCTGTTTGGGGGTTTCTCAGTAGGCGGGAAACAGAAACTCCTGCTGTTCTTTTTTTTTAATTGACCAAATTTCACAAACAGACCATTTTTTACCCAAAATTTGGGACTGAGTACAACAATCACAAAAACTCATGTGCTTTTTTTGTGTAAATTTGCGAATACGAGCTGCTTATAGTTCGGGGGTAGAGGTGGGCACCGGGCCGAGCAGCCTGCGGGCTAGGGCTGGGACTGGGCCACTAAATTTGTTCCTAGCTTGGCCCAAAGTGGGCCAACACGGGATGGGCTGTCTAGCCCGAACATATATATATATATATATATATATATATATATATATATATATATATATATATATATATATATATAGAGAGAGAGAGAGAGAGAGAGAGAGAGAGAGATGTGCTTCTGCCTACTTTCTAGTTTTGTCATGTTCTGCTCTATTCAAGATTGCATGTTTTTGATTTTTTTTTTAAGTGATCTATAGGTTTTTTTAGTTGGAACCGGCTTATGGATCACTCAAATTTGACCTCTATACAAGTTTTTTGGGTAATCCAAAATCAATGGTTATGAAGGCAGTGTTTTTTTCTTATAAAAATATATTTTTTCATAAAAAAAAAACATGATTCAAAAGTCAATTCCCACTAAATCGAGCATGCTAAATATATCTAACGACTCAAATCTATCATAAAATACTTCAAAACTATCCGGCAGAACAAAAAATGAAACCTAATATGTTTAATTCTCATATATAATATATTATTATACATGAATATACACATATATATTATATGTATGTATGTGCAGGGCCAGGCCCACAGACCTAACGGCCGGGCATTGAGCCTAAGTTTTCCCAATGGGTCGGCCCGTTGCCCACCCCTAGTTTTCGGCGTAAAGTGCTTCTTTGAATTTGCAAAATGAGCTCAATTCAACAGGGCTTGTACAAAGTACAAACTCATTCAGTAATATTTTCATGTATTTTTTATCATTATAGTGCAAAAAAAATGGACTTGTATGCAATAAGTTTTAAAGTGCAAATTCTATTGCTTCCAACTTAAAACGTGTTTCTTCCAGAACAAGTCAGATTGAGCTTTGCTCAATAAGTCTAGAGTTCAAATCCTATTTATCCTAACTTTGAAGCAATATTATTTTTTTTTCTGGTTGGATTATTTAGCATAGTCTTCTCATGAACCCGAGTTTGGCTTGACTTGCAACAAAAATGAGGAAAGCCAGTTGCTCGACTCATTTACGGCCCTAGTAGCTAATAGACATTTCTAGATCCTATATTAGCAGATCTGATCCAATTAGTTTTGGATTCAAATTTGAAAATTAAAAGAAGAAAGTGTTGCAAAATCAAAACCGGATAGCCTATACAACCTATGCATTCTGGTAAAATCAGATCCGATTCAAACCTCAAACCAAATTTGAATCTAATTGTCAATCGATGTGATATAGGTTACCAACTTTCACTTCCCGGATTCAAACTCATCAGGACATTCAACCCAAATCCCTACCACTGGCGTCCCTCAACATATACGGTGAATATTGAGATCTTTCAATATGTATTTCTGACACTACTCTGGAGTATCAGAAATTTTGGGTAAAGTACTTTTAGTTATTATTTGCATTAACTCTAAATTAAAAATCCAAGATTCACTATTAATTTTGCATTGAAGTCCAGATCCGATTAAGTGTAAATATCGGGTTTAAGACTAGTCCGATCCATATTTCATTTTATCTTTTTCCATCCACCTCCTAATCTGAATCCAAGTCTGATTAGGTTAAGTCGGATTTGGTAATGCATAGATCGGATACGAATCCGACCCGTTCACATCCATAGGCCGCTTGCATCCTCCTAGTTAGGATGAAATAATGTCGAAATAGCGTTGATATTTTCCTTAATTTAAGGGGGATTCCAATGGTTGGACATTATAGCATATGATATAATATAGACGAATGATTCAAAATAAAAAGTAGATTTGTTTAGGCTTTTTGGAACCAATATAAAAAAATTTGTACATTGAGTTAATGTGTAAAAAAAAAAAATAGCGGACCCCGTGAATAAGAATATAAAAGATTGAAATGACACTAACTTATTAAGTTTGCTTCTTTAGGGGTTTAATAGAAATTTTCTATCAGTTTTTTTAGCGAGTCGAGCCGCTTCATGCCTGTTGCCGAACCGGTGAGCCGCACTTTTAAAATAATTAAAATAAAAAAAAAATTTGCTGTACTGTCTATAAGGAACTGACACGTGTCCGGAAGAAATTAAACAACACCGCCTAATAAATTACAAAAGAGGGTCCAGCTTATATTTTATTTTCAGAAAAAACTGACCAATCTTATAATTTTCTTATATAGTTTCCTGTTTACATTTCTTATTGTGGTAATTAACGTTTCTCTTAAACCCTCATTCTAAAAAATACGTTTCTCTTAAACCCTTCGGCGTGTTGGTCCGGATCTGACTTCTTAGCCCTCAGGCAAACTTACGAACCGAATTGGCATGTAGACAGATGGGGCTCGGACAAGACATAATTGGATGCAGTCTAATCCAAAGCTAAATGGGAGAATGCCCCGACCTTATCCGGACACATTTAATTATATATATCACAATTAGATCTTAAATTATACATAATTGGAATTCACTCTAATTGGATCTTGTATTGAATTTGGATTTGGATTTGGATTTGGATTTGGATTTGGATTTGGATTTGGATTCAGATTCAGGTTCAAACTCAAACATAAAAAAAAAAATCACAAAACTGAATCTAGCATGATTAGCCGGTTGGATTCCCTTTTTCCTCCTAATTGCTTCAATCTAATAGAAGTCGGGTTCTGTCAAATAACTAATACAAACCCTCTACTGTTCACGTGCCCAGAAAAAGATAAATTTGGAGGGCATGAGGATTCACTCTTTTTTTTTAAAGGCAAGCTGGCTTAGGCTGACCCCAACCAGTTATACAAGGATACCATGGGATTCGAACTTACAACGTCCCAAACACAAAGGAGACTTGCACTAGCTGCTCCTACCAAACAAGCGGATCCCCCGTTGGTAGATGATTCACTCTTTTTGCATTCACCAAATCCACGGTGTATATACTCAAAGCTGGCGAGAAAAAATTGTTTGATTCTCTCATCCACCTTTTTCATTTTTATGTTATGGGGTTGTAGGAAACTATAAGTGTCCAGCTCAACTTTTTTTCTCGACTAGCTACTTTCTTTTGGTTTATATGCTATGTGGTCTCTCTCTCTCTCTCTCTCTCTCTATTATTGCTGTATAACTGCATTTCATTTCATGATGAATAACTTATGGGTATTTTAAGAAACAATGGTAACTACTTTTGAGTCATATTGAAACTAGTTTTCAAATATTTGGGATCACGAGGCAGTGAGCTTTTTTGTTTTTCATGAGAAATGGCAGGACTTGTGGTACTTCCAAGTTGTTTTCACCACTTTTCCCATAGAGTCTTGTTTAGGCACAAGCAAGAGACATAATGCCGTTGCCCCCTTCTTAAATGCAAGTGGTTTGAGAAAACTACTTTTAGTTACAAAAAATAGTGGCATACCATTCGAATATTCAAACTAGTTTTCAAATATTTGGGATTACAACGCGGTGAGTTTTGGGTTTTTCATGAGAAATGGAAAAACCACAGTCGGATCAAAGACCTAGTCACACTTGTTAAACCTGCCATACTTACTGTTGTTTTCACCACTTTTCCCAAGGAGTCGGCTTGCTTCGGTAGGAGCAAGAGACATATTAGCCCATGCCCCTTCTTAAATACCAATGGTTGACCGAAGCAGGTTATATGTCCCTCCTCCCCCGAAGATGGCCGTTAGCTACAGTACGTGTTTGGGGTCTAAATGAGCACCACGTATATAAGCACGTGGGGCTCGTATCCCCGTGTGTATCAGCATCACCTAGCGTCGGAGTTACAAAGACTTAAGTACCCTTTACCGTCATTCTTGTCATGAAATAATGGTTCAAGAAAAGAACAAAAATGCGCACCATCTAGAACAGTGTACCACCATTCTCATCATAAAACGATGGTTCAAGAAAAGGACAAAAATGCCCTTCATCTAAAAAAGTGAAACGCCAGTTCGAGAAAAGGATAAAATTATTCTCAATCCAGAAAAAAGAAGATGATCTTAACTCTTCAAAAAGTCCAAACGTTTCACTTTTGCCCTAAGCAGTAAACTCCATCGGAGCACCCTTTACCGTCGTCTGTTGTCGTCAGAGCACCTTTTGTCGTCGTCTGCTGCCACCGGAGCATCCTTTGCCATCGTCTTCATCGAAGCACCCTTTGTCGTTGTCTGCTATCGTCGGAGCACCCTTTGCCATCGTCAGCTGCCGTCGGAGCATCCTTTGTCGTCGTCTACGCAGTGGCAGCATCGTTGCCACCATCGGTTGCGTCTACTTTCTGGGTGTTTCTCCTCCACTGTCGGATTACCAAAACTCATATCATTTTGGTGAGTTTTGTGTAAGGTTTCATTATGCAAACAAATCGATTTTTAAATCAGAATGCTAAATCTTACAACTGAGTAGCCGTCTTCATGCTAAATAACACTTATTTTCATACTGAAACAAATCGATTTGTACATATCCACCTTCTGGGCATTGAAAAATAGTTAGCACGATTTGCTCTTATGAAGGCCAAATATTTCAACAATATGTACTTATGAAGGCTAAATTTCTACAATGATTTGTACGTTTGAAGCATGGACGATTTATACATTTAAATCAGTAGTGATTTGTATGTTCGATGCAACAACAGTTTATATGTTTGAAGCAGTAATGATTTAATGAAACTACCACGATTTGTACTTAAGTTTGATAAATCATACAAATATATTTACGTATGAAGCCCAAACGTTACAACAATATGTACTTATGAAGGTTGCGATTTATACAACGATTTATAAGTTTGAAGCATCAACAACTTATACATTTAAAGCAGTAGCGATGTGTATTTATGAAGTTATCTCGATTTGTACTTAAGTTTGCTAAATCTTACAATGATGTTTACTTATGAAGCCAAATATTGCGATGATTTGTAATGTTGGTGATTGTTCAATGAATGAGATAATTTGTATTATTATATACTTGGAGAGGCGATTGTAACATATAATGATGTGGTTAAATTTATGTGTTGTGTAGGTTAGCAATGTCTAAAGCTTGTCAGACAAGAAATCTCCCACTGTTCTATGGGATGACTATTAGAGAAGTTATCTGTCAGTCCCGTCTATATGAGCGTTATGAAGGGTACCAAAATATAATGAAGATTGAGAATGATAAAGAAAGGAATAAAGCATTGGAATTGTATTATGCGGAGGATTATCCGTCAGATATTGTGGCTGAAAAGAAAAGAAAAAATGAAGATAAACTAAAGATGAAAAAGAAGAAGGATGACGAAGAGAAGGAAAAGCAAAGGAAGAAGGAGGAGGAGAATGAAAAGCAAAGGCAAATGAAGAATGAGGAGGAAGAGAGGGAAAGGCGGAGGAGAGGAAAAGGCAAAGGAAGAAGGTGGAGGACAATAAAAAGCAAAGGAAGAAAAAGCAAACGAAGAAGGAGGAGGAGGAGGAGGAGAGAAAAAAACAAAGAAAGAATAAGGAGGGGGAAGAGAAGGAAAGACAAATGATGAAGAAGAAGAAGGAGGAGGAAGAGAAGGAAATGCAAATAATGAAGCAGAAATATTTTAAAAAGAAAAGGAAGAAAAGACAAATGAAGAAGGAGGAGGAGGAGAGGGAAAGACAAAAAAAGAATAAAGAGGAGGAGGAGGAGAGGGAAAGGCAATTGAAGAAGAAGAAGAAGGAGGAGGAAGAGAATGAAAGGCAAATGATGAAGATGGAAGAGGAAAGGCAAAGGAAGAAGCATCAAGATGCGAAAGAGAAGGAAAGTCAAAGAAAGGAGAAGGAGAATGAGGAAGAGGAAGAGAAGGAAAGGCAAATGAAGGAGAAGGAGAATGAGGAAGATAAGGAAAGAGAAAGGAAGAAGAAGGAGGAGGAAGAAAAGAAAAGGGAAAGGAAAAAGCAGGAGGAAGAGAAGGAAAGTCCAAAGAAGGAGAAGGAGGACGATGAAGATAAGGAAAGAGAAAGAAAGAAGCAGAAGGAGGAAGAGAAGGAAAGGGAAAGAAAAAAGTAGGAGAAAGAGAAGGAAAGGGAAAGGAAGAAGCAGGAAGAAGAAGAGAAGGAAAGGGAAAGGAAAATGCAGAAGGAGGAAGAGAAGGAAATGGAAAGGAAGAAAGAAATTGAAAAGCAGAGGAAGGAGCCAAGGAAGGAAGAAGTAGAAAAGCAGAGGGAGGCGACAGAGCAACAAGAAAGGCAGAGGATGGAGGGAGGGGATGAAGAGAAGAAAAGTGTGACCAAGGTACGTAAATCAATCATGTTTGTCATGATTTACTGTGATAGGTATTACTGTGATAGTGATTATTATGTATAGCGATTAATGTGATAGCGATTACTGTGAATGATTTACTATGATAGGTATTATTATGTATAGCGATTACTGTGATAGTGATTACTATGTATAGTGATTACTATGATAACGATTACTGTGAACGATTTACTATTATAAGTAGGATTCTGTGCAGCGATTACTGTGATAGCAATTACTATGTATAGCGATCATTGTGATAGCATGTATGCAACAATTATTATTTATAGCGATTACTGTGTACAACGACGTGTAGAAATATAAATGAGACTAATTTTGATTTGATGTAAATAATATGCTATTTTGTGTTATAGGGAGGTCAGAAGAGAAGTAGTGTACCAGGCGAAAAGCTCAGAGGGCGGTGTCAGTGGCATGTAGTTTTGTCGTGGTATATATAGATGAGCAAGTATCAGAAGGATCAATTACAAAATATGCACTTTGGCGGCCTTCTGGATCAATGTTATTTTGAAACATGTTGGAACACCATGACCCACCTAGTAAATAAGTGGAATCATAAGATGAACACATTCCAGTTTGATTCTTTTAAGATCACCATGACCCTAGAAGATGTGACACGGATTACTGACCTTAAGTGCCATAGAAGTGATGTCCTGTTATAGGATTCAAACTATAATGCAAGGGAAAAGTGCACGACCCTTCTAGAAATGTCGATGGACGACTAGAGTCAATGTATTTCTGGTAGAAGAAATTCTATATCGATGAAAGTTTATTCTTTCTGTGATAAATATGAAGGTCGGTCAGCTACATATGCATCTGAAAGAGCTGACCAAAAGTTGTGTGCCTTCCTTCTTTATTTTTTTGGACTTACTTTATTTTTTGATTTGTCTGGTTTGATAATAAGTTACCTGTGGCTACAGTTCTTGTAAGACTTAGATGAAGTCAATAACTATACATGGGGTGCTTGTGATCGTTACAAAAAAATTTTCTTTTCCTTTTCCTCCTTTTTTAGGGGAAAAAGAAGAAGAAACTATTTGCAAGGTCTCACTTGACCTTTTGAAAAATATATTTTGAAATTACTCGCTTTCATTTTAAAATTTTGCGAGAAAATAGAGAGATAAGATTCGCTCGTCGGTACAAGGTTCAACCGTTCCTGGCACTGTTACTAGGGGTAATTGAACCAAGGATCAAATTAATGCTTTTTACTTTGCCTAAATTTGTTTAAGTGATTATTTAAAATCCTAAATGCACAAAGAATCATGCTTATGCTGTGATGTATGCTTTAGGAAATATTTCAAAATTTTAGGTTTCTCAAGTGATTTTGAAATAGGTTTTGAAAACACCCTTTAGGAAATTATTCAGAAATTGAACTTGATTTGAAAAGATTGAAATTTGAATAAAAAATTTGAAGTGAATTAGAGATTGAAAAGGAAGTTAGAAATTTGAAATTTTGAGAGTTGGATTTGTAACTGAGATCGAAAGTTGAAATAGAATTTTGAGATTTTTGAGAGTTTAAAATTTAAAATTTGAAATCTGAATTGAAAATAAATATTTGAAATTGAAAATGGATTTAGAAGAGAGTGAAATTGGAAAATAAAAGACTGAAATTTTGAAGTTTGGAATTTTGAGAATTGAATTTGTTTCTGAAATGGAATCAAAATTTGAATTTGAGAATTTGAATTGATTTTAAAATTTGATTTGATGTTTGAAATCAGAATTGAACTTAGAATTTTGAATTTCAAAGTGAATTCCAAAATTTGATTGAGAATTGAAATAAACTTCAGAATTGAATTTGAAAATAAAAATAGAATTCAAAATTTTGGGATTTTGAAAAGAATTAAAGATTTTGAACTTGACATTTGAATTTGAAGTGAAATTCAAAGTTTAAGATGTGAAATTAAAAAAAATGTGAAGTTCAAAAATAAGAATTGAAAGTTGGAATTTGAAGTGAGATTTAAAACTGAATGGAATTGAAAATAAAAGATAAATCTGCATTTGTAAATGGAAGTTGAAAAATGATTTTGAATTTTAGAAATCAACACTGTGTTTTTTAAAATTCATTTCGAAAATCACTTAGAATTTTGAAAATAATTGAAAGAATTTGAAAAAGATGGCAAATCATGATGTAACTATATCTTAAATGATGAATGCATTAAAAGAATTTGTTTAAAGATTGAAAGAAAAAGCAAATTTTATTCTTTAATAGAATTGAAATAAGATTAAATTATAATACATTTATGACAATGGTCACAAATATATTCTAATTTAATCTTTATTTGAATTCTAACAAAGAATAAAATAGTTTTTTATGTCTTTATAGGATTTAAAACAAAATTAATTTTTAATATATTCATAACTATGACCATGAATGTATCTCAAATTAATTCATATCTTAAATTCTTATAGAGGAAGAAAAGAAAATTTATTTTAGAAAAATATAATGATTTTTAAAAGGGACCTGAAGTGTAGGTTAAGTTTTATTCCATAAAAGATAAAAAACCTAAGTATTGTTCGCATTTTGACTATGGTCATAAATACGAATCATTTACTTAGGATTATTTACCTCTTATTAGAATGGTGCATGTGTCATTCGTGTTATACTATAGTGCTTTTTGAAAAATGGTTTGACTATATCAGCAACACTTGGAATGTTATCAATATCAAGGCGCATGATCTTTTCAAGCAGAGATTTTTTTTTTATTTTGAGCAAAATTGAAAGGGTCACCCCTACTGCCACTATCACCCATCATAAGGTATAAGTATCTATTCGCGGGACCAAAGAGAATCTGTCCAGCATGGTGAGATGTATAGAAAAGACCCATAGTAAGCTTGAGTCGAAACTCGAAACTTTTAAGGAAAATCAGACCAACTTAAAAGTTAGATTTTTAAAAGAAAGCTCGGGTCAAAACTTGAAACTTTCAAGGAAAAATGTACCAATTTAGAGGTTGGATTTAGAAGATATTTGACAAGATTGTAACCCGAAGGTTTGATTGCAAAAACTGGTTGACCCAAAAGGTCTGTTTGAAAAACTGGGTGACCCGAAGATCTAAAAATGATTGATTGATCTAGGATCTTAATGAAAGACTGGATCAGAAGTAATTCAACCTAAGAACCATAATTTTAAGAGAGAAATTGGTTCGAAAAGGGACTCAACCTAAGAACCACAATTTAAGAAGGAAATTGGTTAAAAAAGGGTTCAACTTGTGGGTTGAATTTGGAAAATAAAAATTCTTGATGAAAAAATTCTCAATTCATGATTTGAATGGACCATCATAGTTAGCTGTATGTGGCCTGCTTTCAGGATTATCCCCTTATTCTGAATGGGTAAATTTTACAAAAATTAATGATGAAAGGTTTTATTTGATCCTGCCTGCATACATGATTTCTGAAGAATGCATTTTCATAAAAAAAATGTCCCATCATAGTGGGGAAGAAAGAATAATATAAGATCATTGTTATTAAAGAAGGATCTTTGAAGAAATATAACAATAATAAAAGTAATTCAAAATTGGTAATGAGCCTCTTTGTGAATTTGGGAGAATATCTGAAAAAGGAAAACAAGAAGAAATTTTCATGGAAAATTATTCATCACAAAAGATATATTGCATGAGAATTTACAGAATAACATTATAAAGAAAGTGACACCCAGATATAGGAAAAATTTGATGATTTCATTGATGCCTTAGAGAAAAGATGACAAATTTGAGGAAAAACAACTGAGGACTACATTGTTCTTATAAATCAACAAAAAGCAAAAATGACAGAAATGAGAGAGCATTAGCATTGTCATTTTATTGAATGATCAGGGAAAGGATTGGTCAGGACTGCAAGCTGCTCCTCTTCTTCATCTGGTATCAAAAGCTCTTTGTCAATGTAGTCTTGTACAATATTCTTGAGGACAAAGCAGTGTTCGGTATCGTGCCCCATTGCTCAATGGAATTTGCAGAAACAATCTTTCCATTTCCCTACAGTGACAAGAGGATCAACAATCCTTGGAAGTTTGATCATATCATTCGCGAGCAGGTACCCAAGAATTTCCGCGATCGGCTGACCTAAAGGAGTAAACTTTTGATCATAACCCCAACCATCATGCTCTATCTTCTCTTGATTGCTTGATTTATGTTGAGTGTTGACTTTTTTCTGAGAGCTGGACTGAACATGCTTAGTTAGGGCAACTGACTGATCTTCTTCTTTGTCCTCAACAAAAGGTTCTTATCAATACAGTCTTGAACGATATTTTTAAAGATGAAACAATAATCAGTGTAATGCCCTACTGCCTTATGGAATTTGCAAAATTGATTTTTGAATCTTTTCATGATCGTGAGACGATCAATGATTCCTGGGAGTTTGACTAATCCTTTGGCCAGCATGTATTCAAGGACTTTATCGAGCGACTCATCTAAAGGAGTGAAAACTCGATCATTGCTCCATTCTTTGCACTTTGGTTTTTCCTATTTTTTTTCTTTTTGCTGAGGGCTTGATTGGAAAGGCCTATCATTGTTTTTGTAGAACTTTCCATTTTGGCCTTTAAACCCCTTTGAATTGCTGCCATGGTTGTTCTGTTTGCCTTTGTTGTTGCTCCTGCTGAGCTTAGAACTTCCCGCACTGCTATTGTTGTGGTTGTCAATGATGTTCATAGGGAAGATGATAGGTGTCTTTTCTTCAACGTGATTTTTTCTAAAACTGACTTCAGCCTGTTCGGATAATATTTCAACCATCATTTTTATAAACAACTGATATATAGCAGGATCAATGTCATCCTTGCTGGTCTGAACCTGTTCTGGCAGATTTTAGAGAATTCATTTCTTACTTGCTGCTGTAACTGATATGCTAGAGCGGCACCGTCTTTGATCTTGTCTGAACCACACAACAATGCCAATGCTCTGTGTAGGATAAAATGGCATGATTAGCATGATGGAAAAAAAATTGAAGGCAACAATCTTGAGAGAAAATGATGAGATAGCTTGACAATTTTGAAAGGATATCTCTTGACAAAAGAGATTTTATGCGAGAAAATGGAAATTTTGAATAGAATCTAGAAGATATACTAGAAGATATGAAGAAAGTTAAAAAAAATGAAAATAGATGGCAAGATTTAAAATTTGAAAAATTGCAGGCAGGATCGAAGAAATTGAAGAAATCAATATCAAAAAAGAAGAAGAAAAAATACACCTGGAGTTTTGAAAATCTAAGGAGAGTTTTAAAAAAATGTTTTCCAGGGTTTGGGAAAAATAGTTATGAAGAAATAAGGAAAAATGAGAAAATATATGCTTGGACTTTGAAAAATAGAAGAAGACTTCGAAACAAATATCTAGGGTTTTAGAAAGTAATTCTGAAGAAATATGGAAAGAGAAATACACACCCAGATTTTGAGAAATACAGGGAAATCTTAAAAAAAAAATCTAGGGTTTAAGAAAATTATTCTGAAGAAAGAGAAATATATGCCTGGATTTTGAGAAATACAGGGAAATTTTAAAAAATATCCAGAGTTTAAGAAAATTATTCTGAAGAAAGAGAAATATACACCTGGATTTTGAAAAATATAGGAAAATTTTGAAAATTATCCAGGGTTTAAGAAAATTATTCTGAAGAAATAAAGAAAGAGAAATATACACCTAGATTTTGAGAAATATAGGAAAATCTTGAAAAATATTCAGGGTTTGTGAAAATTTAAAATATGAGAATTTACAAGAAGATTAGCAAAGATCACACCAAAATTATACAAGCAAGGATGCACAATCAACATTCCCTAAAAGCTGACTCTAATATGCAAGATTTGAAAAGAGCTTATAGGACCTTAATCCTAACTCTAAGTTTTAGATCATCTGATTCCAATCAAGGTATGCCGATATACTCAAGCCGAAGCTCAAAGTACGTGGCATAAGAATTTTCTTCGGTTCTAAGGTAATGGTTTTCCCAACATCCTTGAGCGTCTGCCGATATACTTTGGACTATGGCTCTTAGTACGTGGTAGGGGGGTATTAGTCTAAATAAGTGGCTCGGTTGTGAGGCTCTTTCCCAAACTATGGTTTAGTGAGACAGCCTAGCAATGTGAAGATCGAGACAATATGGGTGAGGATGTTTTAAAAATATGATTCAAGCATGCAAGAAATCAAATAGCTCTAATGCAAAGTCCTAAAGAAATAGAATTTTGAAAATCATAAGAAGCACAGACTTGCATACATTGTTTTTATTCAATCTCTAGATTGAGGAGAGTTGTATTTTAGACCTAAGTCTAAGTGAGCATGCATAAATCTCCTCAATATGGTCCTACCAAACTATACTTAATCCTATATGCATTAATGTTAGTTGGGTATGATTCTTGGTCTCTAAGGCAACATGAAAATGAAGATGACATTTAAAGAATAATAACTCAATCAAATTCAGACAAAGCAAACACATTAATTCGATCAAATAAAAGACAAGGTCCCATCACGGTCGCCACTTCTGTGAGCGTTGCAAAAAATTTTCTTTTTCCTTTTCCTCCTTTTTTAGGAGAAAAAGAAGAAGAATAAACCCTTTGCAAGGTCTCACTTGACCTTATGAAAAAGATGTTTTGAAATTACTCACCTCCGTTTTAAAATTTTGTGGGAAAATGGAGAGACGGGATTCACTCATCGGTACGAGGTTCAACCGTTTCTGGCACCTTTACCAGAGGTAATTGAACCAAAGATAGAATCAATGCTTTTTGCTTTGACTAAATTTGTCTAAGTGATTATTTAAAATCCTAAATGAACAAAGAATCATGCTTGTGCTCTGATGTATGCTTTTGGAAATATTTCAGAAATTTGGATTTTTCAAGTGATTTTGAAATAGGTTTTGAAAATACCCTTTAGGAAATGGTTCAAAAATTGAACTTGATTTGAAAAGATTGAAATTTGAAACCAAAATTTGAAGTGAATTTGAGATTGAAAAGGAATTTTGAAATTTGAAATTTGAAATTTTGAGAGTTGAATTTATAACTGAGATCGAAAGTTGAAGGGAAAATTTTGAGATTTTTGAGAGTTTAAAATTTAGAATTTGAAATCTGAATTGAAAATGAATATTTGAAATCGAAAATGGATTTGGAAGAGAGTGAAATTGGAAAATAAAAGACTGAATTTTTAAAGTTTGGAATTTTGAGAATTGATTTTTTTCTGAAATAGAACTTGAAATGGAATTAGAATTTGAATTTGAGACTTTGAATTGATTTTGAAATTTGATTTGATGTTTAAAATCAGAATTGAACTTAGAATTTTGATTTTCAAAGTGAATTCCAAAACTTGATTGAGAATAGAAATAAACTTCAGAATTGAATTTGAAAATAAAAATAGAATTTAAATTTTTGGGATTTTGAAAAGAAGTAAAGATTTTGAACTTGACATTTGAATTTGAAGTGAAATTAGAAGTTTAAGATGTGAAATTAAAAAAAATGTGAAGTTCAGAAATAAGAATTGAAAGTTAGAATTTGAAGTAAGATTTAAAACTGAATGGAATTGAAAATAAAAGATAAATCCGCATTTGTAAATGGAAGTTGAAAAATGATTTTGAATTTTAGAAATCAACACTGTGTTTTTGAAAATTTATTTCGAAAATCACTTGAAATTTTGAAAATAACTTGAAAGAATTTGGAAAAGATAGCAAATCATGATGTAACTCTATCTTAAATGATGAATGCATTAAAAGAATTTATTTAAAGAATGAAAGAAAAGGCAAATTTCATTCTTTAATAGAATTGAAATAAGATTAAATTGTAATACATTCATTACTATGGTCACAAATATATTCTAATCTAATCTTTATTTGAATTCTAACAAAGAATAAAATAGATTTTTGTGTCTTTATGGGATTTAAAACAAAATTAATTTTCAATATATTCATGACTATGACCACGAATATATCTCAAATTAATTCATATCTTAAATTCTTATAGAAGAAGAAAAGAAAATTTATTTTAGAAAAATATAATGATTTTTAAAAGGGACCTGAAGTGTAGGTTAAGTTTTATTCCATAAAAGATAAAAATCTTATGCATTGTTCGCATTTTGACTATGGCCACAAATGCGAATCATTTACTTAGGGTTATTTACCTCTTATTAGAATGGTGCATGTGTCATTCGTATTATACCATAGTGCTTTTCAAAAAATAAAATAAAATTAAATGTCATAAGTAATTACGAGAATTTAAGGTACAACTAAATGCTCATACATTCTAATCTAAACAGAAACGTAGAAATTCTCATTAATATGAAGTCATTACAATCTTAAATTGAAATTGAATGTTGAAATTTCCTAATCTAGGGAAAAGAAGTCAGGGTCTTCCATGATTCCCTGCAAAATATGAGATAGCACAAGGTAACAGAAATGCAGAATATAGAAAGAAAATGAAAATGCTATGTTAACACTAACATACATATGTTTATGCTTATGCTCTAATGAAAATACATATGCATATGTGAAGATGCAATGCCTATACATGAATGAGATGCATATGCATTTGCCTAAGTGCAATGCTTATGCTAACGAAGAAATGCATATGTATTTGCTTAAGTGCAAGGCTTATACTTATGAGAAATGCATATGCTAAAGTGAAGATGCACATACTGCTAAAATGGAAAATGCCTAGGCTGCTGAAAGGGAAAAATGTTTGTATTCCTGGCCAACATCTGCACAAAGGAAGTATATGGGTCATTTGGAATCAAAACTGCAATGCCATGGATTTCTAAGTCCAAGGGCCCATATTTCAGGTTGCAACTGATTATCTTCAGAAAATGGATTGTCTTTTGAAATTGAGTAATTTCCCCAGAAACGTGGTTTGACTATATCAGCAACACTTGGAATGTTATCAATATCAAGGCACATGATCTTTCCAAGCAAAGATTTTTTTATTTTGAGCAAAATTGAAAGAGTCACCCCTACTGCCACTATCACCCATCATAAGGTATAAGTATCTGTCTGCGGGATCAGAGAGAATCTGTTCAACATGGTGAGATGTATAGGGAAGACCCATAGTAAATATTCTTCTTATTTCCAAAGAGTTAGCAGTTGTTATTTGGGAGGGTGGTATTGTGCCATTTGCAGAGTGCTCTGCAACAACACTGCCATATTGGCATGTTGTGGAACCACTGTCTGAACCAAACATAGCAGGGTCATAGTCTACCACAACATTACATGCACATCTTTCAGAACAACCTGGTGTCTTCGTCTTGCCTCAGTTGTAAGAAACAAAAAAATGCCCATTTTTAACAAAATCTAGATGAAATGCTATTCCCATTAGGCCAAACTCTGAATCAAAATGTACTACATCAGTTATATCAAGAAATGGATTGGATTCATCGAGCTGTAATGTTTCAATAGACCCAGCTTTAGGAACTATTGCCAACCATATTTTTCCAGCTTGGTTGGATAGAAATACACGACTGCTACCATCAGGATGGCTCGCCATATTGAGATAGGAACCATAAAAAAAAGAAAACAATTATCAGTTGTACTGATACTTCAATTCAAGTTCTGAATAGTGTACAATTCTCTTCAATAACAAATTGATTGAAAATATGACATTAAGCAAAATCACTCATAGACCGTACACAAAGGAGGGCATCGAAGATGCCAGAGAGAGGGGTTGTGGGGTGTGGGAGTCTTGACTGTAGAAAGGAACCTGTATCACTATTCTTGTGCCATAACCTGCCACCAGTAGAGACATACAACTTCCTAATTTGCCAAAGAACAAAAGAAATCCAAATGCAACAAACCAACCAAAGGAAACATCATTCTTGATCTGTTCTCAAGTACAATAGTAGCAAGATTTGCGTTTCAACCATTTTTGAGCTTAATCAAGCTTGTCAGAAGAGAAAAGAAAATGAACAAACCAAAAGGATGAAAGGAAACCAACAGTTCCTGTAGCAAGCATTATTGCTAGAACCATAAAAAGTGAGTATCCCAGATAGAGAGTAACAGAAACTGTACCACTAATACTACGGAGCTCAAATACAAGGTAATTGCTTGAATAGAGGAATATATAGATTGCAACAGAACCAGATGCAAAGAAGGATTTCCACCACCATTTCCAATCCTCCGCACAAAGATGCATGTAAATAAGCACCAGATAGACCTCTGCACATACTACTACAAGAAGAACCAACACAATAAAAAGGAAACCAAAAACATAATAGACTCGCCCGAGCCATAGACTCGACATGATAAAGAAGAGCTCAATGAAGAGAATTCCAAGAGGTAGTGTCCTAGCTCCCAGAACCAGGAACCACGCTGGGTATTCAATTGGAGCTGCTTTAGCTCCAAAATAGCCATCGACTAACGTTAGCAGAACATAAATGCAGACTTTGATGCAAATTAAACACGGACTTTATGCAAATGAAACCAGATGCAATGAAGATTGAATTTGTGCTATAAAGAAAATGCAGATGCACAAATGATACTAGATGATGAATAGAAGAAAGAAATGTTTAATGCATAATGAACAAATGCTGCAAAGATGGACAAATGATAAATGATGTGATGCAGAATAATGCACAAATGATGAGAATATATGCAAAATGAAGTGTGACACTCCAGCTACAACTAATATGCGATGAAATGAAAACAGATTTATCTAGATCCAACATAGAGAATGCAGATCAAATCAACCAAACCACCCTAATTTATGAAACAGACGATTGTGACAAATGAAATCAACGATCAAATCAAACACATAGAATCAGATCAAACAAATGAAATTAACCGATGAAATTAATAAAAGAAATGTAACAAATGAAATGAACAAATGAAGTTAGTCGATGAAATGAATAGATGATGAAATGCGATGAACCAGAGTGAAATAACAGAGAAAAAAAATGCAGAACAGTAACTCAGAGCAGAATGAGAGATATATGCAATGTAGTAGGAACAAAATTACAACAGGCGCGATGAGATGCATCAGAGAGCTGCGTGTTGCATTTCAATGTTTAAGCAAA
This sequence comes from Nuphar pumila, assembly GCF_984573655.1. Taxonomy (NCBI): domain Eukaryota; kingdom Viridiplantae; phylum Streptophyta; class Magnoliopsida; order Nymphaeales; family Nymphaeaceae; genus Nuphar; species Nuphar pumila. Next base: position 82,300,304 of record NC_143254.1, on the reverse strand, counting down.
CTTCAGATGCAGATATTATGCAATTAAACACAGATGTGATCTGACACTGCATATGCTAATTGCAGGCTCAATTCATTATAGCTTAGATGAAAATGAAAGTGGGAATATAGATCGAATAAGGATGGAAGGACATAATGCTGAAAATTAAATTGATCATGGATATTAATCGCAAATTGCAGAAATATCAAATTGATATGATGTAGATCAAAATCGATGAAATAAAACAAAATTCACAAATGAGATATGATGGAGTATGATTCTGATGAATGTAAATCAACAAATCCAATAATATACAATAAATGATGAATCAGAGATATCAAGTAACACTAATAAAATGAAATGGATAGAAATATACATTGCGAAGAAAAAATGCGATGGAATGACATTTTGACACAAATCTGAAGCTAGAGAGCTTGCAGATCTGATGTTTAGTCAAATAATATCGATGGATGCAGAGGAATCAAATGCAAGAATGAATAATGAAAATATAACAAGGAATTACAAAAGCAAAAAAGGAAGATAACAATAAAAGGAAAAGGGTTAACATCCTATTGCAAAATGCAAATCGATGCTGCTATAGGCAGATCAATGTTGCATATGGCGCTTCAGTGGAGAAGGAATAGGAAACCAATGCTATGAAAAATCCAAAAGAAAGAAGAAGAAAGAGATTCTCACCGTGGCTCTACATGCTATTGTTGGGCTGATCTCCTTCAGTCGATCAAGAAGAGAAAAACCAGAGGGAGAAGGAGAGAGAGAGGGGGAAAGGAAGAAGGAGAGGAAGAGAGTAAGGGGGAAAGAAAAAGGAAAGAGGGAGAAGAGGAGAGAGTAAAGCTCGAAGGCCTCTTTGCAGTGCTTGATGGCTCCCTTGCCTTCCCTTGCGTTGGTTTATAACGGAGGAGGCCGTTATAGATTTTTTCAAAAATGGTCCCTCGAAGTTTTAAAGAATTTAAAAAAGAAAGTTTTAATTACAAGGATTTTCAAGAAGAGGGTAAAGCTACTTTCTAAAATTTTTTCTTTTATGTTTTTGAAAGAAAAACTTAAAAATACTAGGGAAGGGATCCAGATGAAGTTTTTAAGAAGTTTTGTAAAGTATTTTGCTTTGAAATTTAAGAATTTTTTGAAAGGAGGTTTTGTGAAATAACAGGGTTAAATTTTAAAAATTGAGTTTCAAAACAGATCTGGATCCGAGATTTTGAGCAAATATCGAGTTTGGATCTCGAATTGAGGAAACATGAGAGGAATTGATCCAAATAGAAATTGGATCTGGATAAAATACCTGAGCCAATACAGAGAATTGATTTTGGATTTTTTGAAAATAGAAGATCTGAGCTCAAAATTGGATTTGGATATCTGATGTGGATCTGAGATTTGGTCAAATATAAAAAATGAAATTGGATTTCGGATCTTCAATAAGGAAGTGAATCTGAGAATTAACCAGAAATTGACTCAATTTCTCTTCTGACTTATTCAACAGGTGGGTGCTAGGGGAAAAAAGGAAAATTTTGAAAAAATTGGGGTGTTCACAGTGCTGCTATGCTTGCACACTTATACAATCTACTTTATTGTGCAAGTAGGGGTATAAAATCGTTGTAGGGTTTAGGCCATTTGTCTAGGTAATTGTTTATTACATATTTTATAGTTGTAGACTAAGATCGTTGAAGGTTATAGTCTTACTAATATATTGATTTTGTAGGCCATGTTGTGGGAGCATATTGTCGCCTTGTGTCCTCAGTATGACCCTGCGATGTGTGGTTTTCCAAAGATCGGCCGGTGGGCAAGAATAAATGTCAAGGAAGATAATGCCAAGTTCATTTTAGATGATCTGCAATTAAATGAGGTAAATGGTTTAAAATTGTTTACAATCGTTTAAGCATTTATCATTCATTAGTATAAATTGTTGAAATGTTTAACATTCTTAAGTAATCATCACTATGAAATTTTGTATTCCTTAGTACAAATCATTATTGCTTTACCATTTAACTTTCAGTATTGTAAATCGTTGTAATTGTTTGCATTCTTATGTAATGATCGTTGCAGGATTTTGTATTCCTTAGTACAAATCCTTATCGCTTAAGTATTCAACTTTCAGTACTGTAAATCATTGTAATCGTTTGCATTCTTAAGTAATGATCGTTGTAGGATTTTGTATTCCTTAGTACAAATTGTTATCACTTTATCATTTAACTTTCAGTATTGTAAATCGTTGTAATCGTTTGCATTCGTAAGTAATGATCGTTACAGGATTTTGTATTCCTTAGTATAAATCGTTATCGCTTTAGCATTTAACTTTCATTAGTGTAAATCATTTTAATCGTTTGCATTCATAAGTAATGATCGTTACAGGATTTTGTATTCCTTAGTATAAATTGTTATCCTTTGAGCATTTAACTTTCGTTAGTGTAAGTCATTGTAATTGTTAGCATTCTTAGTAACAGTCATTGTAATATATTTAGCACTCATTATTATAAATTATTTTAATATTTAGCATTCATTAGCATGAATAATTGTCTATACCTAAACCATAATCTCCAATGTAAAGGTTGTGTGGAGAACGTATGAAGATGGGGAGGATGAGGACCAACAGGTTGTGGCTGAGGCTGCGAGACTGTCTGACTGCGATATTTGACTGTTTAGCAATTATAAAGCTGAGTTGCAGTATGGTAGTCGAGTTCTCCTACAATCTGGCTTGGGATAGTCTACCCCAAAGAAGCATGTGGAAGTGAGAAGGAAGATGAATAGTGGTGGGGCCAGAAACGTGAATTGACACGAACGCTATAGGAAACAATTGGATAGCTGAAACAAAAGAGGTGTTTGTGCCATAGCGTATGATTATAAAAAACGACAATATGATCCTAACTGTTTCCAAAAATATTGGGAACCCATGCGTCAAAATCTGGAGATTGAGAATATTGGGAACCCATGTGTCCCTTCTGTACCCCATCATGTCATCTCCCAGCATAGAAAACACGTCCATCATCTCTCTTCGGCTACAACAACGATTACCTCAGTTGCAGTACACGATGAGAAGCGAACACAACTCACAAAAGAGAAGGTAGTCTCTGCCACAAGGTTAGAGATGTTGAAGAGGGAGAATAAGGACTTACAGAAGCAGGTGAGGAATTTGAGAAGACAAATGTGATCACATTATGATACACTGGTAGAGATGATGACCAGTATTTATAATAAGATCAAGGGAACCAAGAGGCCATCGAGGATAGAGAGTCTACCATGAAAAAAAAAGAGACAATTTGTATGTCATAGTCCATCTAAGTCGTCAAGTGCCACTGAATAAACGATAGCGATTTTTTTTATCCCGATAATTATTTATTGTAATTTTATAATTCTTTGTTGTAATTCTATATTTTTTTTTGTAACGTGACATTATTTAATTCTTTTTTAATAAGTGTAACACACAAGTGTCACTGAACAGATCATTGTAATGTTTGACCTTCATAAATAAAAGTGATCGTGATTTATTTTTTATAAGAGATCGCGATTGGCTTGCAACCAGTTGTATAAGAGATTGCAATTTGTTTTTTATAGAAAGTGTTCTATCATGATTTGTACATCCATCCCACCTAAACCCATCAAATAATCGAACCAAATCTTTTTGAATATCCTATTGTGATTTTCCTTTACGAGCCTTATCCTAGCAAACGATACGTTTCATCGCAATTTACATAATGACATTAAAAAATGGCAGAAAATAAAAATAAATAAATTGACATGATGTTTAGACTTAGTAAAGTACAAATCGAGTTAACATTAACGATACAGACGTCATTGTGTAAATCGCTCTGAGACAATATTTGATATAACGATTCAGATACAGTACATGTATAACGATTTGCTTGATACCAATTGGCTTGGTACCAGTAACGAAACATTCTATAACAGATAGCGATTTATTTTTTTAGAAGAAGTGTTCTAACACGATTTGTACAGCCAAGGACATAAAGCAAAAATGATTTGTCCTATCGCGATTTGCTTTTACGAGCAAGTGTAGAATATGGGGAGACAAATGCGATCACAATATGTTCGGCCTTCATAAATAAAAATCAAAGAACCATTTAACATTGTGTATTGTGGAAATTATGATTTACTTTTATGAGCTTTCCAATCGCGTTTAGTGATTTACATAATGATTGATAAAAAGCTGAAACGATTTGTACGTATGAAGGCTACGTGCTATCACGATTTGCTTGATACTGATTGTCTTGCAACCAGTTATAATTGTTTGTTGTAACGTGACATTCTATAATTATATAATTATTTCTATAACATATCATGATTTATATGAAGACTAATTCATAAAAGGCAGAAAAGAAAAATAATAAACATATCGACACGATGTTTAGACTTAGTAACGTACAAATAGAGGTAACCTCAACCATACAATAGAGGAAACTTTATAAATAAAATATCAATTTCGTTCACAAGACATAGAGTTGTCGTAGTAAGTTCAAAACTACAAATCAACGTGATTTATAATAACATTCATTTAAAAAAAATGAGTATTAGTTTAGAATACATCATGAGCAATGGTTTGACTTAGATACAATACATAACCATCATCATCAAAGAAAATAGACATCATCATCAGCATATTTGTCATGAAGTATAGCAAAGATTAGGTAGATATTTTTTCAACTGAGAAGGATGGGTTGCGAATGATAGAGGGTCCGACAGTAGGAATAGATCAAATAGATGGTCATCAACATCTACCTCGATATATCATGCAGAATATATGTGGTTGCTTCGGTATGGCAACAACGATTGAGGATGATTATGGTTGTTATATTCTGCATAAACTTCGATATACTTCATGACAAATATACCATAGTTGTATGTGTCATGAATATATCGATGTATACACAAAAGATAACCACTATAATCATCATCGAAGATTATCCAGATCTTTCCTCACGGCGTGAAACAACTAGGATATCAGCACATGTAGAATGAACACAAAAGAACAAAGAATAAAGAAAAATACACGAGAGAAGAAGAAGAAGATAAAGGCAGAGGAGAAAAAAGGGATTGAAGAAAAAGAAGTTGCGTTGTCGCAGAAAAGAGAAAGAGAGGTTAAATAGATTAGGGTTTTAGACCTAGAGAACGGGTCGGGTTGGGTTGTGTAGGGTTTTACATAGAATAGGGTATAAAACAGATCTATATTAAGGTTTTACGCACATGTACCTCTTCTTCTTTTTCTTATGTCGTTCTTTTTTCTCCTCCTTTATTCTTATTCTTCTTATGTTTGTAACGATTTGTACTATCGTGATTTACATAAAGGCGAAAAAGAGAAAGAAAAAACAACTTGACACAATGTTTATTGGTAAAGAACAAATCAAGGTAACTTGATAAATATAAATCAACTTACAACAACATCGATTTAACAATATTATAGTAACAAAGGCAAATCGTTGTGGCAGACATAGAAGTCATTGCGTAAATTGTGATATTTGCTTTAACGATCTTTCTATCGTGATTTACATAAACATTGATAAAAGACTGAAATGATTTGTACGTATAAAGACTACGTACTAACATGATTTGCTTGATATTTAGGGTTTAGAATATAGGTTTAGGGTTTAGGGTTTTATGTTGTAGGGTTTTAGGGTTTAGGGTTTAGGATTTAGGGTTTAGGGTTTTATGTTGTAGGGTTTAGGGTTTAGGGTTTAGGGTTTTAGGGTTTTATGTTGTAGGGTTTAGGGTTGTAGGTTTTGGAGTTTAGAGTTTAGGGTTATAGGGTTTTATGTTGTAGGGTTTTAGGGTTTAGGGTTGAGAGTTTAGGGTTTATGGTTTTATGTTGTAGGGTTTATGGTTTATGGTTTATGATTTAGGGTTTTAGGGTTTAGGATTTTATGTTGTAGGGTTTAGGGTTTTAGGGTTTAGGGTTGCAGGTTTTTGTGTTTAGGGTTTTAGGGTTTTATGTTGTAAGGTTTTAAGGTTTAGGATTTAGGATTTAGGGTTTAGGGTTTTATGTTGTAGGGTTTTATATTGTAGAGTTTAGGGTTTAGGTTTTAGGGTTTTAGGGTTTAGGGTTGTAGGATTTTATGTTTAGGGTTTAAGGTTGTAGGGTTTAGGGTTGTAGGGTTTTATGTTGTAGGGTTTTAGGGTTTAGGGTTTTATGTTGTAGGGTTTAGGATTTAGGGTTTTATGTTGTAGGGTTTAGGATTTAGGGTTTTATGTTGTAGGGTTTAGGGTTTTATGTTGTAGGGTTTATGGTTTAGGGTTTAAGGTTTAGGGTTTTAGGGTTTTATGTTATAGGGTTTATGGTTTTAGTGTTTAGGGTTTAGGGTTTAGGGTTTATGGTTTTAGGTTTTAGGGTTGTAGGTTTTTGTATTTAGGGTTTAGGGTTGCAGGGTTTTATGTTGTAGGGTTTTAGGGTTTAGGGTTTAGGATTTTAGAGTTTAGGGTTTAGGGTTTTATGTTGTAGTGTTTTAGGGTGTAAGGTTTAGGGTTTAGGATGTAGATTGGGTTTGGATTTCATGACAGCTAAATGGGTCTCACAAACAACCCAATCCAATCACTCCCCCACCTAAACTCATCACATAAATCGAGACGTTGTTCAGACTAGATAAAGTAAAAATTGAGGTAACTTCATAAATACAAATCGATTTACAAATCGCCATGATGTTTATTGGTATACTACAAATCTAGGTAACTTAATATATACAAATTGACTTACAACCAATATACTTTAAGTTTCATAATTTATCAATATTTATCCTATAGCGATTTGCTGTTACGAGCTTTGTCAATGTGAACAATATGTCCTATCGCGATTTACACAATGACTGATTCATAAATGGTGGAAAAGAAAAATAATAAATAAATCAAGATGATGTTCAGACTAGATAAAGTAAAATCGAGGTGATATTTAGACTTAGTAAACTACAAATTGAGACTTAGTTGCAAATCGATTTCACTGTAACAATAAGTGCTATCGCGATTTGCTTGATACGTCCTATCGCATTGACTAGTTTTGTAAAAGGCAGATAAAACAACATTTTTTCATTTAATTAATGCGCAATGTAATTAATTTGTGTGCGGTTTTTGAAAATGGGTGGTAGGTGAAATGACATTTTCTTTATATATGAATGACATGTCTCACAAGTTCAGGAGGGTGTCGCTTTGCTTTGCTTCGTGATTAAGGAATATATTAATTGGTGTTTCCTTTATAAACAATGTGTTCGTGAATCGAACATATAACCTACTTCATCACAAATGGGGTATCAATGTTGAGGAATGAGACAACGACAACTACATGGCTAGCGATGGCGACGAAGGAGATGACGACAGCTATACGGCCAACAATGGTGACAAAGGAGACGACGACAGCTACACGACCAACGATGGTGATTCAGGCATATATTGTCTAAACCTCGTGATGAGTTTCTTCAACATTTGTCTCTTTTATGGTGTATATTTGATTTATGTTGTGTACTATAGAAAGGAATTTCAATGTCGTTTATTAAATATTCTGCTCATGTCAGTGGAACATCCACAAAAAAAGGTGCTCAAAAACTCTACAAAGAACTCCAAGAGAATATCAATCGACTGCAAGATAAATTTGCAAAAGGAAATACTATCAGTAATTTTGTGCATATAAAACCACTATCAGTTATATATTTACGTATGCCATGGGTATGTATGTTAACAAGTTCATATTTGTTGCAAATAGATTATATCCTATTTCATCATGTATATTAAAAGCAATGCAACAAGCAATACTAGACGCATTGTCACCCCTTATTTCATGGTATATCAGTTCTCTTATTTGTTTATTTTCTTTTTTGATTTTCTCTTATTGCTTCGTGTTTTAACCTTATTATTATCACTATTTCGTTCAACAGACTTACCTTCGTCTAAAGTCATACTTCATTGGATTTCAAGCTGCACTACCATGCTAGGATAACGATGATCATTGCAGAGACTTTTGGTCAAGTGAAAAGGTAAGTAAAGAAACTTCTTGTCCAAGGTTTAGGCCTAACAGTCCTAACACGATTTGTACTATCAATTTGTAAAATATTGTATCGATTTATAGACATTGATTCCTACACTCAGGCAAACTGCTGAGCATTGTGTCTTATACGTGATGGATTTATGGGAAAAAAACTAGGGTGCTACAACTCATTGAACTTTCACACTGGTGTACAACATGACATTATGCATTTGGTAAGTTTCTATTTATAAGTGTATCATATCTTTTACGGTAGCCCAAAATTTACTTGATTCTGCATTAACCACAGAAGGGATTCGTCAAAGATGTTTTGGGTGTCGACATTGGTGAGTGGAGCTTGCGCTATGCACACTATGCTCCTTTACAAAATAATGGTGTCGATTGTGGCGTATTTGTAATGAAGTATATTGAAGCAATATATAATGGACAAAAACTTGATTTCGTCATCGTATGCTCTATACTTAAACATATTTTATTATCCTCTATTATTGGGGACTCAATTTATATATTGGTGTGACATTACTTTTTTGTTACAGGATGATATACCTGGATTTTGCACAGAACTATGCCAAAAATTGATGAAGTTTCTAATTGCGGAAGAGAAAAAAAACTCAGCCGACAAGAATACTTAGAAGACAACGAATGATGCGACCCCCCAGAAGTAATATGATGTACAGAGATTTCTAACAGATTTTGTAGACTGTGTATACAAATTTTGTAAGGCTGTATACAAATTATATAAATCTCTCTGGGTTGAAATAAAATTTCAATTTTACTAAACACGCGAATAAGTTGGACTCTTATTTGTAGCAAAGGAAAATCGTTGTCTCCGACATAGACGTCATTTTGCAAATAGTATTTGTTCTATCATGATTTGCTTTTGTGAACTTTGTCTATATGAACAAAACATTGTAATATTCTCCCTTCGTAAATGAAAATTGTAGAAGGGATTAGCGTTGTGTACGGTGAACAAATCAGTGTCATATTTGCCCTTCATAAATGAAAATCGTAAAAGTGATTAGCGTTATGTACTGTTAACAAATCATTGTAATGTTCTTCCTTCATAAATGAAAATCGTAAAGTGATTAGCGTTGTGTACTGTGAACAAATCGTTGTAATGTTCGCCCTTCATAAATGAAAATTGTAAAAGTGATTACCGTTGTGTACAATGAACAAATCGTTGTAATGTTCGCCTTTCGTAAATGAAAATCCTAAAAGCGATTAGCGTCATGTACAGTGAACAAATTGTTATAATGTTTTTCCTTTGCAAATGAAAATCCTAAAAGCGATTAGTGTTGTGTCCAGTGAACAAATCGTTGCAATGTTCACAATTGCTTTTATGGTCTTCCTGTCGTGATTTGCACAAAATTTGATAAATGGCTGAATTAATTTGATTGTATGAAGGCTACATGCTATAACAATTTGTACGATATGTTCTACAGTGATTTACACAATGACTGATTCAACGGTACAAACCGACATCCCATTTATAATTAGTAAAGTATAAATCGAGATAAGTTCAATGATACAAATTGAGTTAACTTCTTAAATACAAATTGATTTCGTTCACAAACATAAAAAAAGACCTATCATTGTTGCGGTAACTTCATAACTACAAATCCACATGATTTACAACCACATTCATTTACAAAAAATATTAGTATTGCAGCCCACATTCATCACCAATATGAAACCCACGTTCATCATAGAGTTCATTTCCTGCTGCAAAGCGATTCTATGTGTAGCTGAGGATACATTCTCTTCAAGCAAACGAGCTCATTAGTAATTGCAGTCCACTGCACCATTTTCCTCACCACTCTTGTGCATTACTTTATAGAGAAGTATGGAAGTAGAGCTGACAAAGCTGCATAAGGTATGGATACCAACAGGCAGAGAAGATGAATCTGCATGACTGTAGCATATTTGTCATGAAGTATATCGAAGATTAGGCAGATATTTTTCAAACTGCGAAGGATATATACAAAAAAGATAACCATCATAATCATCATTGAAGATTATCCAAATCTTTTCTCACGACGTGAAAAAACTAGGATATCATCACAAGTAAAATGAACACAGAAGAATAAAGAAAGAAAAATACAAGAGAGAAGAAGGAGAAGAAGAAGAAGAAAAAGATAAAGGCGGAGGAGAAAAAATGGATTGAAGAAGAAGAAGTTGCGCTGCCGCAGAAAAGAGTGAGGTTAAATGGATTAGGGTTTTAGACCTTGAGAACGGGTCAGGTAGGATTTTACATAGAACAGGGTTTTACACAGATCTATATTAGGGTTTTACATAGATTAGGGTTTTACGCATGTGTACCTCTTTTTCTTATTTTTCTTATATCATTCCTTTTTCTTCTCCTACTTCTTTATTCTTCTTCTTATGTCTGAAACGATTTGTATCATCGCGATTTACACAATGATTGATAAAAGACTGAAATGATTTGGACAAACATTGATAAAAGGCTGAAACACTTTTGTCCTATTACGATTTTTCTATTACGGGATTTGTCTATGTCAACGATATGTTATATAGCAATTTACACAATGATTGATAAAAGACAAAAAAGAGGAAGGAAAAATGAATTGACACAATGTTTATTGGTAAACTACAAATTGATTTATAACTTGATACCGGTTTAATAACAGTTGCAAATTGATTTCACTGTAATGATTTATACAACCATGAACATAAAGCGAAAAAGATTTGTTCTATCACGATTTGCTTTTACGGGCTTTGTCTATGTCAACGATATGTTATATAACAATTTACACAATGACTGATAAAAGACAAAAAAGAAGAAGAAAAAACAAATCGACATGATGTTTATTGGTAAACTACAAATCGATTTACAACTTGATACCGGTTTGATAATAGTTGCAAATCGATTTCACTATAACGATTTGTACAACCATGGACATAAAACAGAAAAGATTTATCCTATCATGATTTGCTTTTACGGGCTTTGTCTATGTCAACGATATGTTATACAGTGATTTACACAATGACTGATAAAAGAGGAAAAAGAGGAAGGAAAAATGAATCAACACGATGTTTATTGGTAAACTACAAATCGATTTATAACTCGATATTGATTTAATAATAGTTGCAAATCGATTTCACTGTAACGATTTGTACAACCATGGACATAAAGGGGAAAAGATTTGTTCTATCGCGATTTGCTTTTACGGGCTTTGTCTATGTCAACAATATGTTATATAGCGATTTACACAATGACTGATAAAAGATGAAAAAGCGGAAGGAAAAACAAATCGACATGATATTTATTGGTAAACTCCAAATTGATTTACAACTTGATATTAGTTTAATAACAGTTGCAAATCGATTTCACTGTAACAATTTGTATAACCATGGACATAAAGAGGAAAAGATTTGTCCTATCGTGATTTGCTTTTATGGGCTTTGTCTATGTCAACGATATGTTACATAGCGATTTACACAATGGCTGATAAAAGACAAAAAGAGGAAGGAAAAACAAATCGACATGATGTTTATTGGTAAACTACAAATCGATTACAACTTGATATTGGTTTAAGTAACAGTTGCAAATTGATTTCACTGTAACGATTTGTACCGCCATGGACATAAAGCGGAAAAGATTTGTCATATCGCGATTTGCTTTTATGGGCTTTGTCTAGGTCAACGATATGTTATATAGCGATTTACACAATGACTGATAAAAGACGAAAAAGAGGAAGGAAAAACAAATCAACGCGATGTTTATTTGTAAACTACAAATTGATTTACAACTTGATACATGTTTAAGTAACAATTGCAAATCAATTTCATTGTAACGATTTGTACAACCACAGACATAAAGCAAAAAAGATTTGTATCGCGATTTACACAATGATTGATAAAAGATGAAAAAGAGGAAGAAAAAATAAATCGCTATGATGTTTATTGATAAACTACAAATCTAGGTAACTTGATAAATACAAATCGACTTACAACCAAAATTCTTAATTTTCATAGAATAACAGTTTTTGTCCTATCATGATTCGCTTTTACGATTTATACATATGAAGGATACATATTACAACGATCGAACATGCAGGAAAGACAATCAAATACAATTATGTAGCTAAAGAATTCACATATGATTCCTGTGTTGCATTGCTCACATTTGAATTGAACTGAGCCTATCATGAAACAGAACAATATAAGACACTATATTGAGTTTAATAAGAAATACAAACATCTTCCCAATATTGATTATATACCAAAAGACTTATAAAACTGATGCCTTCGTTCCACTGAAACTGGTCGGGAAGATTGAAGGCCACAATGTTGGAGTGCATGTCAGTAGGGTATTGCTGCATGTTGGAAATTACATAAGTCAGATATTGATAAGATGCACGTAATGCAAAATACTTGAGAAGCAATATAATAATGTATTACATACCTGTTCATGCGAAGGGCTTGGTTGCTTTTGCTTAGGGGTTGGTTGTTTCTTAGACTTTTTCTTGCCAACCAATTGTAGTGCATCCTTTGTCCTCTGATGACTACGACCAGAGGCAGCTTTCCTTTTAATACCCTTCGCTAGGTGAATATTTTCATCATAATCTACAACATTGACTTCTGATTTGTTAAAGATGATGTTTACAGTTCAACGCAACTTCTCATGCGGGTCAGGGGAAGCATGATTTTTATCTTCGTTGTTCGCTCTCATTTTCTTAGAATGCTCTTTATGAGCTGCAACAGACTGATGGTGAATTAACTGCACATTTTCCAGTAAGTCCCTTGACACTTTTCTCATGCATACGTAGGCTTCTTCACTTTTCGATGTCAAATCTGTAACATGCATAAGTGCCCTACATAGTTGTTGGTAACAGGAGGCTATATGACACTTCTCATCAACACCAGATGGACTGACATTATCTCTACGCAATAGTTCAATTATTGCTTGTCTCGTCTATCTTCGCATTAAATATGACTCAGGTATTTCTTGTATCTTCTCTTGATTAAGTGTCTTTAATACATAACGACAAAAAATACCTTTGAATTCATACATTTTGCACGTACGTTCAACTGTTTCATTGTCAACATTGTACGTAACATGTGATTCTTGCCTTTTTAGATGCTCTTCTCCCTCCCATACAATATAGTATTTGCGAATATTCTTGGTTTGCATATGTCCTTCTATGTTGTAGTTCATGACCTGTATAACCTTCTTCTTAATTCATTCAAATACAGCTAGTATATACAGATTTGCAGGTCGCATCAACATTTTCATGCCCAAAGTTACAGGGCGTGTATTGAAGCATTTCACATCATGTTCAAGATCATTCTGTCTAAGATCGTCTACAAACAATTTATATTGTTCCATGAAGCAAAACATTGTTAAACATGAATAAAAGGTTTTCTTCAGTGTGACATGCATAGATTCAGCTCTTTGTGTGCTTATCATACCTGCACAAAAGTATTGTCTTCCATATGCCAATGCCCACTTCTCTTTGTCTGCATATAAATTTTTTAACCACACACAGTCTTTAAGGTCGTACATCTGAATCATTTCTTTTCAATCAGACATAAAGGTGACCTCGTCTATGCTCTCAAGTACATACCTTGTAAACTTTTTATCAAACCCTATCTTCTGATTAAATGTGTTCTATGTTTTTTGCTGCATTTTGAAAGATATGCCACATACATAGGCAATGATGTGCATCTGGCCATACATGAGACTCTGCAGCCGCAATTGCGTGATCATCATCTATAAGTATAGCTTCAGAGCGCTTCCCATACGTTGTCTGTGTAAATACTTTGAACAACCACTTAAAGCTTTCCTTGGTCTGGTCAATGTAAACACCCTAAATTTTCCACCTTCACTCACAAACCCCTTTCTCTTGCCACTAGGGCTCGCTCTCTAAATCCTTTAGGGAGCCAGTTGGTCGACATCTGAGCCAGGGCTATTCAGAGACCGAATTTTGCCCCAAATTCAAATATTTCAAAATTCAATGTCCATTTTGGCTCATTCTAGTTATCAATTCTTATCCTCAGACGAGAATTTACAATACTTCGTCTCTGCTAAGGGTCCGGGACTTCAAATCACCCGCTCAGAGTTTACATTTTATAATTATTTTATAATCATCTTGAATCGTTTCATGTCATTTCATTACATTTCAGTGCATTGCATAGCATTGCATGTCATTCTCGAGATCCAGCACTCTGGTTTTTCGGAATCGCCAATCCAGATTTGATTTTAAACCTTTCTTTCAAAATCAATTTCAAAAACCTAGGTTTTAAATCGACATTTGCCATTTTGCCAACTCTAAGGTTTTGTATTTATTTGAAAAACAACTTCTTCAGAAAAACAATTTGGATTTTTTTAAACTCATCTTTTTTACTGATTTTAAATCTCAGACGAGATCCATCTAGGTGGTGTTGCTTCTGGATCACTTCTTTTATTCAGATTTCTCAAAATTTTAGTTATTTTAGAGTTCTAGTCAGATTAGGACTCTGTCTTTCCATCTTTTAAACCTTTTTCAAAATTTCATTTTGGTTTTAAACCAGAAGTGACCTTACCTTTTGCCCATTTTTGATATTTTGGCCAAAATCGTAGAGTTTTAGTCAGACTAGGACTTTGTCCAAGAGTTTTAGTCAGAATAGGACTCTACCCTGATTTCATCCTTTATTCCTATTTTTCACTTGTTTTCAAAAACCTTCTCATCTGACTTTTAAAAAGGCCAAAATTTTAGAGTTTTAAAATTCTAAGACTCTATCCCAGAGTTCCAGTCAGATTAGGACTCTACCTTTCATCTCTATTTTTACCTGTTTTTAGGAAAATCTTTCAAAACCTTCTGAAAGAAGTCAAAATCTAGAGTTTCAGCCGGATCAGGACTCTCTTCCAAAGTTTCAGTTGGATTTGGACTCTAACCCTGACTTCATTTTTTAGAAAATCTTTAAAAAACTTCTTCATTATCTTTCAAAAAATCAAATTTCAAAAATTCATGATTTTATCATGGAGTTCCAAAATTTTAGGACTCTGCCCCAGAGTTTCAGTCGGTTCAGAACTCTTCTCTGATTTCATTTTCACTTCTATTTTTACTGGTTTTTCAAAAACAGACCCAATTCTAAGAGTTTCAAAATTTTATAACTCTATCCTAGAGTCTCAGTTGATTAGAACTTTAATCCTGATTTCATCTTTCTACTTATTTTTACTAATCTCTACAAAGATCTTTCAAAACCTCTTTGTTTGTCTTTCAAAAAATCCAAATTTAAGAGTTTCAGAATTTTAGGACTCTAGCCAGGAGTTTCAGTTTGTTTAGGACTCTAATTTACTCAATTTTATTCTTTGACTTTGGCTTCATCTATTTTAAAAACTTTTTTAAATCTTTATTTTAATCATTTTCAAAACCCTAATGTGGGGCACACATGGTTGGCACCATATTTAGGAGAGTTTCAACCCATTTAGGACTCTGGTCGATTTAGAACTTCAGTTTTATTTTCAAACTTTCATTTAAAAACTTTCCTTCTTAAAACCCTTTATTTCAAAAACTTGATTTTCAAACCAGTTTTCAACTTTCTTCAAGCGGAGCCCACTCTACAAAGGTGCAAAACCCTAATTTTCAATTTCATTTCATTTTGCATCTTTCATATTTCAAAAATACAAAAAAATATTAGTTAGTTTAGGTGTCTTTCTGAAATTTTGAGAAAAATTGTTTTAACCCCTTTATTCTTAAAGTTTTAAAATCGTTTTCTAAACAACCAAATGGGGCCCACTTAGGTGGTGCCATATTTGAAAGTATTTTGATTAGTTTAGGATTAGTCAATGTTCTAATTAGGCTAGAAGTTTAAAAAAGAAGTCCAAAATGATTTTTAAAAGTTGATTTTCACTTTAGTATTTTTAACTTTGTTTTTTAAGGTTTTAAAAACCAAATGTGGGCCCGCCTAGGTGGTGCCACATTTGAGATATTTTTAAAAGTTTAATTAAAACTCAACTAGGTTAATTAGAGTCTAATTAGGAAGGTTGAAAAGTCAAACCCAGTTGGAACACCCCCCCCCCTCCCTAATTAATTCAATTAAGAGGAGTTTTAGAAAAAGCAAACTCTTTAATTAAGAGTTCCATTTTTTTTAATAAAAGGGGCATAGGGGGGGTCAACCCCTTCATCTTTTCCTCTTCTTCTTCTTGTTCCTTCTCTCTCCTCCAGCAGCCTCTTCTTCCTCCATTGTTGCAGCTTCCCCAAGATGAGATTTCTTCTAGTTTTTTTTGTTATTTTTATTAGTTTTAATGCTTTATTTGCTATTTTAGCCATTGCCGCCCCACTTAAGATTGGGTTTTAGCTTTGTTTCCACTTAAGAATCATGAAGGCAATCCAAAAAGATCATCTAAGGCTGCGTGAGGGTGATTTCCATGTTTTTAATCCGTTAAAATAACTGGGAATATTGCTTTTTACGATTATGTCAAATAAAAGATGAGATTTGACCTTTTGATGGGTCAAATCTCTCTTTTAATGGATAAATCAAATTCCAAGCATAGTTTCTCTAATTTTTTTTTTATTTTATTCATTATATTAATGTTTATTTCAATTACTCAATCATCAAAACATGATTTGTTGCATTATTTGAATTTTTTATGGTTTTTATATGCTTAAATTAGGTTTATTCATGTGCTTTATTGATAATATGTGTTCTTGATTTCGGAAATGTGGGAATGACATTATTTCATGCGCATTTTTTCTGTCAATAAATTCTAATTTTTTTAGGATTAAATTGTGCATGTGTCAGTGGCTTTTCATAAAAAAATTGGATTATTTTGGGTTCTGTGACCCTACTAAAAAATCAGAAACCAAACTCTGATTCTTGTACCGTGAAAACGTTATATGGAATCAAGGACTGATTGTCTAGGTGATATCTCCTTCACCGGAGATTCGATTGACAATCCATAAGTTGAAGTGTGTTAATTAGGATGTCCACTATATTCTGTGAAACGTTTGGATTTTTATGTCTGTTTGCTATTTTTAATTTATCAGAAATTAGAATCTATTTTTGTCAGGCCATTATGCATTATTTGAACCCTAGGCCAACTTGCATGAATTGTACTTCCCTAACCAGAGATCTGATTGATGATCCGTAAGATGCCACAGATTCAGCAACATGTCTAGTTTTATCAGTAATATTTATATAATTTTTTAACACTGTTTGTTATATTTACTTTTGCCAAAATCAGAATTTCCTATTTTTGAACCGTTACGCATTCGCCGGAATCAAGCATATATTGTCGGAACAATATCTCCCTCATCACAAGCGATTTTTCTGATCTCTTAAAAGGGTTATTTTTGTTCAGATGTCTAGTTTTTCTTTGTGAAATTTTACTATTTTTTATTACTGTTTGATGCCTAATTCTGGTCTGACATCGTGATAGATACGTGCCCACAGGCAAAATTGCATATTTTTCATGTTTTTACTTAATTTTTGTATCAAAATAATACCAAAAATATTTTTTTTATTACATCTTAAATTTAGGGTTATTAAAAGTATCCATGTCGATTTTTACAGATTTTGGAATTCTATTGGTGCATTTTTTAGTTAAATCATAAAAAGAGGATGCCCGCGGAGTCCCGATTCGACTGAAACACGGGCAAAAATTGATATTTTTATGATATTCTAAATTTTTCATGAAAAGATTTATATTTTTATGGTTTGATTATGTTCATAATCATTCTAGAGTAATCCACACCTGATTTGGTGTTGATTTGAATCCGTTTGATCTATGAATTAAAAGATTTATAAAAATCTTTTCTAAAAACCCTAATTTCAAAGCGAGACTCTTGTTTTCAGGGGTATTTTGGTTATTTTTCCTAAAAAAACTGAATTTCAAAGTTGTTTATTTTTATTATTTATTCAATTTTGCATTATCTTTTATTATGTTTATCCCAGAGAATCATGAAAAAAGGCTTGTATCTGGAAAAATCTAGTAATTTCCAGATATTGCTAGATAAATCCCGAAAAGCCGATATATCTCCACTAACAAGTTTGCTAATTTTGCAGAGACATTTAAGAGTGTATTTTTTTTTCCTTTTACCTTTTGATGTAAATTGTAATTGTAAATTTGGAATAAGAATTTAATTTTTTGCTTAGAATAGGGTTGCATTGCATATAGTTTTTTATTTTAATAATATGATTTGTGTGATGAATGATGATTCATGTATATTCAAATTCACAATGGTCTATACGAATGGCACGTGCACTCACTTCTAAGAAGTTAATAAAATAGATTGAGTTTGTATTTATGGTCATAGTCAGAATACAAATAATATTCAGATTTATCATCTTCTTCTAAGCCACAAACAACCTACACTCTTAGGCATTTTCAGAAATCATTGCATATTTTAAAATTTTTCTAAGTATTTTCCTCTTTTAGAATCAAATGAACTATATTCAATACATATTCGTGGCCATAGTCAGGAATATATAAAGAATTTATTTCATCTAAGTTCTATAAGGCACAAAATTTCTTTTATCAAAGATTTTCTTTAAATTTTTTAGAAAATATTTCTGCAAATTATATTCATTCATTCATATAGTTTAGATTGCATCATAAAAAGACTCTCACAGAGCTACACACCCATCCCTTTTGATATATTTTCCAATTCCATCTCATAAATCGATTTTTTCAAAAATCTCTATGTCTCTCCCCAGAATTCGATTTTCTCAAAAAGATCTCCTTTTCTTAAGAAATTGATTTTCCTTTCTTCAAAAAAATAATTTCTCAAATGTGGTTCACGATTTTTAAAGTATCCTTTTTCCAAGTATTTTCCAATCTTAGAAGCATACATCATGTTTTCAATCTGCATTTTCAAAAGTTCATAGCACATGCCTGATTCTTTATGCATTTAGGAAATAGAATATCGATTTAGACAGTTGAGCAAAGCAAAGTATATGATTGATCCTTGGTTCAATTACCTATAGTTATGGTGCCAAGAACGGTTGAACCTCGTACCAACACACGAGTCCATTTCCCGAGATTTTTTTAAAACGGAGGTGAATTATTTTTAAAACTTTTCAAAGGTCAGTTTGACTTGCAAAAGTAAAATTTTGCAATGATAACAGGTTTGGCGACCGTGATGGGATGTATCTTCGCCTGATCAATCTTGTGCCTTGCTCTGTTTGAATTGTCAAAATTGAGTTCTACAATGTCATCTTCATATCTTGTGAACCTAGGAGCCTAGAATCAAACCTAGCTGACATGGATTGCATGTAGACTTAGGCATGGTTTGGTAGGACCGATTGAGGAGACATTATTCATGCTCACATAGACTTAGGTCAAATACAATCCTCCTCAATCTAGGATCTGATTGAAAACAATGTTTGCTTCTCATAAATTTTCCAAAGATCTACTTCTTTAGGTCATTAGAACCTTTTGTTTTCTTTCATGTTGATCATATTTTCATAAACAACCCCACCCACTTTTACCTGGCCACCACATTGTTGGGCTTTCTTCCAAAACCATAGTTTGGGATAAAACCTCACAACTGGGTCACCTATTTGGGTTGATCCTTCCCTGCCACGTACCAAGGGCCATAGACCAAAGTATATCGGCAAACGCTCAAGGATGTTGGAAAACATGAGCCTAGAACCAGAGAAATTGATTTTATGCCACGTACATCGATCCTTGGCTCGAGTATATCAGTGTAGCATGATTGGACACAGATGATCTGAGCCTTAGAGTTAGGATTAGGGTCCTACAACTATTTCAAAATTTATGCATCTAGAGTCAGCCTTTAGGGAATGTTGTATGTGAATACTTGATTGTGCAGGATGTGATTGAATATATCTTAGTTATTTTCTTTTTATTTATTTTATTCTTCCATAATTTCTTTAAAAATACTGAATGATTTTTCAGAACACCCTATCTTCCATTTATTTTCATGTATTACCTAAACATTCCTTTTTATTTTCTCAAACCCTGGACGATTTTTGCAAATCCTCTATTTTTTCTCAAAACTTCAGGCGATTTTCCATCTTTTCGTTCACCTGGATCTCAAATTTCCAACCTTGTTTTTATCCTGTTTGTAATTTCTTCAAAAAATTTGTGTATATTTTTTCTCAAGTCTTGTCCTGATTTCCTCTTTATTTTCCAGTCTGTCCTAATGGCATCCAGTCAGCTTGATTTGGTCTTTCCTGAGGGTCATATCTTCTATGAGGTACGACAAGGTCTACCTGATCATCTAGTCCTAAACACCGGATCCTTCCTTCTCCGGTGGTACTATTCTTGGATCAAAAACTTCTCTCGTATGTTCTCGAACCATCTGAGCGACTGTGGATTGGAACTGGCATCATTAGTGGGAGAGCAGATCATCAACGACAATTTGATTCAAGCATTGGCAGAGCGGTGAAATCCACATACCTGTACCTTTTGGTTCCTGTGGAGAGATATGACTCTACTATTGGATGAATTTTCAAAGATTATGGGTCTAACTAAGCTAGCTGGTTAGCCAGAAGATCCATTGAAACAACAGTTTATGATCAATGTCAAGGGACTCGACCCCCAAGATGCTTTAGCCAGGATGACTGGAAACAGATCTTGGCCACTGATAGAAGTCTATGAGACTCAGTGTGTCGACTTGTTTGAGCTATACTGAGAGTATGGAAATTTTATACAGTAGAACTAGTCTTCTTTTAGGACAGACAAAACTACGTAGACATCAGAATAGTGCAACTTCTGCGAAGATGGGAAAGTTGGCAGACCAACCATCTCTCGATCGCCATGGCCGCACTCGCTTTCTTGTACCATAGATTGACCTGCTTTACGCTCAAAGATTTGATCTTAGTAGAAGGGTGCATCTACGCCTTACAGTCTTGGTTCTTTCGACATGTACCAACTCGAGCCAGCTCATTCAGCCACTACCTACCTCTCGGTACAGATTCTTGATCGAGAACCTCCATGAAGAAGAAATCGTGTAGGACTACTTCGACCATCAGGAGTCACCCCCTCGATACACTTATGCGTATGGTAAGTGGTTCAAGTTGCTCGGACCCTTCTTCTCCATTTATTACCAGCTAGAGCGAAGTGTCAGACAGTTCTCACAGAGACAGAAGTGCATTGAGACTCGATTATTGTCAAGCATTGTGCCAAAGTTCGATTTGAAGTTTGCTCAGTGGTCTGGAACATACTATTCTGCCAAGCATAGCTGGAATTCTTTTGTCACTCTCACTGTTTTTTCTGGTCCTCGAGTGTCTTCTAATTATCATGTGTGGTGGCTGATCGTTTGTTCGCCCCCTCTTTGTCAAGTTTATTACTAATAAAATCATTTTCCTACAAATTCTTATTTTATCATGGTTTGATGACTTTGCCTATGTAACAAGGCATATTTTAGTTATTTATTTTCTTTACAAGAATAGCAACACAATTGTCATAATTCTAGTGATGACCCAATCCTTGGTAATGATATATTCTTCAAATTGTCAACCTGACTCTCATCAAATGTTTTTCTCTATTCATTTTATCCCAAATCGCTCTTCAAAGTCTAATCATCTGTCTTATTCTGCAGAGAGCATTTGTGATTCTACATGGTTCAGACAAGGTTCGACAAGAAAACCGCACCCGTCCAGCATATCAATTACTCTTTCGCATATGAACAAGAGATGTCTTCTCCGCGATCTGCCGAGAACCAGAGTCAGCAGACCAATGATGATATTGACCCCCATATGTACTCGTTGTTTCAGAGGATGATGGACAAGATGTTGATCGAGCAGGCAGAGGCTAGTTCAAGCAAGACTCCTAGCAAGAAAAAGGTTAAGGGTCATATAGTAAAAAAGCATCTGAAAATCTCAAAGAAGAAGGTTCAGCACGATGGCACCTCTAATGAATCAGAATCAATAGGGGATACCAATGAAGAGTGTGAAGCCCAGCAGGCATTCCAGAAATCAACTTAAAGGAAAGGGTCAGCCAATAAGTCCAAGGATCAGTCTGTCGATGACCCAGTTCAGGCACAACTGAAGGAGATGGCCAAGATGGTCAAAGATTTGCAGGCCCACGACAAGGGCAAGAAGGTTTTCATGAGTGAAGACTTTAATGATGGTTTAGACGAGGATGACAGTCTCAACAATCTCTCTAGGAAGTTTATCAAGTTTGATGGTTCTAGTGATCCCAAAGCACACATCGCCATGCTTTTCGCAGAGTGTGCTAAGTTCAAAAGGGATAACCGAGCCCTATTCCTTTGCTTCCCTCGCAGCCTGGAGGGAACAATGTTATCATCGCAAAAAAAATTCCCCTCCCTCTGCGAGAGTGAGAGAATGATTCTGCGAGTCAAACTTGACCAAAGTTTTGAAAATGATTTTTGAAAATTACTCGCCTCTGTTTTGAAAATTTGCGAGAAAATTCTGTGGAATGAGATTCGCCTGTCGGTACGAGGTTCAACCGTTCCTGATGCCTTTACCAAGGGTAATCGAACCAAGGATCAAATGTGTGCTTTGACTAAGTTTAATTATCTAAATCATGTTCTATTTTCCTAGAATGCACAGAGAATCAGGCATGTGATATGGAGTTTTGAAAGGATGCAAGTTTGAGAAATATGATGTTTGCGTGGAAATTTGAAATGTACTTGGAAAATGGTTGGAAAAGTGCTTGAAAATGGAATTCCTGAGAAAATCTTTGAATTTCATTGGAAATCAGAAATTTTTATTGGAAAATGAATTCTCAAGGAAACTTGAACTTTGAGAAAATCGATTTTGAGATTTGAATTACTTTTCTGGGGAAATGGATTTGAGAATCTTGAGAAAATCAGGAAATTCATTGGAAAATGACTTTTGAAATAGAAAATGGATTCTCAGAAAAATGGGAACTCTGAGAAAATCAATTTTGGGATTTGAAAATGAAATTGAGAATGTGGAAATCTTGGAAAATCTTGATTTGAACTTGGGAAATACTTTGAAATCTCATTTGAAAATTCAGAATTTTAAGAAAATCAAATCTTGAGAAATACTTAGAAATTTTTGGAAAATTTGATTTCTCTGAAATGGAATTGGGAAAATGGGTTTGAAAATAATGCAATTTGAATGAATGAATGACATTAAAAGAGAATTCTTTGAGGAATTGGGAAATCCTTTTGAGTTTTTGAAAAATGCAGTGCATTTTTTTGAAATTAGCCTAAGAGTGTAGGTTGAATGTGGCTAATACGAAGATCATAAATCTTGGTTTTCTTCGTATTCTGACTATGGCCATAAATATGAATCCCACCGAGTTTATAAACTCCATAAGAGCTTGTGCACATGCCATTCGTGTCAACCATAGTGGTTTTGGAAAAAATGTGCAAGAAGGATATATCAGATATTAAATTTTTGCATAAATTAAACTACATGCAATGCAGTCCTATTCTAAGCTGAAAAAGTAACTCTTATTCCAAATTATTACAACTTGATATTACATTGAAATAAAAAAAATAGCTAAGTCTTCTTCTTGGATATTCCTGCAAGACTAAAAAATAATGTTAGCACAACAATGTAGGTTTTTCTGAATTTATCCAAAAATATTGAAAATTATCGAATATTATTCAGTTATAAACCCAAATTCATACCCCCTTTGATATAAACATGAGAAATAAGTAATAAAATTTGAACATAAACTTAGAAATTTGAATTTGGGGCCAAATGACCAAAATGCCCTTGATGACCTTGAAATCAGGGTTTTCTGAGAGAATTTTTGTAAAATTTAGAATTTTGAAAATTTGAAAATCAAATAAAATAAAATCAAACATAATATGATGAAATATGATGATATGCATGAATATTTGGAAAATTGAAGTTTGGGATTTTGAAATTTAGGTCATAATGACCAAAATGCCCCCGATAACAAGACTATGGCCTTGAAACCAGGTTTTTTTGAAATAAATTTTACAAAAATGGGAAATGTGAAATGAAAACGACATTAAAATTAACCCTAATATGACATGACATGCTTATTTACATGATAAAAACCTTAAAATGGCAAAAATATCACAAAATATCAAATTTAACTTGATTTTCGCTTCTGAATTTAAAAGTAAACTAACATACAAAGAAAATGAACTTAAAATTGATCCAAATTTGGCATGGACACCTAGACAAACCCTAAAAATAGAATTAAGCTCAAAAATCTATTTTTTGTTATTTTTTTAATGTAGAAAATAAATAAAAATACTAAAAAAAGCAAAATTTTGCCTAAAATGCTAATTCTAGATTGGATTTAGGATACTAAACTTCCATAAAAATTTTACAAATTTTATGTGATGATAGAGGACAGTAAGGCAAAGATTTTTGCATTTTACAGATTCTGGTTTTGACCGACATTCGGAGCTGGACAGCTCCGGCAAGTCGGATCAGAATCCGACGACTATAAGATTTAGGGCAGACAGACAGGTTTCGGGAAAAACTATAGGAAAAATAAAATACAGATGGAGAAATGGCTGAAATTCTGAGAAACTGTCACTGACAAATAAAGGAAGGTTTTTTCTTTTTACATCATTGGGATTCGGGTTATGGTTTGGGCGAGAGCAGAGGATTATCATAGGCCTAGGTATAAAAAATTCTCACACATGGGAATCTGTCAGACAGGAAAAATAATTCTGGGAAAAATATTTAGATTATTCTAAAAAATCCTGAATTTTGAAAAAATATATAGGGAACGGTTAGGAACAACTTCCATGTTGGAAATTTTGACAGACAACCTATGGATTGAACGAACACAGCAAATTAAGGTCGGTCTATACCCTGATAAAGGAAAAGTGGGATTTTCTCAAGGGTCTGGGAAAATCGATTTTAGCAGGGATCAAATCTACTTAAAAAAAGCTAAAAATTTACTGAGAAATAATAGCTTTCAAGAGAAACTCACTGTAAATTTTTCTGAGGAAAAATTGGATCATCCATCTAGGAAATCTCAGAGGTTTTTGTTTGCTAAAACAGAATTTGGAGTTTCTGGAGGGTTTAAAGCCCGAATTAGGGTTTTGTTTGTTCATGGGGTTACAAAACTCGAATTATACCAAACTTTTAGAAGGAAATTAAGGACACATAAATCTAATAACAATGAAATTTATAGACTTTATTGATAAAATAACTCAAATGAAATAACACATGGACTGCGTATAAGAATAAAATATAACAAATTCTAAGTTAAATACAATAACAACAACAACTACGCCTTCATCCCAAAACAATTGGGGTCGGCGATATGAACAAAAAAAAAATCATTCTGGGTCTTCCACATGAATCCTTCTTCTCCAATCATTTATATCCAATGCCATGTCCTCGGTGAGGTTCAAAGCATTCATATCCTTTCCTATCACCTCCATCCATGTCTTCCTAGGCCTACCCCGACCTCTTTTGACTAATATATTTTTTCATTTCAACATCCTTCTAACTGGAGCATCATTAGGCCTTCGCCGAATATGTCCAAACCACCGTAAATGATTCTCTCTCATCTTATTTTCAATGGGTGCAACGCCTACCTTCTTACGTATCTCCTCATTTTGAATCTTATCTTTTATTATATTTCCACACATCCATCTCAGCATACGCATCTCAGCTACACTCATTTTTTTAATATGATGTCTCTTGGCAGCCCAACATTCTGTACCATATAGTAAAGCGGGCCTAATAGTCGTCCTATAAAACTTCCCCTTCAACCGCAATGGCAGTCTACGATCGCACAACACTCCAGTTGCACTCTTCCATTTCATCCACCCAACCTTTATCCTATGATTTACATCTTCATCAATTTCTCCATACTTTTGAATGATAGATCCCAAATATTTGAAACAATCATCCACCGGTATTTCTTGCTCACCAAGCTTCACTACACTCCCATCACTACTTCGTTGCTTACTAAACCGACATTCCATGTATTTTGTCTTACTCTTACTCAACTTAAAACATCTTGCTTCTAATGTATGTCTCCATAATTCTAACTTAGCATTAACCCCAACTCTAGACTCATCAATCAAAAAAATATCATCAGCAAACAACATACACCACGACACATTTTCTTGAATTGATCTCGTAAGCTCATCCATCACTATAGCAAATAGGAAAAGGGCTTAAAGCAGATCCTTGATGTAATCCAACCGTTATAGGAAAATTGGTTGTCACCCCTCCACAAGTGAGGACATTGGTTACTACTCCTTCATACATATCTTTAATTATACTAATGTACTTGAGAGAAACACCTTTCTTCATCATTGTCCACCAGAGAACGTCCCTAGGTACTCTATTGTATGCCTTCTCCAAATCAATAAAAACCATATGCAAATCTTTGTTCCTCTCTCTATTTCTCTCAATAAGTTGTCTAAGATGATGTATAGCTTCCATAGTTGATCTTCCAAGCATAAAACCAAATTGATTCTCTGATATCATGACAACCTTCCTCAACCTAGACTCAATCACCCTCTCCCAAAGTTTCATAGTATGACTCATGAGTTTTATACCACGATTGTTTGCGCAATCTTGTATATCACCCTTATTCTTATATAGAGGCACCAAAGTACTCTTCCTCCACTCATTAGGCATCTTATTTGTCCGCCAAATCTTGTTAAAAAGATTTGTCAACCATTCTAAACCTTTCTCTCCCAAGCATTTCCAAGCATCGATAGGTATACCATCTCGGCCAACTGCCCTTCCTAATTTCATTTTCTTCAAAGCCTCTGCAATTTCTTTCTTTTGAATCTTGTGCATGAAGTCACGATTCATCTCATGAAAAGGAATGGAGAAGTCTCCAAGATCATGAGCATGACTTTCATTAAATAGCTTATCAGAATAATCTTTTCATCTCTCTTTAATATCCTCATCTTTGACTAAAACCCTTTGCGTTTCATCTTTGATACATCTAACCATACCCAGATCCCTTGATTTCCTATCTCTCATTTTTGCAAGCCTATAAATATCCTTGTCTCCCTCTTTGGTATCCAACTTGTCATAAATCTCCTTATATACCTTATCCCTCGTGTTCCGAACTACTTTTTTAGCTTCCTTCTTTGCTATCATATACTTCTCCAAATTCTCATTATCACGACTCTTACTTAGATTTCTATAACACTCTTTTAACTTTAATAGCTAATTTGACATCCTCGTTCCACCATGATGTATCCTTACCTAGCGGTGCACCGCCTTTAGACTCACCCAATACCTCCTTAGCCACCTTTATCATGCCACCCGCTATCTTATTCCATATTGATTCTGAATCCTCCTCGAGACACCAATCAACTTCCTTAACTACCTGCTCTACAAACGTTCCTTGTTTAGCTCCTTTCAGTGCCCACCACTTAATTCTGGGATCTATCCTATGTCTATCCTTTTTGCGACATTGTTTAATTCTAAGATCTAAAATTAAGACTCTATGTTGTGCAGCTACACTTTCTCCCGGTATAACCTTACAATCGATGCAACAACCCCTATCTCTCTTTTTAAGTAGTAAAAAATCTATCTGACTCGTATTAACCCCACTTTTAAATATTACTAGGTGAGACTCCCTCTTCCTAAACCAAGTGTTTGCTAAGATCACATCATAGGACAAACCAAAATCTAAAATCCTTTCTCCACTTTCGTTTCTTTCTCCTATACCATAGCCTCCATGGATACTCTCAAATCCATCCCTACTAATGCCTACATGCTCATTAAGGTCACCGCCGATGAAAAGCCTTTCTCCATAAGATATCCCTTATACTACTTCATCTAAATCTTCCCAAAATTGACGCTTAATGGAATCATCTAAACCTACTTGAGGTGCATAAACACTAATAATATTTATAATATCCATACCTAATACTAATTTAATAAGTAAAATCCTATCACCCTTCATACGGACCTCAACTACATTATTTATAAACTCACGACTCATAACAATCCCTACTCCATTCCTATTTCTATTTATTCATGTATACCAAATCTTATATCCCCAAGGTTCTATCACTTTTGCCTTCTCACCTACACATTTGGTCTCTTGTAGACATAAAATATCAATCTTTCTCCTACACATAACATCTACTAACTCTACCAACTTATCAGTTAAAGACCCTATGTTCCAAGTGGCTAACCTAAATTTATGGTCTTGGACTAACTTTTTTACCCCAACCCATCCAACAAAGTGAGGGAACCCTTGCTTATTTGACACCACACCTGGGCGCCGGTGTGACGCGTCGCTTCCGGGCGACGACCTAGCAACCCTTGCCCATTTATCACTGCCTTCGGGCCTATAGAGTATAGTGCGTCGCTTAGTAGGGAACGCCCCAACGAAATTCTCATATTGCTTCATATTCATAGGGTATGACTAAGTTTTTATGCTGGCTGTCACAGGCCTACCGCAACCCTCCTCCTTTATCCGGGCTTGGGACCGGCAGTGTATAACTAAACAGTTATACACAGGTGGAGTTAAATGATAATGAAATATATAAAATGAATGAAATGACTAACAAACTGACCTAAATGCATATTTTTAATGAAATTTCATGGAATATGAAACTAAAACAAAATCCAAGGGGGATATGATTCATTTTTTATGTTGGCTTATGAAACGAAAGATTCAATCTATCGGTTAGATGAATCTTTCATTCTATTAACCCATACACATATAGTATGCGTGTTTCTCTTTTTTTTTATTACGAAGCCATAAAAGAGATTTTATCATTTTGAATCTGATTTTTAAGCTAACCCTACATCACACACATGGGGGTGAGGTTTAACCATACGATTTTGACAAAATTTAAATGGAACCTAGCAAAACAAAACAAATCTTACCTTGAGATGAACGGGGATGACTGCTAATGGAGGTGTTGGAGTTGTTGTCAAGAGGCACCAAGAGAGAGTGTTGAAGGGCGGCTGCTGCTGTGTTGCCAAGAGGGGTGACTATAGCCACAAAGGAGGTCGGCGGTTGGGGAGGGTGAAGGCAAGAAGGAGGTACCGACTGGGGCTTGAAGGCAGCAAGCTGAAGCAATAGAGGTTGGAGGTTGGGGCGTCTTGCTGCAAAGAAGATGCTTGCAGTGATGGCTGGCGTGAAGGAGGTTCTCCTGTGGTGCTGCCAAGGATGGAGGTGATTGGTTGAATGGAGCTGGTGTGGACGAGGCTGCACCTAGTAAGGAGGGCTGCTGCTGGAGGCTTGTATGGGCTGGGCGTCAAAGGCACCAAGAAAGAGAGAGGGAGCTTTTAGAGGGCTGAGAGAAGAGAGATGGATTGAGAGGAGTTCCCAAGGGGCTGGCATGAATTGCTTAGGGAATAAAAAGAAAATGAAAGGCTTTAAGGTGGCTGGAACCAAGAAAGGGGAAAGAAAGAAAGGAGGGAAAGAAAGAAGGAAAGAAAAGGAAGAGAAGAAAGGAAAGATGAAGGAAAAGGGAAAAGGAAAGAAAAGAGGGAAGAAAGAAGAGGGAAAGGAAGAGAAGGAGGGGAGCTGGTCGACCAAGGGGGAGAAGAAAGAAAGGAGGAAGGAAAGAAGAAAAAGAAAGAAAGAAAAAAAAGAAAGAAGAAGAAGAAAGGAAGAAAGAAGGAAAAGAAGAAAGAAGAAGAGAAAAGAAGAAGAGGAAAGGAAAAGAAGAAAAAAAGGAAAGAAAGAGGAAGGGGAGAGATGGGCTGGTCGACCCCTCTTGTGGGTCCCACCTCTAAAAAAATTGAACAATAAAATAAAATAAATAAAACGAAAATGATAAAATATGGTAAAAGAAATATATATATATATATATATATATATATATATATATATATATATATATATATATATATATATATATATATATATTTCTTTTAAAAGTAAAATGCAAGTAGATAAGCCATCTCAGAGTGGGCTCTCTTTCTAAATTTGAAATTCATTTTGATAATCAGAGGGGTAAAATGGTCTTTTCAGGAAATTTTTGGATGAAACGAGCTATTTTTGGCAGTTTTTGAAACGAGCTCGGAATTTGAAGTTCAATACTCCGTTGCGAAGCAAATCTAGTTTAGAATTTAAAAATTTGATTTTAAAAGAAATTTTGTTTATTTTTCTTGAGAAAATATTTCCAAATTTAGAATCCTGGGGGGTAAAAATGTTAATTTTGGAAACCCAGGGTTTGAAATTGATTTCTGAAAACTTTTAAAACTCAATCTGGATTGAAATTTATAAAACTGGAGTTCTGGACTTCGAAAATGAAATGAAATGTGGTGAAATGTTATGAAATGCTGAGAAGTGATATGAAATGATGAGGAATGACATGAAATGCCGTGCGAAATGGAAACCCTGAATGAAGAAATTTGGATACTAGACCCCGATTGATATTTATACCAGTTCAAAAAGTGTTAAAATTGATAAAATTTGCAAAATGATTCAAGAAATGGTTTTCAGGCTCTAGCGGACCAGAGTGACACTGAAAATTGGGGTTTGAGCTGGGTTCTAGGGTTTCAGAACTCAACTGGACTGACAAGACACTGACTCAACTAACCTCTCCGACTAAATTTTCAAGAAAAGTTGTCATTTTTAGAGAAATGGAACGAAATGGTCAATGGAACAAAGTGAATTACGAACCTGAGCTGAATTTGAGCTGGAACAAAGATCAATAATACTGAGATGAACTAAAATCAAGGCTCGAACACTAGCTCAACTAACTGAACTCAGCTCAATTTCAGCTGAAAGAGCTGAAACAAGCTAAAATGGGCTCCTGGACTCTTGGAAATGGTTTTGAACTGAAACTGGAGCGCTTGAACTCCTGGTGAGCTCAAGCTAGACTCAAAAGAATATGACTGACTGGGAATGACTGACTCGGAGACAATTGGCTTGGATTTGAGTGAGAAATGAGTTCATTTCTAAAAAAATGATCTCATTTTGGCAGGAATGGTCAGAAATGAAAATGGCCTTCTCACTGTGAGCTCAGGTGAGCTTGAAATGACTGATATTCTAACTGTTCTAAACTGACCAATAAGCTTGGTTGACACCGACTGACCGGGGTTCAAGATGACCTAGGGGTAAAATGGTAATTTTTTTAGTAAAAATGGGTAAAGTGGTGATTTTCTGAAACTGACTCAGGGTTTGACTCTTACACTGACCTAACAGGGTTGACACTGCACGAGGAGGGTTGTCTGAGCATGGATGAGGAAAATTTGAGGTGTTTACAAACAACCGCTAAGTGGTATTCGGAGCACATTAATCCCATTGAGTTGAAGGAGTTTGACAAGGTGGTTAATTTATTCATTGAATGGTTTCTGTTTAATACCGAGGCACTCCCGACTCTGAATCACCTTTGTAATTTGAAGCAGAAGGACAATGAAAAAGCCAAGGACTTCATCTGTAGGTAGAGAGGTACCTGTAATAAAATGAAGAATCTGATCTTAGAGGAGCATGTGCTCCAAATTATCCTGAACAACTTCTCACAGCATCTGATAAGTCTCATATCCACCTCTCCATAAAGAACCTTCATTGAGTTGACCGAGCGAGTTGAATGGCTCAAACTAGACATGGAAAATGGAGTGTACGAGGGTATCACCCTCGTCAAGAACAGCAGTCAGCATGAGTAAAAAAAGAAGACTCATTTCACTTACTCCGCCGACATGGGTCGCAACAAGAATCAACGTAAGGGTGATAGAAAGTCATTCAGCTATGCAAACTCAAATCCTACCAAGAGTGAGCAAAAAGACAAACCGCTCCTGCAGAATAATAAACCATCTTTGCAAGCTATCGAACAAGAGCCGAAACCACAACAAAAGGTGAAGCATGAAGGGTGGAGTTATAGCCACAAATTCACTCCACTAGACCAGTCACTCAAGACCGTTCTCGAATATATGCTCATGAGTAAAATGATAAAACTCCCGAAGGTAGCCGATCCACCAGTCGTCATGGGAAAGATGAAGGACAGATTTTGCAAGTTCCACCGGACGGTAGGACACGACACTAAGAACTGCTTCATTCTCAAAAATATAATTCAGGATTATATTGACAAGAACATTCTGGTAGAAGGTGGCGACGATGAAAAATGGCTATATTGAATCAACCCTTGCTTCAGCACTCAGCAGCGGTAATATTAGATCAGTCATTCCAACCACAGGATCACATTCAACTGTGCTCTAGTGAAGATATCCATGTTCAGCACCAGGTCCTGGTGCTACATTGGGCCTAGCCCAGTGCCCAAAAGATGAACCTCATCTCAGCTTTCGATAAGCTGAATGTGTCGACTGAGCCCGCGAAGGCATCTGCCAAAGTTGCCAGGAGAATTCCAGGGTTTCCAAAGCAGTTTATTAAGACTGCTCAAGAAAAGAGCAAAACATTTGATGAAAACATCAACTTGGCCCAGAGGTCGATTACTGCTCTCTCAAATGTTTCGATCCTTGAGCTGGCGCATGCCTCTTCCAAACATTAGCAAGTCCTGGATGATTTATTGCAGAAAATTAAGGTGAAACCAGGCATGACTTCTAAAGACATGGCCCAGATTATCAATCAAGCCATGACCAATGCCCCCATCACCTTTTTAGATAAGGATATGTCGAAGCCTCATGCATTCCATAATAATTCCTTGTATATTGTAGTACAGACCAGAGGAATGATAGTACCCCCACGTTCTCGTTGATGGAGGCAGTAGCCTCAACATTTATCTAGAAATGACTGCCAAGGCTCTGGGACTAAAGGAAGATGAATACCTCTCTGATCCTATCACCATCTATGAATTTGATAACCACGGACAGACTACAAAAGGAAAGATCTTCCTAGAGATTTTTATCAACTATTTTGTCCATACGATCCTTTTCCATGTCATCAATATGCCACCAACATATAATCTCTTACTGAGACGCACATGGATTCATAATGCGAATGCGGTGCCATACACTCTCCATCAATGCATTAAGTGGTCCAAGGGTGGCATGATCACGACAATCTTGGGGGAAGATCTAGAAGAGAGGTTGTCGCAGCCAATGATTCCTACAACTTACACGACAAACATCCCTAGCATAAGGGAAAGTGATGAGGTCATCCTCAGCGAAAGCCTCGAGATGTTAAAATTGGAAGAAGCACGATCACCCAAGCATATTGCAGCAATGGTCCGATGATAAGGACCACATTTCTTTAAGATCGGAGGTCATCTTGATTATAGCACTTTCAGAGATCATCCTTTGTTTCCATAGTTTGTAAAAGCCAAGAGAGAATTTGATCTCCTACTGAAGTATGGCTATCAGCCTTTCAAAGGCTTAGGCAAGAACGGAGATGACCGGCTAGAGCCAGTAGTCCCTGATCATCATCCATGCAGAGCAAGATTGGGATTCACAGGCAAAAAATCTCATAAGAATACTATCTTCGTCAAGGGGACCCATTAAAAGCATTTGTCAGCATTCTTTTCTACTTTATTTCTTTAATTTATGTACCCTGTAGGGACGCTGTCCCATTTCATTTCATTTCATTTATTGTCATTATTTTATTCAAGTCTTTAATAAAGTTATCCATTTTTCTCATTTGTCTAGATATCATCATTTTTTTCTCTCTTTACAAAGTGTCTTTGAAATTTGTTGTTATTGATTTTCTCTATTTTGTGCAATCTGTTTTATAATGGACGAAATTCCCTGAACACTATTCTTTTCTCAGAATTTCAGAATGTCTTCCAAATCAATAAGGAAGCTCGTTATCAATTCGAATATTTCTTCAATCGTTCTAAAGCCCACGAGAATCCATCGAGTCAAAGCAAGAGCAGAAGACAGTAAGGCCGCAAAGCAGTAAGAAGAGTCTGCAGAGTTCTACTCATCTCTCCAAGAATTGCCAGAGTTCGCATCGATTCAGAAGCAAGACAAGCCATCGTCCCTAGTTCAAGATTCGACAGAAGATGTTAATATTGGTTCAGAGGATAGTCCAAAGATTCTTAAGATTGGCATGAGTCTGAGCGCAGATGAGAAGGAAAGGCTCATCGATTTTCTTAAGCAACACCAAAAAGTATTTGCATGGACCTATGAGGATATGCCAGGTTTAGATCCCAAATTGGTTGAACATTGCCTCATTCTGAAGCCAGATGTTAAACCAATCAAGCAGAAGTTGAGAAAAATGGATCATCGAATTAAGAAACAAGTCAAAGTTGGACTCGAGGACCTACTCAAAGCCGGATTCATTCGAGCTATAGACTATCCGGACTGGCTAGCCAACATCATGAAGGTTCCTAAGAAGAACGACAAAGTTTAAATTTATATCAACTTTCGAGATCTCAATAAGGCTACTCCAAAGGATGATTATCCACTTCCCAACATCGATCTCCTGATCGACAACACGGCAGAACATGTCATGTTTTCTTTTATGGATGGATATTTCAAATATAATCGGATCAAGTTGGTCGCTTGTGACCAGTCCAAGATATCTTTTACCACGCCTTGGGGCACCTTCTGTTACACAGTCATGCCATTTGGGCTTAAGAACGCTGGGGCAACCTATCAGCATGCGATGACTGCCATTTTTCATAACCAGATGCATAAAATTATGGATGCATATATCGACGACATCTTGGTTAAGTCCAAGGAATGAGAGGATCATATCGATGCTCTTGGTCAAGTATTAAAGTGACTTATTCTATTCAAGTTGAGACTCAATCCTCAAAAATGTGTTTTCAGAGTAGAGTCAGGCAAGCTGCTTGGCTTTATGGTCAGCAAGAAGAGGATAGAAGTGGATCCCGCTAAAGCGAAGGCCATCATTGATATGCCACCTCCGACCAATCTCAAAGAATTGTGTAGCCTTTAGGGACGTATGCAGTCAATTCGACAATTCATATCCATATTGGCCATGAGGAGTGAACCTTTCAATCATCTACTCAGAAAAGGAGTGAAGTTTGAATGGGGACCAGAGTGTCAGCAGATGTTCGAGCGCAACAAGAAATATCTTCTCAATCCACATGTTCTAAAGCTGTCAGAATTGGGAAAGCCTCTTTTGTTATATGTCTCAGTTGATCAAACCGCTTGCGGTGGATTTCTGGCTCAATATGAAGAAGGCAGTCGAGTGGAGTATACCATCTACTACGCGAGCAAGACCTTCGTTGATTATAAGAAGAAATATTTTCAAATA
Source organism: Nuphar pumila (assembly GCF_984573655.1). NCBI lineage: Eukaryota > Viridiplantae > Streptophyta > Magnoliopsida > Nymphaeales > Nymphaeaceae > Nuphar > Nuphar pumila. The sequence continues at coordinate 82,265,370 of NC_143254.1, read as the reverse complement.
GAGAAGACATGCCTAGCACTAGTCTGGATGTGTTAGAAGTTGAGACATTACTTGCTAGCATCAGAAGTCAAGATTCTATCAAAGCTTAATCCTCTCAAGTACATTCTCGAACAACCGTTTCTCAGTGGACGGATTGCCAAGTGACAAGTTTTGTTGAGGCAATATAACTTAAAGTATGTCTCTCAGAAGTCAATCAAAGGTCAGACCATCACCGATCAGTTAGAAAATTTCCCTTTGGCAGAAGATATGAAAGCCAATGATGATTTTTGTGATGAGTGCATCCATAATGTTCAGCAATCTCCTGTTTGGAGTTTATTCTTCGATGGCTCCAAGAATATGGCTGGCATAAGAATCGATATTTTATTGATCACACCTGAGCAGGAGATGATCCTTTTTTCTCTCAAACTCGATTTTCAATGCACCCATAACATGGCCGAGTATGAAGCTTTAATACAGGGTCTAAGAATTTTGCAAGATTTCAATGTCAGGAGAGTGCACACCTTTGGTGACTCAATGCCCGTCATCAGCCAGGTCAAAGACGAATAGCAGGTGAAAGATCAGAAGCTACTTTCTTATCAAAAGATTGTTTTAGCTCTCATTGATGGCTTCAAAGAATTCCAGTTTTTTCATATCAAAAGAGAGTTCAATCAAATAGTTTACGGCTTAGCCAGCTGAGGCTCTATCATGTCCTTTAAAGACGGGGAATCATGTCGGTCCTTTAAAATTGGTAGACTCGATCAACTTGCTTTCATTCCAGTTATGCAAATCAACCAGATGGAGCAAAAGAAGAAGCCTTGGTACCAAGACATCAAAATTTTTATTGAAACTAGTGAGCTTCCACTAGAATTATCAAAGAGGAAGCAACGAGCGATTTAGTGCATGTCTGCTTGATATCTCATTCTTGCCAATGTCCTTTATCACTGTGGGTTCAATGTCGAGTATTCTAGATGCTTAGACAAAGATGAAGCCAAGGAAGTCGTTCGAGAAGCGCATGAAGGCATTTGTGGTGGCCACGTCGGTTACCAAACTCTTGTTAAGCAGATCATTTGAGCAGGGTATTATTGAAAAACCATGCAACATGACTGCTATCATTTTGTGAAGAAGTGTGTCCAATGTCAAATGTACGCACCTTTTATTCATGCACCAGCCATATATTTGCAATTGGTTATATCTCCATGGCCATTCTCTATGTGGACTTTCGATGTTATAGGCCCAATTACTCCTTCTGCTTCCAATGTCCATAAGTATTTTCTTGCCACAACAGAATATTTTACAAAATGGGTTGAAGTTGTCACTTTACATACAGTGGAAGGCCGACATGTGGTCTCATTCATCCACAAGAATATCCTTTATCGTTTTGGCATACCACATGATATCATTTTAGACAATAACACTCATTTCAAGAATGAGAGAATGAAGATCTTTTATTCAAAATTCAGGATTCATCATCATTTTTCAGCTCCCTATTACCCTCAAGGGAACGGTCAGGTTGAAGCCACCAATAAGATCCTGATTCGCATCTTGGAAAGAAGTGTTAAGACAGGTCATGATTGGCATGAGAAAATTCATGATGCACTATGGGCGTATCGAATCACCATTCGAACCCCAACCAATGTCACTCCTACAGAGCTCATTTATGGAACCGAGGTGGTGTTGCCTCTTTATGTGTAAAAGCCCGCTCTTAAGTTTGCATCATTATAAGAGCTACCACTCGATCAATATCAGCAACAGAGGTTGGTACAACTCAATCTACTCGACGAGAGAAGACTCAAAGCAGCAGAGCATGCTCAATCTTATCATCAGATGATAGTCAAACAATATGTCAAGTCAGTCATCGAAAGAAGATTTCGAGTTAACAATCTGGTCCTCAGATCAACTGCTTATCTCAAGCACCGTCCATGTGGAAAATGGTCACCGAATTGGGAAGGTCCCTACGTGGTCAAGGAAGTGTTACCACAAAATTCATATCGTCTTATTAATGCAGATGGGGTGGAATTGCCCGATCCCATCAATGCCCTGCATCTGAAGAAATTCTATGCTTAGAACATCTGTTCTATCTTTTGTATTCTTCAAAGAGTTTTCTTCAATAATAATCAATTGTTCTCTCATCCAATATTCTCTTTTTAGGATACATTGGGTCATCTTTTGTTATGAAAACTCATCTTTTATTTCAAAACATCCTGTATGCAGGCAGGATCAAACAAATCCTTTCATTATCAAACAAATTCTTTCATCAAACATTATTATCAAACATTATCAAGCATTGTCTTTTTGTTTGCTTGATCTGCATTCATCGATCAACACCAATTCGCCTTGATCAACATTCATTTGCATTGATCAACATCCATTTGCATTGATTTGCATCATCTTGCATCAATCTCAATACCCATTCAGGATAAGGGATAAATCCTGAGTCCCGACACTCATTCATGACAATTTCTTGTGAAAGCAAAATTGAAAAATTTCCCATCACAATCTTCAAACATCTTCAAAGCGCCGTCCTATTTTTTCAAAATCCAGTGTTCGTACTAGTGCCTTTTCAAAATCCAGTGTTTGTGCTGGTACTGTTTTCAAAACCCAGTGTTTGCACTGGTACCTCTTCAAAATTCAGTATTCATACTAGTGTCTTGTCAAAATCCAATGCTAGTATTGGTTGCTTTCTCAGATCCAGTTCTCATACTAGTTTCGCACCAAGATTCAGACTCAATGCCAATTTTTAGACCTTTGGGTCAATCATTTTGTTAGGGAGACCTCTGGGTCGCCCATGTTTATCAATCAAACCTCTAGGTTAATCAATTTTTATCAATCAAATTTTACCAAATTGACCTTAGAGTCACCAATTTTATCAAACAAACCTTCGGGTTATCAATTCTATCAAAATCATTACTTTCCAACCTTCGGGTTGCATCCACCAATCATGGTCGTCTAAGATTCGACCTTTGTGTTGAACTCGTTCCCAATTGACCCAAAATCAATTATCAATCATTTTTCTTGTGAGGGACCATTTTCCAAGGAGAGTTCGAGGGAGCTCGTTCTTTCGCATGCAACTATTGTTTGTTCGTCAAACCTCTTTCTAGAGAGAGTTTGAAGGGACTCATGTTTCGCGAACAGTTTATAAGACAATTTTTATTATCACACAAGGAACTCCTTTTCCAGAGAGAGTTTTGACGGAAGCTCGCTCTCCTTATGGCCCCCCAATATTTTTTGTTAGTCCATCCCGTCATAGAGGACCCTTTTTCAGGGAGAGCATGATGGACTCACTTTTCTATGACAATTTATCGATCTTATCCAATCGGCCACCTTTCCATAAGAGAAGCCTAAAGTTAGGAAGTTTTGACAAAAACTTAATTTCTCTTCGAAAGTTCGTTTTGCAAACACCTCCTCTTCAGGGAAGAGAGGAGTATTTTTTTATTACCCATTCAGGTAAGGGTCAAGCCTGAGTCTCTCCTTTGGGGAAAAGAGAGGAGAATTTAGTCACGAATGTGTCAATTGGATATCAAGTAATTTTTTTCACCAATAATTTCAAGAACATTTTGCCAATTTGTCATAAGAAAAATAGTTGTTAATCTCAAAATCTTTATTGCACAAAATTTTATCTCATATTACCTTTAGTATTCTTTCTAAAAGGACAAAGACTTTTGCAAAGATTCAAAATTCAATCTTTTTCTGTTGGTCAACCAAAAAGATGAAGAAAAATCTCCGATATGACCAGCAAAGGAAAATTCAATGATGTTGAAAAGCCATAAATGAATTAATATTGATCATGGCTATGGCACATTTTTAAAGATCATTCTTCTGGCAATAAGGTAGTGGAAATATCTTGGGCGATAAAAAGAATTCACTCAATCTCAATATCTCTCCAATTATTCAAAGTTGTCATTAACTATCTGCAAAAGGGATCTCTCAATCATCATCAAGTTGAAGGCTGATGGATGAGTTAGACCCCCACGGCCAAAAGAGACTCAGATCATCTCCAAGTTGAAGGAGTTTGTGATGTGTCCTTCCAGTGAAAGTTTAAATCATCACTAAGTTGAAGGTTGATGCGATGAACCTCCCGACAAACCCTAAAATATATTTGATTATCGTTATCATTAAGAGATTTCAACCAATGAGACACTTTTTATCAATCTAATTCTTGGGACTAAAGAAAACTCTGATCATCTCCAAGTTGGAGTATGTGACTTATCCTTCTAGGAAAAATCAGAACATCGCCAAGTTGAAGGTTGATGTGATGAAATTCTCGCCAAGTCCCAAGAGAGCTTACTTTTCATGTCTCAAAAGAGTGTAAAAGATCACTAAGAAATTTTCAATCAAAGAGACAGCATCATAATTCCTGGGATCAAAGAAGACTCAAAACATCTCCAAGTTGAAGGAGTTTGTGATGTGCCCTTCCAGGGAAAATCTAAACATCACTAAGTTGAAGGTTGATGCGATGAAATTCTTGCCAAACCCCAGAAAAACTCAATTTATATGTCTCAAAAGAGCGTAAAAAGATCATCAGAGATAATCCCAGATATCAAACTGCCCAACTGCCAAGAATCTTCTTTATCCATGTGAAATTCTCTTATCAATATCCTTTCATAAATCGCTTTTATGATGCTAAGAACAATTTTTTTTTTCATATCAAGGAGATGGACAACTTCCTTGAAGAAACCCAACAACAATAATCTGACTTTGATTTTGGATTATATGGAGTTAGCCCGATTGGAGGTAATACTCTAGGTAGAAGAGAAAATATATTTTTGCACAAATGTGCTTACTTTCAATCATTTCTGAATCAACTACAATTTTTATCTTATTGGTAATCTTTTCAGGCTGTCCTCACATGAAGTGAGAGCTTGATGTCGATTTTGATATATCTTGGTGTTATTTTTATCCCCTTGTAGGACTAGATAACACGAGTTTTCAAGATCCTTCCCTTCTGTTTTTAATCTGAGCGCCTGGGCTCTCAAATTCGCATACTTTCCTGTGTTTCCCACTGTCCCACCATAGACAGTTTCTCGTTCAGGGTAAGGGTTAAACCTGAATTGTTTTTGCGAAAGGTTATTATTTTAAAAGTCATTCAGTCTCAGCAATAAGGCGCCCAAGATCAACCCATTTTCAAGCTTTAGGGAACCCCATTTTCATCCTTTTGCAAACCTCTCTTAGATTTATTGTGCAAAATCTGAAGGTTCCATCATGGTTTCTTCTTTTGAGGATTCTGTTTTCCCATTCAAATTAAGGGTCAAGCCTAAACCTCATTCTTCCACGAGGTATTTTTCGTCTCATCCAGGTTAAGGCCTAAGCCTGAGCCTCATCTTGATGAGGTGAATTTTCTTCTCCATTCTATTTTCTCTGTTTAGGTCAAGGGTCAAGCCTGAGCCTCATTTCGATGAGGTGGATTTTCTTCTTCATTCTTCATTCCATATCTACCACCACCACCAGAATCAATTCTTTCATATCCAGTCAGATTCTTCTCACTAGGGCATTTTATGGCACGAATTTGGTGTGTGTTTTTTTGCCACTAAGCTCGGCTTTCAACTGACTTAGTAGCAAAGAGGGGCATTTGTAAACACCCCAAATTTTGTACCTTCACTCACAAACCCCTTTCTCTTGCCACTGGGGCTCGCTCTCTAAATCCTTCAAGGAACTAGTTGGTCGACATATGAGTCAGGGCTATTCAAAGCCTGAATTTTGCCCCAAATTCAAGTATTTCAAAATTCAATCTCCATTTTGGCTCAGTTCTAGTTATCAATTCTTATCCTCAGACGAGAATTTTCAATTCCTCATCTTCTCCAGGGGTTTGGGACTTCAAATCCTCCGCTCAGGGTTTATATTTTGTAATCATTTTATAATCATCTCGCATCATTTTTCATCATTTCATGTCATTTCATCGTATTGCATAACATTGTATGTCATTCTCGAGATTCAGCACTCTGGTTTTTCAAAATTTCCAATCCAGATTCGATTTTAAACCTTTTTTTTCAAAAATCTGGATTTTAAATCGATATTTTCCATTTGGCCAACCCTACGGCTTCACATTTTTTTATTTCAAAAATATCTTCTTCAGAAAAATAATCTAGATTTGTCTTAAACTTATCTTTTTAACTGATTTCAAATCTCAGACGGGATCCATCTAGGTGGTGTCGCTTTTGGATCACTTCTTTTATTCAGATTTCTCAAAATTTTAGTTATTTTAAAGTTCTAGTCAGATTAGGACTCTGTCTTTCCATCTTTTAAACCTTTTTCAAAATTTTATTTTGGTTTTAAACCAGAAGTGGCCTTACCCCTCGCCCATTTTTTATATTTTGGCCAAAATCGTAGAGTTTCAGTCAGACTAGAACTATGTCCAAGAGTTTTAGTCAGAATAGGACTCTACCCCGATTTTATCCTTTATTCTTGTTTTTCACTTGTTTTCAAAAATCTTCTCATCTGACTTTTAAAAGGGCCAAAATTTTAGAGTTTTAAAATTCTAAGACTCTATCCCGGAGTTCCAGTCAGATTAGGACTCTACCTTTCATCTCTATTTTTACATATTTTTAAGAAAATCTTTCAAAACCTTCTGAAAGAAGTCAAAATCTAGAGTTTCAGTCGGATCAGGACTCTTTTCCAAAGTTTCAGTTGGATTTAAACTCTAACCCTGACTTCATTTTTGAGAAAATCTTTAAAAAACTTCTTCATTATCTTTCAAAAAATCAAATTTCATAATTTCATAACTTTATCATGGAGTTCCAAAATTTTAGAACTCTGTCCCAGAGTTTCAGTCAGTTCAGAACTCTTCTCTGATTTCATTTTCACTTCTATTTTTACTGGTTTTTCAAAAACAGACCCAATTCTAAGAGTTTCAAAATTTTAGAACTCTATCCTAGAGTCTCAGTTGATTAGAACTCTAATCCTGATTTCATCTTTCTGCTTATTTTTACTAATCTCTACAAAGATCTTTCAAAACCTCTTTGTTTGTCTTTCAAAAAATCCAAATTTAAGAGTTTCAGAATTTTAGGACTCTAGCCAGAAGTTTCAGTTGGTTTAGGACTCTAATTTTCTCGATTTTATTCTTTGACTTCGGCTTCATCTATTTTAAAAACATTTTTAAATCTTTATTTTAATTATTTTCAAAACCCTAATGCGGGTCCACACAGTTGGCACCATATTTAGTTGAGTTTCAACCCATTTAGGACTCTGGTCGATTTAGAACTTCGGTTTTATTTTCAAACTTTCATTTAAAATCTTTCCTTCTTAAAACCCTTTATTTCAAAAACTTGATTTTCAAATCAATTTTCAACTTTCTTCAAGCGAGGCCCACTCTACAGGGGTGCAAAACCCTAATTTTCAATTTCATTTCATTTTGCATCTTTCATATTTCAAAAATACAAAAAAATATTAGTTAGTTTAGGTGTCTTTCTGAAATTTTGAGAAAAATTGTTTTAACCCCTTTATTCTTAAAGTTTTAAAATCGTTTTATAAACAACCAAATGGGGCCCACTTAGGTGGTGCCACATTTGAAAGTATTTTGGTTAGTTTAGGATTAGTCAATGTTTTAATTAGGTTAGAAGTTTAAAAAAAAAAAAGTCAAAAACAGTTTTTAAAAGTTCATTTTCACTTTAGTATTTTTAACTTTGTTTTTTTAGATTTTAAAAACCAAATGTGGGCCCACCTAGGTAGCGCCACATTTAAGATATTTTTGAAAGTTTAATTAGAACTTAATTAGGTTAACTAGAGTCTAATTAGGAAGGTTGAAAAGTCAAACCCAACTGGAAAAATTGCTCCCCCTAATTAATTCAATTAAGAGGAGTTTTAGAAAAAGCAAACTCTTTAATTAAGAGTTCCAATTTTTTTAATAAAAGGGGCATAGGGGGGTCAACCCCTTCATCTTTTCATCTTCTTCTTCTTGTTCCCTCTCTCTCCTCCAGCAGCCTCTCCTTCTTCCATTATTGCAGCTTCCCCAAGGTGAGATTTCTTCTAGTTTTTTTTTTGTTATTTTTATTAGTTTTAATGCTTTATTTGCTATTTTAGCCATTGCCGCCCCCACTTGAGATTGGGTTTTAGCTTTGTTTCCACTTAAGAATCATGAAGGCAATTCAAGAAGATGATCTAAGGCTGCGTGAGGGTGATTTCCATATTTTTAATCTGTTGAAATAACTTGAAATATTTTTTTTTACGATTATGCCAAATAAAAGATGAGATTTGACCTTTCGATAGGTCGAATCCCTCTTTTAATGGTTAAATCAAATTTCAACTATGTTTTTCCTAATTTTTTATTATTATTTTATTTTATTCATCATATTAATGTTTATTTCAATTGATCAATCATCAAAACATGTATTGTTGCATTATTTGCATTTTTTATGGTTTTTACATGCTTAAATTAGGTTTATTCATTTGCTTTATTGATAATATGTGTTTGTGATTTCGAGCATACGGGAACGACATTATTTTATGTGCATTTTTCTGTCAATAAATTCTAATTTTTTTAGGGTTAAACCGTGCATGTGTCAATGACTTTCTATAAAAAATAGATTATTTTGGGTTCTGTAACCCTGCTAAAAAAATCAGAAACCGAACTCTAATTCTTGTATCATAAAACTCTATATGGAATCAAGGACAGATTGTCGAGGTGATATCTCCCTCACCGACAATCTGATTGATAATACGTAAGTTGTAGTGTGTTCATTAGGATGTCCACTATATTCTGTGAAACTTTTGGACTTTTATATATCTGTTTGCTATTTTTAATTTATCAGATATCAGAATTCATTTCTATCACGCCGTTATGCATTATTCGAACCCTAGGCCAACTTGCGTGAATCGTACCTCTTTAACCAGAGATCTGATTGATGATCCATAAGATGCAATTGATTAATCAGCATGTCTAGTTTTATCAATTTCTGTAATTTTTGAACATTGTTTTCTATATTTACTTGAGCAAAAATCAGAACTGCCTGTTTTTGAACCGTTACGCATTCGCCAGAATCAAACATATATTGTTGGAATGATATCTCCCTAATCAAAGATAATTTTTCATATCTATAAATAGTATTATTTTTGTTCAGATGTTTAGTTTCTCCATGTGAAATTTTACTATTTTTCATTACTGTTTGATGCATAATTTGGGTCTGAAACCGTGACAGGTACATGTTTACGGGCAAAATTGCATATTTTTAATTAATTTTCATATCAAAATAATATCAAAAAAAAATTTGTTTGAATCTTAGTTTTAGAGTTATTAGAAATATCCCTGTCAATTTTTACAGATTTTGGAATTCGATTAGTGCATTGTTTAGTTAAATCATAAAAACAGGATAACCGCGGAGTCCCGATTCAACTGAAACACGGGCAAAATTTGATATTTTTATGATATTCCAAATTTTTCATGAAAAGAATTATACTTTTAGGGTTTGATTATATTCATAATCATTCTAGGGTGCTCCACACCCAATTTGGTGTTGATTTGAATCTGTTTGATCTCTGAATCAAAAGTTTTATAAAAATCTTTTTTGAAAACCCTGATTTCAAGGTCATGGTCTTGTTTTCAGGGGCATTTTGGTCATTTTCCCCAAAATTTTGAATTTCAAAATTGTTTTTTTATTATTTATTCAATTTTGTATCATCTTTTATTATGTTTATCTCAGGAAAGCATGGAAAAAGGCTTATATCCGGATAAATCCAATAATTTCTAAATATTGCTAGATAAATCCTGAAAAGTTGACATATCTCCACTAACAAATTTTATTAATTTTGCAGGGACATTTAAGAGTATATTTTCTTTTATTTCTTTTTCTCTTTTGATGTAAATTGTAATTGTAAATTGTAATTATAAATTAAGAATAAGAATTTAAATTTCTGCTTAAAATAAGGATGCATTGCATATAGTTTATTATTTTAATAATGTGATTCGTGTGATGGATGATGATTCATGCATATTCAAATTCACAATGGTCTACACGAATGGCATGTGCACTAGCTTCTAAGGAGTTAATAAACTTGATTGAGTTCGTATTTGTGGGCATAGTCATAATACAAATAATATCCAGATTTATCATCTTCTTTTAAGCCACAAACAACCTACACTCTTAGGCATTTTAAAAAATCATTACATATTACAAAGTTTTTCTAAGTATTTTCTCCTTTTAGAATTAAATGAACTATATTCAATACGTATTCGTGGCCATAGTCAGGAATATGTAAAGAATTTATTTCATCTAAGTTCTATAAGGAACAAAATTTCTTATATCAAAGATTTTCTTTAAATTCTTCAAAAAATATTTCTGTAAATTATATTCATTTATTCATCTAGGTTAGATTGCATCATAGAAAGACTCTCACAGGGCCACACGCCCATTCCTTTTGATATATTTTCCAAATCCATCTCAGAAATCGATTTTCTCAAAAATCTCAAAGTCTCTCCCCAGAATTCGATTTTCTCAAAAAGATCTCCTTTTCTTCAGAAATCAATTTTCCTTTCTTCAAAAAAAAGATTTCTCAAATGTGGTTCATGATCTTCAAAGTGTCCTTTTTTCAAGTATTTTCCAATCTTAGAAGCATACATCATGTTTTTAATCTGCATTTTCCAAAGTTCATAGCACATGCCTGATTCTTTGTGCATTTAGGAAATAGAACATCGATTTAGACAGTTGAGCAAAACAAAGCATATGATTGATCCTTGGTTCAATTACCCTTAGTTATGGCACAAGGAACGGTTGAACCTTGTAGCGACAGGCGAGTCCCTTTCCCGAGAATTTTTTAAAACAGAGGCGAGTTATTGTCAAAACTTTTCAAATGTCAGTTTGACTTGCAAAAGTAAAATTTTGCAATGATAATAATCATACAAAAAAGCGCCACCTAATATGAAAATCTGTGAGTGATGGTTCACTTTGATAAACTGCGCAAATGACCATTGTTCAGTATTAATCTTCACAGTCGTATTAAAAATAAGCACATCATTGAAGCATTCATAATCTACTCTTGACTTTGAATCTGTCCAAAATATATTCACAGCATATCCATCTTCATCCAATTGCATTGCACTAAAGAAACCAAGGTCATTGCTTGATTTTTTCTGTAAGTAATCAACCAAAGAACATATTTCTCCTTTCCTTATGTTATCTATCATCTTCCTTCTCAAGTGGTTTCTTAGATCCATAGGTGTGAATGGAACATTCTTGCAACCACCATCTATGTGTGCGCACAAATTGCATGTCTTTCTTGGTGCAATGCCGGCGCTATCAGCTATTTCAGCAATTATATCATGCACTTCAGTTACTTTACGATGTGACCTTAATATAGGACTCATATGTGAAGTTGTTAATTCATGGTTATGATCATTGATTAAAGTACAAACTAAATATTTCACATTCGGAAGTCTCCTTAACATCATTCTCGCTGGACAACCACATCTTGAATCTGGCTTGCTCCTTGTTGGATTTTCACTTGACTTCTTCAAACCTTCCTTAGAACAAACATATGACTTTCTCACCATGACACCCTGTGCATTTTTTGACCAAGAATACCTTATAATACTGAAGCCAAGTTTTAAGGCATAATCATTGTAAACTTTATATGCAGCTTCCTCATTATTAAACTGCATTTCTTTTACGAGAACAGAGTCAAGTGTACTATCATGTACATTCCCAGTGCTTGTACCTTTATCAAGTGTATTGTCATGATCGTCTACCTCATTATCGAATTGCATTTATTATGTTGGAAGATTCAAGTCAAGAGTGAATCTAATGCCTACACCCTTCTTATCATGTGCATTATTAGTGCATATGTTCACTTCTTCAGGTGCGTCATTAGTACAGATGATCACTTCTCCATAACTTTCCACTGATTGAGATACATCATCTTCACTGCAACCAGATGATAAGCTCACCACTGTCATAAGAAAAATATCATTTTGCGTTAGCCAGTGCATATGTTTTCTACGATTTACTCAAGATGCATATAACAACGGATACAGATTAGTTAAGCAAGTCAAAGAAATGATTGAATGAATCATAGTATTTGCTTATATTATGCATCGAGTTGTTATTTACCATGCCAATAAAAGAAATGATTTAACGTATATGTGTTGATGATAGTGATTCATGTGAGAGAAATTTAATTATATGTATGATGTGAAGCGATTTCAATAGAAATCGCTAAAATTAGCAGTGATTTGATCACGCAAATCGCCACCGCAAGCGCGCAACAATGTATTTCTGCACGCAAACGTTTTTAAATCATACTACAAATATCTTATAAATCGGTACAAGAAAACACATAATATCTTATAAATTAATATACATATCGCATAATATATTACAAATTGATACGATAATTCAGTATAATGGCTTACAAATCGACACTACAAAATACATAATATCTTACAAATTGATATGCATATTGCATAATATATTACAAATCGATACTAAAATTCAGCATAATAGCTTACAAATAGATATTAACAAACAATACAATATCTCACAAATCAGTATTATGTTACTACAATCGTGATTTGCGTTACATTGCATATACTGAGTGAATGGATGATACCGGATAGGTAGAGGCCCTTCCTTGCTTCTGTAAACAAGCATTCTTGTTAGCAGGTCCCATAACCCTACAAATATCTTTAATTTTTCAATCGTAAAAAATACATCCACCTGCAATAACAAAATAACGCCTTAATGGCACTTACGACGACATATGTTCTTCAACAATAGCATGCTGACATGGAAAGGTACTCACAACGCCTTAATGGCACTTCTTAGAATGTTTGTGTGTCATTGCTTTTTTCCATACTACCTAACGAAAATCAAGAAGAAGATAAGACTGTAAAAAGAGATGGCCGACAAATGCCCCTATGACGACCACCAATGATCGAACCAGTCGATCGATTTATAGTTATCTCCATGAGGTAGGAACGAACCCGAGAATGTTTTGTAACAAAAGGCACGAACGAGAAGGCGACAATGTGTTGTAACACAAGCTAAAAACCAAGGCGGGAACCTGACTCAGGACGACGATAAAGGGTGCTCCGACGGCAGCAGACGACGGAAAAGGGTGCTCCAACGACAACAAACGACAATAAAGGGTGCGTCTTCAAAGGGAGCTCCTGTTATAGCAGATGGTGCGTCGTCAAAGGGTGATCCGCTGGCAGTATAGGAGTTTACTGCTTAGGGCGAAAATGGAATGTTTAGACTTTTTGAAGAGTTAAGATTAGAACTGATCCATTTTCTGGATGGAGGACATTTTTGTCCTTTTCTTGAACTGTCGTTTCATGGCAAGAATGGCGGGAAAATGGTACTTAAGTCTTTGCAACCGCGTTCGACTCCGATGCTAAGTGATGCCGACACACGGGGATACAAGCCCCACATGCTTATATATGTGGCGCTCATTTGGACCCCCGAACACGCACTGTAGAAAACTGTGCGTCTTCGGGGGAGAACACACAACACCCTACTTGAGAATGGAACCTTAAATACCCGTCTAGCAGCCAAGGTCCCCTTGACAGTACGTCAAACCCCTTGGAGCTAAGATGTGGTGAGTTTGACATCAAATTCTTTCTTATAAGCTTCAAATATGATAATATTTTTTCTAAAATAATATTGCATTTAAGTGTTTTGATCATTTAAATCAAATGAACGTTGTTAACTTTGGAATAAAAAAATTTAGATCAAATTATATATATGAGAACGGGGTTTGTGTTGACCCCTTTTTTGTTAGGATGTCGTTATGACCCTCCAAAAAATCATAGTTTTAGGTATTTTATACTAGATCTAAACCGTTAGATGTGTTTATCACTGTTTATTCAATAGGAAACATGCTTTTGATTAATCATTTTTATGCTCGATGTGTATTTTAAGGAGGTAAAAAATATGATTGGTATTATACTGAAATTCGATGATAAAATATTTATATTTTTACGTCAAATCAATTTGAAACTAAGCTTGCTTCTTAATAAATAAGCAATAATAAACACATCTGATGGTTCAGATCTAGCATAAAGCACCTAAACTATGATTTTTTGAAGCTCATAACAGTAACCTAACTAAAAAGGGGCAGAACAATCCTCTCTCTCTCTCTCCTAGTGCACTTGAGCCTGTCTAGTAGAAAATATAGTTGCAGGTTTTATCTTGTCTCAGATATGTATTCAGCGTAGCTTGCTTGATAGAAATTGTGCTTCCGATTATGTTTTTGATATAAAATAAAAATGGTTTCAAGTTATGAAGATCTCAGAAAATCTATCTGCATGTCATAATCACATGATGCAAAACTTGTTTACTATTAAGAATGCATGCAGATCATATCTATAAGTTCTGATCAACAAAAAAAACTCAAAAGCTATAAATTATAGTTTCTCCTATATGCATATAGGTGCTCTTCCAGCACTCTCTCTCTCTCTCTCTCTCTCTCTCTCTCTCTCTCTCTCTCTCTATATATATATATATATATATATATATATATATATATATATATATATATATATATATATATATATATACACGGTGCTCTCAGAGTAACTACTCCCACCTAATATAAGTTTTAAATCGTCAAACTTCTTAAACTTTTTTAGTTAATCAGATCCTCTTTTAAGGGAGGTAGGATGTAACGCCCGTGAAAAAAAATCGTGTCGGGGTCTGGATCGCTTTGTCAGGCCCGGATCCGGGTCCGAACCGGACCCGAGCCTGACCCGACCCTGGTTTCTCGAACCTTCGAGCGACTGCATCTTTAAAAAGATGCAGGCTCAGTCGGGCGAGGGGTAAAACCCCCTCGCCACTCTCTCACCTCTCCCGTCTCTGCCCCCCCTCACGCGGTCGCCGGCGACTGGAGACGTCGGTGAGCAGCTTCGTTCGGCCCCCTTCTCTCAGTCTGGCAGGCCTCCCGACGGTGCGAGCACTCCCCTCTTCGTCCCCGGTGTCGCAGGATGTCGTCGATCGATGCCGACGGCGACCTCTGAGTTTCGACGACCAGCGATCCTCTCAGCGGCCTCCGACAACAAACAATCGAAGCCGACAACGGCCTCCGAGCGCCGACGACCTTCGAGCACTGTTGCCAAACGACACCGCCACCACCTCTTCGCTTCCCCTAGGGCCACCAACGATGCAAGCATCCCTCTCTGTCTCCCCTTCTGCCGCCAGCGACAATCAAGGCTGCCAACAGTCGTGTCGGCGATCTTCACTTGCGGCAACCCTCATCGGAACTCTGGTGGGCCCCCTCCCCGATCATTGCCTTTCTCTCCATCTGGTCGTTAGAGGGCGTGCGTCGGTGAACCCGAGAGCCCTTCCCAGCGACCTCCATCAGCTGATGACCTTCCCACCTCCAACGGCCCCGTTACTGCAATTTTCGAAGGTAAACCCTCCCCTCTCTTTCTCCTTTGTGCAGGGTTGATCGACAGGGGGTTGAGCCCCATGTCGTCACCGCTTGTTGGCAGGGGGTTAAAACTTAAAAAACCCTGCCTCCCTTTTTGTTGTTGGTCGATAGGGGGTTGAGCCCCCTGTCGTCGACTCTTCTTGGGAGGGGGTTCCACCCCCCGTCACTTTTTCTTGTTTCTCGGTAGGGGGCGAGGTCCCCCTGCCTTTGTGATTGTCTTTGGAAGGGGGCTTTGAACCACTGCCTTCTTTTGTTTCCCGACAGGGGGCGAGCCCCCACCCCCCCCCCCCTGCTCTCTTATCGCTTCCTGGTGGGAGGAGAAGCTCCCCCTGCCTTTTGTTGCTTCTCGACAGGGGGTTCTGCCCCCTGCCTCTTGCGCTTTGCCGGTAGGAGACTCTGTCCCCTTGCCATTCCTTTTGTCGGTAGGGGGTTTTGTCCCCCTGCCATTTGCCTTGTCGACAGGGGGTTCCTCTCCCCCCCCCCCTGCTCTCTTGTTTCTTCTCGGGAGGGGGTTCTGTCCCCCTGCCTCTTGCGTTTTGTCGGCAGGGGGCGAAGCCCCTCCTGCTTTCCTGTTTTCGAGCAGGGGCTTGCCCCCTGCGTTTCATTGTTCTCCGGCAAGGGGCTTTGCCCCCTTGCCTTGCCTTGTTCTTGCTGCCGACAGGGGCAGAGCCCCTGCTTATTTCGTTCCCAGCAGGGGGTTGCGCCCCTGTCTCGTGTTCTGACAGGGGGTGTTTCCCCCTGCCTCGTTGCGACAGTTGCAGAAGGGAGCTTTTGCTCCCTCCCCTGCCTTTCTTTGTGTTGGCAGACAGGGAGCTCCTGCTCCCTGCCTCTGCTGTTGCTGCCAAGCAGAGCTGAGGCCCCTGCCTCTGGCACCCTTGTCTGCAGGATGCAGAGTTCCTGCATCGCCTCCTGCAGGCAGGAAGCCTTGCTGCATTTGTTGCTTCTCGTTTATATTATGACATATACTAACGTTCTAAGCTATCTAGGGTGAACGGTGGATCCAGCTCGCCCTCTGTGGCTTGAGCTCTTGCTTGCCTACGCTGCATGCGTACGAGGACCCGCAACCCCTTAAGGTAGGGGATTCTTGCGTGAAAGGACAATGAACTGATAAATGCTAAAATAAGGAAAATAACTAAAAGAGGATGATATATGTATACGTATAATATATATACGTATGTCTTTACCTTCAAGGACGCGGTTTCGCGATCATTGTCCTCTTTACTTTCTCGCACTTTTCTTTTTGTTGCCGCCGCGCTATATGTGCTCAGGCTTTTCATTCATGTCTTTACATTTCATGTCTTTTAACTCAAGGACGTGGTTTCGCGATCCTTGTCCTCTCTACTTTCTCGCACTTTACTTTCCTGTTGCCCCGCGCTTTGCGTCCTGGCATTTACTTGTATATGTTTGTCTTTTACTCCAGGACATCCTGGTCCTTCTTTACGTTCTTGCACTTTACTTCATGTATTTACTTGTTGCCCCGCGCTTTATGCGCCATGGCCTTGCTACTTGCTTTACTCTTCGTACCTTACTTTCCTATTGTTGTCGCACTTATTTTTGTCTATGTGCGTCTTTACTTTGTCGTCGCTCTTCGTGTATATGATTTGCTCATGCATGTATTCTTATCTCTGTCGTATGCTTCTTTACTTGCTTACGCTTATCGTTTAATCGAGGTGCAACCCCATGCCTCGTGAGTCGTCCTCTACACTTGCTTAGTCACGAGTTGCTTACGTAGTTGCCTGCTTGTGTGTTACGATGATCGAGGTATGATCTCATACCTAGTGTACAACTCTAGTGTTCTACCCTCGCGATGCAGCTTCGCCCATCGAGTCTTGTCCCTCGATTTGCCATTGTATTAGTATGTGCACGAGTTTGTCCCTTGTCAGCTTGCACTCCCTGAGTGCAGCTTCGAGTGTATAGTGTATATTGTTTCACTTGTTTTACAAGCCACGACACACACTTATGCACTTCGGTTCTCCAAAGACATTGTCTCAGGTGCAAACCTATTTTCAAGATATATAGCTCGTAAAGCAGAGATAGCGGACGGATCTCCCAAATCGATGTATTTGGGAAAGGTGTGTTACAACCTCAGTTCTCCTATCTGATAAGACTCAGATAACCTTGTTTAGGAGCCTAAGCACGAGTAGGGTGGGGATCCTAGCGAGGTACTTGCGCCATCGCTAGATCGACGTTACCTCACCTCTGATGCGAGACCTAGTTTCTAGGCTTTCTGGTTCAACCAAGATTGTAGCGCCTTCCTTCTTTCGTGAAGATATTGTTGGATCTCTTAGGAGGGATTCATGTTCCTCCTCTTGTAGTTGTACCCTTAGTCACGTACGATATGTTTGAACTATGAAGAGCAGGACGAAAGGTCGGTAGTAACCTCTAAGCGTGTATTGACACATTAAGCTAAATCCTGCTATGTTGTTTTCGCCTCATAGGCAAAATGCTTGCGATTGTCTAAAGGACCCGAGCACTATAAGTTGGAACTCGAATGAGTTCACTATGGGCTTCTGTAAAGTAGAAGTGTTAGGATTTCCTGTGAGAGATTCATGCCCCTCTCATCGTGGTTGTACTTTTAAACAGGTACGTTGCGTACTACGATGAGTAGGATGAGAGGTCTATGTCTGCCTCGAACATGCAATGGCATGTGTTTGAGATCACAAGAGTGTTGTTTCTACCCTCACTGCGGATTGACCCTTTTCATCGTGGTTGTACATTTGAATAGGTACGTTGTGTACTGCGGTGAGTAGGATGAGAAGTGTGTGGTTGTCTCGAACGCACAATGGCGCGTATAATTCACCTAAATAATAATCATGTGCCTTTACAGGCAAGATGCTCGATTGGGTTGAAAGACCAGAGCATGTAAAATGGGACGGCGGTTTACTCTCTTGGTCACTGGTCGTCCCCTTAGGAAGCGGACTCAGTCAGTCATTCGAGGTATAATAATATACATAGCATAATGGACCCTCGAATCGATCTCGGTTGTTTCTACGTTTTGCCTTGTGCGTACCCACAACAGCTTGCTCATAATAAGACAAGATATAACTTATACACATGAACATGAGATATGCGTGTTGTGACATGCATTGCTTGATTGCTTGTTAGCTCGGTAGTTCGGTATGCTACTCGTTGAGCTATATACGCCTATCGAGGTGTTACCCTTGTTGGTTGAAATACTTGCGCAGTTCTAATGACTAGCTTCTCATGCTAGTCAATTACTTATAATACTAGAATTATGCTAGTTGTTACATATTGTGATATGATTGTTTATCCTGTGTAGCTTATGAATTGTTTGTGATGCAATAGCTTATGCCTTACAATTAATGTAGCTACTTGTCAATAGACTGAGTCATCCAATGGTACTTGTATGTTTTGCGAGCATCATTATAAATGTTCGTCTTGTTCAATTGCTTTGCTTGCCTGGTGGATAGAGTTAGTTACTCTTCACCTATAGTATATGTGGGATCAGTATAGTTGCTTGTTTAGCACTATGATCCTCCTTGCTCTTGTATGTAGTTGTTTGCCTTATTAAAGTTTTGTTTACTTCACGGTACTTACTTTTGTTAGATCTGCTAGTCTTGTTTGTTCATGCTTAAGCTAGTGTTTATCGTGCTTATTGTAGCATTTGTTCTTTCTTGTCCTTTGCACCACTGCTAGTCTGTTGTGAGACAGATCCATTTCATGGGCAGGTGGTGAACAAGTTGAGACAGCTTGCGATGGCATGATGACGCGATGTATTCAAAGCAATGTCCTTTCCTGACATTACGCTCCTAGGAACCCTTTTGATAAATGTGGTATAACGTTTTTTAAAAACATCTCTTTTGATTAGAACTCTGGATTTCTAAAACTGTATTACCAAAAACATGGTTCTTCTTTTCATTTCAATAAAATATATACTTGAGTTGCAAATCGGTTTGTAAAAGGAAGATTGTTTTTGCGTTGTAATGCGCCCAAAGTCTAGGAACTTGCTGTTTTGAACATGATCTTTCACTGAACTTCTGTTTTAAACTCTGATAAATGATTGATTTTAAAGCTTTCAACATTTTTCATAAAAGGTTTCAAGTCCACGATTTTGGAGCGTTACAGGTACAAAACCGGTTTTTAATCTTCTAGTTTCTTTAAACCTCGTAAACAAACAAGGGAATGTTAATGCCAAGTATAAATCTTGAGTTCAATTGCTATTGATGAAGATTTGGAGGCGCACAGTAAACCAAGAACTGTGGGGGAAAAGGGAAAAAAAATCTTTAGGTTGAGAAAATCTAAGCTCTAATTATGTTTTTCAGTAACCATGTATAACATGATTAAAAACCCAATCTGGGTAGTCGTCCTTCCAGGATATAATCACACTTCCGATCGCCAATACTACAATCAAGCAACAAGCAAACAACCCAAGTAAGATTACAAACTGATAATTTGAATTGCTACCTGGTGCATTTAAGTTGGTCTAGGTGTTAGAACTGGGTAGCGTTCACATGTTCCCTAACAAATGAGCTGAGTCCTTGTGGGCACTACTAGTCTACTAGCAAAGCAAAAAAACAAGAAAAAACAAAAAACAAAGCAAAACTACTCTTTCTATTCATTTTAATCCTATTTAATCTGTTGGGTAAGGATAGAAGGAAAGAGTACTCTGTTCAACATCAGACGTGCAAAGTAAAACACCTGAAAGATAACTTCAGCTATATAGGATCCCGTGTCTAAGGGACACAATAAGACACGTGGACACATTAATGACAAACTACGACATGTTCACACTTATTCTATAATTTTCAATAATAAATACTTTTATATATCAAAAAACAAGAATAAAGTTTTTTCAATTAAATAATAAAAAAATCTGTGACTGCATGTCCTTTGTTATGAAAAAAATCACATACTCGTGACCCATATCCGGGACGAATCTGTGTCCGAGTCCATGTCCATATGACATAGCATATAAGGAAATGGATCCTTCGAATAGCATTTCTGTGACCAGCAGGAACAAAGGTTTTAACCGCAGCGTTTGTCCAGTTTAATAAAGAGTGCCACTAACAAAAATACCTCCCACAATTCTTCACAAGATAATGCCCTTGTGGGGATTTTTTCTTTATAATCAAGGGATTACACTATTCACACAAATCTAGAGATCAAAAAAGAGAACTGAAGTGGTTGCAAAGCATCCCCTTGGTCCTCCTTCCATGCCATATCTTCTACATGCCATATCTTCTACGATAATGCAACAAAGATAACACCTGATAAGGATCCACACTTTCAGCAACAGCTAGTCCACTTTTTGCCAAATTCTCCTCAAGGCAAGAAAGCTTCTTACAGAAAAGTTATTTGGTAAATATTCCAAAAGATGGACAGATTGGGTGGAGTATTTTCACATTTACATAACAAATGCTACATCCATTGAGCCTTTGCAAGTCAGAATATTTTTCGGGAGATCAAACCCGTTATTGATGATGGCCAAGTCAACTGGTTTCTTGATCTTTTACATGATTAACTGCAATTCGGAATAAAATCATGTTGAGAGATGATTTCGTCCAAGTCTCCATATAACTGTAATTTCCCACTTGCAGAAAATGACCCAAAAAGCCGTCTTCAGAACAAGTTTATCAAATCAAAACTACAGCCAAGAGATAAACCACCATTTAACCAGAACAGCAGGCAATGGAATCAAGTCTTAGGCTCTGTTTGGGAGCTGGTGTTGGAGAGGAGATGAGAGGGGTGATGATGATGATGATGACGGTGGAGTTGTCAACTACATCCTTGTGAGGATGTAGTTGAAAAAGGCCCATCATCCTTCCAATCTCCCAAAACCTGGCTTCCAAACATCAATGAGGGTAAATGGGGTAGGTAGCATTTATCAACTCCCCATCTCCAGCTCCCAAACAGAGCCTTAATGATGTCAACAATTCCCCCTCCTTCCGCACACAACTGAAGGCAACACTTCTATTAGTGTCTCAATAACAGGAGGTGCATATACTCATTTAGGTTGATGCCATAGGTTTAATGTCCCTTGCAGCAAGTGGATATCGGAGAAGTTTACTGAAATAAGATTCTTAAGAGAAATTGTACATGGAGCCTCCTCCTAACCTTTTGGTTTCACTTGTTATGATATGTTGGCTATAGAAGGCTCTTTGCAGTCATAGATACGTGTCTTTTGCCTAATTCAAAGAACTTTGGCCTTATGGCATAAAATTCATCTGATCCTCCATTGAAGGTCTTACATGCTTCCTTTACATATGAATAACATGATGATTACAAGCAATGATATCTCTAGCAACTCCATGATCGAGCAACAAAGATATGCCAGCTTGAGATGACAAGACTTGGGTTATCAAGTTCTACTTCTTAGCCAATAATTTGTTTCCACAACCAAGGGTGACTGTCACCTAGTGAAGATGAAGTGTGCAGCTCCTAACATGCAAACATGTCATTGGCACTCTTAAGCAGCTCAATGTAAAATTCCCAGTTACTAAGGTGAATCCCTCCTCAATCCAACTCCAAATTGACAAATTATTGGTACCCAACCTGCCTCATGACACACTTCTAAACATTGTGCATACCATTAATAATGTTGTCTCAAATTGCTTCTAGAGTGAACTATGTAAAAAAGCCATCCCTTCTTGATTTCATTCCTCATCTAGAGCATACTCCATTGTTTTCTTGGCCTTCTTGCATTTCATGACAACAAGAAGCACAAATAGGTTTCACTTTCTACAATCAAGACAAAATCACCTTTGAGCTTCACTTACATTTGGTCACTTCACTTTATGGTCTACTTCTAAATGCCATGGTGTAATTATCATCTTCAAATCTCCCCTTCAAGGCAATGACAGTACCCCTTATTTGCTAGGATAAAACTTTGTGAAAGCACATATAGAATATCCATGTTGATTGTTACCCTGTATCCTAGCCCCAAGCACAGTTATAACTTCAACTTGTCATCTTCAAGGAATCGGAATCCCTTTTTAAAGCCCTATGACGATCCAAGGCATAACCATTGAAAATTTAAAGATTTCAACAAAAAAGAAAATTAAGAAAACCTAGAATCTAAGTATATAATCTAAGTATATAATAAGTTTAAAAAATCAAGATAAATCTTTGAGAACTTAACAAATAACATGTAACAAATATCATCGTGAAGCAATAGTTTATATCTAAAACTAATATAAGAGGACTCTTATTCTATTACTAGAAAAAAACACAAGAACAAGACAAGAAATTTCATAGAAACAAACAGGGGAAACAAGTCTTAAGAAAGGTTCAAAAGTCCCTCACTGCAGAACTTGAAAAACAAAGGAAAGTGTACAAAAGAAGGTCAAGATTCCTACCCAACCATACCCACCCATTCCCATGCAACCAAGGATAAAATTGATCGTTTATCTGTTCTTATTCTTTAAAATTTTTGTGAGATGAGAGGGCAATAATATCAAAGAACACCACAACAGAGGAGGAGTATGAAACAAAATTTCACGGTCATGTTTGCTACCATTACTTTCAGTAAGTCAAGAGGCACGTGCCTCGTAAGGCATACATCGCTACAGCCACAAACAGGTATAAGCCAAAGCAAAATTTTCCCTTGAGGCTAATCTAAAATCTATTTCTTTTAAAACATGCAAGTTTGTGAGTATGGCTTCCAGACTGAAGATCAAGGTTGAAGGCAAACAAGCTGAGCTTGAAGAGAACTAGGCCTGGATTGACAATATAATGACACATAAATTATATAGCATTTAGTCATTTATCAGCTATTACTTAACCGTTTATAATTAATATATAGTGCCAAACAAAAGGAAGCCCTAAAAGCCTACCATGTGCGAACTGCGGAAGCAGGAACTAGCAAGTTGAAATGCAGAGAAGGTGAGTCAATTTCAATGATTCAATTATTGACTCCAAATTAAGCTTGAAGCCAAGCTCAAGATCAGGCCCGATAACCATAGTTATCCAGCCTATATTGATGTAATCATGTCCATGTCCTCAAAAAAGCATACACTTGATAAAGAGCTACATACACAATTAGGCATATGGTAGTAAGCAGTTCGTCCAATCAAAACCTTTTGAGCGAAAACCTTACCTAAACTCATGAATTACTGTGTCAATGCACCAATCCAACCCAAGAACTCTGGATGTAAATAATTGCCAATGGCGTTAAATAAATCACAAGTTATGAGAAATCAGTACCGGTTTATATTAGAATGCTCCACAAATAGGCCACAACTTCAAGGAGAATCAACCGTAGATCCTAATTTAAATGATGAACATGCCACAAACAAATTCCTTAGAAATTTATCCCCTTTCTCTTTCTCAAAAACAAAGGGAACTCGGGCAGTGCTAGCATTCTGGTGCATTAAAGGTCAGAAGCTTGAGCTATGTCATACAATTCCTTTTCCTACAGCGACAAATGGCAACAACAATGACGATGTTTCTGCCTTCATCAAAACTCCAAGATCAGATCACAACAACATGCAGAATATATCGCAGCAATGCTTCTACACAAACAGGAAGAGATTAACTGATAACTGAATGAAGCAAATAAATCAACTCAAAAGTCACAATTTCTTCTTCGCTGTCATCAAAATTCTTGGATCTATATAGAAAAGAAATTCCAAAATAGTTTCCAACAGCAGCAGGTGTAAAAGGTCTGGATAAGAAAGCACGACGAACTCATTCCCAATACGATTTACATCATAAACTACAAACATAGAAAACGCAAACAATTCCTAACTAATCACAGTGGTTCGCAAATAAACCCTAACAAGAAACCAAAAGGAGGGAAAACAAACGAAAACCCTAAAGGATCGGATAGAACTTCTCAATTTTCAGATGATTCGGATAAAGCCGGAGAAGGTTGAGAAGGATCCTCACTCGGAGCGGCAGGGGGATCTGGCGGGGGAGGGGATTGCAGCTTCTCGGCGGAGGAGGCTCTGGACTTGACGGCGTCTAGGACAAGCTTGCTGATCTCCTTGGAGTAGACCTGGAGGGTCTCGATCCCCAGGGCGACGGGATCGTCGGCGCCGCCGCTGGAGGAGGCGGGAGGGGCGGAGGCGAAGAGGAAGGCCTTGTCCTCGATGATCCGGGCGGTGGAAGCGGCCTCGTCGGCGTCAATGACGCCGTAGCGCTTGGAGAGGACGGACGGGGAGGAGAGGGTCTCCACCAGCCGCTGGATCACCGCGTCCCTCGTCCTCTGATTCGGAGGCCATATGTTGAACGACGGGGAAGACGACGCCATCGCCTGCTTCTCTTCCGCCATTGATGAAACGAATCTCTCTCTCTCTCTCTCTCTGAAGCAACGCACGGGAGAAATGAGAGAGAGGCTTGAATAACGCAGTAGGCAAACGTCAAGTGAAGGGACCAATTTAATAGGAGGTTTGCACGTGCCGTGCGCTCGTGTGTTCTCAATGGTTTCGGATCCTGAACCGGGTCTCAGTGCCAGGCACTTGAGGTAACTGAACGATTCAGAGCCGATACCTATACTGACAACATTGCTAAAAACACATAAAATGCTCGGGACAAGCTGGGCCGGGTATGATAACTTATAAAATCATAGCCCGAACCCGTGCGTTTATGCAATATGATTGCACCTGATCCTGCTTCCTTTAATGAGGGGCAGGCACTACGTGGCACAGCGATGTTGAGCCGAACACTTTATAAGTGTTTGAACCCGAACACTGGATCTGCTTGATATTGCACTCGTAGTCTCTGAACTCTGAACAATGATTTCTTTTTTATTTTATTTTATTGACAAAAAATGTCCTTTTTCATAAAAAGAGAAAATACACATAGAGTTCACCCAAGTCAAAGAGAGTTTATCATGTGTGATGTAATAATGTGCCCTACAAGTCTCTACGTTCAACTCCACTTTATGATATCTTGTTCCGATCCGGATCCATACTTATTGCCCAGAATTCAGACTAGGGGTCATGTTAATGGGTCCCGTCTGTATTAAGTACCCAACCCCACATGAACCCAAATTACCAGGGCATGGATATAAAAAATTCAGACCCGAATCCTGTGCAATGTGATTGAACCTGATCCCAAACCGAGGGCTGCCCACCCCTGTTAAAGTGTCACCACCAATACTGGACCACGCCTCAGTGGAATAGGAGTATCTGTCCGTAACTGTTGGGCCTGAGTATTACATTCAATGTGACCACATGGGCTCACAAATCAAAATCCTAAAGCCCCACAAATGATACAGCAAACCCAACTCATGCATTAAAAATAAAGGTTAAATGTGATAAATAAATATATTGAATATACGGTGGAAACGTCTACACGAAGGAAGGTTATAAATTATCCTTGCGTATACTTTTACGGTGAATCAAAGCTGGATTCGCCTTGACGGAGGCCATTTTCCAAAATCTTGATTTCGTTCTCTTTTTTCATCTTTGGTTTTCTGCTCTCTCACTGCGCACGTACCCGATCCCAAATTTCAGATCCACCTAAGATTCTCTTGGAATCAAGGTTCAAATTTCAAAGATTGATAAAGTCGCCCATTTCAACAAACACCTTAAGAATTTTTCAACACAGTAATCACGCATGCTACTTGGGTTAGCTATGGGTATTTTAGCATTTTATTGAGAAGGGACTTACTTTTGTCATGACTAGAACTTGGAAGAAACAGGTCTAATAAAAAGTTACCTTTTTAATATCTTTATAGAAAGTGAATCATGGCATCTCAGGCGATTGACATCGTATGTATTAGGCTCAAACTTTTTGCTTAGTTTTTGTCTTATATTAAGTTTATCGAAAGTTCTGTGTGACTCACACGGGTATCTAATTTGGCCTTGTAATGTTTATACAGCTTTGCATACCAGTGATTTGCATTTTATTTGATGAGATTATGGTGCATGACACCATTGTATATTTTTTGCATTTAATGAATTAATTGTTACTGAACGTTATTTTCTCTTTCTCTCTCTCTCTGCTATGTGTGATTGTTGTCTTCTTGTAATTGTGTGTTTGCACTTGTTGCTTAGAAAGATCCATTGTGTTTGCTTTTGAAACTCGCTAAAAGGCTTATTGGATCAAGGTTAACACCGCACAAGCATTTTTAATTTAGCCCACAACAAGTGGTATCAAAGATAACTTCACCATAGGCAAGGTGAAGTTTGTCGAGTCTCGCTCGACCAAACGACAATCGTTAATCATGACTTCTAATGATTTTGGTGTGGTGATACCGTCAAAACCAAAGATCAAGAAAGGAAAGGGGACAAAGATATCTATCGTCGAAGAAGCTTGAAAAACTCCTTCGGCAGACTCTAACAAGTTGGAAAAGATTGTGGAAAGACACATGCAGGAAATACAAGAGATGAAGGCTACAGTGTGTGAAGCCTCTCTCGATTATCAAAAGCTTGATGATGAGTTCAAGACTGCGAATGACGACCTCCAAGAAAGCATTGTGTTACTCAAAGATAGAGTAGACTCGATCGTTGTCGAGTTAGACATTATGAGGGATCAAGGGTTAAGAATAGAACAAAAGAACCAGGCTTTAGAACGCAGAATCCTAGCTTTGGAACGTCAGTCAGTGACTGACAATTATAGTGTAGTCGAGACGTCGACTACTCGTCTGAAGGTTTCCGAGACCAAGAAGTTCACTGGTACTCACGATGCCAAGGAAGTAGAGAATTTTCTATGAAAGGAGGAGGAATTCTTTGAAGCAAGCTTTTATTGAGGATGAAGCGGTTAAGGTTCGAGCCACCACAACATGGTTGGCTGATGACATCATTTTTTGGTGGCGAAGAAGATACAGTGACATGAAGAAGGATCTCTATGCAATTGATACATAGGATGACTTCAAAAGAGAGTTGTGAAGTCACTTTCTTCTGATGGACACCAATTACTTGACATACAAGAAGATGACTGGCCTAAAGCATTTTGGGTTGATCCATGACAACATCAAGACCTATTCAACCCTCATGTTAGAGATTGCAAATATAGGGGAAGTGGACCACCTCCTCCATTTCATGATGAGATTACAGCCATGGGCAGAGCAAGAGTTGTAGAAGCAGAAACCTCAGGATCTTGCTAGCGACTTAGCAGCAGTAGAAGTACTATCAAAATTTCAGCGAAAACCTGAGTTTAAGGAAAGATAGTTGAAAAAGATAACTTTTAGTAACAAAAAGCATAATGATAATTGGAAAGACAGACATAATGCCCAAGGGAAAATTCATCAAGACAACTGAAACCGAAATTATCAAGGACGCTATGACGATAACTGGAATTACCGTGAGAATCACAGAAATGATGATAGAGTTGTGAATGCAGCTTAGACAGAAGACCCACCAGAGGACAAACCAAGGATGGGCACGCTACAAAAAGTATCAGTGCTCAAAGAAGCGAGTGTTGGCGTGCCTTCATCCAATAAGGCACTTATGTACATGGATGTCATCATGAATGAGGTGGCCACTCAGGCCATGGTTGATTCAAGTGTCACCCATAACTTCATCTCTCAGGAAGAGGCAAAGCGAGTGGGCTTAAAGTCCATGAAGAAGGTCAGCCGCATGAAAGCGATAAACTCGGAAGCGAAGCCAATCATCGACGAGGAGAAAAATGTGACTGTTAAGATGGGAGATTGGTTGGGCACAACCAGTTTCTTGGTAGTCCCACTCGATGACTTTAAGGTGATCATCGACATGGAGTTCTTGCGGGTGAATAAAGCCTCTGTCATGCCCCACTTGAATGTGGTGTCTATTATGGACGAGTGATGCCCATGTATCGTCTTTACTCATCTTGTTGACACTTCACAGTTGTGAACGATCTCCGCGATTCAGTTGAAGAAGGACATCAAGGAGGGAGATAAGATATTTTTGGTAGCTATCTGTGAAGCTGAGCATGCAAAGCAAGCAGATAGCCCATCTAGTCTGGTCCTCGTATTTGAAGAGTTTAAGAAGGTGATGCCTCTTGAGCTCCCAAAGCGATTGCCTCCTCGAAGGGAGGTAGATAATGTGATTCAACTTCTACCGAGCGAGAAGCCTCTTGCTATGGCCTCATAATTCATGACTCCATCAGAGTTGGAGTTGTGGAGGCAACTAAATAATATGCTAGCCTCTGACATTATTCGTTCCTCAAAAGTACCCTTTGTCATACTTATACTTTTCAAAAGAAACATGATAGGTCCCAATGGTTTTGCGTGGACTATCAAGCACTGAACAAGGTGACAGTAAAAAACAAGTATCATCTACCATTGATCGCCGACCTGTTCGATCAGTTGATCAAAGACCTGAGTATTTTCGAAGCTAGACCTACGATCGGTTTATTGGCAGGACAAGATTGCAGAAGGGGATGAGCCTAAGACCACATGTGTGACGAGATATGACACATACAAGTTCTTGGTTATGGCGTTCGGTCTGATGAACTCCCCTGCAACCTTCTTGACCCTTATGAACAAAATCTTCTACCTGTACCTGAACCAGTTTGTAGTCGTCTAGTTGAATGACATTATTGTCTACAACGAGAATTTGGAGGAGCATGTGTATCACTTGCGTATTGTGTTTTAGTTGTTGAAGGACAATGATTTATATGTGAAATGGGAGAAGTGCCGATTTGGGCAAGCAGAAGTGGAGTTTCTGGGCCATGTTATTGGACGTGGCATGTTGCAGATGGACTAACAGAAAGTCCAAGCCATCATGGAGTGGATGCCTCCCTCCTTTGTGTCAGAGTTGCGATCATTTCTAGGATTTGCGAATTACTATCATCGGTTCATTAAGGGGTATTCTCTGGCATGTGCTCTTCTTACAGATTTGCTTTGGAGGGATTGAAGTTGGGATTAGTCAGATGCATGCCAAGCAACCTTTAAAGAGTTGAAGAGGATTGTTACCAATGATCCATAATTGAGGTTGCCCGAGCACAGGAAGACGTTTGAGGTCCGCACATATGCTTTAGATTTTGCTATCGGTGGAGTGCTTATGCAAGAAGGGCACCTCATCATTTTTGAGACCCACAAATTGAAGGATGTCGAGCGATGATATTGTGTGCATGAGAAAAAAATGATTGCAGTCGTATATTGCTTGCGGGTTTGGCATCACTACCTCTTGGGATTTTAGTTCGTCATTAAGATGGACAACATAGCCACTAGCTACTTTCAGATACGAAAGAATCTTAACCTTAAGCAGGCTAGATGGCAACAGTTCCTGATAGAGTTTAATATGGTCTTGGAGTATAAGCCCGGAAAGACCAATGTCGTAGTTGATGCACTAAGCAGAAAGGCCGAGTTGGCGGCCTTGTAAGAGGAGGAAGTTTCATCTGCTCAGCCTCAGAGCGACCTCCTCAACCGTATTCAAGAAGGCATCTAGTCTGATCTATCAACTCAACACCTAGTGACTCTAGTTCAACAAGAGAAAACCAAGAGATTCTGGATGCAGGACAACCTCCTTGTGACTAAGGGCGACCGCATTTTTGTACTGCGATGGGGATCATTGCGAAGATTGGTGATCAAGGAGTATCATGATACCTGATACTCAAGGCACCCGAGGCAACATCAGATGCTCACTTTAGTAGAGCAGGCCTACTACTGGCCTTTTATGTGGGATAATATTGAATGGTATTTTCGCCCTTGCCTGATCTGCCATTTAGAAAAGTTGAGTAATCAGAAGCCTGCAAGACTACTCGAGCCTCTTCTTATTCCAAGTTGTTTATGGGAGAGCATCTCCATGGACTTCATTTTGGGACAACCAAAGGTGAACGATTATAGTTCGATCTTTGTAGTGGTGGATTGGTTCTTAAAGTATGCTATCTTCATGCCGATGCTGCCTACCGGTCCACGTTTTACAGAAAAGTTATGGCAGAAAGTGTTTTGATTGTTGGAGACAGAGTTACACTTTTTAATGTACTTCCACCCCCAGACAAATGGCCAAACAGAGAGAACCAACACTCTCCTTAAAGAATATTTGCGGCACATTGTAGGTTCAAATAAAAAAGTTTGGTAGACTTTATGGATGTCGCTCAGTTCTCCCACAACCTACAGAAGTGTGAATCTACTAATCATAGTCTCTTTGAGTTGGCAACAGATAGACAGACCCAAACACCTCACACTATTGCGGTGAACTATAAGGGCAAGGCTTCACTTGCCTATTGTTTTGATCAAGACTGGTAGGATCAAACAGAGTTGGCCAAGGTGTTCCTGTACAAAGCTGCCAAGAGGATGAAGAAGTGGGCGGATCAGAAGTGCTGCCTTGTAGAGTTCAAAGTCAGAGACCTAGTATTGGTCAAGTTGTATCCCGAGAAAACCAGGATCTTCCGGGATCTACATCAGGGTCTCATTCGCAAATACGAAAGCCCCTTTCCTATCATCAAGCATGTAGGCAATCTCGCCTACAAGCTCGAAGTTCCTCCGCACTTTCAAGCACGTCCAGTCTTCCATGTTAGTAACCTAAAGTCATTTCATATCGATGAAGAAGACAGCAGACGCAACTAGCCGACACAAGCGCTAGCACCTCTCCACACAACTAACGCCAAAGAAGTAGAGTACATTATGAATCATATGTACAATCGTCAAGGACAAATCAAAGAGTATATTGTCAAGTGGAAAGGATTGCTAAAAGAAGAAGCTTGTTGGGAGAAAGCGAAGAACGTCCACCAGTTTCCCTCAGCAGTGGATGAGTATTAAGCTTGGGCCCCATTGTCGAGGACGTTGACAACTTAGGTGGGGTAGAATGTTAGACTCAAACTTTTTAGTGCAGTTTTTGCCTTGTACTAAGCCTACCGAAAGCTCTGTGTGGCTCACACGGGCCTTTCGGCCTTATAATCTTTGTACAACTTTATATACCTGTAATTTGCATTTTCCTTAATGAGATTGTGGTGCACGACACTATTGTATATTTTTCTTGTTCAATGAATTGATTGTTATTGAATGTTCCTCTCTCCCCCTCTATTCTCTTTTTCTCTCTCTACTCTCTCTTTGCTCTGTGTCATTGTTGCCTCTTCGTAATTATGTGTTTGCATGCAATACCGCCTGCGCACTTGTAGCTTCAAAATATCAACTGTGTTTACTTTTAAAACTTGCTAAAAAACTTTTTAAAAATCATGAAGATCATAAAAAGAAACTACTCTACAACTATTTAAATGCAAACAATATGCAATGAATATGTCATGCTTTATTCAATGAAACACTAATCTAACTAAAAACTATGGACAAACGAGGGAGAAGAAATGTACCTCACAATCCATTTCTGATGGAGGGGTTGAGAAAAAGAATGTGGTCTTACCTTTGAGCTGCACGTGCCTCCGTCGAAAGGGGGTAAGAAGAACCGGCACCAGAGAAAGGTTAGAAGCGAGACAAAAACGGGGAAGAAAGGAAGAGATCGAGGGAGAACCGATTGGGAACGGGAAGGAGGGGGAAGAGAAGAGAAGAGGGAGAAGAGGCTTGTGTTTTCTCAAGAGGAAAAGACACCTTCCATGGCTGAAAAAATATTATTTATAATAAAAAATTAGGTCACATAATTTTTCAGAAGAGGTCCAATTAATTTTCAAAATTTTCAAAAGACCACCTCTAGAAAAATATGTTTTTAAAGAGAGGACACTTCTAAACTAATTATAATATTAATTAAATACTTCTAAACTAATTATAATATTAATTAAATACTTCTAAACTTATTAGACTAATAATTGAAAAGTTCTAAACTAAACAAAACACTAAAAAACATAGGAACGAGCTTGAAATATGTGAATTTTCCTTTATTTTCAATTTAAAGCAGTTTCTCAAAAATACTGATAAGAATGAGTTTTTAATGTAATTTTTTACTGGATCATACATAGAACAGTATGAATAAAATGCAAAATATATGCATGATTACATAACATCATGTTGTATATCATAATATCATGATGTAATTAACACATCATGTTTCACATTATAGCATAATGATAGAAATTTATAGCATAATATTTAAAAGATTATTCACAAGTGTTAGCATAATTACACAGCCTCTATAGGCCCACATACTATACATCAGTTGGTCATGGGTCCATCTAGTTTACTTATAGAACCATGTTATGTTCATTTAGTTTACCTTTAGAACCATGACATGCATTCAAACACGAGCTCCAAATTTGGGACAGTTATCACAAAATTTCTCAGTTATTACAAATTTCGCTACAATTCATACAAGGTGATTTTGGCTCTAGGATTTTTACTGTAAATTCATAAAAATGTTAACGGTATACAGAAAAGAACCCAAACCTTAACTCATTCAAATCAAGGATTACAAATTTTGTAAGTACAAACTATTTTCTGTTTATAGAACAATCTTGTCTCACAATGTCTTTCTAATGTAAAATCAATCATAAATCATGCTGAATGGATTAAATACTGAGATTTTTACTATAGGTGGCTTGATATGTCGATTCAATTTTTCAAAAACCTAAACTTAAATTTGATTTCAACAGGGAATTAAAAATCATGTAATACATGTTATTTATGTTCTTTGACAAACAGTGCTCTTAAAATTACAAGTATTGGACTAAAATTTAATGATTTTTCAATTCCAAACTGAGGAATTAGCCTCCAAGATTTATATAGTGTGTTCTTCTATGTCCAGACTAACACACATAAAAATCTTATTCATAAATTATGAATATTTTGAAAACTATGATTTTTACAAAGTTTTCCCATCTTCATAGAAACCTATCAGGATAGGATTCTTGTATCGACTTATATATGTCATATCTCCCAACCCATGACTTATTTTAGTCTAAGATTCAAACTATGATTTCTTTCATATATGTGGAACATCTCCATAATTTTTACAAGATTTATGGATTTACAGATTGAGAGAACCAAAATTATTTTTACAATTTGTTAGAATAAAATACACAAAAGAACATGTAGTTTTAAGAAATAAATAAGAACTTCATGTTTTTATAAAAAAACATAAAGAATACATATCTAACGATTTTAGTCCATCAAGTACACATCATATTCATGCATATAAATATTTAAGCATGTTGTAAATATAGAAATATAATATACAATCATGAATCTACATCAGAAATCCATCATTTTTTATAAGAGAACATGTTTTTCACAAAACCGATTTTCAAAAAGGATTTTGGTTTATTCAATCCTTCATGATCAAAACCATATAAGTACCTAGGTTAATCTATGATGATATGTATATGGGGATCATCCCCACGGCATGCTCATGTATCTTTCCCTATACACACGTATAAAGTTATAATGTACCTACCTAGAAATAAAAAAATCTCTCTCAAATTGTATCCACCAACTAGATTCTTCTACGTATGCACCTCCAAAATATAGCAACCCCAGCCTCCACAAAATTTTTCTCAAAGGAGGGTGTATGGGAGGAAGAAAGAAGAGGGAGAGAGATAGAGAATAGGGAAAAGAGAAAGATATGTAGGGAAATTAGGGAATAGGAAAGGAGACTAGGAGGCTTGTGGGAGGAGGGAGGAAAGCCGCTTTTTATAATTCTCTTATGAGGTTTTCTAATCTCATAAGGCAACTCTATCAAGTCTTATCAACTTTGAATTTCATGTGAATTTAAATATCCTAGCTAATTAGGAATTTAAAACAATTAGGATACTAGTAAACCCCATTAGCTAATTAGGTCTATTGATGAAATAGAAAACTAATTAGTTAGTTTGACTTTAGCTAATTAACAATTTTCTGAAAAATAGGTGGTGACGTGTAAAACCCATGAATTTTAAGGAATTTTCAATGAAATAAAAATGTGTGTTTGTGTGAAATAATATGGTTTATGTAATATTCAATGCGATTTTGATGCTTGTGGGCCAGTAGAGCGAACCCGATAACGAATACTAGAAAGAGTACTTGGATCCAAACTTTAGCGAGAACCGATGATCCGACCCGGTTCATGAGGCCAAGTGGAGAAATTCGATGGTTTTGAAATGATAGCGTGAGATCTGAAGCACATCTAACGTAAGAGAGTGCAAAGATGGGATAAACATGCAAAAAATCTACATGGAAATGGGAGAGATCCACCAACGGGGGGAAAACGTCTCAATAAGACATAAAGGAAATTTATTTGTAAAAGTAAACAACAAGTAGTGGTGTGGTGTAGTGGTAGGACACACGGTTGTGTGGAGCCGCAACCCAAGTACAAAACCCACTATGCGCCCACGTGGAAATCAAAAACCTTGCCATTTTGCATTAAATCCGGAACAAAACAGAAAGAGTTAAATACAATTTAATCCACACACTTTGCAACGAAAAGCAATATAGCACAAGTGGATGGGTTTGTTTCCCTTTTGATAGAATGCCATGGTTCAAAACCCCCTATGCACGGAATATCTTTCTGCACAAAAAGACCATGATTTTTAATTTGGTAAAAAGGTAAAATAGTGGAGATTTTAAAATCCATACTTTATAGCCTATCTCTCACAAAAAACGTGTGGGAGTTGGCTATTTTGTTTCCTTTTCCCAAAAAGATAGGGGAATCCCACCAAAGAGGGAGAAGGGTACCATTAAAGCAATAAAGTATAGGAAGTTAGAGAGATTTTTGCTAAAAGGTAATGGGGGTGTTTTTGGAAATGAGAACACCCACCAAAAAACTTGTGGTTGGGGGTAGTTCTTTGTAGTTTGAGTTTTAAAAACCCACTTTGGTAGGGGAGATAAGATAGGGAGATTGAGAGAAATCTAGAGCCACAATTGGGATCTCTCTCTCTCTCTCTCTACCACAGTGTTCGACCTCCATTGTTGGATTGTGAGGATCTTCTATCTCGTGGTGAAGTGTTGCTCCAACAAAAAAAAAGGAAAATGCAGCCGCTGCCATCTCGAATCTCCAAAGAGGTAAGGAGCATTGCTATTTGTATGTAAGTGTTTGACGTCTCGTTGCACACCTATGCTGCAACATCAGAGAGTTTACGCGCCATCTATAAGTGCACGCATTTAGGACCTAGAGGTCGTGGTTGCATGGGCTGGAACACCTAATTGCCATTAGGGCAATATATAGTGGTTCAGCCATTGGCTCTCAACCATAGTCGATGCTAGGGCACTGTGGTGTTTTTACAAACAAGCATGCAGTCTAGTGCTCAGCAAGGAACCACCACTACAATGTTCTTGGTGGAGCTAAGATGAGTATTCTGCTTCAAAATAAGTCAGATGTATTCACTTGTCTATGCATGCCTATTAACACTAGATTATGGCAAAAAAAATCACGGTCCAATTTGTTGTTTGCCTGTCTAATGTTGATATTCTAACTTCAAAATAACTCAGATGTATTCAGTTTCCCAAGCAGCATGTGCCTTTTGTTAAGTGTGCAGAATGCATGTTTTTCTTTCTTTCCTTGTATTAGAAAAAGGAAATATTTAGTTGTTGTCCTTTTGTTATAGTCCTTGCCATATAAACTACACAATATGTCGTTGAGGCCAGATTGACTTGCTTGTTAAGATTGAAAACAGATCCTTAGCAAACTAAACAGTATATAGTGTTACAAACTACATGACCTGGTGGCATTAAGGTTGTGTAATCAAATACCCTACACGCTATTCCGAGATTGAATCAACTTTGTGCTTTTTGGTTTTTTTTTTCTTTGAACCTGGCAATATTAGCAGGTTGTTGTTATTCTTAGTCTGTCATAGTTGTTGTGCTTGCAAAATCTTGTGGAGCAATGTAGACATAATAAGTAAAAGAACGTCTCTTGAAATATCACAAAGCATAAATTTGGTGGAAATATTTATCTATACCAAAAGGGAACCATCTTGGGGGAAACAAATGTGCTAGAGGAAACATAGAGAAGACACCCATGATGTGAGATTTTGTGTACCCTTTCTGTTAAGAAGATTTTGTCGGCTATGGAGCTAACAATGTTTGCATACACCTTTTAGAGGTCATATTGTTAGAGCACACAACTGAAGAGTGACCATACCTTTTCTAATCAAAAGTCAGCATCATATTGCTATAAGAATCTGGTCATTTCAGGTTAAGCCTCCACTGTGGGAATAATTTTGCTTGTCTGTTCAATTTAGTCAAATCAAGGGCAGAATTATTGGATGACTTTGGCATTGATCAGCCCCTTCTAATAAAACCCTGCTGCCAATTTCAACTTAAGAAGGTGAATGTACACATTCTATTTTTCTCAAAACATGGGTTTACATATTATTTTGCAGCTCTTTGATCTTTTGGACCATGTGCTTCTGAATGTCTTACATTATAAGTAAATTTATACGCGAATTACCTACAAAAACTTAAGCTGAGCATACAGATATCCAAAATAAAAGTTTGTGGCTTTGATTGAAGACTTTAAATTTGTTAAACTAGTCAACCATATTGGATAGTGATAAGTTTTCTTATTGGAGGACTGTGTCTAGAATTTCTTGAACATATATTCAATTGGATCCACAGAGACAATGATAACTTTGGCATGTCATGTGGATGTCCTTTCATGTTTGGTAGATAAAGAATGGAAAGCCTGCTGATGGGGTTTGGTTAAACTTGGAGCAGTTCAATTCATTTGATATGCTTAATCACTATTTGTGAGGTCTGGTCTGGTTGATTGACTTTACAAGGGCCATTATTTATGCACAGTGTCTTGTAATGTCTAATTTGGTTCACAATTATTAGTGGCTTGTGAAGTCAGCTTAGCTGAAAATAGTCCAATAAAATTGTTCTTAAGGGAGCATTGTGACCCAGTTTCACAATAACTAGTGGAGTTAAGTCGTAAGGAATATAACATTGTTGGGTTTTCTAGAAGATCAAATTGGTAACAAAATTCTTGTGCATCTGCATATTCAAGTCTCAGTGAGTCCAGGCATTAAGTTGTCCACATTCTTTTTTTTATGCATCTATATGTTTTTCTTTTCCACAAAGGTTGTATGCAAAAGAGAAAACAAAGGATCTGCAACTTAGTCCATGGGAATTGCTAGAGTAAATATGGAAATTATTCAGTGACTTTTGTGCAATTAGTGAATCATATTTTAGATTTTGAGGAAATTTGCATTTCCTAGCAATAAATATACCATATAGTCAAGTTGAAAATGTAGGCTATTAAGCTGAGTATGGCTTCTCTATTAACCAGTGAAAAGCTTATAATGATGGAAATCTGATTGGGATAATAGCTTGGAGATTCTAGTGGTTGGTTTCAAGTTGATGAAAAATGTTTTCCTTCAAATATGATGATGGTCAAAGTTTAAGTCGGTATGTTCACTTCTTGCTATGCTAGGTGACAAGGCTTCTGGTGATCCATGAAAAACATGAATAATTCTTTAGGTGGGATGCAACAGAAATTCAATGTTGAGGTTGAAGTGACACATGTCATTTGACATGCCTGTAGGCTATGACAAAAAAAAGGTAGCCAATAAGATGATTAACTTTTGGGTGGTGTTCAATTGGGACATTGGTTAGTATATATTGACTAGATACATGTTTCCTGGGGAAATAATTTTGATTCTTTTGTGATGATGCCTTTCTCCTTTCAGAAACTGCCTTTTCATCACAAATTACTTAGAAATTTAACCATGATTTATTTATACAAGAAAAAATCATGCAGTCCATGTTGAATACCCTGCTTCCATGTGAGCCAACATTTTTCTCATTCTTGTACAATTCTATTAATTTCAAATTTGTTGCTTGACTTTTAAGACATGAAAACAATCCAATGGTGGTGGATTTGTTGATCAGAATTGAAAACTAGTTTACAGCATCATCATTATCACAAAGCCTTGTAAGGTCAGCTTTATGAGTGCTTTTCTATTCTTCTTATCAGAAGCTACAACTTCAGTCACCTTACAATCTTTCACATCTCCTCTTAGAACCTACTTCTGTGTCTTCATCCATCTTCTTTTTAATTCTTTCTATTTGCATCATGTCAGCCTTTCTGTCAGTGTTTTGATAGGTCTACATGCAGCATGTCTAAACAAATTTTTTTTAGCAGTACTTCTAAACATGCCACATGGGTGGCTTAGTTCGTGGGTATGAACGCATCCGCCATAGCTCAGAAAATAAATGTTTCCAATGTGGGCTCCAAGTAGAGTTGAGTTTCGAGAAATATATATAATTGGGCAGTGCTTTTGAGATGACCCAAATGGTAAGATGCATACTATGTGTTTGAACCAGACACGAGTTCAGGATTTTGGAAATCTCTTGTGGTGCGATGACTCGCACAGGAAAATAAATGAGAGATAAAAATATATTCATAATCGTAAGGTTCACGAGGCTCTGGGTATACCTGAAAGAAGGTATATGTTACTGGACCTCTCATGGTGCAAAGGCTCGCACATAATTATAAAAAAAATGTCAAATGAAAATATAAACATAAAACCTTCGAGATTCTGGGTACACCTAAAAGAAGGTGTATGTTACCGGATTCTTTGAGCTCTGGGTACACCTGAAAGATGGTGTATGTTATCGGACCTATGGTCTACCTTGGAGATGGTAGGTGGTACAAGCTTCGTGGACATTTGTGTTTTCGTGAGAGCTAGGCGTCTCACCGTATGTTCTCAATTCACTACGATGTCTATGCATGTGTGTACCCACAGGGTAAGAGTAAGATCAATACAAAAAGGAATTGAATTGGTCTAGAAACTTGTTCTTCAGAAATTATAAAAATTATTGACATGAAATCTGTATAATTGATAGAAATGAGCTCATATTGGTATGAATAAACTTATCTATCACCCTGTTTAGCTTTTGTACTGAGTAGTGATATAGAAAGCATGCTTACTTCCTTAGAATAATATAAATTACATGTTATCTCTGAATTTAAATTATTGCACATATCTGTACACAGGACACTGAGCACCACATATGAATATAATACTTCTTACGCAGGCAGGGCAGTCTGACCTTTCTGCTTTAAATCTTTTTTAGGTAGCGAGTAAACGGAGCATCATGGCGTCACATTTGGAAGTAGTCAAGAGATCTCAGTTTTTCAGTGTTTCCTGTTTAGACTCTGATTAGTTAG
Source organism: Nuphar pumila (assembly GCF_984573655.1). NCBI lineage: Eukaryota > Viridiplantae > Streptophyta > Magnoliopsida > Nymphaeales > Nymphaeaceae > Nuphar > Nuphar pumila. The sequence continues at coordinate 82,226,182 of NC_143254.1, read as the reverse complement.
ATTAATATTTTCATTTATGAGATGTAGTTAATACTTTAAATTAATAAATAGAATGATTTCAGTACCTCTCTGTCTTACCTGTAATTCGCCCGACACTTGGACTTGTCACTTCCGCTATAAAAAAAATCTAAAATTTCACGTCCAAATTGTTGGGGTGTTACAGCTTTGGTATCAGAGCAGGACTGCAAACCATGAGATCTTGGCTCTTTCAGCGACCGCAATGGCTTTGTAAGTATGTAGGAATATTGTTTTCGTAATGTAAAGACAAAAACATATAATTATATATTATATTTTCATGAATTTATAACTAAGGTTGTAACGACCTTTTTATTGCCCAAACATATGGCTTGGGCAAACCGTTGCAACAATATTATGGAGACACTACATAATCTGGCCGAGGTGGTAGGCCAGCAGGCTATGACAATGCAGCTAATGGGCGACAATTTATATCATGCGGCCCATGAGAGGACACATAGAAGATGAGTGCCAGTTAATGTTTGGTGTAGATTTTCTGGTAGGGAAATGCGGATGCGCTTGAGGACGTAGCTTCCCAAGCTAGTCCCGTGTCAACTCCTGAGAGAGTTGTAGTTCCATATCTAGACCTTTCGGATAGAATGTTAGGGCCTTGTTTGTGCCCGTTGAACCTTTGAATTTCCCGTTGGAGGATACTATAGATCCCCAGTTGTTCTTGGTGATGAGAACGTAAATACATATATGCGCTTAGCAAATTGCTTGAGTTGCCTCTGATGACTGTCGACTCCTGAGAGGGTCGTAGATGGGTACAACATAATGTCAAACTTCATGGTGGCATTGTTTTTGACAAAGCGCTTTGAGAATTCTTGTCATCGACCACAATCATAGAGGATCGTGGTATGCTTTGAGGAGTTGGCCCAGGTGTTGATTCTTGGTAATACTAGTGTTGCCATTAGAGTGGTGATTCTCTAATGAAGGTTGTTGGAGTGGCAATTCTCCAGCAATATCGTTAGAGTGGTGATTCTCTGATGATGCTGTTAGGGTGGTGATTCTCTAACGATGTCATTAGAGTGATGATTCTCTAATGAAAGTTGTTGGAGTGACGATTCTCCAACAATGTTGTTAGAGTGGTGATTCTCTAACGATGCTGTTAGGGTGGTGATTCCCTAACGATGCCATTAGAGTGGTGATTCTCTAATGAAGATTGTTGGAGTGGCGATTCTCCAGCAATGTTGTTAGAGTGGTGATTCTCTGACGATGTCGTTAGGGTGGTGATTTCCTAACGATGTCATTAGAGTGGTGATTCTCTAATGAAGGTTGTTGGAGTGACGATCTTTCAGCAATGTCGTTAAAGTGGTGATTCTCTAACAATGCTGCTAGGGTGGTGATTCTCTAACGATGCCATTAGAGTGGTGATTCTCTAATGAAGGTTGTTGGAGTGACGATTCTCCAGCAATGTCGTTAGAGTGGTGATTCTCTGACGATGTCGTTTGGGTGGTGATTCTCTAATGATGCCATTAGAGTGGTGATTCTCTAATGAAGGTTATTAGAGTGATGATTCTCCAGCAATGCCGTTAGAGTGGTGATTCTCTAACAATGCCATTAGAGTAGTGATTCTCTAATGATGTTGTTGAAGTGGTGATTCTTTGACGATGACATTAGGGTGGTGATTCTCTAATGATGTCGTTGAAGTGGTGATTCTTTGACAATGCCGTTAGGGTGGTGATTCTCTAATGATGTCATTAGAATGGTGAGTCTCTAATGAAGTGATTGAAGTGGTGATGCTTCAACGAGACCGTTAGGGTGGTGATTCTCTAATGAGGCCATTCGAGTGGTGGCTCTTTATTTCGATGTCGGAGTGGTGATTCTTTGTATGGTGTGTTAGAGTGGTGATTTTCTAACAATGGTCATCTTGAATGGTGATCTTCTGACGATAGCGGCCTTATGTGGTGTCGCTTGGGGTTGTTCAAAGAACATGTATATAGATTATGTTACTACATAATTAAATTGTGATATGACATTTGCTTCAATTGTGCGTAGTGCACCCAATGACTTTTGAAAGGCTGCTACGATTATTATTACTTAGTGAGCATGGTTGTGAAGCCTATTGATTAATCATTATATTATTACATTTTTTTGTTCTGATAGATGGCATGGGAGGCCAGGTGCAACGATATCATGGACACTATGAACAACCTTGCCGAGGTTGTGTAACAGCAGGTGGTTGCGATGCAACAAGTGGGTGTGAACCTCCAACTGGTGCCCCAAGATAGGCAGAACATAGGCACAATCACCAACAAGCGCTTTATGGAAATGGATCCTCCTGCTTTTAAGGGCAAGACAGACTCTAAAGTTGCGGAGACATGGATACGCGAGATAGAACGTATTTTTCATGTTCTAAATGTTCCAAAGGAGCACAAAGTGAACTTCGGTACTTATCGTTTGAAAAACCATGCTGAGAAGTGGTGGGACACAATCTCGGCGGTCAAGTTTCAGAATGAAAATGTTACTTGGGAAAAGTTTGTTGAGGTTTTTAACTCTGCATACTTCCCTAAGCATGAATGTAGTAAGAAGATGCAAGAATTTTTAGACCTACAACAAGGGGCAACAACATTGACGTATTATATCACTAGGTTTCGTTGTCTAGAACAATATTGGCCAAATGTATACACCATGGAAGAGGATCGAGCAATGAAGTTCGCTCGTGGGTTGAAGCCAGCTTTGAGGATCAAGGTGTTCACCCGAGGGCCAAAATCACTTGATGAGGCCATCGAAGTAGCGACCCTATTGGAAGAAGATTGGGTCAAAGAGCAAAAGAACCAGTGGAATAAACTCGAGCAACAAACCAAGGTTTATGTGAGTACTAATGAGAAAAATCCTAGTGAAAGGGAGTTCATGAAAGTGCACTAGGATCGAGGCAACGAGCACTAGAGGGAGGGTGAATAGTGCTTTTAAAACTTTCTGCGGAATATTGAAGGATTTTGCAAATCTCAAAGCAAACACACAAAGAACACAAGATTTTATCCTGGTTCGGTCAAACCCGACCTACATCCAGTCCCCAAGCAAAATTCACTTGAGATTTTCCACTATCAACCTTGTAAACTACAAGATCACACAGACCATAACCGGTCCCACTTTCAGTAACAATCTCACTGAAAGCAAACAACTCCTTTACACCAAGGAGTCCTTTTTACACAAAAGAAATAAATAACAACTTACAATACAACCTATGAGCCTTCCTTTTGAATGCAAATGAGATGCAATTGGCTTTTGAGGTTGTTGAAACACTCTACTCACGAATTCACTATCTCTCAAAGTGATTTGAGTGAAAAACTGAAGTGAAAATATCACGTGAGTGAGAAAACAAATACTTGAATGAATATGAGTGAAAAGCAAGAAGTAATTCAATATAATTCTATTGAATTTGATGTTTTTGAGTGTAGAATGCACTCATATTTATAGTTAAAATATTTCATACGTTGAGAGTATGAAAGGGTGTCAAAACTGTCCATTTTGAACGATCAAAACGTTTGAAAAATGAAAAGACACGCCTTTTTTGAAGTTTCAGGAAAACGGCAAAATTAGTCGACTGAAACATCAGTTAGTCGACTAATAGTTAGTTATTAGTAGACTGACAGTTATCATCGGTCGACTGATCTGTTAATCGAGCCGTTTGAAAATCTGAACTTTTGAAACTTAGTCGACTTGAGAAAAGTTAGTCGACTGATAATATCATCAGTAGACTGAAAAACCTTTTAGTCGACTGCTGCTAAAAACTTCTGAAAAAACAAACATTCTGTTCGGTCGACTGATAAAAAGCATTAGTCGACTGCTGCTAAATTTTTTCAGAAAACACATGTTCTGTTCAGTCGACTGATAAAACCATTAGTCAACTGCTGCTAATTTTCCAGAAAACAGACATTTTGTCCAGTCGACTGATAAAATCTTCGGTCGACTAATTTGACAAGAATGACTTTTTAGAAAATATGGCGCGAAAGGATTAGTCGACTGATAAGTCTATTGGTCGACTAATAAACATGAAAATTTAAGAAAGAGTTTTCTAAAAAGATTTTTCAAAAGAGTTTCTTTTAGAAAAGTTTTTCTAAAGACTTTTAAGGTGAAATGCAACCTAAATATGCACTCTAAGTAAAGCTCTTACAAGAATCTAAGACTTTTAATGAATTAAACATTTGCACACTAGTCTTCAAGGATTCTTCACCGAATTCTTCAATTTCTTTATAGCCTTAGCTGAAATGCAGTTGATTCTACTTGCTCATCATCAAAACCTTGTACTTGAAGTATCATGTATGGCTTCATTGTCGTAACAATCTCCCCCTTTTTGATGATGACAAACTTAATCAAAGATGAAGCATTTAGATGCATAGATGGAGATTTTACTCCCCCTATCAATATGCTGCAAAACATTAAAAGTTAGCACATTTAAAGCACATATATCACATATTGATTGGTTTGCATTTCCATTCATCATTTCTTCATGCATTTAGAAATACATTCATTCAAAGCTTTCTTTTTCTCTTAATTTTGCATTTCTCATGCAAGATCTCCTGTAATGTAATTGCTATCATCTTTTTCTCAAGATCTCCCTGCAATTTCAAAGTAATGTTATCCTTATCTTTTTCTCCCCCTTTGTCATAATAAAAAAGAGTAAAGGCAAAAATAGCATAAGCAAAATAGACTTTTAACTCGTATCTCTATTTTAAAACACGGCAAGAGAGTTCCGGCGTGTTTCAAGATCACGGCCAGAAGATTCCGGCGTCTCCCTGTTACGGTAAGAAAATCCTGGCGATGATGGAGTCGAACGACACTCCGAGGGTTTTTCGGAAGAGAGAGAGGCAAGAGAGAAAGAGGGGTTTAAGGGTTTCGTTTTTAAGAAAAAAAACGAAAAGGTACGAAGTGAAACGATGCCTCTTTTTTAAAAAAAAAACGGTTTTTAAAACAAATCCAAGGGGTGTCGGGTCCCTTCACTTAAAGTTTTTTTTTTTTTTAAAATTTAGTCGACTAAAACTTTATCGGTCGACTAAAAAGTGCGACTTATTCTAAAAATATCATCAGTCGACTAGAAATATATCGGTCGACTAATATGGTGCGATACATTCCAAAATATAAAACACCAGTCGACTAAAATTTTATCGGTCGACTAATATAGTGCGATTTTGAGATTTTGTTCAAAAATCAGCATTTTTATAAATCCAAAAACGAGCAAATACCTAGTTCTCTCCTAATTCTCATAAAATCTTCATTTTTAAGAGGTTTAGTGAAGATATCGGCATGTTGTTCTTTAGTGGAAATAAAATTTAACGAAATATCTCCTTTTAACACATGATTTCTTAAAAAATGATGTCTAACTTCAATATGTTTAGTTCTTGAGTGCTGAATAGGATTTTTCGAAAGATTTATAGCACTAGTGTTATCACAATAAATAGTTGTTGTGGAGTAGTTTAAACCAAAATCTTTTAAGGTCTGTTTCATCCAAAGTACTTGTGAACATGCTAAACTAGCCGCTATATATTCAGCTTCAGTTGTTGAGAGTGATACTGAATTTTGCTTTTTACTAAACCAAGAGACTAAGGAATTTCCCAAGAAATGACAAGTTCCACTAATACTCTTGCGATCAGATTTACTTCCTGCAAAATCTGCATCACTATATGAAACTAAATCAAAGGAAGATTTTTGGTAAAACAAACCGAAATCTGAAGTATCTTTCAAATAACGAAGAATTTGTTTTACTGCAGTTAAATGAGATTCCTTTGGATTAGCTTGAAATCTTGCACACATACAAACACTAAACATAATATCAGATCGACTAGCAATTAAGTATAATAGAGATCCGATCATACCTCTGTAGAGATTAGTATCTACACTTTTACCATTTTCATCTTTATCAAGAGAAGTAGTTGTACTCATAGGATTCCTTCTTGATTTCGATGAGTCCATCCCAAATCTCTTGAGAAGTTCTTTTGTATACTTAGCCTGATTGATGAAGATTCCTTCTTGAGTTTGCTTTATTTGAAGTCCAAGGAAGTAGTTTAATTCGCCCATCAAGCTCATTTCAAACTCTTCCTGCATAGCCTTAGCAAATTCTTTACAAAGAGAATCATTAGTAGAACCAAATATTATGTCATCAACATAAATTTGCACAATAAGAATATCTGAATTAAAATGTTTAATAAATAAAGTGGAGTCTACCCGACCAATGGAAAAACCAGATTGTTCTAGAAAATTTCGTAGTCTTTCATACCACGCTCTTGGTGCTTGTTTGAGTCCATACAAATCTCTTTTCAATTTGTAGACCTTTTCTGGATATTTCTCATTTTCAAAGCCTGGGGGTTGCTCTATATAAACTTCTTCATTGATGTGTCCATTTAAAAATGCACTCTTAACATCAATTTGATATAACTTGAAGTTCATGTAACTAACAAAAGCAAGCATCATACGAATTGACTCTAATCGAGCCATTGGTGCATAGGTTTCATCAAAATCTATGCCTTCTTCTTGATTATAGCCTTGTGTCACTAGCCTTGCTTTGTTACGAATGACTTCACCATTTTCATCTAGCTTATTTCGGAAGACCCATCTTGTTCCAATTACTGGATGATCCTTTGGTCTATCAACTAGATCCCAAACATCATTCCTAGTAAATTGGTTAAGTTCTTCAGACATGGCTAAAAGCCAAAATTCATCATCACATGCCTCATTGATATTCTTTGGTTCTAATTTAGATATGAAAGCAACATTTGCAATATATTTTTCTAACTGCCTTCTAGTTTGGACACCACTCTTTATTTCACCAATAACTTGTTCATGTGGATGATTAGGAACTTCTTTCCAAACCGGTTGAAGAGGAATATTTTCTTGAGAAGTACTCTCTATCAAGGGTTCTTCTTGAAGTGTTGCTTCTTCTTCTTTGCTTAGAGGAATAACTTGCTCACAATTCTCATCAAATGCAACATGTAGAGATTCTTCAATACAAGATGTTCTTTTATTGAAAATACGATATGCTTTACCTCTAGAAGAATATCCAAGAAATATTGATTCATCTGATTTTGAATCAAACTTATCAAGATTATCTTTGGTATTTAACAAGAAACATTTACTACCAAAAATTTTGAAATATGAGATCTTTGGTATACGATCATAATACAATTCAAAACATGTTTTATGTAAAATTGGTCGAATAAGAACACGATTTAAGACATAACATGCTGTATTAATTGCTTCAGCCTAAAAATATTTTGGTAAATTTTTATCTTGAAGCATGGTTCTAGCACATTCTTGCAAAGTTCTATTCTTTCTTTCAACAACTCCATTTTGTGGAGCCGCTCTAGGAAAAGCAAAGTTGTGAGATATACCATGTAAATCACAAAACTTTAGAAAAGATTCATTTTCAAATTCACCACCATGATCACTACGAATTTTAATAATAGATGTAGATTTTTCATTTGTAATTCTTCTACAAAGTTTAGAAAATTCTGAAAAAGCATCATTTTTGCTTTTTAGAAAAATCACTCATGTAAACCGAGAATAATCATCTACTATAACAAAAGCATACTTGCTACCATTCAAACTTTGAATTCTAGATGGTCCAAATAGATCTAAATGTAAAAGTTCAAGAGGACGCTTTGTTGAAACTATATCTTTTGCTTTAAAAGAACTCTTGATTTGTTTACCCCTTTGACAAGCATCACATAAGTGATCCTTTTTATATGGTATTCTAGGTAGGCCTCTTACAAGATCATTCTTGGATAATTTTGAAATAATTTTAAAGTTAACATGTCCAAGTCTCTTATGCCATAACCATTGAATTTCATTTGAAACAATAAGACATTTTTCATTAAAAGAGGGTAATTCATCTAGATATAGTTCATACACATTGTTTCTTCTTTTACCTTTAAAAATGATCTTTTTAGATTGAAAATCAGAAATTAAGCATAAATCATTTTCAAAAGAAGCATGAAAACCTTTATCACCTAATTGACTAATAGATATTAAATTATGCATTAAACCATCCACTAAAAGAACATTTTCTACCAAGGGAAATTTTGGATTACCAATATTACCAATACCTATCACTTTTCCCTTGTTATTGTCACCAAAGGTGACGGTTCCTCCATCCTTATTTTGGAGGGTGGAAAATAACTTCGGCCTTCCAGTCATATGTTTGGAACAGCCGCTGTCCAATATCCATTTGCTTCTTATGTTGTGTACCTACAACAAAATCAGAAAACAGAGCATTTGACCCCATTCTTTTTTCGGGTCCATGAGAGTTAGTCTTAGGAACCCATATCCATTTGGATTTTGGTTTCCTTTGATAATAAATATTCTTTCTATAAAAGGATTTAGAATAAACATGTCTAGAATAATCATATCTAGATGCATTTCTATTAGAACTAGAAAGTTTAGTTCTATGAACAAAAGGTTAAGAATAATGTCTTTGATTTTTCACCACGTAGTTTGGTCTATTTTGAGTATCAAAGAAGCTATATCCCAATCCGGTTTTATTAACCGAGCATCTTTGAGAACCAAGAAGTTTTTCTAGATTCTCTTGACCATTTGTGAATTTGGTCACTATAGAAAGAAGATCATTTGACTTTTCTTTAAGACTAGATATTTCTTTTTGTAAGAGATTGGTTCTAACTCCAATTTCTTTTATCTCAAGTGCTTGGCAAGAATTTTCCTTCTTAAGATCTTCTATTTCTTGAAGTAACACTTTATTTTGAGAGTCAAGAGTTAAATTTTCAGTTTTTAACTCTTTATTTTTAGAACTAAGACTCTTAAATTTAGCATACAAATCATTAAATGCTTCAAATAACTCATCATAGTCAAATTGACTTACCGAATTCTCTTGTGCTACAAAACACATGTTGGTGACTTCTTCATTAGATTCTTCTACCTTTGACGTACCTTCGTGTGTCACGAGAAGAGTATGTCAGATTTCATTTGCTGTAGAGCATTGAGATATGCGATTGAATTCTACCTTGTTAACGCCACAATATAATGCATTCATTGCTTTGGCATTAAGTGAAGCAGTCTTCTTTTCATCATCGGTCCATCGGCTGAAATCAGTTGATAGAGTTTGGTACTTTTCTGAAACAATTCTCCAGATATCGAGATCCATGGATTGCAGGAATATTGTCATTCTTACTTTCCAATATCCATAGTTTGTTCCGTCGAAGAGAGGAGGACGAACAGAGGAGCTTCCTTCTTTGTGCTGAGATGTTGTAGTTGTCATGCTAGATGATGGTCAAATCAAAGTAATAGCAAACCTTGCTCTGATACCAAATGAAAGTGCACTAGGATCGAGGCAACGAGCACTAGAGGGGGGGTGAATAGTGCTTTTAAAACTTTCTGCGGAATATTGAAGGATTTTGCAAATCTCAAAGCAAACACACAAAGAACACAAGATTTTATCCTGGTTCGGTCAAACCCGACCTACATCCAGTCCCCAAGCAAAATCCGCTTGAGATTTTCCACTATCAACCTTGTAAACTACAAGATCACACAGACCATAACCGGTCCCACTTTCAGTAACAATCCCACTGAAAGCAAACAACTCCTTTACACCAAGGAGTCTTTCTTTTTACACAAAAGAAATAAATAACAACTTACAATACAACCTATGAGCCTTCCTTTTGAATGCAAATGAGATGCAATTGGCTTTTGAGGTTGTTGAAACACTCTACTCACGAATTCACTATCTCTCAAAGTGATTTGAGTGAAAAACTGAAGTGAAAATATCACGTGAGTGAGAAAACAAATACTTGAATGAATAGGAGTGAAAAGCAAGAAGTAATTCAATATAATTCTATTGAATTTGATGTTTTTGAGTGTAGAATGCACTCATATTTATAGTTAAAATATTCCATACGTTGAGAGTATGAAAGGGTGTCAAAACTGTCCATTTTGAACGATCAAAACGTTTGAAAAATGAAAAGACACGCCTTTTTTGAAGTTTCAGGAAAACGGCAAAATTAGTCGACTGAAACATCAGTTAGTCAACTAATAGTTAGTTATTAGTAGACTGACAGTTATCGTCGGTCGACTGATCTGTTAATCGAGCCGTTTGAAAATCTGAACTTTTGAAACTTAGTCGACTTGAGAAAAGTTAGTCGACTGATAATATCATCAGTAGACTGAAAAACCTTTTAGTCGACTGCTGCTAAAAACTTCTGAAAAAATAAACATTCTGTTCGGTCGACTGATAAAAAGCATTAGTCGACTGCTGCTAAATTTTTTCAGAAAACACATGTTCTGTTCAGTCGACTGATAAAACCATTAGTCGACTGCTGCTAATTTTCCAGAAAACAGACATTCTGTCCAGTCGACTGATAAAATCTTCGGTCGACTAATTTGACAAGAATGACTTTTTAGAAAATATGGCGCGAAAGGATTAGTCAACTGATAAGTCTATTGGTCGACTAATAAACATGAAAATTTAAGAAAAGAGTTTTCTAAAAAGATTTTTCAAAAGAGTTTCTTTTAGAAAAGTTTTTCTAAAGACTTTTAAGGTGAAATGCAACCTAAATATGCACTCTAAGTAAGGCTCTTACAAGAATCTAAGACTTTTAATGAATTAAACATTTGCACACTAGTCTTCAAGGATTCTTCACCGAATTCTTCAATTTCTTCATAGCCTTAGCTGAAATGCAGTTGATTCTACTTGCTCATCATCAAAACCTTGTACTTGAAGTATCATGTATGGCTTCATTGTCGTAACAGTTCACACCACCTACAAAAAAGCAAAAGTGACAAGAAGGCTACCCGAACCGCCAACAATAAACAAAATCGCAACAACCCAAGGTCCAACAAATTTGTCGACGGTGCAATAAAGATCATCCCTTCGGAGTTTGCCCTCTCTATACTGGCAAGTATTTCAAGTGTGAGTAGCCAGGGCATATCGCTAAGTTTTGTCCGAAAAAATCTACTAGAAACTTACTTTGAGGCTGATTAGACTCCATCAAAAGAAAAGACATGCCAATAACCAAGAAATACCCTAACCTTTTTGTCGATTGATGTTTGTGATTTCGCGGACGAAATCCTTTTTAAGGAGGGTAGGATGTAAAACCCATGAATTTTAAGGAATTTTCAATGAAATACAAATGTGTGTTTGTGTGAAATAATATGGTTTATGTAATATTTAATGTGATTTTGATGCTTGTGGGCCAATAGAGCGAACCCGGTAACGAATACTGGAAAGAGTACTTGAATCCAGACTTTAAAGAGATCCGATGATCCGACCTGGTTCATGAGGTCAAGTGGAAAATTTTGATGGTTTCAGAATGATTGCGTAAGATCCGAAGCACATCTAACGTAAGAGAGTGCAAAGATGGGATAAACATGCAAAAAATCTACATGGAAATGGGAGAGATCCACCAACGGGGGGAAAACATTTCAATAAGACATAAAGGGAATTTATTTGTAAAAGTAAACAACAAGTAGTGGTGTGGTGTAGTGGTAGGACACACGGTTGTGTGGAGCCGCAACCCAAGTACAAAACCCACTGTGCGCCCATCTAGAAATGAAAAACCTTGTCATTTTGTATTAAATCCGGAACGAAACAGAAAGAGTTAAATACAATTTAATCCACATACTTTGCAACGAAAAATAATATAGCACAAGTGGTGGGGTTCATTGCCCCTTTGGTGGAAGACCATGGTTCAAAACCCCCTGTGCACGGAATATCTTTCTGCACAAAAAGACCATGATTTTTAATTTGGTAAAAAGGTAAAATAGTGGAGCTTTTAAAATCCCTACTTTATAGCCTATCTCCCACAAAAAACGTGTGGGAGTTGGCTATTTTGTTTCTTTTTCCCAAAAAAGATAGGGGAGTTCCACCAAAGAGGGAGAAGGGTACTATTAAAGCAATAAATTATAGGAAGTTAGAGAGAATTTTGCTAAAAGGTAATGGGAGTGTTTTTGGAAATGAGAACATCCACAAAAAAAAATCGTGGGTTGAGGGTGGTTCTTTGGGGTTTGAGTTTTGAAAACCCACTTTGGTGGGGGAGATAAGATAGGGAGATTGAGAGAAATCGAGAGCCACAATCAAGATCTCTCTCTCTCTCTCTCTCTCTCTCTCTCTCTCTCTCTCTCTCTCTCTCTCTCTCTCTCTTTCTCTAGCACCGTGTTCGACCTCCATTGTTGGACCGTGAGGATCTTCCATCTCGTGGTGAATTGTTGCTCTAACAAAAAAAAAAGGAAAACACAGCCGCTGCCATCTCGAAACTCCAAAGAGGTAAGGAGCATTGCTATTTGTATGTAAGTGTTTGATGTCTTGTTGCACACCTATGCTGCAACATCAGAGAGCTTATGTGCCATCTATAAGTGTGCGCGTTTAGGACCTAGAGGTCGTGGGTGCATGGGCTGGAACACCTAATTGCCATTAGGGCAATATATAGTGGTTCAGCCATTGGCTCTCAACCATAGTCGATGCTAGGGCACTGTGGTATTTTTACAAACAAGCATGCAGTCCAGTGCTCAGCAAGGAACCACCATTACAATGTTCTTGGTGGAGCTAAGATGAGTATTCTGCTTCAAAATAATTCAGATGTATTCACTTGTCTATGCATGCCTATTAACACTAGATTATGGCAAAAAAAAAATCACGGTCCAATTTGTTGTTTGTTTGTCTAATGTTGATATTCTAACTTCAAAATAACTGAGATGTATTCAGTTTTCCAAGCAACATGGGCCTTTTGTTAAGTGTGCAGAATGCATGTTTTTCTTTATTTCCATGTATTAGCAAAAGGAAATATTTAGTTGTTGTCCTTTTGTTATAGTCCTTGCCATATAAACTACACAATATGTCATTGAGGCGAGATTGACATGCTTGTTAAAATTGAAAACAGATCCTTAGCAAACTAAACAGTATACAGTATTAAAGACTACACGACCTGGTGGCATTAAGGTTGTGTAATCAAATACCCTACACGCTATTCCGAGATTGAATCAACTTTGTGCTTTTTGGTTTTTTTTTCCTTTGAACCTGACAACATTAGCAGATTGTCGTTATTCTTAGTCTGGCATAGTTGTTGTGCTTGCAAAATCTTGTGGAGCAATGTAGACAGAATAAGTAAAAGAACGTCTCTTGAAACATCACAAAACATAAATTTGGTGAAAATATTTATCTATACGAACCATCTTGGGGGAAAAATTTGTGCTAGAGGAAACATAGAGAAGACAGTCAAGATGTGGGATTTTGTGAACCCTTTCTATTGAGAAGCTTCTGGCTGATATGGAGCCAACAATGTCTACATACACCTTTTAGAGGTCATATTGTTAGAGCACAATGCGGAAGAGTGACCATACATTTTCTAATCAAAAGTCAGCATCATATTGCTATAAGAATCTGGTCATTTCAGGTTGAGCCTCCACTATGGGAATAATTTTGCTTGTTTGTTCAATTTATTCAAATCAAGGGCAGAATTATTGGATGACTTTGGCATTGATCAACCTTTTCTAATAAGACTCTGCTGCCAATTTCAACTTAAGAAGGTGAATGTACACATTCTATTTTTCTCAAAACATGGGTTTACATATTATTTTGTAGCTCTTTGATCTTTTGGACCATGTGCTTCTGAATGTCTTACATTATAAGTAAATTTATACACAAATTACCTACAAAAACTTAAGCTGAGCTTACAGATATCCAAAATAAAAGTTTGTGGCTTTAATTGAAGACTTTAAATTTGTTAAACTAGTCAACCAATTTGGATAGTGATAAGTTTTTCTTATTGGAGAACTGTGTCTAGAATTTCTTGAACATGTATTCAATTGGATCCACAGAGACAATGATAACTTTGGCATGGTATGTGGATGTCCTTTCATGTTTGCTACATGAAGAATGGAAAGCCTGCTGGTGGGGTTTGGTTAAACTTGGAGCAGTTCAATTCATTTGATATGCTTAATCACTATTTGCGAGGTCTGGTCTGGTTGATTGACTTTACAAGGGCCACTATTTATGCAGAGTGGCTTGTAATGTCTAATTTAGTTCACAATTATTAGTGGCTTGTGAAGTCAGCTTAGCTGAAGATAGTCCAATAAAATTGTTCTCAAGGGAGCATTGTGAACCAGTTTCACAATAAACAGTGTAGCTAAGTTGTAAGGAATATAACATTGTTGGGCTTTCTAGAAGATCAAATTGGTAACAAAATTCTTGTGCATCTGCACATTCAAGTCTCAGTGAGTCCAGGCTTTAAGTTGTCCACATTCTTTTTTTTATGCATCTATATGTTTTTCTTTTCCACAAAGGTTGTATGCAAAAGAAAAAAAAAGGATCTGCAGCTTAGTCCCTGGGAATTGCTAGAGTAAATATGGAAATTATTCAGTGACTTTTGTGCATTTAGTGAATCGTATTTTAGATTTTGAGGAACTTTGCATTTCCTAGCAATAAATATACCATATAGTCAAGTTGAAAATGTAGGCTATTAAGCTGAGTATGGCTTCTCTATTAACCAGTGAAAAGCTTATAATGATGGAAATCTGATTGGGATAACTGCCTAAAGATTCTAGTGGTTGGTTTCAAGTTGATGAAAAATGTTTTCCTTCAAATATGATGATGGTCAAAGTTTAAGTCGGTATGTTCACTTCTTGCTATGTCAGGTGAATAGGCTTCTGGTGATCCATGAAAAACATGAATATTTCTTTAGGTGGAATGCAACAAAAATTTAATGTTGAGGTTGAAGTGACACATCTCATTTAATATGCCTGTAGGCTATGACAAAAAAAGGTTGCCAATAAGATGATAAACTTTTGGGTGGTGTTCAATTGGGACATTGGTTAGTATATATTGACTAGATACATGTTTCCTGGGGAAATAATTTTGATTCTTTTGTGATGATGCCTTTCTCCTTTCAGAAACTGCCTTTTCATCACAAATTACTTAGAAATTTAACCATGATTTATTTATACAAGAAAAAATCATGCAGTCCATGTTGAATACCGTGCTTCCATGTGAGCCAACATTTTTCTCATTCTTGTACAATTCTATTAATTTCAAATTTGTTGCTTGACTTTTAAGACATGAAAACAATCCAATGGTGGTGGATTTGTTGATCAGAATTGAAAACTAGTTTACAGCATCATCATTATCACAAAGCCTTGTAAGGTCAGCTTTATGAGTGCTTTTCTATTCTTCTTATCAGAAGCTACAACTTCAGTCACCTTACAATCTTTCACATCTCCTCTTAGAACCTACTTCTGTGTCTTCATCCATTTTCTTTTTAATTCTTTCTATTTGCATCATGTCAGCCTTTCTGTCAGTGTTTTGATAGGTCTACATGCAGCATGTCTAAACAAATTTTTTTTAGCAGTACTTCTAAACATGCCACATGGGTGGCTTAGTTCGTGGGTATGAACGCATCCGCCATAGCTCAGAAAATAAATGTTTCCAATGTGGGCTCCAAGTTGAGCTGAGTTTCGAGAAATATACATAATTGGGCAGTGCTTTTGAGATGACCCAAATGGTAAGATGCATACTATGTGTTTGATCCAGACACGGGTTCAGGATTTTGGAAATCCCCTGTGGTGCAATGGCTCGCATAGAAAAATAAATGAGAGATAAAAATATATGCATAATCATAAGGTTTACGAGGCTCTGGGTATACCTAAAAGAAGGTATATGTTACTGGACCCCTCATGGTGTGATGGCTCGCACATAATTATAAAGAAAATGTCAAATTAAAATATAAACATAAAACCTTCGAGATTCTGGGTACATCTGAAAGAAGATGTATGTTACCGAATTCTCTGGGCTCTGGGTACACCTGAAAGATGGTGTATGTTATCGGACCTATGGTCTACATTGGAGAGGGTAGGTGGTACAAGCTTCGTGGATGTTTGTGTTTTTGTGAGAGCTAGGTGTCTCACCGTATGTTCTCAGTTCACTACGATGTCTATGCATGTGCGTACTCACAGGGTAAGAGTAAGATCAATACAAAAAGGAATTGAATTGGTCTAGAAACTTGTTCTTCAGAAATTATGAAAATTATTGACATGAAATCTGTATAAATGATAGAAATAAGCTCATGTTGATATGAATAAACTTATCTATAGCCCTGTTTATCTCTCGTACTGAATAGTGATATGGAAAGCATGCTTACTTTCTTAGAATAGCATAAATTACATGATATCTCTGAATTTAAATTGTTGCACATATCTGTACACAGGACATTGAGCACCACATATGAATATAATACTTCTTACACAGACAGAGGAGTCTGACCCTTCTGCTTTAAATTTTTTCAGGTAACAAGTAAACGGAGTATCGTAGTGTTACATTTGGAAGTAGTCAAGAGATCTCAGTTGTTCAGTGTTTCCTGTTTAGACTCTGATTAGTTAGATTGATATTTTCATTTATGAGATGTAGTTAATACTTTAAATTAATAAATGAAATGATTTCAGTACCTCTCTGTCTTACCTGTAATTCGCCTGACACTTGGACTTGTCACTTTCGATATAAAAAAAAATCCAAAATTTCACTTCCAAATTGTTGGGGTGTTACATGACGTCCCACCCCCTTGGATAGGCTTGCCTAGGTTGAGTCCACCCTATAATGGACCCCAAGATCTAAGAGGGGCCCACCTAAAGGGTGCCCCACCCAATGGGTCCAATATCCATAAATTAATTCAAATTAACTCCAAATTCAAATCCCAATGAAATTACAAATGCAACTTAAATTCTAAATTCAATTCAAATCTAAATTGAAATTCAAATCAACTTGAGATTCAAACTTAAATTAAAATTCAACTCCAAATAAAATTAAATTTTAAGTTAAAATTCAAACCAAATTTGAGACACAAATTTTATATTTATTTATTAGAAAATTATGAAAAATTCTCAGGTGTTACATTATTCTCCCCTTTAAAAGAATTTCATCCTCGAAATTTGATACAAGGACTACTCAAACAAACTGAAGTATTTTTCTCTCATACTAGATTTTGGCTCCCATGTACACTCTTCGATATCATGATGTTGCCATCACACCTTGATGAGATGAATAATCTTCGATCTCAATACCTATTTTCTTCGATCTATGATCTCAACTTGTTTTTTGTCTATGGTTAAGTTCTCTTGAATATCACATCCTTGTACTGAATGACATGTGATAGATCATGAATGTAGTTTCTCAATATAGACACATGAAAGACATTATGGATCGGTGCGTATTGAGGTGGTAGTGCTACACAGTACACTGCTTCTTTAACGCCCCAAGATTTTTAACCTTAAAAATACATGTTTTTTTTTTTCAAAAACCTTTTTAACTTTTGGGTCAAAACTTTAGGCATTACAATTTGATCAAACAAAATAGTACTGAATTTTAATACAAAGAATATTTCTTATTCATAAAAATCCACTTCCCATAAATAGAGTACTGAAAACACAGAATAAACAAAAATGTGTTCTCAAAACAATAAAAACGTCTATTTAAAATCCAATTTCCACTATGACCCCAATTCCAAGTAGTTAAAACTCTTGGGCTGCTCTTCTAGCCCACCAAAGACTTGTTGGAGTAGAGAGCATGTTTTTAACTTTGATATAAATCTATAATTTTGTTGTATCCAACTTAGCGGTATGGTGGCAGATTTCAGGAGGGTCGTCCCCTTACTCTTAAGGTGAGGGTTAGGGCATTGACCTTGGGCGAATTTTTGGGAGGATAGTTCTATAATTTTACATTAGACTCTTTATTATATTAACAATACTATTAGACTCGTTTTAAAACTTCTAGATTTTTCTATTTAAAAGAGACAATCCAGCTCTTGTATCTTATCTCAATCAATAAACAAAAAGGCTCTGTGTGGTTGTGAACTTAGATCATTCTTGTAAAATCCTTGTTTTTGTGTATGGCTGTTTTTATCCTTTTTGTTTTTTCGATCTATCGGTAGGGTCATTCCCTAACAATACTATGCTTATTTGGTCTTATTTTTAGAGATGCACACCTTAGTTATTGAACTCTCAACATCTTTTAACTTGAAGGTTTTAAGTAGGCTAACTAGCCAGGTATGCAGAGCTCTTGTGGGCTTAATTGGTATCCTTTCCGATCCAGATCTGTTCTCCAAGAGTCAAGGCATCAGAACTCAAGTTGCACAAGGTGTAAAAAGATGAAGATCAGCCTCAACGTGGTCACCTTGGCAAGTTGCTGAAGGACTTTTTTTTTAAAGAAAGCTACTTAGGAAAGCTTCTTAATAAGAATGGGTTTTTAAAGAGAGTTGAAAATTGTTATCAAGAGAGGCTTACTCTCCAAGATTGTAATCAAAATATTCGATCTAAGCCTCTCTCTCGCTCGTTGGATGAGAGAGAGAGAGAGAGGTTCAACCGTGGTGCATGCTGAAATTTATGATGTATATAAGCTGTTAAAAAGGGAAGTCATTAAGCAAGAAACCAGCTGAATAAACTTCTGGTTCAAGTTGCTCACATATTATAGTCCTTGGGATCCTCTTTAAATGGTGGGCAGGTCGAATATTTTATGCCAAAATTAGAAGAGCAATAATGCTGCTAGCTCAGCAAAAACAGCCAGGTGCAGCGGCACACAAGCCAACAATGTGATTGCACCTGATCTGTCACCGCCTGACAAAACAAAGTTGGTGGAACTTTAATTTCGATCTCTTGTAAAAGATAAGTTGCAAGGCTTGCAAAGCGTTTAGAATTGAAAACTGGTGAAGCATGGAGCTCTGATTATTTGAATTTCCCTTGGAGGTACGAATAACATACTCTTTTCATATTGCGACTTCCAATTGATGGGCACTTGCACATGCAAGGTGATGATTAGAGCTACAGATGGATGTGAGGCGCACATTTCCACAAGGCAAATACAGAAGGCTCATTATCCCGAACTTTTTGTACATTCCAAACCAGTCACTTTGCAAGCCTAGAAAAGAAACAACAGTGCGTTTTGCAAATGAGCCCAGCGTTTGTATCGTGCACGGCTCTTTATCAATCAATAAACATTTAAAGATGCCAACAAAATAAAAAACTTAAGATACAGATTCAGAGCTGCAATACTACCAATATGAAATTAGTTCATATAAAATATTTACAATCTTCAATTAACCTATGAATGCAGAAAGAACCGATCCCATCGTCCTTAATGGTCATAATGGACTTTACATACTGCCAACCAGCATCCCGTCCCCAGGGAAATAAAATCAGACACAGAGCAATCCCCCCCTTCCTTCACAAGGAAGAGTTATTAGCACCTGCAGGAACCAGCAAAGCGTCTCCTTCCTATCACACATCTAAGCGCTGCTGCTTCTTCGAGGAGCACCAAGAGACCAGAATGGCTTGGCTGGGGTGCGCTTTAGTGCTTTCACTCCAAATGGGCTGTTCTTGCTCTGCATCAACAAATCAAAACCAGAAAACCAACAAGATTCAATCACAAAGAAAAAACCGTGTCAAAACAAACGCATGAAACACGGCCAATATGCAAGCAGAGATCCATAATTCATGACCAGGTATGGTTTATTACCACAAGACAGGTGCCGGCATCCACATTGCAGATGGGGTAGTCTGATGGGCAGCAGCTGTTGTGATCCTCGCAGCAGGTGGCTGACTCGAGAGGGCAGCAACCCCATGCAAAGCAGTACTTCCCATACTCATAGATGCAGCAGCAGGTGTTGCTCTCCGGGCATGAATAGTAGTTGTCACAGACTGTTGGTGGCTTCACTGGAGAAGGAGGAGAAGGACCGGGATTAGGGGGGTTCTGTCTCTTCTTGATGGGGTAAGAAGCCTCCACGGCGATGCCGCACTTTCCGGTGAGAGTTCCAGGAACGTTCCTCTGCATTCTAATGTATCCCTTCTCACCCCAGCTTTCACCCCACGAGTTCTTCACAATCCAGTATTCCAATCCATCATCTGTTCCATACCCAACTGCTGTAACTCCATGGTCTAGCTCTGTTCCACAAGTTCCAGTGAATACACCCTACGGGGGACACCAGAATAAACTTCATTAGATCATCTCTTAACAAAATTGTTGGGAGAACAAAGGCAAGAGTGACAGAGGAAACTCACAGACTCATACAGCTGGAAAGCCCTGCCTCCAGCTTCAATGGCAACGCTCACAGGCTGGTTAGCAACTGCTTTCTTCAGTGCCTCCTCCTCGTTCTCCGGCACATCTTCGTAGCTATCAATGGTAACAACACGGGCATTTTTCTGTTCACAATTATCTTAATCGGCATCAGAACAGAGAAACAGAGAAGAAAAAGAAGAGGAGGAAGGGGTCAAGTATGAATTACCCTGTACTGATCGCAGGTGGCATCGCGGGCCTTGTAAGGATAGTCCTCTTCGGTATCGATACCACCATTGTTGATGATGAATTGGAAGGCATAGTCCATGAGGCCTCCGTTGCAGCCTTGGTTGTAAGAGGTGTCACAGTCCACCAATTCTTGCTCTGACAGAGAAATAAGATCGTTGGTGACGATCTGGTTCACGCCTTCGACAGCAGCGATCGTTGAAAACGCCCAACAACTCCCTAATAAACACAAACACAAGCAGCAAAAAACGGACATGAGATAACAAATCAAGTGTTCCACTAAGATTTCAAGTTGCTATGTCACGAATTCAAATTGATCATGTTGAGCTTTGAGAATTCAAGCCATAGTTATCAGGAAACTAAATGGAGGCGAGAAGTGATGCGTGAAGAGGAAGCGGGGATGGTGTTAAAAAGTAGTATGAAACAGGAAGCGATCGTGAAGCAACTATGTAAGTGCATGAAAAATGAAAAGGAAATAAATAAAAACACAACACTAAGTGCAGCCTGAAACAAATAAGAAATGTCATGAACACAAGAAAAAGACGATACTTTTGGAATCCAGAAAATTTCTCATAGGAAAGGGAATTTTTGGCTATGAGAAGTTTTGATGTGATTAACTTTTTTAAATGAAAAAATCTCACTTGTTTGTGTAGCACGAGAAAAACAGAGTAACAAACTTGAGAAAAATGAGAGAGAGAGAGAGAAATGAAAATAGTGGTAGTGGGAGGAAGATGAAGGTCGGGGATCTCTTATTATGTCAGCTCCATGGAATGAAATGTATTGTGGGTAAATGGTTGTCTTAATGCAAAAAAAAAAAAAATTGATAGGAAAATCTTTTCCACCACTCAGGTGAACACATTTTTCCTATCAAAAATCATACTTTTTAGAAAACTTTCCCTTCAAAAATTTTCCGAACTGAGTTTCCTAGAGCTTCCCCTCATTTTGGAAGAGGAGGGAATTTTGATGACTACCGCATCTCCCCTGATCCTTCACCGGCGTGACCGCGCCCTTCTCCCTCCAATCGACCTCATCAGGAAGCTCCTCTCCCCCCTTCACGCCGTACCGCGGGCTCGGCGAGCGGGCGAGCCGTCGGTTCTTGCTCATCTTGGTGCCCAAGTACATCGATCGGTACTCCTTGTTGGTGAGATCGGCAAACCGGTTGAGCCCCAACTTGTACGAGTGATTCCCGGCGTTATGTTCGTCGATGAAGACGAGGTTGTCCTTGAAGATCTCGAACCTCCTGTCCCTCTCCACCAGATCGTTGTAGGCCTTGCCGTGCCTCGCAATCCACGACTCGTAAATCCGCTTCACATCCCGGCCGCTCAGATGCCGCTCGTCGTAGCTTACGATCGACATGTCGAGCGCCACCGCGACAGCGGCGAAGACCGAAACGAGGCACACCAACAACAGAACCAGAGTCCTGGACGCCATGGCTGCAACAATACTGTATACTGACACACCACAAACGCAGAACGGAAAGAAATGGAGGAACCCAATGAGCAAATCAGGCATGTGAAGAAGAAAGACTGTTCTGAGAAGGAAAAAATAAAAGAAAACCCACTAGAAATCCGCCCTTCTCATGGCTAAAATTGAAGACCTGTGTCAACCACAAATAGCAATACCCATAGCAATATATATATATATACAGAGAGAGAGAGAGAGAGAGAGAGAATACCTATATGGATGGGTGAGCGTTGTGGAGGGGATACACGCGGTCTCCTCCTCCTTTGTGGCTCCGGAGTGTCCTGAATCAGCCCTCTAATGGAGGGACAGAGAGGGCAGAAGACAAAAGAGGAAGCCCCCAAGACGCCCAACTGAAGGAGAATCTACACCCTGTGAAGGCCTAAATCGCAGGGACCCTCCGCCCCCTTAAAGCGTCCACAACTCTACCACTAACAAACCAAACCCCATTGACCATGGTTACTTTTCTAACCTTGGCTATATTCACGGGTTACCTTTTTAGCTTTTGTTATTTTTTTCAAGTTTTCTGATGAAGTTACATTGCTAGCCCTGACTGACTCTGGCTTATTGATTAACCCAGCCAACTCGGTTAGTTCTCCGGTTCGGTTGTGGTCCAAGTCAAAAGATTAGTACCAAGCATGGATTAGTTTGGTCAAACCCAACTCAAAATGAAACTTTTTTGTTTGGATAATCCAAGAGAAAACCCCCAATCACTCACCGCACAATGACGGGGAAGCAGATCAGGTCATGCTGAACATGAGCATTTTTGCTCATGCTTTGCATTTTGGATGAATGCCACGTGGTTTTGTTGACTTTTAAGCTTTTTAAAATGCAAATCGGATGGCCACGATGTGGGCATGAGCAAAAACACTCATTTTCAGCATGACCTGTAGCGCTCCTAACCCAGATTTTTCGACTTGAAAATTCTTTGGATTTTTGAGTAAACCTTTTTTTTTTTTAAAGCCAAAGCGCAAGCGCGAAAGAAACCAAAAGGGGGAGAAACAACCGAAAAACCCTGGGCGGTCAGTACAGGTGTGAAACAACATTTAAATGAAACAACTTTTATTAAATTCATTTTCATCTTTACAAATTGTACATATCAATCCCTTATACAAAACCAAATCGCCAGGATCCAACAGACGAGGTTCAGAAGTGTGGGTTCAGAGTCCGCTGCAGCACACTGAGCTCCATCGCATGCCTAAGTAAACCTGTATCCCCATAAAACGGGGTCAGTACTCTTTCGAGCTGGTGAGACAAACCAAACCATATTGTACCATATGTGGAACAATCGAAAACATGCTATTCATACAAGACATAGCATGATTATCTACCATGATTGAGCAATGACAACATGAACAAGTATAAGGCAGTGATAACTACACATGGAGCAATATTGACAATTACTGACGATAACATGGCATGCATCAAGGAACATAATTTAACAGTGTATTATCATTTATAACAAGGTATGCATCACAGAACATAAAGTACTATTGAATCAATATGAAAGACTGTAACTAGCATGAATCAGTGCAAGTAGGCAAAACAAGAGTGATTATCTACGACTACTCATGTCACAGTTCATATCGAATAGTAAGGTATGCATCACAGAACATAAAGTACTAACAATAGGTTGTGCTTATTCAAGTAAATGTGACATCGTGATCTGTGCACCCGTATCAATGGCATGTATGTGTAACATATCATAAGCACGAGAACTAGCTAAATGATGATAACAAACGTTACTCATCAAGATGAGACAGTTAGAAGCATTTGTCACGTAAGGTGTGACACACAAGCAGTGCCAAGGTTCACAACTCATACATTGCAACCATAAGCGAGCTCATCTCGCTAACCATTCGTCAAGGATTCCAAGGTCGCGTAAGTCATGCACCACTGCAATATCCATATGCTAAATTGCATGAGTCTCGCACAACTGCAATATCCATAGACTAAATTGCATATGTCTCGCACGACTGCAATATCCATAGACTAAATTGCATATGTCTTGCATGACTGCAATATCCATAGTGCACCCCAAGGCATAGCAAGCACGATTATGCCCACGTTCCTTAGGTGACAAACATCCAAGATTCACTAACATGAGTTAGCGATTGCATTCATTACGTGTGCCAGCTATGTACTAAAGTGTGCACCAATTACGCTAAGTAGCATCATCATGATACAATACATCGATCCACACACATACATCGCATAAGTCAAAACACTTAGTGCACTCGTTAGGATATTGGATCCCGCTCCAAACACAATTGCAGCCCTTTTTGGCTGCAGCTCGGAGGTCTGCTAACAAGACTAAAAGTACAACGACAAGAATGAAAAATTACATATAAAGTTTGCCTTGGTTGACGAGCACAATCCATTTGCGATACGACGAGTCAAATCCATCACGTTGTTGGGGTATTGGACCCCGTGCCGTGAAGACATACATGCAGCCGCCTGAGCTGTAGTCTGAGTGCGAACGAGGCAAAACTACCCGAAACACCGTATAGGTGCTGCTGCCATGCGAGTCCAAAAAGGCTCACTGGTCTAGACAACGGTCCAGACCCCAAACAACTGGACCATGGGGTCCGAAACAAATGGCAACAAGTTTGGAATTTGGTCCAGACTTGCTCCAGCTCAAGGGTCCACGAGAAACGCCCTGATCCAAGCTGGGTTCAGGTGCAACGGGCCAAGCACAAGTCTGGAATGGACTTGTGCCTGCGCCAAAGGGGCCAAGAAGCCCATGACAAGTTTGGTCCAGACTTGCCCCATGCAAGACAAGCGTGACACCTGAACCAAATTTGGTTCAGGTGCAGCGGCTAAGACTCGGGCCTGCTGCAGGCCCCAAGTTCACGCAAGAAGATCAAAGGCATGGTCTGGACAAAGGCGTCCAGACCTGCCATGGGTGCAGGATGCACCAAAATCGAGGTGGTGCAGAGCACTACATCCTGCACCAGCCAAGAAAAGTCAGCGCCTAAGGCATCACCATTGGGCGCATGGCGCCACCGCACCCAGGACACCCGAGTGGCTTGAGCTCAAACAGAGTTGGTCTGAGCCTATGCTCAGACCCCAAAAAAAAACTAGCATCCAGTCTGAACCCTCTCGGTTCAGACTGGCAAACCGCGAGAATGAGAGGGAAGAATGGAGGGTCTGGGCTAAGGCGAGTCAACCGAAATGCACATAGCGTCCAAAAAATTCTAGACGCCCAATCCGAAAGGGAGAAGGGGTAACAAGGAGGGGCTCAGCCGGACCTACCCCAGTCTAGCAGCATCTGAACCCCAAAGGGGTCGACCCAGCTGGGTATGGCATGCTGGACAAAGAGGGGTCGGTCATAAGGCTTCCCAGCCAACCGAATACGTCTTGGTAGAACACCCTGGTTGACACAAAACAATCCGACAAACAAGCTGGGAAACGGAAAAAATCGAGGTGCATGCAATGGAAACGTCAAGGTATAATACATGCAAGTAGTTATGTAAAATCTACCTTTCGAAATGAACCTACTCTTACCTTACACAGCGAAAATGCATGTAAACATGGTGAGTCGAAAGCTATAATAAAAATACATACAAGCTAGCTCAAGGGAAAATCGACAAAATGGAAAACCCACAAAGTTCTCAAGTGAAAACCCCCGACTATGCGGAAAACCAATGCATTAAGATATGCTTAATCGAATAACTACTCTCTTGCATGTATATAATAGAAACCCACAAAATGCAAGAACATATCAACTCATTCATTCGAGATCCACCATTGGAATAGAGAGGAAGGTGTCTCACCTTCGCGACTTGACAATGGAGAGGAAGGAGATGAAGGTGCTGCCACGGTTTGGAGTCTCCCCACCACACACACACACGTCTAGGGGAAGAAGAAGGGGAGAAGAGCAAGGGAGGAGAGAGAGAAGGTTCCAAGAAAATCGCCCAAAGGTTTTTTTTTTTCTTATTTGAAACCTTAAATATGTAGGGTTAAAAGAACGAATGGTTGGGATTAATCCAGCCTAGATGGACGACTGGGGTGCTCCACGCCCCCCCATGGCCAACCCATGCCCAATGCATGCCATGCATTTGAAGTTTCTAAAAAGGTTTGCAAATATGCCATTGAAGAGGGTTTCAAAAGGGCTTTAAAACTTGTAAAATTTACTTGGGTTGCCACTCAACCCAACCAATCAGATTTAGCTGTTTGAAACACTTGGAAACAATTACAAAAACACCATGGGGCGCCAACCCCATGGTCCCCTTTATTGGAAAATGCCTTTCATGATGAGCTTCAAGGCTCATCATGAGTTTCAAAAGAAGAAAAAGGCCAATCGTTTCAAAATCCATGAAATTCTTTACAAAAGTACCACCCAGTTGGTCAAACCTTGACCAGCTGGTCAACCATAGACAAAATCGTCCCCCTAGAGAGGCGCACATAGGGTTTGGGTCCTCTAGTTGACCCGGATCCAAGATCAAAAATCGCCAATCCAATATATTTCAAAACAACACTTAATTAATGCATTAAAACGCCAAATAAATCCCACTAAATCTTTTAGTGTTGTATATAACCTCAATTACTATGAAATGCATGGAGCCTTATAAGGAAATTCCCATCCAATTGCGAGAATTAAGTGTATCATGATTTGGGTTCAAACTTGGGTCAAGACTCGTAATTCACATGCAGTGACGAGTTTTTTACGTCGTATAAGTCCCAAATTCGGGGACAAACCTTAAAAATATAATATAATTTAACCCTTAAATTCTTAGAGGCTAATTCGTCCGGAATTAGACACTTCTTATTTGCACCATATATTTACGTGATTTTCAGGTCGCGCATACAAGCCAGAAATACAAAGCATAGTCAAATCTCATTAAATTGTGTGCTACACCTCACAAGTACACACAAGCATGCATTCCTACTTAATTCAAACAATAAAGCACTCAGAAATTCCGTGGGTCTTACATGACCTGATCTGCTTCCTTCCCTTTGCATGTCTATTGCAACCAGGACTTGGGGACAAGGATGAGGCTTAGTTAGCACTTAGGACATGGGCACAGTCAAAGTCCTTGCCATCTTATGAGACTACATGTGCCTCGAGTCCTTTTATTTTTGTTAAGGTCAGCAGTTTATACAACCCGCTTAAAATTAACAAGCTAGGTTAGTCGCTCGTTCCTTGCCTCAAGGTTGAAGCTAGGTGCACTCTCTCGAGAAGCAGATCAGGTCATGCTGAAAATGAGCGTTCTCGCTCATGCTGACATCGTGGCCATCCGATTTGCATTTTAAAAAGCTTAAAAGTCAACAAAACCATGTGTCATTCATCCAAAATGCAAACAAACGGCCATGATGTCCGCATGCGCAAAAATGCTCATTTTCAACATGACTTGGGGAACCTCAAGGGTTTTATCAATCGGAAGTCAGTCATTGGGAAGCAGATCAGGTCATGCTAAACATGAGCGCTTTTGCTCATGCTGACATCGTGGCCAGGCGATTTGCATTTTAAAAAGTTCAAAACTCAACAAAACCACGTGGCATTCATCCAAAATGCAAACAGACGGCCACGATGTCCGCATGAACAAAAATGCTCATGTTCAGCGATGAGTATGTGTGGTCGTTCAGTGCAAAATTATAATGATTGGAACATGAGAGGGATTCCTTCACCAACCTGACTTATCCTTGACCTTAGCCAGCGTTGGGATAGGGTGGTCCCACACTTGCTTCATCCTGATTGGATGGTTGATCATGTGACGTGGAACTTTTATTGGACAGAATCGACGGACCTTTGGCAAAATAATTTTTTTAATTTCTGCTGTTTTTTTTTTTGAAAGGCAAGCTGGGGTTAGGCAGACCCCCACCAGTTAATATTTAACGTACCACTGAGTTTTGAATCTGCAACGTCCCACCACAAGGAGACATGCACTCATAGCTGCTACTAACATTTGGGTTCCATTGGGACCGTTTACATGTTTCTTTGAGCATTGAAAAAATATTGCATTTTTTTACGAAATATATCTATTAATCCAAACATATATGTATGTGGTTTTAGACTGGTAAAAAATGAGCAGGTCATAAGCAGGTCTATCTCCCAAACTATATTTAGCAGAAAACATGTTAGTAGATATTTTTCATATTTACCACCCAAGTGGTATCCCATGTGGATGTGGTAAGCGGGGTCCTGTGTCAAGCTGAAGGCCCAGGTTTGAAAACCTCTGCCACATGGGGCTTAAGAGATATCTGGTAGGGGTCTGCCCAACCCCAGCTTGCCTTTCAAAAAAAAAAGAAAGATATTTTTTCATATTTAGGTGTGGTTTTAGAGCTGTAAAATATTAATGGAACTTGATGTAACTAAAACTTAATTTCTTTTGCTAAATTGATACGACCACAACATGGTGATGATTGGCACATAAAACTGTTTAGCACCTATTAATATTTACTGTGTGTGTGTGAGAGAGAGAGAGAGACAGTTAACTTTTGCATGTATGGAAGCGTTTTAGATCAGAAAAAGTGAAGGAATTACTTTTAGGGACGGCAGTGGATGGGGGTGGGGGCAGGGGACAAGGTCTTCACCCCCGTACCCCCCCCCCCCCCCCAGCGCGTTCCACTGTCATTCCTAATTACTTTGAGTCCAAAGGGTGTTTGATATTTTCTGTGGATAGTTGGTGACATGTACACGAAAGTTTCTTGAACCCTCATCTTTTCTCTAGTTTGAAGTTGCACATATCACTCAACAAGGTCAGCCTTAGATTTCGTGTACCATCAGTATTGTCGCAAATATCTCTTTTAAAGCCTAGTTTTAAGCTGAACCTACCAAAACTGAGCTGGGCTCAGTGACCTGGACTAGAGCAGCTTAACTTGGCCAACATACTAATTCTGCCAAGCCGTTATTAGCATGAATGGCTAGAAATAGGCAGTGTTGTCAGTATTGGTGCGTATCGGCCTGAATACTGACCTGAATAGGCTATTTTTTAATAAACATAAAAATAGCTTAAAATTACTTTTTAATATTATTTTAATAGCTTTAAAATGTGTCACGTTCTGATTGACACGAAATATTTTTTTTTATTTTTTGGCCGATTCAGAATGGTTCACTTGAAAATCGGTATCGGACGATTCACCTGAATAGTTGGCCAAACGATGCAGGTTCGATTCCGATACGTAAGAGTCATCTCCTACTCTAATTTTTTACAGGACCTGGGGTCTGGCTAGGACAAGAAAAAAAGGGCGGAGTTGAGTCTCTTGGCTATCAAACCATGGCTTAGAATATGGACACATGGGACACTTCTTAAAAGACAAAATAACCATGATGTCTTAGGGAGGGTTAGACCAAATAGGACAAAATATCCAACTCCATCGCTTATCCTTCACACGGGGTCCACACAGACTCTAGTCTTTTCACTAAATTACAACCTTTTAGCAACTTTTTTAATCATAATGAACGGAGACTTCAGATCCAAATTCATCTTAGAATCCAGAACCCAATTCTACATTTGGATCTCAGACTTCAGATCCACTCCATTTTAGGATCCAGAACCCAAGTCCATCTTGAATTTCAAATCTCGAATCCCCTTCTGTTTAGGATCCGGAATCCAATTCCATATCTAGATTCTAATTCCATTTTCGGATCTAGTCTGAATCTCTTAAATCCATTTCTATTTTTTACCATTTGATTATCTCAGATCCATTCCAAACTTCAGAAATCCAAATTCAATTCCATCTCAAGTATTCATTTCCTTTCTTAAATTCAAATTCAAAATTCAAATTCGAAGTTCATTTTTGACTTTGAAACTTCATTTTCTTTTATTTCAAAACTTCTAAGTCATTCTTTCTCATTTATTCTTCCAATCCTGATTTACTTCAAAAGCTTAGAACTCCTCTGATCTATGTCAAGTTCTAAGTTAGATTTAAGTCATTTCTTCACTCTTTTATCAGATTCATCTCAGAAAAACTTGGAAATTTTCAAAACCTCTTTCAAAAGGAGCATACATTCTTGTATTTGCACAAGCATGATTCTTTGTGCATTTTTAGATAGAATAAATTCTTAGATTATATTTAGGCAAAGCAAAAGGGCACAGATTCGATCCTTGGTTCGATTACCCCTGGTAAAGGCGCCAGGAACGGTCGAACCTCGTACCGACGAGCGAATCCCGTCTCTCCATTTTTCCCGCACATTTTCAAAAACGGAGGCGAGTAATCTTTTAAATCTTTTCAAATCAAGGTCAAGTGAGACCGCGCAAAAGAGTTTCTCTTCTCTTTTTCTTTCTTTCTTTTCTCTTCTCTTTTCTTTCTTTTATTTTACTCCCTTCAAAAAGGAGGGAAATAGAGGTTAGAAAAGGAAAAGAGAAGGAAGAGAGAGAATATTACGAGAGGAAAATTTTTGCGATGATCACAGTGCCCATCAGGTATGAATAATTGAAACACTATGAATTTTTATTGCTAGCATTAGAACACATTTATGCATGATTGAATCACTATAAAAAAAAATTGACTGCCTCAAAACACATATATGCATGATTGAATCACTATGAATTTTTATTGCTAGCATTAGAACACATGTACGCATGATTTCATCACTATGAAATTTTTTTGACTGCCTTATAACACATATATGCATGATTGAATCACTATGAAAGTTTTTTTGACAACCTTAGAGCACATATATGCATGCATGAATCACTATGACATTCTTTTGACAACCTTAGAATACATAACTGCATGATTGAATCACTATGAATTTTTTTGGTCAACCTTCATTAGAACAAATATATAAATGATTTCATTACTATGAAATTTTTTTGATTGTCTTATAACACATATATGAATGATTGAATCACTATGAAAGTTTTTAGACAACCTTAGAACACATATAAGCATGATTTCATCACTATGAAAGTTTTTTGACTGCCTTATAAAACATATATGCATGATTGACTCACTATGAAAGTTTTTTGACAACCTTAGAACACATATAAGCATGATTTCATCACTATGATTTTTTTTTACTGCTTTATAACGCATATATGCATGATTGAATTACTATGAAAGTTTTTTGACAACCTTAGAACACATATAAGCATGATTTCATCACTATGAAAGTTTTTTGACTGCCTCATAACACATATATGCATGATTGAATCATTATGAAAAATTTTTTACAACCTTAGAACACATATAAGTATGATTTCATAACTATGAAAGTTTTTTGACTGCCTTATAACACATATATGCATGATTGAATCACTATGAAAGTTTTTTGATAACCTTAGAACACATATAAGCATGATTTCATTACTATCAAATTTTTTTGACTGCCTTATAACACATATATGCATGATTGAATCACTATGAAAGTTTTTTAACAACCTTAGAACACATATAAGCATGATTTCATTACTATGAAAGTTTTTTGACGGCCTTATAACACATATATGAATGATTGTATCACTATGAAGGTTTTTTGACAACCTTAGAACACATATAAGCATGATTTCATCACTATAAAAAATTTTGACTGCCTTATAACACATATATGCATGATTGAATCACTATGAAAGTTTTTTGACAACCGTAGAACACATATAAGCATGACTTCATCACTATGAAAGTTTTTTTACTGTCTTATAACACATATATGCATGATTGAATCACTATGAAAGTTTTTTGACAGCCTTATAACACATATATGCATGATTGAATCACTATGAAAGTTTTTTGACAATCTTAGAACACATATAAGCATGATTTTATCACTATGAATGTTTTTTGACTGCCTTATAACATATATATGCATGATTGAATTATTACAAAATTTTTTTGACAACCTTAGAACACATATAAGCATGATTTCATCACTATAAAATTTTTTTGACTGCCTTATAACACATATGTGCATGATTGAATCACTATGAAAGTTTTTTGACAACCTTAGAAAATATATAAGCATGATTTCATCACTATGAAAGTTTATTGACTGCCTTATAACACATAAATGCATAATTGCATTACTATGAAAGTTTTTTGACAACCTTAGAACACATATAAGCATGATTTCATCACTATAAAAGTATTTTTACTACCTTATAGCACATATATGCATGATTGAATTACTATAAAAGTTGTTTGACAACCGTAGAACACATATAAGCATGATTTTGTCACTATGATTTTTTTTTTACTACCTTATAAAACATATATGCATGATTGAATCACTATGAAAGTTTTTTGACAACCTTAGAACACATATAAGCATGATTTCATCACTATGAAAGTTTTTTTACTGCGTTATAACAGATATATTATTTATTGAATTACTATGAAAGTTTTTTGACAACCTTAGAACATATATAAGCATGATGTCATCACTATAAAATTTTTTTATTGCATTATAACACATATATGCATGATTGAATTACTATAAAAGTTTTTTGACAACCTTAGAACACATATAAGCATGATTTTATCACTATGAAAGTTTTTTGACTGCCTTATAACACATATATGCATGATTGAATAACTATGAAAGTTTTTTTACTATCTTATAACACATATATGCATGATTGAATCACTATGAAAGTTTTTTGACAACCTTATAACACATATAAGTATGATTTCATCACTATGAAAGTTTTTTGACTATCTTATAACACATATATGCATGATTGAATTACTATGAAAGTTTTTTGACAACCTTAGAACACATATAAGCTTGATTTCATCACTATGAAAGTTTTTTGACTGCCTTATAACACATATATGCATGATTAAATCACTATAAAAGTTTTTTGACAATCTTAGAACACATATAAGCATGATTTCATAACTATAAAAGTTTTTTGACTGCGTTGTAACACATATATGGATGATTGAATTATTATGAATTTTTTTTGACAAGCTTAGAACATATATAAGCGTGATTTCATCAGTATAATTTTTGTTTACTACCTTATAACACATATATACGTGATTGAATCACTATGAAAGTTTTTGACAACCTTAGAACACATATAAGCATGATTTCATCACTATGAAAGTTTTTTTACTGCCTTATAACACATATATGCATGATTAAATTACTATAATTTTTTTTGACAACCTTAGAACACATATAAGCATGATTTTATCACTATAAAAGTTTTTTTACTACCTTATAACACATATATGCATGATTGAATTACTATGAAAGTTTTTTGACTTCCTTATAATACATATGTGCATGATTGAATCACTATGAAAGTTTTTTGACAACCTTAGAACACATATAAGCATGATTTTATCACTATTAAATTTTTTTTATTGCCTTATAACACATATATGCATGATTGATTCACTGTGAAAGTTTTTTGATAACCTTAGAACACATATAAGCATGATTTCATCACTATGAAAGTTTTTTGACTACCTTATAACACATATATATGCATGATTGAATTACTATGAATTTTTTTTGACAACCTTAGAACATATATAAGCATGATGTCATCACTATAAAAAAAATTTGACTGCATTATAACACATATATGCGTGATTGAATTTCTATGAAAGTTTTTTGACAACCTTAGAATATATATAAGCAAGATTTCATTACTATGAAATTTTTTTGACTGGCTTATAACACATATATGCATGATTGAATCACTATGAAAGTTTTTTGACAACCTTAGAACACATATAAGTATGATTTTATCACTATGAAAGTTTTTTGACTGCCTTATAACACATATATGCATGATTGTGATACATGACACATTTATTTGATAGCCTTATAAACCATATATGCATGCTTGAATCACCATAACATTTTTTTAACAACCTTAGAACATATATGTGCATGATTGAATCAGTATGAATTTTTTTTGTCAGCCTTAGAACACATATCTGAATTGTGTTAATGTCCTTCACTTTATTGCTAGTCTATATGTCATTCACCCATGTTACTTTGATTGCTTTAGATTAGGTGCACTGCAAATAATTTATTTCATTATATTTTGTTTATCAATACTAACATTTCGGTTCTCTTGTAGGATGCTGGAGATGATCAGCGTAGAGGAGCTGATATAGGGGCAAATCGAGACAATAAAAAGGACTATATTCTGAATCTTAGCAAGGATTAGCTTCATCTGTTGAATTTGTTTCAAACGAAACTCTTTTTATATGTTCACTTGTAATAAATTAGAACTTGACGAGGATTTTACTGGGTTGTTAATTTTGTTTCACTTATAACTTGTGTTAAATTTGTTTCACCTACTTTGTATTTGTATTTTTTTGTGTACTTTGTTTTTTATACACAGGATATATAAATTGTCTGACGAGAATTTTTTCTCCATATTTATATTTCAAACAAATTTTTTTTTGTGATTGATGTCTTCTTTTAAATCGTTGTAATTTTGAAAAGATTTTTATATGTAAAACATGTCAAAACCAGACATCAAATAATAAAAATCGGTTCTCACTAGTGGATGAGACCGGGTCGAACTCAGGGAACGAGAATATTTCGTATTCAAGCACACAAATCTAAACTATTTTTTTATTGCTGAATTATAAAATGTAAAATGTAGGAGAAAAGTAAAAACAACTATCTATTACAATAAATGAATACCCTTCGCAGAGGGCGTAAAATGCAATATTTACAAACCCAATTAAATTCTTAATTCTAAACTGAAAACAAAAGTCTTTTATTCTTGCACTTCTGTGTCACGTATGCGCTTCAACTCCACTTCTATGCGATCCTTCACAAGTTAAACGAACACGAGCAGTACACAAGATAGAAGTAAAAACTATATTAAGCAAATTATACTAATTAATTGTTTAAAAACATGAAAGAATTCTAATGACAATTAAAACTATATTGAACAATTGACACTTAACCAAATTTCAATTCACTAATACTTAACTACATAAAATCTAACCATTTCAATTAACTAATAGTGAAGACAATTAACAACTAACACTTCATTAACAAAACATGAAAAATACACAATTAAGGAATTGAATCAAGGAATTGATACAAAACAGGAAGACTGGTAAACTGAAAATAGCATGAAAAGGAATTGTAAAAACAAATATTTGGTTAAAAAAATAACGGAAACTAAAACAAAATTTGAATGAGAGAAAAGAAAACAGGAAAGTAAAAAAAAAAAATTTAAAAACAGGAATTACATATAATGAAAGACAGGAAACCTAAAAAAAAAATTGAATTCAAGAGATGAAAAACAAGGAATTACTAAAATAAAAAAATGGAGAAAAACTAAATGTAAAAGAAGACATTAGAATTTTCAAAAAACAAGATAAGCGATGTTAACCAGGAACTAACTGTAATAAAAAAATTTTGAAAAATGTAACAGGAAACTGAGATCTAATTCAGTAAGCATTCAGAAAAACAAAACAAACAAACAAACATTACAATTGAAATGAAATGTATACTAAAACAGGAAATCCGAAAATGAATAAATTGGAAATAGTCTATAAAAAAAAACAGGAAATCGGCTAAAAATACTGAATGAAGAAATAAAAAGTAGAATTGAAAACAGTATATGCAGTAAAAAAATGAATGACAAGTATTTAATGAATGGAAGATCTGAAATCAAATGCTAAACAACAATGATAAACTTCAAATGCTAAAAGCAAACACAGAATATTAATGAACGAATGAGAAACTTCATTACAGAAATTTTAATAGACTAAAATATGCAAAGAAATGAGAAAATGCCACGAATGAATATGCAATTAGCAGAAAAGAAAATGAGGTAAAACAGAAAGCACACTAAAACAAAAACTTGCAGAAATTTACTGAATTGAATGACCTTAGAGCATAAGAAACAGGAGATTAAACGATGAATGGAAACAAAAAATGCAAAACAACGATGAATCAAAGAAGGAGCAGAAATTCAAACGATGAACAAAATTTGTAAAAACAGAAAAACAGAAATCCTATGATGAATGTAAAAAAAAACATTATGATGAATCAAAATTGGAAATCAAACAAAATGAATCTAAAGATGAACAAAATTAAAACAAGGATGATTGAAATGAAAGAAAAAGAAGACGAGGCATAAAAAAAACAGAAATCAGACAATGCTTAATTTTCTTTTCGTGGATTTTTTTCTCAACTAAACTAATCCTATAGCTATAGAAAGAAAGAAAGAAGAAGAAGAAGACGATGAAGAAACTTATTGTGATTTGAGATGGATTGGAAGAGAGATGGCCTTCCACTGCATACATTGTCGCCGACTGTAGAACTCTGCCAGATTGAGGAAACAGAAGCAGAAGGAGGAGAAATCAGGGAGAGCATGGGAAAAGAGGGGGAAAAGATGAATCCAGCGGTGGAAAAGGGGAAAAAACAGAAACCAGAGGGGGAAAAAGAGGCATTGGTGCCAGAGGGTGAGACGGGTGAAAAATTCCCTTTTCTCGAGTTTTTAAAGAAGGCCAAAACCGGTTTGTTAAAAAAAAAATCAGTTTTTCAAAAAGGTCCTAAAATTTATCAAAAATTCTACAAATCTATTCCAAAAAAAAAAAAAAATATTTACAACATTCTATACTAATACTAGTCTAATTCTAATTTTTTTCCTTTTATTTTAGAAAAAATAACTACTCTAATATGTATCTTTAATAAAAAAATTTATATTCTTTTTCTATAAAGAAAACTAACAATATAAAAATGTATACTAAATTGCAAAATAAAGCTATTTTTCTCTATTTTTCTTTTTTTTTATTTTTTTATTAAAATGCTCTATCTATCATAAAGATGGGTTTTTTAATTGATTTTAATATGAAATCATGCATATTTTTATGTAAAATTTACCTAAAAATCTATGCATGATCAGTGATGAATTAGCGATGGATAATCTTTGTCGCTAATTAGTATCAGCCTCCAATTTAGTGACGGATTAGGGACGAATATTTATCCATCGTAAAACTGAATTGGTCGATGTTTTGCGATGGAGTATAATTCGTCGCTACAATAGCGATGGATGTGTATCTGTTGCAAAACCAAATCTTTACGGATTAGCGATGACCTCACAATAGATCATGGCATTCGCTAATCCATCGCAAATTAGCGATGGAAGTAGCGACAGATATGTTCCATCACTAATTAACGACTAGGAAATTATGATAAAAGTTATCCGTCGCTAAACTATTTTATGATGAATTTGTGATGGATTAGCGACGGATTACGTCCGTCGCTAATTCACAGATTTCTTATAGTGGAATTTGGTTAGTCATTGTGATATCTCACATGGTATGGTACGTCATATAGAGAGACTTGTTCTATCTACAATTATGTAATGAGCTGAATTGGAGACAAACTTCTAATCACATTATGTTATGGTCCTCAAACCTTATATAATGGCCCTCTCTTCAGATTCTCCATAATCAGAAAAAAAATTCAGTCATTCTCTCATTAGGTTTAGAGAAAGGAAAATGGTCATGTATGCAGGTTCTGGAAGTTCATACCCGTCAATGATCTACCAGAGCGCTTATAAATTCAGGTACGCTTCCGCATTAAGTTATGTTTCAGTTTTGATTTCAACGATTTAGCGAGAACATGAAAATCAATCCTCTTTAGTTATTTTAGTGGATTTATAAATCCTAGAATTGGTATCAGAGCACATGTTCTCAATAAATCATTGAAAAAATATGGTTATATATATATATTGTATTCTTTCCTATTTTTTTTTGTCAATGATCCATCATAAATGCATGATTTCTGTCATGAAGCAAAGGATTTACCCCATTCAACTTGCCATACAGGAAGGGTCGTTAGGCCCTTCTCTTATGTTTTTTGACTGGACGAGAGGTTGTGATAGACCTATTAGAGACCGATGGTGGTTTGGGGCATCTGGTTCACCCCAATCACTGTCGGCAACTATCTTGGGCCTGGCGACATCTCTGAGTCCTTTCCTGTTCTTTGGCCGACCAGAGGGAGAATGGCATGGGTTTCTTCTATTTTGGTCACCGACAGAAGGATCACCCTCTCAGTTTGTCGGTCGGGGATTCACCCTATCAGACCGTCGAACGGCCAACCCACGCCGTCGTCCAGACCGAGGGCTGCTAGGTCTGGTAGTCTCTCTGACCCATTATCGTTATTTCACTGGCATCAATGGTCGAACTTGATCATCGCCAGAAAGATTCGGCTCACCAGGGTTTGGAGTCATCTCTGCCATCTTTTTTAGGATCGTCACATGCTTTGGTTTGGTTCAATTTTGGGTCGGCAAGGATTGACATTTTGCTTATCCATCTGCTGATGAGATTCATCGACCGAGCTTAGCCTTCTGCCGATGAACTGATTATAGGGACCGGTTCAGCAAGCTGACTCAGCGTTTCAGCAGACCGGCTCGGTCATTCAGTTGGTCGATTCAGCCTTTTCTGCAGACCAACTCTGTCATTCAGCAGGCCAATTTGGCATTTTCTGCAAACTGGCTCGGTCATTCAGTAGGCTGGTTTGACCCTTTAAGTAGATCGGCTCGATCATTCAGCAGGCTGATTCGACCTTTCAGCAATCTGGCTCGGTTTCCTTTGGTAAGTCGGTTCAACTATTTGGCAGTCTGGCTGTGATGCACTAAACCAGTTCGGTCCAGTGTATACTGGGCGCTAGCTTCACCAGCAACCCAAGCTAGTTTGGTGCCCAGTCAGGGACCAGACTGGGTGTGGGTGCATTCGGAGTGATAGGAACCAGTTGACCTAGTTCAGTCAGACCCTGTTTAAGGACTGAACCGAGTAAGGTACGGGTATTGTGTGGATTGGGCCTGGTCCAGACCCGATCCACCGTACAAGCATTCATCTGGGTATGGATTATTGGGTTTTATCTGATTCGGGTCAGACCGGTTGGACCAACACCTAGTTGTAGTGGGTTGGGTCTGATCCGATTCGGGTCAAACCTGTTTTTGGACACGCAGGTGGGTTCGGCCAGATCTGATTAGTCAGACCCGTGCACTATGCCTTAAAAAATTAATTAATTAAATTAAGGATTTTACAGGACTATTTGGCGTGCATTATAGGTCACTTTTGTGAGCCGATATTCAGTTACTTTAGACAAATATGGTTATTCTTGTTTATTTAAAAATAATGAATTTAAATTATTTCTTGATTTAAATCTTATTAGGGTCAGTTCTTTATCTATTATTGATAACCTTTATTTGCTTGATACTATTGCCTCATTTAATGGAATCTTATAATTAAGTTCTCATGGTGCAAAACAAAAATTAACAAATGAGAATTCTCTTTTATTATGGTATAAGCGCTTAGGGCATATTTCTAAACTAATAATTGAAAGGCTTGTGTGGAGTGAGATTCTTGATTTCCTTGATTTTATTGACTTTTAGGTTTTTATTGAGTATGTAAAAGGGACAAGAATAAATATACAAAAATTAGGTGTAGAAAAGAGAATAGATGTCTTAGAACTATTCATACAGATATTTATCAATCTTTTGTTACGGCTTCTTGGAATGGTCAAGAATATTTTATTACGTTCATAGATAACTATTCTTGTTATGGGTACCTATATTTAATTCATGAAAAGTCTTAATCCCTCGATGTATTCAAATCTTTTAAGGCCAAAGTTGAAAACCAACTTGGCAAAAGAATTAAGGTTGTCCGATCTGATCGTAGTGGTGAGTACTATAGTAGATATGATGCATCAGGTGAACAACGTCTAGGGCCCTTTGCTAAATCCTTAGAGAAATATGAGATTGTCCCTTATTATACCATGTTAGGCACTCCTAGCATGAATGATGTTGCTGAGAGATGAAACACGACTCTTAAGGATATGGTAAGGAGTATGATTTCTCATTCTACTTTACCAGAGTCTCTTTGGGGATAAGCATTAAAGGCTGCAGCATATATTTTGAACATGGTACCCTCTAAAGTAGCACTACAAGAAAATTGTTAATTAGCGACGGAAATTAGCGACGGATTTTTCCCGTCGCTACTTAGCGACAGATTAGCTAGAGATAGAATCTGTCGCTAATTTGCGACGGATTAGCGAGGAAACGACTTTTATCGCTAATCTGTCGCTACTTAGCGACGGATTAGCGACTGCATGTTTTTGTCGCTACTTTTGATTACAAGAACACCATTTTAGCGACGGATTTAGAGAGGGAACTTTGTTGTCGCTAATCCGTCGCTAATTAGCGACGGAGTAGCGACAGAATATATTCCGTCGCTTTTTTGGTATTTGGGTTTCGCGACGGCTTAGCGACGGAATTTTTCCGTCGCTAAGCCGTCGCTAAATGTCGCGTAAATCCCTAATCCCATCCCTCTTTCTCTTTTCCCTGTTTCGCTGTATTGCTCCCTCCCGCCGCCCGTCGGCTCTCGCCACCGTCCGGCCACCGCCGCTCGCCAGCCGCCGCTCCCCGTCCACCGCTCGCCAGCTGCCGCTCCCCGTCAACCTCCCGCCACCGTCCGGCGAAGCGCAGGTAATATTCTTCTTCTTCTTCTTCTTCTTCTTCTTCTTCTTCTTCTTCTTCTAAACGCAGGGGGTACGCCCCTTCCCTGCCGGAAACGGAGGGGGTTTAACCCCCTGCCGTGCTTTCCGGCAGGGGGGGTCGACCCCCTGCGTTTCCGGCAAGGGGGGTCGACCCCCTGTCGGAAAGGCATGGGGGGTCGACCCCCTGCCGGAAACGCATGGGGGGTCGACCCCCTGCCGGAAACGCATGGGGGGTCGACCCCCCTGCCGTAAAGGCACGGCAGTGGGTCAACCCCCCATGCCGGAACTGCCTTTCCGGCAGGGGGTTTAACCCCCTTCCCTTCCGGCAGGGGGGGTCGACCCCCTGCGTTATGCTGCCTAAGTGACTTGTCAAAAAAAAAATTCTGTTTTTGAATGCCTATGCTGCCTATATGAATCGTTTGAAAAATAAAATCTGTAGTAGGAATAACATGCTGCCGATGTGTATTGCTTTTGAAAAAAACAATCTGTTATGAGATATATTATGCTGTCTATGTGAATTGGTTTCAAAAAAATCTGTTTTTTAATGCATATGCTGCCTATGTAAATCAGTTTGAAAAAAAAATCTTTAGTAGGAATACTATGTTGCCTATGTGTTTGTTTTTAGAAAAAAAAATTGTTATGAGATACCTACGTTGCCTATGTGATCTGTTTTGAAAAGAATTTTTGTTATGGATACCTATGCTGCCCATGTGATCTCTTTTTAAAAAAAAAAAAAGTTATTATGTGATCCCTATGTTGTCCATGTGATTAGCTTGAAAAAAAAATTGTAATATGTGTATATAAGATGTCCATATGGTTTTAAGTGTAGTTTGCATATATGTTGTCCATATGGATTTTAAGTTGAAATTTTTTTTGTAATGTATATATACAAGTTGTCCATGTTGTTCAATTTGTTAGTTTGTTAATGTCTACTTGTAGTTAGTTTTACTTCAATTTGTTTTCTTGAAATCTGGTTAGTTAGACTATTTCAATCTATTAGTCTTTTATAATTATATTTTTCTTAGATAGATTGGTATTTAATGTTCTCACAATCAGTTAGTTAGATTAGGGCTATTTGAATTCTTTATGATAGTGGTGGTTAAACGGAGTTCACATCTTTTCTAGTAAACTAATTGATTGATTTACTATTCCTTTGCTAAGTAGTTCAGATTAGAAATTGTCTATGACTTTATGTTAGTCGACTGGTTCAACATGTTATAGCTGGTTTGTTAAATTAGCATCTTCTAGTTAGATTTGGCTTAACATATATACTATTTTTCTTTTCTCTTCTTTCAATTAGTTAGAGTTGTTTTAATTTGTTTTAATTTTTTTAGTTAGTGTTTCATCTTGTTTCATGATTAGTTAGTTTGTTACTTAATTTGTTTTGTTTTTGTGCAGATTTTTCAACGGAACCAACTCGTGCTCGGCCACCTGTGGTAAGTAAATGACAAAAACAATGCAAATCGGGTAAATACCCGTGGTGAGTAAGTGATGCAAACGTATCACATGTTATTTAATTTATTGAATGCAGCACTTTATTGTTCACACACTCACTTAGTTGTTGATATCTAGGACTGCTTTGTTGGAGTTCGGAGATCATGCTGAGCATGATTTTAATGTAGAAATATGGAAGTGTTCTTATTTTTGGAGTACGGAGTCCATGCTAAGCATGGTAGTAGTTAGTGAGATATTGAAGTGTGTTTGCTGCAGGTACATGTTTGCCATTTATTTGATATGAATGATTATGATGTATTGCAATGTTTGATGTAATTGTATCCATGCTTGCATGTAGTTACTTTCAATTTGATTTTGACTTCCATGTGAAATTTTATAATAAAAGCATGCTTCAAATGATTGTATCATGTCATTAATAGTTTGCACATGAAAATATTAAGTTATCAATGCATGCATCAAAATTCTTGTTATTGTTTGACATAGTATATTGCATGATAAATTTGATATTTTCTTCATCGTCGCATTCTGATTGTTTTTTTCTTAATTCGTTAGGATACTATTCGTAACATCATACGACAGAATGACTGCAAACCGTGAATGGATGTACCGTAGGATAGTGGACAATGAGTTATCGCATGAATATATGGATGGTGTCGATAGTTTTATTGAATTTGCAATGGCGAGTGTCAGTACGGTAGATCCCACAGGTCGGATTAGGTGTCCCTGCAAGATTTGTAAGAATAATCGATTTGTAGAACCTCATGGCGTTAGACATCACCTATACAGGAAGGGTTTTGTGAGTGATTATCAGAACTGGGCGTTTCATGGAGAAGAATTTAGAAACGATTTTGATGCACGGGTGAATATGGTGCACGATAATCCATATACGAATTTGATATTTGATGCTGCAGGAACAGAACTGGGTTCTGCTATGAGTTCTAGTGATGTAAGAACTGTCGTAGATGAAGAATCACCAAACGATGCAGCTAGTAGATTTTATGATTTACTTAAAGATGCTGATGAGCCACTTTGGAACGGTTGTGAGAGTCACACTATCTTGTCTGCAGTTCTTCAACTAATGAATTTGAAGTCCGAGTATAATTTGAGTCAATCATGTTTTGACCGTTTGTGCATGATTGTGAAGAGTATGTTGCCTAAAGATGAGAAATTGCCACAAAATTTCTATCGTGCGAAAGTTATGGTCAACTCTCTAGGTATGGGTTACAAAAAGATTGATGCTTGTCCAAATCACTGCATGTTACAAGAAGATGAGTTAGCTGAAGACAGTGATTACTATCAATCAGATGATGTCTGTGACTTCACTTATGGTCACGATGTTGCGCATGATATGCATGTCATATCTCCATTGGCTGATGAAACATTCATAGAGGAATGTGATCCAAATGATGTACCAAGTGGATGGGCAAACAATGAAGAAGAAGAAGAAGAAGAAGAAGAAGAAAGTCAAACTAGTGACGAGGAAGAATTCTCAAGCTAGTGAAAAAATCTTATACTACAAACCTCTATTTAAATGCATTGTAATACTTGATGTGAGTTGTATTGCAATACTTGGTGTGAATGATTAAAAATTTTATTTCAATGTATTGTAATACTTGATACGAATGATTCGAATGCATTGTAATACTTGATGTGAATGATTTCAATTATCTGAATGTATTATAATTTATGCAATTAACGAATGATTTGAATTAGTGCAATACTTGATGTCAATGATTTGAATTATTTGAATGCATTGCAATGCTTGATGTGAATGACTTGAATGCATTGTAATACTTGATGTGAATTATTTGAATGTATTGTATGACATATGTTATTTGTTAGAATATGGTTCGTGGAGGTTATAGTGGTCGCTCATCCAGTAGTAGCCAAGCTCAACCTTCATCTTCACGGGCTCCTGTGATAGGTATATCATATAACTAATTAGATGCTTGATTAGTTCAAATGCACATTCTGAGAACTTGGTGTGTATTTTTTTACAGATGATGTTGCGCCTGTACACGACCCACCTACACCAGTTGATCGCACAAGTCAACAGCCAACACAGGAAACAGGGTCTTCACAGGCTGGCACAAGAAGACTCATTCGAATAGTGTATATCGATAATCGACCGTAAGTATTTTGTTTTCAATTATTGCATATCTTTTAAATATTTTATATTGATATTTACTGTGTAACAATTCATGTGCAGCACGAGGTTTGAGCCACAAGAAGTAGTACGGGAGATTAGGAATTCACTTCTTCAACATCTACCAGGACCAGTTGCTCAATGGAAAGAGTACCCAAAGGAGGTATTAGACAGATTGTGGTCCTCATTCATGGTATACAGTTGTTCCTCATAGTTAATGTGTTTCATATTTAATTTATTTAAGCAATGTCTACTAACTTTCTGAAAATATTTGTAGGCTTCGAATCGCTTTGCAACTACGGTGAAAGAAAATGATGCAAGGAAGGTGTGGCAGAAGGTGGCTGCCAATCGATTTGCAGACATGCTGCACACTATGAAGACTGCAGCAAAAAAAGCATCTGGCGTAGTAGATGATCCATTACTGTGGAAGGGCCATGGTCCTATTACTATCAGGAGAGATTACTGGGATGAAATGTGCGATATGTGGGCGGGAGATGCATTTAAAAATCGCTCTGCGAAGGCTTCACAAAATCGATCGAAGATGCCCGAAGCCCATCTATACACAGGTGGATCTAAGACATTTGGGAGCCACCTAAAGAAAATGGTAACTCATCAATATATAATATTAATTTTATAAGTATAGTTGCAAATTTGTGTACTAAATCTTTTGTCATTTAACTTCGCAGGAAGCAGAAAAAGGAGGCAGTGTACCATATAAGGATGTGTTTGTAGAAACACATAAACGGAAGACCACGGGAGTCTTCGTATCAGAGAAGGCGAGAACGACAACGGTATGTATTAATTCTATTAATAATCATTACAATATATATGCAAGTCATCATAATGTTATCATTAATTATTAATGAATACTTTAAACATTATTTTGTAGGAGGCATATGAGCAACAAATGGTAGAGCGATATGGTGAAGACGCTACTCAGCATCCATCATTTGATCCTACAGCATGGGTGACTGCAGCAGGTGAACCCAAAAAAGGTCGCGTGTTCGGGTTTGGGAGTAATATGAACACTTCACCAGTTATTGGTTCTTCCAGTTACGGCTCACCAACTTCTTGCGCCGACATAAGCTCCAAGCAGCCGACTATTCTTTCCGGTGATGATGTACGCGAGATCATTAATGAATCACTGAATAACTACTTCCAATACACCGTCGCCCCCTTTCTCCGAAATGAGATCAAGGCCGCTGTTCAGGATAGGGGAT
Source organism: Nuphar pumila (assembly GCF_984573655.1). Classification (NCBI taxonomy): domain Eukaryota; kingdom Viridiplantae; phylum Streptophyta; class Magnoliopsida; order Nymphaeales; family Nymphaeaceae; genus Nuphar; species Nuphar pumila. The sequence goes on along the minus strand of NC_143254.1, from coordinate 82,181,279 downwards.
CTTCGATTCCAGGTCCCTCTCAGGTATAATCATATATATAGTTTTTTTGACTATCTTAAAGCACTATCTGAGCATGGTAGAATCACATATAGAGTTTTTCTAGATGCCTTAGAACACATATGAACATGCTATAATCACATATTCAATTTTTTTACTGCCTTAGCACACATATGAGCATGATAGAATCATATATATATATATATATTTAACTTTTTGTCTGTCTTAGAGCACATATGAGCATGATAGAATCACATATAAAGTTTTTTTGATTGCATTAGAACACATAAGCATGCTATAATCACATATTCCATTTTTTTACTGCCTAAGAACACATATGAGCATATTATAATCACATATTCTGTTTTTTGACTGCCTTAGCACACATATGAACATGCTATAATAACATATAGAGTTTTTTAACTGCCTTAGAACACATATGAACATGTTATATATCATTTATGATAGAATCACATATAAAATTTTTGGCTTTGCCTGCCTTAGAGCACATATGAGCATGCTATATTCACATATTCAATTTTTTTACTGCCTTAGCACACATACGAGCATGATCGAATCACATATATAGTTTTTTGCCTGCCTTAAAGCACATCTGAGCATGGTAGAATCACATATAGAGTTTTTTTATATGCCTTAGAACACATATGAACATGCTATAATCACATATTCAATTTTTTGACTGCCTTAGCACACATATGAGCATGATAGAATCACATATAGAGTTTTTTTATTGCCTTAGATCACACATGAGCACATGATAGAATCACATATAGTGTGTAATTTATTTCATTATATTTTGTTTATCAATACTGACTGTTCTTTTCTTGTGTAGGCTGCTAGCGATAATCAGGGTAGTGGAGCTGAAGGGACAGATAAAGACAATGAACAAGAAGACGCACAAAATCTTGGCGATGATTAGAGGACTGTGTTGAAGAAGTTCTATTTTTTTTATTTTTCCTAATTGTAATTATTGAATTGTAAATAATTAAACTTCTTAGTTTTAAGGTGGAACGATTAATTATTATAGATACTTGTTATATGAATTTTTTTGTGTGGTTTGTTTTTTATTTACAGGAAATATAAATTGTACAGTTCTCCGTAATTAATTTTTAAATAATTTTTTTTTGATTTTTTTTCGTTTTTGCGACGGATTAGCGACGGATGATTCCGTCGCTATTCATATTAATCTAGCGACGGCTTAGCGACGAAATTAAATCCGTCGCCACGCCGTGGTCGCCGTTTAGTACCGGCGGATTGGCGACGAAATATAGCGCTCGTTATTCCGTCGCAATTAGCGACGGACTTGGCGACAGAATTATTTCGTCGCCAGTTAGCGTCGAAATATTCGCGACGTAAGCATACTGTCGCCGCGTTGTCGCTAATCCGTCACTAACATGGTTAGCGACGGATTAGCGACGGATTAGCGACGGAAGGTGGTCGTCGCTAATCTACTGCTCTGTTGTAGTGTAGTAACCAAGACCCCATATGAATTGTGAACATGCAGAAAGCCTAGTATGCAACACTTTCATATTTGAGGATGTCCAGCTGAGGCTAGGCCCTACATGCCACATGAAAAGAAACTGGATGCCAGAACAATTAGCTGATATTTTGTTGGGTATTTTGAAAGATCCAAAGACTATAAGTTCTATGACATTGTGAATAAGTCCTTTTTCGAAATGGGAAACACTTATTTCTTTAAGGGTGCTGAGTTTGGGGGAGTGATAAAATAAAAGACATTATTTTTTAAGAAGAGTCTCTTTCTCTTCTTACAGTTGTGGTTGAAAATGATTATATTTTCATTCCTGATATTGTCTCCACAAATTTGGATCAAGACAATTCTTTAGATCTTTCTATAAAAAATTAAGCTTTTACTTTTAGAGTTCAAAGTCAACAACCTCAACAAACACCTCAAGAATCAGTGCCATTAAGAAAATCCATTAGAGAGAGAAGGACAATTTCAAATGATTATATTGTCTTTCTGCAAGAACATGAGGGTGGTACTGGCTTAAGGGAAGATGATCCAATCAACTTTCATCAAGCCACATAAAATTTTAACTCTCAAAAGTGGATTGAAGCAATGCATGAGGAGATTGAATCCATGAGGGACAATGACGTGTGAGAGCTTGTCATATTACCTAAAGGTGTAAAACCCATTGTTTGCAAATGGATATTTAAAACCAAAAGGGATTCAAAGGGTAATGTAGAAAGATATAAGGCTCATCTTGTTGCAAAAGGGTTTGCTCAAAGGGAAGGCATTGACTACACAGAGACTTTCTCTTCGATTTCTACAAAAGACACTTTTAGGATTATGATAACACTTGTAGCTCATTATGATTTAGAGTTGCATCAATGGATGTTAAGACTACATTCCTTAATGGGGACATCAATGAGATAATATACATGGTTCAACCATAATATTTTGTCTGGGGCAATGCCAAGAAGATGGTTTGCAAACTAAAGAAATCTATTGTTGGACTTAAGCAAGCTTCTCGTTAGTGATATCATAAATTTTATCAAGTTGTCCTCTCATCTGGTTTTGAAATGAATGTGGTTGATGAATGCATATATTATAAGTTTAGTGAGAGTAAATTTATTTTTCTGGTTTTGTATGTGGATGACATATTGCTTGCCAGTAATGATATAGGCATACTGTATGAAACCAAGGAATTTTTGACAAAGAAATTTGAAATAAAAGATCTTGGAGATGTCTCTTTTGTATTAGAGATCCAAATACATTGAGACCTTTCTCAGGGTATTCTTGGATTATCGCAAAAGTGCTATAACAAAAGGATTTTAGAAAGATATGACATGAAGGATTGCAAACCAGGAGATACTCTTGTCGTTAAAGGAGACAAATTTAGTCTTGCTTAATGCCCCAAACATCAGTCTAAAATTAAGGTTATGAAATAGATTCCCTATGCATATGTTGTGGAGAGTCTTATATATGCTTAGGTATATACACGTCTAGATTTAGCGTACATTGTTGGGATGTTAGACATATATCTTAGTAGCTCAGGTATGGATCATTGGAAAGCAGTCAAATGGGTTATGCAGTATTTGCAGAAAACAAAAGGGTATATGCTGACATACAAGAAGTCAGATCAGTTGAAGATCATTGGGTATTCTAATTCTGACTTTGCGGGATGTCAAGATAGTCGCAGATCCACGTCCGGTTATATTTTTCTGTTGGCTGGAGGAGTGCCAAGCCGATACTCATTGCCTCTTCCACCATGGCAACAAAATTCGTAGTTTGTTATGAGGTAACCAACCATAGGATATGGCTACGTAATTTTATCACAGAGCTGCGGATTTTGGGTAATGTTGAAAGACCGCTAAAGTTATTTTGTGACAAAATTTAGCAGTGCTATATTCCAATAACAATAGGAGCTCCTTGAAGTCAAAATATATTGACATTAAGTTCCTTATTATTAAAGAAAGAGTGTAGAATTGTCAGATATCGATAGAACATATTGGCACAAACTCCATAATTATGAATCCGCTCACTAAAGGTTTGCCACCCAAGATCTTTCATGAGCATACTGTTTGAATGGGTGTCTTATTGTTTTATGATATGTTGGTTTAGTGGAAGTTTGTATTTGAACGTTCTATGATATAATAAAGTTCTTTTTGATACTTTGGTATAAATTTAAAGTTTCAATTTTATTTTGTACTCATTATGTTGTGATCTCACTAAAGTTTTCACGAATGACTAGTTGAAAATAGGCATGTTTGATCACATTGTATGTAATTTTCATGCTTTACATCCATACTTGATCAATGTCATTTCGTTATGTCTATTTATATGATCATTGATGGGTCCAATTATGTTACTCGTAATGAAGACCACTTTGGTTCTATTTTGACATGATCAATGGACTGGATTGGTAAAGATATCAATTGATAAGACACTATTTTTGAGCTTATAAGGTTATAATGTGTGATTATAAGGTTACGTATGTGGCCCAAGTGAAAGATTGTTAGAAAAATCATGTGAGCCTACATACGTTGAACTACATATTATAAATTGTCTTAGGTTCAGGCCCGGTTTATGTGAGCGAATCCGGTTGAGCCCTGTGATATCTCATATGGTATGGTACACCATGTGGAGAGATTTGTTCTGTCTATAATTTTATAATGAGCTGTATTGGATACAGACTTCTAATCACATTAGGTTATGGTCCCCAAACCTTATATAATGACTCTCTCTTCAGACTTTCTATAATCAGAAAGAGAATTAAGTTTCTCTTTCATTAGGTTTAGAGAAAGAAAAAGGATTACGTATACAGGTTCTAAAAGATCATACCCGTCAACGAACTACCAGAGTGCTTATGAATTCAGGTACGCTTCTGCATTAATAAGTTTTGTTTCAGTTTTGTTTCAATTTTGATTTCAACAAGCTAGCGAGAACATGAAAATTGGTCCTCTTTAGTTATTTCTATGGATTTACAAATCCTACAACTGCTTCTCATCCTAGTAGAAATAAGCATTCTTCTCATAGACAGAATATCTAAGAAGCAACTTGTGATTCGTTAAATTTCTTTACAAGATCAATTTGTCCCTGTTTTAATCAAGCATCTGACTTCAATTCTTCATAAACTGTTATAAACTGTTATTCAGCAAGTTCAATGTGGTTGTAAGTCCCTTGAACTTGAGGGGGACTGTTGAAGAACTGTGTGGGGTCCACCATCGTCGATATGATCTGTTGAGCTTATGCCTTGATGAGGAAGCCAAGAAGGTAAGACAAGAGAAGGAGAATCCGGAAACTGAAAATCAAGAAATAGCTTACCTAAGTTGGGTCTCCAAGCAAGGCAATGATTAAGGGAGGTTGGTAACTTGACTTACCCACAAGAAAAGGAATCCAAACTCGTGAAGAATTCCACCAAAGAAGGTTACCAAAATTTCCGTAAACAGTTGGGATAAGAATGTAAAGAGTAATCTGGTGATGAATATTATAAATAAAAATCAAAACCTCCTCTGAAATCCATATATATATATATATATATATATATCTATCGAGAGAGAGAGAGAGAAAGACGATTGATCGTGGACGCAGGTTCATAAGAACAGAACCATCTAAACGTGTTATTTTGTGTGAGTGCTTGTGTTTTCAGCAGCTCCCGTGATACTTTTACAGTCAACCATAGGAATGATGAAACATGTAAGTTAGAGGAGTGGAACATTGCCAATGGCTAATTCGAATATCAAAAGGGCACTAAGTGATTAGGAACCCAGTTCCCCAGCCTAAGACTAAGGACTTTTCAAATAATAAAACAAACGCCTGGTAACAGCCACACTGCAACAAATAAATTTCCAAATGCAATAGAGAAGTTGGTGCTAAATTTTGTCTTCATAGTTTGAGAAACCATTTCCTCTTTTTCTGAATAAAGACAATTGCAAATTAGCTACTGCCACAATGTCTCCACCTTAGAGTCGTGTGGGCAGGCAAAATGTCCCATTAGTATACTATTTGTAGGCCCCTTGAGACTTCAGTGCATCCGGCAAAGCTTAAAGCAACGTTGTCTCTTTGTCAAGCCTGTTGACAATCTCATGGTCTGTAACCATGAAATTGCTCTTCTGGTTTAAAAAAGTACCCTACGTGCACATGGTATGGTATGATTTTCCACCATGCGTGTTAATTTCCAACAAATGAACACATCGTAGACAAGCAGCACAACACTTGCAGGTGTATGCTTATCCAATGAAATATCTCAAGCTTTGGCTCTTTTTGGTTTTTAATCAGCAGCGGTGTGTGGGTCCTGTTTTCCAACCTTTCTCGTGTTCACGAAGTTTTATATATGCCGCCAATGCAACTTACGATTTTGAATGAAATCTTTTGTTCCATGCGGGAAAATTAAGGAATTTATTTTCCCATATAAAAAAAAATCATTATCGACTATCTTAAGAATCACTTTCTGATCATGTATTTGTTGCACTATGGGCACATTTGGAAGAGAAGAAAAACTGTATAGGAAAAGAAAGTTTTGCCTATGAGAGTTTTTGATATTGAGAAGTTATCCAAAAGAAAGTTTTTAGCTTGTTTGTGTAGCATGAGAAAAAACAAAGTGGAAAAATATAAAAGAATTAGAGAGAGGAGGAGGGTGGTAGTGACAGTGAGATGGTGGGTGGTGTGGAGTGTAAAAATAAAGTTTTTCTTGGTAGAGAATATTCTTCTATGGAGGAATGTTTTCTACCAAAATGTGTAATTTTTAGAAAAACTCTTTTAGCAAAAAAGTTTCTCTCGTTTGGAAGTGTTGAAAAATCTGTATGAATTTTTCCAATTTTGCATCACTTTTCCTACATCTTTCTGGCTTCCAAACATGCCCTATGTAAAACCTGTATGACCTGCTTTTTATTATACTATTGGACATTGGATTCTACCAACTCCATATCTCCAATAAATTCATTTTGATTTTAGCAAACCTGATTTTTCTTTTGAGCAAACTTGAATAGGTTTGGTCCCAGATTCTTGATGGTGTTCGTTCCCTTCTCCTGGCCATGAATGGCCTGACAATCTACTCCGTTCCTTTAATCTAAAAGGGATTTATTAACAATGTGAAAGCTAATCGGAAACTATTCTTGGTGGGCAGGATGGACTACTGCTGGAGTTTTAGTAGACACCGAAACAGGACCACGGTCAACGTACCACCTCGACCTGTAACATGCTATTCATACCATAGCATTGGTTTCTCCTGGTTATCAAAGAAAATATAACAATGCTTCTTTCCATGAATATTACACATTTGACAGATTCAAAAGAAAAACTCATTTTATGTTCTAAGTTGATGGGACGTTACAAGTTCGAGTGGAATTCCTAACTGGGTGCACCCCCTGGTGGGCAGGAGGGACCTCAATAATTTTACTAACCGGAGATCAGCCAATATGAGATTTGGTGATGGGTTTTTTCCTTGGATTATCGGAAAAAAATAAAGGACAGAGAAAAGAGACATCCGGTCATACTGGACTCGGTTATTCACAAGAGAGAGAACTAATTAAATCACCACGGGAAATTCCACAGCCCATTTTCTTGAGGCAGATCTACACAAAGAGTTTTGAGGTATTAATCATACGTATATCACATCAAAATACACAACCGCTATTATTATCATCTAAGTACAGAGAAAAAAAATGAAGATTATAGTGTAACTACAAGAATAAATCTCAAAACAAAAGAATGTAACTCAGTGCCCGGGGCCTCTTTTGCTCGGGCCTGCAGCAAGCTTATACATCAAACTCTCAACAACCGAAAGGCTGCTGGAATTAGACTTCACCAACCGCCTCACTTGATGAATGGCATCCGCTGCCACAAAGCTTCCCTTGTCATTCTCCATGTAAACAGAGACTCTAGTGGAGCATCCAATCTGCAATATTGAGAGCACCACCATGAATAGAAGAAGAAAACTCTTAACAGAGAGAGCCATTCTTCTTTCCCACCTTGTACTGCAAAAAGAGAAGGAGAAGCAAAATGATGGGAGAGAATGAAGGTAGGGATATTGCTTATGTATGAGTTTGCAGGGAGACAGAAAGTGAAAAAGAAGGGCAGGAAGGCTGGCTTCTGCATTGACTTTGCAAATATCGACACCGTTAACACCTCTCGGATGCTTTCACACATTGGTAGGCATGTGCTTGACCGTCTTATGAGTCGGTAAAGTGATCACCTTTTTGCCTACAAAAAACATTATATAGTAAGAAAATCTGGCGTTCTTCCTTTTTGATTCGGTGAATAAGACATCCGTGTAGCGGCGTAAGGACAAGAATTCCGTTGTTTTGGAAAAATGATATCTTAATTTCTGTCTACTGAATCCATTCTCTTGGTCTTAGTTAAATTTGATGTTTTTCAAACATCGCGGTGAAAACTTTATTATAACTCGGTTTAAAAGTGAGCTACTGTAATTCTGTAGTAATTTTAACAACAAGCCGCTTAAATTATGATACCCATTTTCAACTGAAATATCTCCCTGGATGTGAGGGTGCCTTTAACTGTGGATTGGGCTTGAGTGTCGGTGACCCCACCTGGGGTTTACATAGCAGAGAGGTCCGGTTCTCGATGAGTGTAGCTCATCATTAAAAAAAGAAAAACTTTTTATAGTATAGTAATTACAACTAATGTAATTTTTTTTTAAAAAGGCACACGGTCGTTCAGCCAAGCAGGTTATATGTTACCCCCGAAGAGGGCATCTCATCATCGAGGGTCCCAAAAAACACCACGTATATAAGCATGTGTATCTCGTATCCCCATGTTTGTCAGTATCACTTAATGTTGGAGTTTGATGCGATTGCAAAGACTTAAGTACCCTTTCATCCATTGGTGCAAAAAAAATGACAATTCTAGAAAAGGACTGGTTGCAAAGACTTAAGTACCCTAAAGATAGTTATTTATGACCCAGTCCTTGCACTGTAGGATCATTCGAGAAAGGAATCCCCCTTGGAAAAGGCCATGAAAATCAATAATCTCTCTCTCTCTTCCCTTTCTGCTTCTGTACACATCCAACAGACGATCCTACACTGCTCCATCAAACATCGACTGACCTGCACACTGACTGTAGCATCATTCAACTTGATGAGTTGTGAAGCTTGATTCAGAATTTTAGCCCTTACATGAGGGGGGTTTGGGGGTTCTTCCCATCGTGGGTAGCATAGTTTTTGTCCTTACAGGAGGGAGGTTTGAAGGCTCTTCCAGCGTGGGTAGCATCATTCAACTTGTTGAGTTGTGAAGCCTGATTCAGAGTTTTTGCCTTTACAGAAAGGGGTTTGGGGGCTCCTCCCATCGTGTGTAGCATAGTTTTTGCCCTTACAAGAGGGGGGTTTGAAGGCTCTTCCCAGCATGGATAGCATCATTCAAATTGATGAGTTGTGAAGCCTGATTCAGAGTTTTTGCCCTTACAGGAGGGAGGTTTGGGGGCTCTTCCAAATGTGGGTAGCATCATTCAATTTGATGAGTAGTAGAGCCTGATTCAGAATTTTTGCCTTTACAGGAGGGGGGTTCGGGGGCTCCCCCTGGCGTGGGTCCCGCTGCGCAGTCAGCGGGCAGGGGGTCCAGGGGGGGCCGCCCCTGGCGGACCAAATTTTTTTGGGGCCTTTATATGATCTCTTTTATAAATCGCTATTCTCTTATCTGATTTTCACTATAAATTGCTATGGTGAGACTCGTCAACACTATAAATCGCTATGGGGCTCGTTGAAGACCCGAAAACACTATAAATCACTGTAGGGAGACCCGACAACACCACAAATCGTTGTTGGAAGATCGAACAACACTATAAATCATTGTGGGGCTTGTTGGAGACCCGAAAATACTATAAATCATAAATCGCTATTCTATGATCTGATTTCTATTGTAAATCGATACTCTATGGTCTAATTTTTACTGTAAATCATTACTCTCTGATTTGATTTTTAGTATAAATTGCTACTCTCTGATCTGATTTATAGTAGAAATCAGATTAGAGAGTAGCGATTTGCAGTAGAAATCAGACCATAGAGTAGTGATTTACAGTAGAAATCAGATCAGAGAGTAGTGATTTATGATTTGTAGTATTTTTGGGTCTCCAACAAGCTCCACAACAATTTATAGTGTTGTTCGATCTTCCAACAACGATTTGTGGTGTTGTCGAGTCTCCCTACAACGATTTATAGTGTTTTCGGGTTTCCAACAAGCCCCACAATGATTTATAGTGTTGACGAGTCTCACCATAGCGATTTATAGTGAAAATTAGATAAGAGAGTAAAGATTTATAAAAGAGATCATATAAAGGACCTGCGTCGGGGGGGGGCCCCGGACCCCCCTCTTATAAGAGCAAAAACTCTGAATCAGGCTCCAGAACTCATCAAATTGAATGGTGCTACCCACACTGGGAAGAGCCCCCAAACCCCCCTCCTGTAAGGGCAAAAATTATGCTACTCACGCTGGGAAGAGTCCCCAAACCCCCCTTCTATAAGGGCAAAAACTCTGAATCGGGCTTCACAACTCATCAAGTTGAATGATGCTGCCCACGCTGGGAAGAGCCTTCAAACCCCCCTCCTCTAAGGGCAAAAACTATGCTACCCACGATGGGAGGAGCCCCCAAACCCCCCTCTTGTAAGGGCAAAAACTATGCTACCCATGATAGGAAGAGCCCCCAAACCCCCCTCCTATAAGGGCAAAAACTCTGAATCAGGCTCCACAACTCATCAAGTTGAACGATGCTATAGTTAGTGTGCAGGTCAGTCAGTGTTTGATGGAGCAATGTAGGATCATCTACTGGATGTGCACAAAAGCAGAAAGAGAAGAGAGAGAGTGAGAGGGTTTTACAGTGTTTTACGACGAAGGAAAAAGAAGAAGATGACGATGAAAAGTTCAAACAAACATTTTTGATGGCTCAGGTTCGTTAAGCCGGATCACCATCGGATCGTCGGCTCACCATCGGATCGCTGACTCACCATCGTTTCGCCGGATCACCATCGGCGAAACAATTAAGGTTCGTTTCGCTGTGTAGACTTTGAAGAGTCACATCATCATCGACTTTCTGGATGGAGGACATGTTTGTCCTTTTCTTGAATCATTTGTTTTTCTTTTTTGAATGAAGGGCATTTTTGTAATTTTCTCAAATCGTCGTTTTATGACAAGAATAGCAAGAAAGGGTACTTAAGTCTTTGCAACCGCACCAGACTCCAATGCTAAGTGATGTCAACATACACGGGAATGCGAGCCCCCATGTGCTTATATACGTGGTGTTCATTCAGACCCCGAACACAAACGTGGGATTCAGTGAATCATCGGGGGAGAGCATACACCACCCTCCCTTCATTCAGATTATAAAACCATCGGACTTGAACTTTATTGCCTCGATATAACATACAAGTACCAAAAAAATTAACAAGAAACATGCGCAAGTAGATAATAAATCAAAGCAGCTGGTTAAATTTTAAGAGCAGGCAATCAATGACAGGCTTAACTTAGAAGGGTAGCCATAGTACACCGGTGGGGCAAGTAGGTGTACGTTTGGTTGCTTCTCTTTTGGGGTGCTGTGCAAATCAGATTTATTTTCTAAATCTCATGAGATCCAACCAAACGTACCCCAACTGTGATTTGAAGTCATATGATTTAGAATAGCATATTCTACAGTGATTTGAAATCACGAGATTCACTTCAAAACACACACCGTTTCTCGTTTGAGATTCTAAATCACATGTTCTGTACAAAAGAGATTCATCCTGCAAGAGATTGAAAATCACATGTTTGGTTAGCTGTGGAAATGAGATTCATTCTCTTATGCATTTGCATAAGATTCCAAAACACATTTGAGTGCAACCAAACATTATATAAGTTTAGTTGCCAAATTTCTTTTACAAATTGAAATGAAAAACATGACTTTATTATATGACAGCCTCCGCTCTTTGTGCTAGCCATTTAACGAAAACAAGAGATGGATAGAACATGAATGTACAGTGAGTAGAGTGGCCGTGTCACCATCATCACCCATCTTAAGATTGGCTGTTGCTTGAAGTCGTACAGTTTAATAAAAAAAAAAGAAAAAGAAAATTCATATGGAATGTTGATTTTTTTTTTTTTTTTTTTTTGGGGGGGGGGGGGGTTACAGTAAGTAACGTAAAGTACAGGGTGCCAATTCAAAGACGAGAGTAATCAATGTCAAATTGTCAACCATATGCCAAGCAGTCAGAGGGTGGTGGTTGAGTAGCTGTTTTGACTCTCCATGTATAGAAACTACGCCCACTTGTGCTGCAGCCCCCACCGTCAAAAGTTTGAAATAAAAAAGATCTGCATGAGCTCAATAGGGTCCCATCATCACGTGACCATCGGACCAGGAGGTTGGAAGTAGGAAAAGCCCTACTGGCAGGCTTTTGAAAGGTAGTAGCTGTGAAACAACCAACCCTTGCACCCCGTTGTTATATTCCAACGTGTGGAGAGTCCTCCTTTCCCAAGTTAAAGCTTGCTGGTTTAAAAATGGTATAAAACATCATATTTCAGTCAACTCGAAAATAATAAACAGAACATGTTTATAACACAAGAAAATAGTATATAGAACCTGCTAAACATGATCCAAAGGTTAGAACATGCTAAACAATTTAGTTTTGAAGCTTAGATCTATGTAAATCATGTACCACAATTTACCATGATACAATACCACCATATAAGCACCTATACATTATATATAAGGGTGTCAATGGATCGGGTTTGGTTTGGACCTAGGTGAAACCAGACCTGGCCCTGATTTTCGGGTATGGTATCAGGTCCATACTTGAGTCTAATCGGATCCACCATAAGAGAAACCATACCCGGATCAAACCTGGTAAAACAATACTTTTTATCATTTTTACATTGAAAATTTGTGGGTCTGGGTCGGGGCTGAGTGTGATATAAAATTTCCCAAACTATACCCAGGTCCATGTACTAATTGAACCTTCGGGTCTGGACCTGGGTCTTAATCGAGTCTTCTTATTTATCACCATACCTGGACCCTATAAGGTTTGACTCGGGTTGGGTCCGGGTATACCCGACCCATTGACACCCTTAATTATATATGCAAGCCTTAAATTCTTTTTACAGAGTGAACTGGGCACTAATAACATATCTTTTACAAATCCAACCATGGTAGATGTATTCGACATGGTCCATTTAATAGGAATCGACTCTCTAATCATGTTTTTTTGACCAAAAACATGATTTTTTGATGCTTAAATATTTACAAAAATTCTAATCAGTTAATCTTCAAGCCTTAAAAGAACTTGATTATGGATAATAATCAGATGATCTAAGAGCTTATTCCTATAAAACCAATCACATCCCTATGGTGAACCCATATATATATATATATATATATATATATATATATATATATATATATATATATATATATATATATATATATATATATATATATATATATATATCCTACTAATGAAGATAAGGAACTATTGAATGAAAATCACTAATTTCTTTAAAAAATTCCTTTTTTTTTTGCAAATCAAATGTTTCAAATGTGATCCACATGGTTTGTTTAGTAGGAAATGCATTTTGAATTTCGTGATTATGGTAAGCCAGTAGGTTTTTAAAGGGATTAAAAAATCAATGGCTCATAATGTACCAAAATTTTATAACTCAAAAAATCATGTTTTGACAAAAAAATATATGATCCAAGGCATCATCTTTAGCAAACAAACCATGTTGAATACATCTACGTGGTTATATATATTTATGTGTGTGTGCCTGTGCGTGTGCGCTTGTGCACTAACTGTATATATATTACCTACATATTTCTTTTAACTCAACGGTCACACCATAGATCATATTTTTTTTACACAAAAGTATGATTTTCTGAGTCATACAATTTTGATTCAGCCGTTGATTTTTGAAATAAACTAAGTATATTACATTGATAAGGTTAAATCTGCAAAAAAAAAAATAGAAAAAGGTGGGAAAATAGTGGTTTTCTATTTGATTATACGTACAAACAACTGTAGCAAATATATGCCCAGGTATAGGGGGGTTTTTTTCGACAGAGAAAGCTGGGGTTAGGCAGACCGCTACCAGTTATACAACCTTACCATTTGGGGTTCAAACTTGCAATGTCCCAACACAAGCTTAACTGCTCCAACCAGACAAGCGAAGTCCCCGTTGGTACCCAAAGCGTAGGTTTTGAGCAAATTTTAAACAAGACTAGTATTCGTGAATTGCGAGCCTTAGATTTTTTACCATCGTGAAAATGGATTCTCAATAATTATGACATATTAAGGGTGATTAAACCTGCTTAACATCATAAATAAATTATTTTGTACTTATCTGCAAGTTTAGAACCTATATTTGGTGCATTTAGTGTCCACATATCCAGGCAAACATGAATGTCAGTTTAGAACCAATGTGACCAATGTCTGCGTTATCTTAAAACTGTTGAGAATAAAAAGTGATAGGTTAGGCCATCAACCAGTTTTTTTACTGCCTTGAAGCACATATGAGCATGATAGAATCACATATAAAGTTTTTTACTACCTTAGAGCATATATAAGCATGATAGAATCACATATACTATTTTTTTACTGCCTTAGAGCACATATGAGCATGATAGAATCACATATAAAGTTTTTTTACTACTTTATAACACATATGAGCATGATAGAATCATGTATAAAGTTATTTTACTGCCTTAGAACACATATTAGCATGATAGAATCACATATACAGTTTTTTTACTGCCTTAGAGCACATATGAGCATGATAGAATCACATATAAAGTTTTTTTACTACTTTATAACACATATAAGCATGATAGAATCACATATAAAGATTTATGTGTTGAATTTATTCTACCTTCTTTTTATTTTAAAAATGTAAATATGAAATTGTAAATAATTAAAACTTGTGAATTCTATGGTGGATTGATTAATTGTTTCAGTTTCCTTTTATATGTATTTTGATGTGTACTTTGTTTTTTATTCACAGGAAATATAAATTGTATCAAGAGAAATTTTTCTCGATATTTAATTTTTAAATTTTTTTTTTAATATTTTTCTTTTTTGCGACGGATTAGCGACGGATATGTCCGTTGCTATTTAATATTACCGTTGTATGTAGCAACGGATTAGCGACAGCTATAAATCCGTTGCCAAACTGAAGTCGCCATTTAGTGACGACGACCTTGCGACATATTTTGTCATTCGTTATTCTGTCACAATTTAGCGACGAAACTGGCGACAGATACAGTCTGTCGCTACTTAGCGACGAAATGGGCGACGAATATATGCCATCGCATATTAGCATCGAACAAATTGCGATGGAAGCTATCCACCGCTAATCCGATGCTAATCCATCGCTAAGATGTTTAGCGACAGATTAGCGTTGGATTAGCGACGGATTTAGGTCATCGCTAATCCGTTGGTTTGTTGTAGTGTATCCTTCATTTTTCTTTTAACATTCATTACTATATTGAACACATTATCAAACACATTTTTCTCCACATACATCACATCCAAATTACATCGTATCAATAAGGTCAGCCAATATGGTAGTTCCCAAAATATAGATTTCTTTGTCCAATTGTGATTCTTCCCAAATCCAAGGAAGGGCGTCAGACTACGGGCATCTGTTAATACATCTAGAAAGTATCACAATCTTCTTAAAATCTTTATGCCAGACAATCTTGTCGGTGGATCTTCCATTTCAGTTGTGTCTGCTCGAAACATGTTCTTTTGTCTTCAGAACAGTTGGTCGCTGGATAGAAATCAACGATGACACTCAAACTAGCATGGCTTCCTTCCATGCATTAATCTAAATGATTTTGTGTCCTCCATGCAGTACGGACATGCCAACCTCCCATATGTGCTCCAACTAGATAACATACTATATGTAGGGAAGTCACTGATTGTCCATAGAACAGTGGCCTTCATATTGAAATTTTGTTTTTTGTGGGTATCATATGTGATAACACCATCATCCCACAGTACTTTTAGTTTATCAATCAATGGCCTTAAATATACATCAAGATTTTGTCCAGGTGAGGTCGGACCAGGGATCAATAGAGACAAGAAAAGATTCTAACGCTTCATACACAAGCTTGGTGGAAGGTTGTATGGAGTTACAAATACTGGCCAACATGAGTATGAAGTTGATCTACCCCAAAATGGATTAAATTCATCTGTACATAGACTGAGTCTAACATTTCTCACTTCCATTGCGTAGTTTTGATGAGTACAATCAAAGTGCTTCCAAGCTTCCGCGTCAACAAGATGCATGATCTTGTCTTCATCACATCAAACTTTATTTGCATGTCATCTCATATGTTTAGCTGTCCTTGAAGACATATACAATCATTGTAATCTATGGGTGATAGGAAAGTAGTGGAGCGACTTGTATGAAACTTCTTTTGATCTCGTACTACCATTGCCTCTTGTCTTTGGCTTGAACCAAGGATGCCCACATGACGAGCATGATATGTTGTTTTTCAGATCTTTGAAATACAACATGCAGTGATTTGGACAAGCATTTATCTTTTGATACCTCATACCTAAAGCGTTGACCATAACCTTTGCACGATAGAAATTTTATGGCAAATTCTCATCTTTGAGCAACATACTCTTCACTATCATGCACAAATGGTCAAAACATGATTGACTCAAATTATACTCGGACTTCAAATTCAGTAGTTGAAGAACTGCAGACAAGATAGTGTGACTCTCGCAACCATTCCAAAGTGGCTCATCAACATCTCTAAGTAAATCATAAAATCTACTAGCTACATCGTTTGATGCTTCTTCCTCTACCCCAATTGTTACATCACTAGGACCCATAGCAGAACCCAGTTATGTTCTTGTGACATCAAATATCAAATCTATATATGGATTATCGTGCACCATATCCACCCATGCGTCAAAATTGTTCATAAATTCTTCACCATAAAAGGTTCAATTCTGATAATCACTCACAAAACCCTTCCTGTATAGGTGATGTCTAACGTCATGAGGATCTACAAATCGATTGATCTTACAAATCTTGTAGGGATACCTAATCCGACCTATGGGATCCACTGTACTGACACTTGTCGTTGCAAATTCAATAAAATTTTCAACACCATCCATATATTCATGCGATACCTCATTGTCAACTATCTCACGGTACATCCATTCACGATTTGCAGTCATTTTATCGTATGATGTTACGAATAGCATCCTAACCAATTAAAAGAGAATCATCAAAATATTATGATGAAAAAAATATCAAATTTATCATGCAATATATGATGCATGCTATATATTTGATATCACACACACACACACACACACACACACACACACATATATATATATATATATATATATATATATATATATATATATATATATATATATATATATATAATGTCATACAATCACAAGAACTATGATGCATGCATTGATAACTTAATATTTTCATGTGCAAACTATTCATAACATGATACATTCATTTGAAACATGCTTTCATTATACAATTTCACATGAAAGCCATAATAAAATTGAAAGTAACTACATGCAAGTATGGATACAATCACATCAAACATTGCAATACATCCAAATCATTCATATAAAAAAAGTCAAACATGTACCAGCTGTAAACACCCCAAATTTTCACTCACCTCCCCAACATTTGCACCAAGCATCATCATCCAGCTTCCGAAATTGTCGAAGGAAAAAATGGTCATTTTCTGAGATTAGATCGTGCAGAAAGTCCTAAATTTCATGCTTGAGTCTCAAAATCTCTCTATTTAGACTCAAAAATATCTCCAAACTGCAAAATCTCAAAATCCTATTCTTGACAAGAAGCTAGAATTTCCAATTTTGAATTCAGAGCGGCATTTCAAGAAACATGTCTTTGCATAGCATTGCATGAACATTTCATATCACTGCACTGCACAGCATGTCATTTCGAGGTCCAGAACTATCAATTTCAAAATTTTCAATCCAGATTCAAATTTCAACTATTTTCAAAATCAATTCTGGGTCTTTAAAATTATCAATTCTTTCCATTTTACCCCCAGGACTCTAAATTTCAAAATATTTTATCAGGAAAACAATCTGGATAATTTTCAATAAATTTCATCTCAGATTTTGCCCTTTTGTCAAACAATTTCAAATATCTTCCCTTTACAAAATTGCCCTACAAGAGCCAAATCTTTTCAAAATTTCTGTTTTGCCAACTAGTCTAGATTTTATGAAAATTCCAAAAAAAAAAAGGATTTACTGTCTTGTCCTTATTTCAATAAAGAAGCAATATGGGACCCACACTGAGGTGGTGTCACAGGCTTTTCTTTTGAAAAACCCAAAAATATAGGAGCCTTGTCGCTGGATTGGCGCCACTGGGTCTTTTTCTCTCTCCTCCCATTTACCTGCCAAGTGTCAACGTGGGGTTCACCTAGAGATGGCGCCACATGTCACCTTCTCTCTCCTGCCATCCTTTGACACGTGTTAGTGTGGGGCCATCTTAAGATGCCGCCACATGTCATTAGACATCCTCTTCATTTTATGCCACGTGTTAATGTCCACCATCTTCACCCTATGCCATATGTCAGTCCAAGGTCACCAGGAGATGCCACGTGTCATGTGCTGCCTTGTCCAGAAAAAGTAGAGTTGTCTCCTTCTGAGGTGGCGCCATCTGAGGTATTCTCTCCTGCAGCAGACACATGTCATTCTTTGCTCTTCTCAGAAAAAGCAAGTGACACATGTCACTCTCTGCTTTTCTCAGAAAAAGCAAGTAACACGTGTCATTCTCTGCTCTTCTCAGAAAAAGCAAGTGACACATGTCACTCCCTGCTTTTCTCATAAAAAGCAAGGGACACGTGTCTCTCTCTGTTTTCTTCAGAAAAAGCAAGTGACACATGTCACCCTCTGCTCTTCTCAGAAAAAAGCAAGGGACACGTGTCTCTCTCTGCTTTCTTCAGAAAAAGCAAGTGACACATGTCACTCTCTGCCTCCTTCAGAAAAAGCAACAATTCAAATATTCAAACTCCAGACTAAGGTGGCGTAAATCCTGAAGACTCCTCCCTAAATTCATTTTTTGAGATGGTGCCACGTGTCCCTTTCTCTCCTTTTCCTCCCTCTTGCCACATGTCATTGTAGGAGCCACCCTGAGGTGGTGCCACATGTCAGTCTTTCCTTTGCTCTACAAAAAGCAGAAATTTAAATTTCAAACTCTCTCTGAGGTGGCACCTTTTGAGCCCACTGCCATGTTCTTCTGACACGTGTCAAGAGCCACTCTGATGTGGCGCCACATGGCATGCTCCTACTACTTCCAGCTTTAAACCTCAAACTCCCTTTTGAGGTGGCGTCATTCTAGAGCCCCACTTGGCCTCGATTTTCATTTTTTATTTTATTCAAAATAAAAGTAGCCCCATGAGGTGGCGCCATATGAGGGCTCCCTGCAAAAGGCAAATTTTGAATTTCAAACCCCAGATAGCACCCTCTGAGGTGGTGCCATTTGGGAGCCTCCTGCAGAGAAAATCAAGCTACATTTTGAAAATTCCAAAAAAATCCCCTGCTGAAGTGTCTCACCCACAAAATTCTCATTTTTTATTTTCTCAAAAATCCAAGTGGCACCCTCTGAGATGGCGCCACATGAAGGGCTCAAATTAAGCCTCTTTGAATTTCAAAATTTTCCAAAAAAATCTATAAAAACAAGGCTCCACGCCTAGCCTAGAGGAGGGCCCTGTTTGAGAACTGAACTTCATAATTCCATTTTTTCTTCTTTCTTGGTTTCCTCTGGATTCACGCCCCTCTGGAGCCCAGTATCAAGGTAGCCGCTCATTTCAGGAGTTTCAAAACCGCAGGAGAACACAAGGTAAGCCCCTATTCCAATCGATTTTATCATGATTTGATTCGTGTTGTCGTTTGAAGAGTTCATCCGAGGGATGGATTGAGCTATTCTCATAAAACGACATATATCAAAAATGTTTCTAATGCTTTCTTGATTAGATTTCATGCATTCCATCATATTCATGCATTAAAAATAGGTTAGATTTAAGTTTTATTTTATTTAAATATCATGTTCCATGAATTTATTTAATATCTCATGCATTCAGCTTCATTTATGTAACTCTCTGTTTTTGCCAGTCAGTCCACACGTTATTTCATGCATTTATGTTTCGTTAAAAATTCTAAAAAAATCATGGTATGCAAACTTAGGTGTCGCTAGCAATCTGTCAAAAATTCGGAATGATTTGAATTTATTTACTGCATTAAATGTTCGAAATGGTAGGTCGGGTTTTGTTACCCGGGATACGTTTTGAAAATTTACTTTTGACTTGTAAAATCGAGATCTCTCTCATATGAGGTCCGATTTTCGATCAGAAAAATGTTCTAAACTCAAGATGATGTCTAGTATTTAATCTGATTTCCTAAGATGTTTATTAATTTTTTTGATGTCTGACAAAATCTGAGAGTTCGGGACACGTGGCAGAGCCTGATTTGGGCCTCTGAGATTTTTGATCGACTTAAGTCGATGGGTGCTCTTTGGGTATTGCTCCAAATCAAAATTTGTAAAAAATGAATGTCATCTTGGGATGTTCTCTATTTGCATCTGAAATTTTATGATTTTTAGAACAGTCTTACTATCTGTTAAGGATTTTTCTTGTCAGTCTTCTATTTTGTAATATTTATCTGCTCTATTGATTTAGGCATGAAAAGTCGTATTTTTATCTCTGTTACTGTTGATCAAATGCCAAAATCATAAAATGAAAGTTGTTTCTATAAGTGTCGTTAGTTCCTCATTTAAATATCAGAAATCTCCATGGTTGTTTGCTATTTTGTTAGCATTTTTATATTAGATCAGGTTGATTTTGCCTCCGTCAAAACCAAATTCTCGTTACCGAACTCACCATAGTTCAAATCCCGAGGCTGTAAAAGCCAAAAGTGTTCAATTTCGTGTCCTTTAGCAGTCTGAAAAATATCAAATGTTTATATGGTGTAATTTTTGGATTATCATATTAAGTGTTGCATTTGGTTCAGGTCCGTAGGCGAAATCCGCCCCTTTTAGGACTTTCTTTAAATTTCAGTATCTAAACCATGTCATTTCTTGAGTTTTAGAATTCTAGGCTGTTCATCAGAATAGGTAGATGCTCCATACCGAATTTGATAGCATTTGGAATTCGTTTGATGTGCGGTTTAATCGTATCATCAAAACAGGGCCCCACGGGACCCTGATCCAAGCGAAAAACAAGCGAAATTCGTTATTTTGGATGAGTTGAAAAATGTCAAATTCTGATTTTTACAGTACTAAGGTGTTTAGCAGCATGTCATCATGTCTCATCATGCATTTGATCATCATTTGTTTCAATTCAAATTTCAAAATCTCAATTTTACCAAGTTTTCCTTCAAAAAACCCTGATTTTAAAGGTATAACCTCAATATTAGGGGTATTTTGGTCATTTAGACCACAATTTTGAATTTCAAAGTCTTTCTTACTGAATTTCTTGCATTTACATCATTTCAAATATCAAGAAAGCATGAAAATAGGGTTTATATCCAATTAAGTCCAATAATTTCAGAATATTATTGGAAAATGTTGAAAAAACCCACATATTTGAACTAACTCCATTTCAAGCTTGGCAGGGACATCCAAAGGAAGGAGTTGAAGTCTGCAATTTCCTTTTATTTCATTTAATTAGTGATGTAATATTATAAATTTTGGAGTAAGAAATTTTATTTTATGCTTAGATTAGGATGCATATCATATAGTTTGAATTCATGCAATATCCTGTTTAAGTGATTCATGCATTCTATTCCAAAAAGTACTATGGATGTACACGAATGACACATGCACCAACTCTTAGGGAGTTAATGAACTCGGTGGAGTCCATATTTACGGCCCTAGTTGGAATATGGACGAGACCCAGATCCATCATCTCTCTACCAGTCACATTGAGCCTACACTCTTAGGCTATCTTAAAATGCACATCATATTTCCAATTTTGCAAAGTATTGTGAATTAAATCAAATAAACTCTGAACATATTCATGGCCACAGTCAGAATATGTGAAGGATTTATTTTGACTTAATACACATTTTTTAAACCAATTCCTTAGAAAATCTTTTCAAAGTGCATTCATTCACTCATATCATTTGCATCATGAAATCATTGGTTTTCCCATGATTTTCTCAAGAAAATTTCATTTCAAGAAAATCGATTTCTCAAGAAACTCTGAGAATTTTCAAAATCAGTTTTCCCAAGTCAAGTTTTTTTCACAGTTTTCCATGGAAAATGTTATTTTCTCAAGATTTTCAAAAGGAGTTTCCCAATCTTTCTCAAGAATCAAAAATCAATTTTCAAGGGTAAGATTCCCAGGATTTCAATTTCCCAAGTTTCAGTTTTCTTCTCCAATGAGTTTTCCTATAAATTTTCCATCATTTTCCTAAAAAAAAAAATCTCAAAGTTCGAGTTTTCCTGAAAAGTGTCTCCCTTTCAAATGTTCACCCTTTTCCTAAGAATTACTTACATTTTCTCAGGACTTTCAATCATTCATGATTTTCCCAAGTCTTTATAAACTTTCTCAAGATTTCAAATCTTTTCATCAGAGTTTCTTGAGAAATCGATTTCCTTCTTTTTAATGAGAAATATTTTCCAATCCCAAAGCATTTTCTGAGCATACATCATGTTTTTCCAATTTACATTTTCCAAAGTCTCATAGCACATGCCTGAATTCTCTGTGCATTTAGGATAGAACACAATTTCGATGATTTAACTAAGTCAAGCACAATTTTGGTCCTTGGTTCGATTACCCCTGTTAAAGGCGGCAGGAACGGTCGAACCTCGTACCGACAGGTCGAGCCCCATCCCATGGATTTTTCCGCAATTTTCAAAAACGGAGGCGAGTATTTCAAAACCATTTTCCAAAATCCGGTCAAGTTTGAATCGCGAAAGCATTTCCCTCTCTCTTTCGCAAGGAAGGGAAGACGGGAAAAATTTCGCGACGACAACAGGTTTGGCGACCGTGATGGGACCTGTCCTTGTCTGATTAAAATTGTGCTTGACTTAGTTCAATTTTCAAAATTATGTTCACAAAATGTCATCTCTTTACTTTTGCTATCATGCGAACCTAGGAGCCTAGATTCTGACCTAGCTGACATTGACTGCATATAGACTAGGCATGGTTTGGTAGGGCCAGATTGAGGAGATACTTTCATGCTCACATAGACTTAGGTCTGAATACAACTCTCCTCAATTTAGGATCTGAATGCAAACAATATATGCTTCTTCAAAGATTTTCAAAAGTCTATCTCTCTAGGATTTAGAGCCCTCTATTTCTTGCATGTGATCATTTTTTTCAAACCTCCATTACCTATCATTACCCGGTCTTCACGTTGCTGGGCTCTCTTCCAGAACCCTAGTTCGAGACACAGCCTCACAATTGGGCCAATTATTTGGGTTAACACCCCCCTACCACGTACCGCGGGCCACAGTCCGAAGTATATCGGTAGGCGCTCAAGGATGTTGGAAAACCTCACCTTAGAACCAAAGTTAAAATTTATATGCCACATACCTCAGATTTCGGTTCGGGTATATCGGCATAACTGGATTGGACAAAGATGATATGGGCCTAGAGTTAGGATTAAGGTCCTACAACTGTTTTCAAAATGATGCATCTAGAGTCAGCTTTTTAGGGAGTGCTGAATGTGCATAAATGTTTGTGCAGGATGTGATTGTTTGTATGCTACCTTTATTTTCTTCATATTTTCCCAAAATATTTTCAAATACCCATATTCTCATCCTTTCCATTATTTTCTCAAACCCTGGATGATTTTCAAGTATCCAAATTCTTTCAAAACTCCAGGTGATTTTTCATCCTTCCTTTCTACTGGATCTCGAATTTTCAGCTGCATTTTTTTATCCTGCCTGCAAATTTTTTTCAAAATCATATGTTTTCTCTCCTTGGATTTCAATCATTTTGTCTATTTGCAAAATTCTTCACCTTATTTTCCTCGTGCATACCTTGATTATTGCGGTGGAAATTATTTACCCACTTACCTTCTCCTTATTCTAAATCTGTTTGCGGATTGTTTTTCCAAGAGATATCTCTTTCCTTCAAAATGGTGTTTTCCTCGTGGTTGACGACCTCGCCTAGGTAGCAAGGCACATTTTCCGTTGTTTATTTTCCTTGCAAAAGGATGACAACACAATTGTCATAATCCTTATGATGACTGAATCCCTAGTAATGGGATACTCTTCGAATGGTCTATCATATTTTTTTCCAAAAATCCAAAAATTTTCCTCAAAATTTGATCCTGTCTTTGCCCTGCAGAGTTCTGCAGAGAGCCTTCTTTAAATTTTATTCTCTCTTCTCAGTTACACTGGGGCATCTTTTAAAAATTTGTTTTCAAACATTCTCTATGCAGGCAGGATAAACCAATCTCTCATTTTGCATGTATATGCACCCACTTGCATTAATTTTGCATTCATTTACATTTTATTTTGCGTTAATTCTGCATCCATTTCCTTCCCCTTCAGGTTAAGGGATAAACTTGAATCATTTTCCATAATTCTTCAATTTCGACCCTTGGGTCATTCAATTCTTCAATTTTGACCTCCGGGTCACCCAATTTCCAATTTTCAAATTACCAAAATTCTCAATTTCGACCGCCCGGTCATCCAATTTTCATTCCCCGTTCAGGATAAGGGAATAATCCTGAAACCATTCATAGAAGCGATTCAACTCTCTATAATGGTCCTCGTTCTTCATTGAACTGATAGTGTTCCAAGTGAACTGATAGTCGTTCTTCATCGAACTGATAGTGTTCCAAGTGAACTGATAGTCGTTCTTCATTGAACTGATAGTGTTCCAAGTGAACTGATAGTGTTCCCAAGCGAACTGATAGTCGTTCTTCATTGAACTGATAGTGTTCCCAAGTGAACTGATAGTCGTTCTTAATCGAACTGATAGTGTTTCAAGTGAACTGATAGTCGTTCTTCATCGAACTGATAGTATTCCAAGTGAGCTGATAGTCATTCTTCATTGAACTGATAGTGTTCCAAGTGAACTGATAGTCGTTCTTCATTGAACTGATATTGTTCCCAATGAACTGATAGTCGTTCTTCATTGAACTGATAGTGTTCCAAGTGAACTGATAAGTGTTCCAAGTGAACTGATAGTCGTTCTTCATCGGACTGATAGTGTTCCAAGCAAACTGATAGTCGTTCTTCATTGAACTGATAGTGTTCCAAGTGAACTGATAGTCGTTCTTCATTGAACTGATAGTGTTCCAAGTGAACTGATAGTCGTTCTTCATTGAACTGATAGTGTTCCAAGTGAATTGATAGTCGTTCTTCATTGAACTGATAGTGTTCCAAGTGAACTGATAGTCGTTCTTCATTGAACTGATAGTGTTCCCAAGTGAACTGATAGTCGTTCTCCCTTGAACTGATAGTCGTCCTTAATCAAACTGATATTGTTCCCAGTGAACTGATAGTCGCCTCCTTTAGGAAAAGGAGAGGATAATTTTCGTCACGGATGCGTTAAGCCGGACCTCAAGCGCTCTCTTTCACCAAGGATTTCAAGAAAATTTTGTCAATCTGTCAATCAATTCTTTGTTGATTTCAAAAACTTTATTATGCAAATTTTTACCTCGGTTTACCTTTAGCATTACTTCCAAAAGAGTGAAGCTTTTGCGAAAAGAGATTCAAAACTCAAATTCTTTTTATTGGCCAACCAAAAGGATGAAGGATAAATCCTCGATATAGCCAGAAAAGAAGATTCAACATTATTGCAAAGCCATAAATGATTGATATTAATCGCAGTCAATGACACACTTTTAAAGACTATTCTTGTAAAGACGAGGCAGTAGAAATATCCTTAGTGCTAGAAAAGAGAGCATTCATCAGAACCTTGTCTTCTTTAGATCACCCAAGCTGCCATTAAATATCCGCAAAAGGGATCTCTCAATTGTCGCCAAGATGAAGGCGAATTAAGCAAGTAGACCCCCGGGGCCAAAGAAGATTCAAAACATCTCCAAGATGACGGAGTTTGTGACGGATCCTTCCAGGGAAAGTCCAAAGCACTGTCGAGATGAAGGCAGATGCGATGAACCTACCGACAATCCCTAAAAGATATTTAATTTCAGCTATCCTTCAAAGATCTCTTATCCATAAGCCAATACCGTCAAAGAAGGATCGAAACATCTCTAAGTTGAAGGAGTTTGTGACGTATCCTTCCAAAAGAGAGCAAGAGAGGGAAAAGAAAGAGAGAAAAAGTCAGAACACCTCCAAAATGAAAGAGAATGTAGCAAAAACCCAAGAGAGCCAAAAGAGTGCAGAAAGATAATCATGAGAGAAACTTACAGGATATCAAACTGCCACATCTATCAAGAATCTTCTTTAAATTTGTGAAATTCTATTATCAATATTCTTTCATCAATTGCTTTCATAATATCAAATTCTCTTTCATGTTCATATCAAGGAAATTGATAGCTTCCTTGAAGAAAGACAATTGCAAGCAATTTGGATTTCAAATCTCGATTCTACGAAGTGAAGCTCGTTTGGAGGTAATACTTCAGGTAGAAAAGGAGGGATAATTTTGCAACAATGTGCAACATTTTCAAAAACTTTGAATCAACAACAAAATTCTTAATATTTTGACAATATTTTCTAGCTATCCTGTCGTGAAGTGAGAGCTTAATGACCGTTCTTGATACATCCAGACACCAATTTTAAATCCCTCTTAAGGACTTGATTTTCGCCCAATCAGGATTAGGGTACAAACCTGAGCCTCCTTGATGAGGTATTCCATTTTCCGCCCAATCAGGATAAGGGTATAAACCTGAGCCTCATTCAAAGAGGTATTCCATTTTCCGCCCAATCAGGATAAGGGTATAAACCTGAGCCTCATTCAAAGAGGCATTCCATTTTCCGCCCAATCAGGATAATGGTACAAACCTGAGCCTCATTTGAAGAGGTATTTCACTTTCTACCCAATCAGGATAAAGTGTACAAACCTGAGCCTCAATCAAAGAGGTATTTCAACTTCCGCCTGATCAGGATAAGGGTACAAACCTGAGTCTCATTTTATGAGATATTTCAATCCCCAATCAGGTTAAGGGTCAAAACCTGAGCTTTGTTTTATACGAAGCATTTTCTGTCCCATCCAGGTTAAGGGCACAAAACCTGAACTTCGCTCTCTTAGAGCATATCTATTTTCTCTTTATTCTCCATTTCATATCTATCATCTTCCTCGGGCTAATTTCCTCACACCTAGTCAGATCCTTCTTACTGGAGCATTTTATATGGCTCAAATTTGGTGTGTTTTTCTTTGCCACTAAGCTCGGCCACAAGCCGGCTTAGTAGCAAAGAGGGGCATCTGTAAACACTCCAAATTTTCACTCACCTCCCCAACATTTTCACCAAGCATCATCATCCAGCTTCCGAAATTGTCGAAGGGAAAATGGTCATTTTCTGAGATTGGACCGTGCAGAAAGTCCTAAATTCCATGCTTGAGTCTCAAAATCTCTCTATTTAGACTCAGAAATATCTCCAAACTGCAAAATCTCAAAATCATATTCTTGACAAGAAGCTAGAATTTCCAATTTTGAATTCAGAGCGGCATTTCAGGAAACATGTCTTTGCATAGCATTGCATGAACATTTCATATCACTGCACTGCACAGCATGTCATTTCGAGGCCCAAAACTATCGATTTCAAAATTTTCAATCCAGATTCAAATTTCAACTATTTTCAAAATCAATTTTGGGTCTTCAAAATTATCAATTCTTCCCATTTTACCCCCAAGACTCTAATTTCAAAATATTTTATCAGGAAAACAATCTAGATAATTTTCAATAAATTTCATCTCAGATTTTGCCCTTTTGTCAAACAATTTCAAATATATTCCCTTTACAAAATTTCCCTACAAGGGCCAAATGTTTTCAAAATTTCTGTTTTGCCAACTAGTCTAGATTTTATGAAAATTCCAAAAAAAAGGATTTACTGTCTTGTCCTTATTTCAATAAAGAAGCAATATGGGACCCACACTGAGGTGGTGTCACATAGGCTTTTCTTTTGAAAAACCTGAATTTTGAAAAACCCAAAAATATAGGAGCCTTGTCCCTGGATTGGCGCCACTGAGTCTTTTTCTCTCTCCTCCCATTTACCTGCCAAGTGTCAACGTGGGGTTCACCTAGAGGTGGCACCACATGTCACCTTCTCTCTCCTGCCATCCTTTGACACGTGTCAGTGTGGGGCCATCTTAACATGCTGCCACATGTCATTAGACATCCCCTTCATTTTATGCCACGTGTCAATGTCCACCATCTTCACCCTATGCCATGTGTCAGTCCAAGGTCACCAAGAGATGCCACGTGTCATGTGCTGCCTTGTCCAGAAAAAGTAGAGTTGTCTCCTTCTGAGGAGGCGCCATCTAAGGTATTCTCTCCTGCAGCAGACACATGTCATTCTTTGCTCTTCTCAGAAAAAGCAAGTGACACATGTCACTCCCTGCTTTTCTCAGAAAAAGCAAGGGACACGTGTCTCTCTCTGTTTTCTTCAGAAAAAGCAAGTGACACATGTCACCCTCTGCTCTTCTCAGAAAAAAGCAAGGGACACGTGTCTCTCTCTGCTTTCTTCAGAAAAAGCAAGTGACACATGTCACCCTCTGCTCTTCTCAGAAAAAGCAAGGGACACGTGTCTCTCTCTGCTTTCTTCAGAAAAAGCAAGTGACACATGTCACTCTCTGCCTCCTTCAGAAAAAGCAACAATTCAAATATTCAAACTCCAGGCTGAGGTGCCGCAAATCCTGAAGACTCCTCCTTAAATTCATTTTTTGAGATGGTGCCACGTGTCCCTTTTCCTCCTTTTCCTCCCTCTTGCCACATGTCATTGTAGGAGCCACCCTAGGTGACGCCACATGTCAGTCTCTCCTTTCCTCTAGAAAAAGCAGAAATTTAAATTTCAAACTCTCTCTGAGGTGGCAGCTTCTGAGCCCACTGCCCTGTTCTTCTGACACGTGTCAAGAGCCACTCTGATGTGGCACTACATGGCATGCTCCTACTGCTTCCAGCTTTAAACCTCAAACTTTCTTTTGAGGTGGCGTCATTCCAGAGCCCCACTTGGCCTCAATTTTCATTTTTTATTTTATTCAAAATAAAAGTAGCCCCATGAGGTGGCGCCACATGAGGGCTCCCTGCAAAAGGCAAATTTTGAATTTCAAACCCCAGATAGTACCCTCTGAGGTGGCGCCATTTGGGAGCCTCCTGCAGAGAAAATCAAGCTACATTTTGAAAATTCCAAAAAAATCCCCTGCTGAGGTGTCTCACCCACAAAATTCTCATTTTTTATTTTCTCAAAAATCCAAGTGGCACCCTCTGAGATGGCGCCACATGAAGGGCTCAGATTAAGCCTCTTTGAATTTTAAAATTTTCCAAAAATTCTATAAAAACAAGGCTCTACGCCCAGCCTAGAGGAGGGCCCTGTTTGAGAACTGAACTTCATAATTCCATTTTTTTCTTCTTTCTTGGTTTCCTCTGGATTCACGCCCCTCTGGACCCCAGTATCAAGGTAGCCGCTCATTTTGGGAGTTTCAAAACCGCAGAAGAACACAAGGTAAGCCCCTATTCCAATCGATTTTATCATGATTTGATTCGTGTTGTCGTTTGAAGAAAGAGTTCATCCGAGGGATGGATTGAGATATTCTCATAAAACAACATATATAAAAAATGTTTCTAATGCTTTATTGATTATATTTCATGCATTACATCATATTCATGCATTAAAAATAGGTTAGATTTATGTTTTATTTTATTTAAATATCATGTTCCAGGAATTTATTTGATATCTCATGCATTCAACTTCATTTATGTAACTCTCTGTTTTTGTCAGTCAGTCCACATGTTATTTCATGCATTTATGTTTCATTAAAAATGCTAAACAAATCATGGTATGCGAACTTAGGTGTCCCTAGAAATCTGTCAAAAATTTGGAATGATTTGAATTTATTTACTGCATTAAATGTTCGAAATAGTAGGTCGAGTTTTGTTACTCGGGATACGTTTTGAAAATTTACTTCCGACTTGTAAAATCGAGATCTCTCTCATATGAGGTTTGACTTTCGATCAGAAAAATCTTCTAAACTCAGGATGATGTCTAGTATTTAATCTGATTTCCTAAGATGTTTATTAATTTTTTTGATGTCTGACAAAATCTGAGAGTTTGGGACACGTGGCAGAGCCTGATTTGGGCCTCTGAGATTTTTGATCGATTTAAGTCGATGCGTTCTCTTTGGGTATTGCTTCAAATCAGAATCTGTAAAAAGTGAATGTCATGCTTGGGATGTCCTTTGTTTGCATCTGAAATTTTATGATTTTTAGAACAGTTTTACTATCTGTTTAGGATTTTTCTTGTCATTCTCCTATTTTGTGATATTTATCTGCTATGTTGATTTAGGCATGAAAAGTCATATTTTTATCTCTGTTACTGTTGATCAAATGCCAAAATCATAAAAATGAAAGTTGTTCCTATAAGTGTCTTTAGTTCCTAAGTTAAATATCGGAAATCTCCATGGTCGTTTTCTATTTTGTTAGCATTTTTATATTAGATCAGGTTGATTTTGCCTCTGTCAGAACCAAATTCTCGTTACCGAACTCACCATAGTTCAAAACCCGAAGCTGTAAATACCAAAAGTGTTCAATTTCGAGTACTTTAGCAGTCTGAAAAATATCAGATGTTTCAATGGTGTAATTTTTGGATTATCATATTAAGTGTTGCATTTGGTTCGGGTCCGTAGGCGAAATCCGCCCCTTTTAGGATTTTCTTTAAATTTCAGTATCTAAACTATGTCATTTCTTGAGTTTTAGCATTCTAGGTTGCTTATCAGAATAGGTAGATGCTCCATACCGAATTTGACAGCATTTGGAATTCGTTTGATGTTCGGTTTAACCGTATCATCAAAACAGGGCCCCGCGGGACCCTGATCCAAGCGAAAAACAAGCGAAATTCGTTATTTTGGATGAGATGCAAAATGTCAATTTCTGATTTTTACAGTACTAAGGTGTTTAGCAGCATGTCATCATGTCTCATCATGCATTTCATCATCATTTGTTTCAATTCAAATTTCAAAATCTCAATTTTACCAAGTTTTCCTTCAAAAAACCCTGATTTTAAAGGTATAACCTCAATATTAGGGGTATTTTGGTCATTTAGACCACAATTTCGAATTTCAAAGTCTTTCTTACTGAATTTCTTGCATTTACATCATTTCAAATATCAAGAAAGCATGAAAATAGGGTTTATATCCAATTAAGTCCAATAATTTCAGAATATTATTGGAAAATGTTGAAAAAACCCACATATTTGAACTAACTCCATTTCAAGCTTGGCAGGGACATCCAAAGGAAGGAGTTGAAGTCTGCAATTTCCTTTTATTTCATTTAATTAGTGATGTAATAATATAAATTTTGGAGTAAGAAATTTTATTTTCTGCTTAGATTAGGATGCATATCATATAGTTTGAATTCATGTAATATCCTGTTTAAGTGATTCATGCATTCTATTCCAAAAAGCACTATGGATGTACACGAATGGCACATGCACCAACTCTTAGGGAGTTAATGAACTCGGTGGAGTCCATATTTACGGCCCTAGTCGGAATATGGACGAGACCCAGATCCATCATCTCTCTACCAGTCACATTGAGCCTACACTCTTAGGCTATCTTAAAATGCACATCATATTTCCAATTTTGCAAAGTATTGTGAATTAAATCAAATAAACTCTGAACATATTCATGGCCACAGTCAGAATATGTGAAGGATTTATTTTGACTTAATACACATTTTTTAAACCAATTCCTTAGAAAATCTTTTCAAAGTGCATTCATTCACTCATATCATTTGCATCATGAAATCATTGGTTTTCCCATGATTTTCTCAAGAAAATTTCATTTCAAGAAAATCGATTTCTCAAGAAACTCTGAGAATTTTCAAAATCAGTTTTCACAAGTCAAGTTTTTTTCACAGTTTTCCATGGAAAATGTTATTTTCTCAAGATTTTCAAAAGGAGTTTCCCAATCTTTCTCAAGAATCAAAAATCAATTTTCAAGGGTAAGATTCCCAGGATTTCAATTTCCCAAGTTTCAGTTTTCTTCTCCAATGAGTTTTCCTATAAATTTTCCATCATTTTCCTAAAAAAAAAATTCTCAAAGTTCGAGTTTTCCTGAAAAGTGTCTCCCTTTCAAATGTTCACCCTTTTCCTAAGAATTACTTACATTTTCTCAGGACTTTCAATCATTCATGATTTTCCCAAGTCTTTATAAACTTTCTCAAGATTTCAAATCTTTTCATCAGAGTTTCCAGAGAAATCGATTTACATCTTTTTCATGAGAAATATTTTTCAATCCCAAAGCCATTTCTGAGCATACATCATGTTTTTCCAACTTACATTTTCCAAAGTCTCATAGCACATGCCTGAATTCTCTGTGCATTTAGGATAGAACACAATTTCGATGATTTAACTAAGTCAAGCACAATTTTGGTCCTTGGTTCGATTTCCCCTGTTAAAGGCGGCAGGAACGGTCGAACCTCGTACCGACAAGTCAAGCCCCATCCCATGGATTTTTCCGCAATTTTAAAAAACGAAGGCGAGTATTTCAAAACCATTTTCCAAAATCCGGTCAAGTTTGAATCCCGAAAACATTTCTCTCTCTTTTCCGCAAGGAAGGGAAGACAGTAAAAATTTCGCGACGACAACACCTGCAGCAAACACACTCCCTGGCAAAAAAAAATTACAGGGAGGGGGCTCGGCCCCTCCCTTGCAAAAAAAAAGAGGGGGTCGAGTGGCCTCTTGTCGGCCTCCCGAAACCCGAAAGAGAGAGAGGGGGGCGAGAGATGCGGCAGGGGGCTATCGACCTCCTCTCGACCTCTCGACAATGAAACAGAGAAAGGGGAGGGCACGACAGGGGTTGCGGGCCCTCCGGCAACCCGAAACAGAGAGAGGGGAGGGCACCATAGAGGTTGTCGACCCTCCAGCAACCCGAAACAGAGAAAGGGGAGAACACGACATGGGTTGTCGGGCCTCCAGAAACCCGAAAGAGACGCGGCAAGGGGCCACCGGCCTTCCGGCAACGAAACAAAGAGAGGGGAGGGAACGGCAAGGGTTGTCGGAGGGCCGGCAACCCAAAACAGAGAAAGGAAAGGGCATGACAGGGGTTGTCGGCCCTCTGGCAACCTCAAACAGAGAGAGGTAAGGGAACGACAGGGGTTGTCGGCCCTCCGGGAACCCGAAAGAGAAAGAGGGGGGCGAGAGACGCGGCAGGGGGCCATCAGCCTTCTGTTGGCCTTCTGACAACGAAACAGAGAGAGGGGAGGGCACGACAGGGGTTGCCAGCCCTTCGGGAACCCGAAAGAGAGAGAGGGGGGCAAGAGATGCGGTAGAGGACCACCGGCCTCCTGCCGACCTCCCGGTAACAAAACAGAGAGAGGGAAGGGCACGACAGGGGTTGTCGGCCCTCCGGCAACCCAAAACAGAGAGAGGGGAGGGCACGACAGGGGTTGTCGGCCCTCCGACAACTGTGATCATGCCGAAATTTTCTTCTTGGTTTTCCTCTTCCTTCTCTTTGCCTTTCTAGCCTCTATTCCCTTTTTAAAGGGGAATAAAAGATAGAAAAAAAGAGAGAAAAGAAAAAAAAAAGAGGAGAGAGGGACTCTTTTGCAAGGTCTCATTTGACCAATAATTTGAAAAATATCTTAAAATTACTCACCTCCGTTTTGAAAATTTGTGGGAAAATGGAGAGACGGGATTCGCTCGTCGGCATGAGGTTCGACTGTTCCCGACACCTTTACCAGGGGTAATCGAATCAAGGATCCAATTTATGCCTTTTTGCTTTGCTAAAATATTATCTAAGAATTTATTCTAAGTCTAAAATGCACAAAGAATCATGTTTGTGCAGTGCAAATGTAGAAATGTATGCTTTTGAGAAAATAATTTAGAAATTTTGAGATTTTCCAAGTGATTCTAAAATAAATATGATAATGGAGTGAAGAAATGATTCAAAGATTTGAAATTGGTTTGAAAAAGTTAGATTTTGAATCTAACTTGGATTTTGAAATAGATATGGAAGAAGAAACTTGAAATTCCAAGTCTTGGAGTGATCAGATTTTAGAAAGATAAGTCTTCAAATGAAGAGAAAAAGGAACTTTAGAATTGAAATTTTTGAAATAAGAATGAATTTTCAAAGTCATGATGGACTTTGAATCTGGATCGATTTTCAAGAATCGATTTTGAATTCAAGACTTAAAACAGAAGTTGAATTTGAATTCAGATTTGAGAAATAAATTCGAAATTAATTTTTGGAAATGAGAATTGGAAGTGGAACTGGAACCGGATTGTAAATCTAAAATGGAATTTTGAGCTAAAATCTGGAATGGATTTTGATTTGAAATCTGGCATCCAAGATGGAACTGAATCCAGAATCTAGGATCCTAAATGAAATTTGGATTCGAAGTCCGGAATCCAAAAATGGAATTGAATCCAAAATCTAGAATCCTAAATGGAATTGGATCCGAAGTCTGGAATCCAAAGTGAAGCTGAATCCAAAGTTTTGGAATCCTAAATGGTATTGGATCCGAAGTCTGGAATCCAAGATGGAGACTGGATTTGAAAAATCTAAATGAGACTTTGAAGATGGATCTGGATTTTGGAAAATTTGGATTTGAATTCAAAAAGTGGGTTTTAAACTTAGAGAAAATCGAAATTTTGAGATTCCGAATCAATCTCAAAACCTTGATTTTGAATTGAGGATCAAGACTCAATCTTTGGATAGCACTTTGAAGATAAAGAATAAACTTGATTTTAAAGTTTGAATTTGAAATCAGAAGATGAATTAGGAATTTCAAAGTTAAATTGAACTTTGAAATTTGATTTAAAATGTTAAATTGAATCCTGAAAATGAATTTGGAATTCCAAAGTTGAATTGAACTTTGAAATCTTGAATTGGAAATTGAATTTTGAATATAAGAAGAGAATTCGAAATTTCAAGGTCAAATTGGACTTTGAAATTGAATTTTGAAGTGAGATAGAAATATGAATTGAAATAGACATTGAAGATTGGTTTGAGAAATAAAGAAGATATTTGAAGAGTTATCTCAAAAATCATTTGAATTTTGAAATAATATGAAAAGAATTTTGAAAATATAATATAATTATATCCTAAATGTTGAAATGAATTGAAGAATTTAAAATTAAATTTTGAAAAGCATATTTCATTCTTTAAATGAATGGAAATAAGATTGAAGATATAATACATCCCTAACTATGGTCATTGGATGTATTATATAGTAATCATATTTAAAATCAAGTGAAGAATAAAATACATTTTTTATGCCTTTATAGAGTTTAAAATGAAATTAACTCTCAATATATTCTGACTATGGCCATTGATATATATCTTGAGTTAATTTTAAATTAAACTCTAATAAAGGAAGAAAATATTTGAAAATATGATGATTTTTTAAAAGAGACCCAGTGTAGATCCAATGTTATTCCATAAACATGAAAATCTTAAGTTTTGTTTACATCCTGACTATAGCCATTGATGCAAATCATCAACTTAGGATTTAATCACCTACTATTAGAATGATGCACGTGTCATTTGTGTTTCCATTTGTGAAATTTTGAAATAAAAAAGAAAAATGATAGGGAAACAGATAATTCATGATATGTACATGCTCATACATTCTAATCTAAGACTGAAAATGTAAAGTTCTCATTAATATCTAGCTATTACAATTCGAAATTTGAAACTGAAATTATAATTTTTGAGCTAAGAAGAGAAAGTAGCCCTTTTTATACATTTTCTGCAAAAGTGGAGAGTTAGCATCCAAGCAAGTACAACCTATAGAAGAAGAACCGAAAATATTGCATCAAAACTAATGATAAAATGTCTATCCTAAGGGAGAAATGAATACACCCCATGCCATGTTTAAACTAAAAAAAATGCATATGGCATACTTAATAAAAAAAAATCCATATGATGTGGTGAAACAGAATAGAGATGGTATATAGGATGCAGGAGATTTATAGAAATTATATTATATGTGTGGAAAGGGTGATAATGGGTGTGTAAAATGTGAAGGTAATAATGCATGGTGTTCTATGCTTGTTATATTACAGGGAAATGATAAAAAAAAAATGGATGCTGTGTATTTTGACATATAATGTGGTATGGCAGGTTGTGCAATAGTGCAACAGCAATATGGTGACTATGTAATGAAAGCTTGGTGAAACAAGAGTGATATATTACAATGTTAGATGACCATACATATGCAAGTAAGGAGACCCAATTTTAAATCAAGGGAATCACATATTTCACAAGATGACAGAGGATAATTCCCCAGCAGATGTAAGAATCTGCGAAAACTGATATTCATGGATTTCTGAATTAAGTCACATTCAATACAGGACTCCAGCTTAGTATAAAACTTATCTCTCCTAGAAACACAATCAATTACCCTCCAAAGACAATCATAGGTCGAGAATAGGGTCGACAAACATTTTTTGTCATTCCCTTCGATTCTTGCACAGGGAATGAGATTTTCGCACAACCTCACTTTTCATCAACTAGAAAAGATTGCAGAACCACCTGAGGATCATTGGATGCTAGTTGTTCTAGCACTCTTGTTCTATGAACCTGCCCTATGTACATTGGGGTAGAAAAAGAGATGATAGGTGCTGGACTTGAGCAATTATTGTAAAGAGCTCAGATCTTGGTTCTTGAAGACAAAAGATATAGTAAAAGCCTATCAGACCTGAATTGGGAATTGCCTCAGAGGCATCTGCCCTTCCCCCAGATGAGTCCTGATATATCCTGAAGTTGAGGTTTTATGGGTATGAATCTAAGACCTTCAGGATTGCAGAATGCTCCAATGGGTAATGTGCCTGTCGAGGATTACCATATACATGGTCCAGTCTTAACCTCAATTATTGGAAAACACAAAGAAAACTAATCATTTGCAATATCTGAGACGCTCCTGCATATGAATCAGACCGCTGAAAGGTTTAATCCTAGTGAATGAGTGGCCTTTTGCAGGGAACATTTAGATCACTGTGGGGTCTGAATGGTGGTGAGGTGCCTTGAAGGCTGAAGGTATGCAGGAAACATAAGGCTTTTGCTAGAAAAAGTAGCCATGGCAAGTAGGGTGACGATATGGAAGGGCAGGCTGCACTGAGTGTGATTTACTGTGCACAGAAGGTGTTGTGGCTGCCAACAATTTGGGAAACATAAATGTGCAAAAGGTGGATAACAATGAACATATGTAAGTAACTGAAAAACAATAATAAACAAAAATTGTCCCACGCACATAGTACCAGCAATACCCCTTTTATGATTCCCAAGGGTTATGAACGTAGCCCATAATGGACCCTGTAGAACACACTTGT
Source organism: Nuphar pumila (assembly GCF_984573655.1). Taxonomy (NCBI): domain Eukaryota; kingdom Viridiplantae; phylum Streptophyta; class Magnoliopsida; order Nymphaeales; family Nymphaeaceae; genus Nuphar; species Nuphar pumila. Next base: position 82,144,396 of record NC_143254.1, on the reverse strand, counting down.
CATTCAAGGGAAAGCATGCACTTACGCTAGGCTAAAGAATTATTAATTGACCTGAATAAATGTTGTGGCTGAACCAACAGATTGTTCCTTTAAGATCCTAGCAGAAATGCACCGGCTTTAGCACCAGTTTGGCAAGGCAGTATCTCATGACGTTTTCTTGCCTTGACGAATCTAGTGAAAGAGAATCATGGCATGTAGTTTTTAATTTGTTAATGACCATCCAAGCCCTCATTATGCAACCTCACTATATTCTTGAGATGAGATAGCTCCAGCAGAATGGCCCAAACATGGATACAAAGCAGGACAGATGCCATAAAAGTAGAACTATGTGAGTCAAATGCCAACTCAGAATCTCATTTTTGAAATGAAGGTAGGCAAGACTAAAGAAAAGGATGTTGTTGTATGAAAGTCAATTTCACATTAATGAAGGCTTCCCCTTATACTTGAGAAGGGACGCCACTTGATGTCGAGTGCTTGTAAATATGATGCAAGTGAATCATACAACAGATAGACTATGAGACAAAAAATGGGGAGATGATTGAAATGTTACCTCCAGCAGGGGAGCACCATACAGGGAATGTAAAAAATATATATATATGGAATGGAACAAATCATTTGGACAGTCAAAATAACTACAAAGGATGATAAAAAAAAGAAAAGAAAACTAAAGTAAAATGAGAAGCAAAATGGATTATATCCTAAAATTCTTACGAATGCAGTAAGATAGAATTCTAATGAATGATAGGTGAAATGAGGTGGGTAATGTGATGCTGCTCTGAATCAGAGCATGCATATGAAGAATGGATCGATAAAACGCATGCGCTACACAAAGATGATTGGGGCTTTAGACCTTGTGACACGGTAATCCAAATAAAATAAAACTGGAGGGGCCCCTAAATGTCTGGATCAACCAAAAATGTACGTAAAATGAACAAAGAAAATGAACTAAAAGCATCTAGAATGCCATTGAATTAAAGAAAATAGGAAGCCTGTTGTAGATTAGAAATCAGTATAAGCATGAAAAATAAAAAAGGGAAAATGAGAAATTACATAGAAACAGATAAAGAAGATGAAGACAGGGGATATTGGAATATGGCCATTTCTTTTAATACAACACACATGTGGGCCGATCTCGCTATATGCAGATCAACCTCACATGGATGCTTAAACAAACATGAAAAAAACTATGCTAGATCGGAGAAGATTTTCTAGAAATCTGACCATGTATTAATCTGAAATAACAAGAAATGATTGTAAATAATAAAGGCACAACGACAAATCCATAGCAAAAAGGAAGAGAACGAACATTGCTAAAATAGGAAGTCAAATATAAACAATCCGTCAAAATAAACAGGAAAATAAAAATAAAAAATAAGGTAAAAAAAAACGAGAAATCGATAATATCAACAGAGAGTCAAGATAAAAAAAAGAAGTGATGAAGGTTAAACAAACCGAAGAAAACAAAATTTGCAGTAAAGGGGAAAAAAAGTGTTGGAATTTGAGGATTCCATTGATATTGCACGCAGGTAGATCAATGTTGTTATAGGCAACACGATGCTACCTATGGTGCTTTCAACTGGGGCGACGAATGAGAAAATTTAAAGAAAAATTAAGGAAAATCACAAACGACAGAGAAAAAAAGGAGTGCTCACAGGATTGCTGGAATTCCTTAAGGAAGGGTGCGATGGTGAAGACGGATGGTCCAGGGCTTCCTCTTCGTGCTCCTTTTAAAGAGGGAGAAGAAGGATCGGGAAAATGGGGAGGTCGTTAGGCATCGATGGTTGAGATGAGGGTGAGGATGATTGAGCGAGGAGGATGAGGAAGGCGATGGAAGGGGTTGTCATTGGAGATGAACGGGGAGAAAAAGATGAGAAGGTTAGCGATGGAGGATGGTGATCAAGAGGGAGAGAGCGAGAGAGAGAGAGAGAGAGAGAGAGAGAGAGAGAGAGAGAGAGAGAGAGAGAGAGAGAGACGAGCGGGGACCCTTTCACAACGAGAATCCCCTTTTTTAAAAAAAAAACTGGTCCCCTTGAAAAAAAAATCAAAATAATGGTTGTTTTCAAAAAAAGTTTTTCTAAAAAGGGATTTTAACAAGGACAATTCTTTCATTTTTTTCTTTTCTATATATATATATATATATATATTATTTTTAATCTTTTTTTTGATGTTTTTGAAATAAAGTTCTAAAATCTAAGAAAAACAAGGGATTTTAAACTAATTTTATAAAAATTTAAAAATATTTACAAAAGAGAGGCTTTCTGAGAATTCAGGTTTGATCTTTTGAAATTTTTTCAGAAAACAAGTTTGGATCCGGGTTTTGAGAAAATATTCGAGTTTTTGACCTTGAATCAAGAAATATACGACAGTGGATCCAAATGGATACCAGATGGATCGATCTGAGCCTGTCAAAAATTATTTTTGTAGATTTGGTTCAAAATTGGATAATGAGGCTCGGTTTTGAATTTTGATATTGGATTTGGATTCAAAATTGAGTCAAATATAGAAAACAGATTTGATTTCAGTAAATCCAAGAAATAAACTGGAATTTTGATTAAAATTGACTCAATTATTCAGAAGACGAGGCTCAGGGGCAAAAAGGGAATATTTATAAAAATTTGAAAAAATTGGGGTGTTCACAGCAACCCAAAAGAGAGTAAGGGGGTGGGACCAAGAAAAATGTGAAGAAGAGGGGTGTGGGGTCACCTCTGGTTGTTGGACGAGAGGACGGCGGCCGACGGGAGGACACGGAGCGGCAGGCGGCTGACGGGAGGTCGTGGGGTGGCAGGCGACCGACGGGAGGTCGTGGGGTGGTGGGCAACCAATGGTAGGTTGACAGTTGGGCGGGCGGCAAGAGCTCAATGGCTGGCAACAGAAAAAAGAAAGGGAAAAGTGGCTCGAATTAGGGATTTATGGGAAATTTAGCGACGGGTTAGCAACAGCCAAATGTCGTCGCCTATTCCGTCGCAACTATGCGACAGAGTAGCGACAAAATTTGTACGTCGTTAATCCATCATTAGGTAGTGACGGATGAGCGTCGAACTAATTTCCGTCACTAATTCCATAAATAATTCGAATGATAGTGATAGATATTTTTCTCTCACTAAGTCGTTGCTAATGGGCGACGGAAAAAATTTGTCGTCAATATCCGTCGCTATTTGGATTTTTTCTTGTGGTGAAATGAACTGGGCAGTTTGTGACTGGACTCAGTTTGGCTTATCACAGAATTGTTTGTGATCTGTTTGTTTAGCTGGCTCTATAAGAAAAACGTTAATTAGTGATCGAAATTTGCGATAAAAATAATCTATCATAAAATTGTGACAGATTAGCTAGAGAAAACTAGTCATCTCTAAAATTGGAACTAGTTGCGAAATTAGCGACAAAAAAATTTGTCTCAAAATCCGACGCTAATTAACGATGGAAACATTCTGTCTCAAACTCCGTCGCTAATTTGCGACAACGTTTAAGATGAAATGTTTTCATCGCTAATTCGTTGCTACTTTTTGATATAAAATGGCCAACTAGGGCACAAAATTCTTTCTTCCCCCTACTCTCTCTCTCTCTTTCTCTCCTCTTTCACTGATCGCCCCCACACTGATCGCCTTCTTCACCCCCGCTCTTCGGCGACCCACCATCCGACAGCTCCCTCCCCTTCTTGTGCAGCTCTCCCCCTCCTTTTGTGATTGCTCTCCACCTGCCTGACCTACGAGCTCTAGCCTGCAACTCGTTGGAGACCTTGTTAGACACCTCCCTTTCTCCTCCCTCGCTTGTTCCCCCTCTGTTGCCCCTTTCCCTCGAGTGAGCCCTCTCTCCCGCTCACCGTATTCCAGCCACCCAACGTTGGTGACCCCCACTTTGTGTACGGCCCTCTCAGGTGATCTCTTCCCCCCTCTTCGTTGTCTTCTTCTTCATCTTCTTTCTTCTTGTCTCTCTTCTCCTTCTCCGATTAATTATGGTAGAGGGGAGGGTGTCGTTGCCCTCCCCCTTGCTTGCTTTGGGTTGGGCTCAGGCAAGCCCACCCCCCTTGCTTTCTCCCTTTCCTCGTTTGATAGGGGAGGGGCTCGACCCCCTCCCTGTTTTCCCTCTCTTTTGGCACCAACCAGAGGGCATTGGCCCTCTGGCATCTCTTTTCTCCCCCCTCCCGTTTGATAGGGTCAGGCTCGGGTTGGGCTCGGCTAGGTTGTTGAGCCCACCCCAGCCCCGTGCTCTACTGGATCAGGTTGTGCTCAGCCTGGTTGCCAAATCCACCCCCAACCCTTGGATTTGGATTGGTCTCAGCCAGATTGCCGAGCCCACCCCTGACTTCCTTGGTGAGTAAGTGATGCAAGCGCATCACATGTTATTTATTTTCTTAGATGCAACACTTTTCTGCTCACACACTCACTTAGTTGTGGATATCTAGGACTGTTTTGCTAAAGTTTAGAGATCATACAGAGCATGATTTGAACGTATGAGAATAGAAGTGCTCTTATTTTTGTAGTTCGGAGACCATGGTAGTCATGGTTGTAGTTAACAGAATATTGGAGTGTGTTTATTGTGAGTACATGTTTGACATTATTGTAATATGAATTATTTAATGTATTGTAATGTTTGACATGACTATCCATGCTTGCATGATGTTACTTTTTATTTGATTATGCATTCCATGTGAAATTGTATCATGAAAACATGCTTAAAATGAATGTATCGTGTTTGTGAATGTGATTTCATCTTTCTAAATATCCTTGTAATGTGTGTAAATATGATATGATGGTGTTACACACGAAAATATTGAATTATCAATGCATGCATAATAGTTCATGGAATTGCATTTTATGTTAAGTATGTTTATGGTAGAGAGAAGAAGAAAATTTACGCATTAACTGAAACAAAAAAATTGCTCACCAACAATCACCAAACAAGAATTTCTAATGGATTTGTACAACACAATAAAGTGTTAACCAACTCAACACAAGCAACAAGCAAAATGAAGACTTTATGACCTACAATATGCAAATTATAGCAAACCAACAAGGAGAAATCAGTCATTTCATTCTCATTAACTTGGAAAAATGGAAGTTACTTTGTAATTTCATATGAACGTGTGGAAAACTACTTTTGCTTGACAGTAATTTTCTTGGAGGTAAATGACATCACACACACACACACACACACACACACACACACACACACATATATATATATATATATATATATATATATATATATATATATATATATATATATATATATATATATATATATATATATATATATATATCAAATCATTACATCCACCATCAATGCATGATAAATTAGATATTTTCTTCATCATACATTATTATGATTCTCTTTTAACCGGTTAAGATAATATCCGTAACATCGTAGGTCAAAATAGCTATAAACCGTGAATATGTGATTTACAAAATGGTCTGACCAAAGTTGTGCAATGTTACAATGGATACATCGTAAATGGTTATTGATTCCATACAAAAGACTATGGTGTAAACAAGTCAATGATGAATAGTGGCGTGTGTATCAAGGGTAGCAGTTACGGTGAAAATGAACTTGATTACTACGGTGTTATTGAAGAAATAATGGAGTTGACTTACTTAGACATAAATAACACGATAACTTTATTCAAGTGTCATTGGTTTGATCTCACAGCAACACGAGTCAACAAAGCCTCAGGCATTGTGGAGGTGAATCATAAATCAAGGTTTAGAACATATATATGAACCATTCATATTAGCATCGCAAGCTCAACAAGTTTACTATACTTCATATCTGAGTACAAGGAAGTCAGATAGAAATGAATGGTGGGTGGTTTGCAAGGTGAAGTCTAAACTATAACTCGAGTATGATTAATTACAGAAAGACGAGATTGTTGAAGAGGGTGATTACTATCAATCAAATGATATGCATGACTTCTCTTATGGTCACGATGTCACACATGGTTTGCATGTCACATCTTCATTATTTGATGGCACATGTATGAAAGATTGTAATCCAAATGATATACCAAGTGGATGGTTGCCCAATGAAGAAGATGACGAAGAGGAGGAAGAGGAAGAAGAAGAATATGAAAGTCAAACAAGTGTTGAGGAAGCATACTCGAGCTAGTGAAATACATCTTGTAATACATACCACATCACTTTCTCATATGCACCATCTATTTTAACTTATATCTTGCATATCATGTTACATTTCATGCATACTTAGCATGTATATGTACAGTTCATGCATAGTTATAAAACTTATTCATGTAGGACCTTTAAATCTTTATGTTTTATGCATATGTCATGTCCATGCATGCCATGCTAAGATCAAGAGTTATGTAATTGATCCAAATAACATTTTTATTTGTTAGAATATGGTTCGTGGGGGTCGCAGTGGTTGAGCACCCAGTGGTCGAGGACCAAGTGGAGGATGTGGGACAGCATTAGGTAGATGTCTTTATGTTATATTTAAATATAGGTATTCATTATATTCTTGCTTATATGTTGATATAAAAATTGTTACTTATTAATCGTCTTTATAAGATCTCAGAGCAGTGATCGTCATTCTTAGCCTTTGTCTTCACGTACAGCTTTGATAGGTATATCATTTAAATAATTATATACTTGATTAGTTTAAATGTGTATTATGTAAATTTCTAACTTGTTGTTCTATAGATAATGTTTTGCCTACACATGACCCACCTACACCAGCTACTCATACACATCACGAGTCAACGCCGGTTGGTATGTATAGTTCCATAATGGTTAAAGATATTTGCTCAACATGTAGATATAATGTGTACATGGATTTTCTTATTTTTGTACAACATTCCAAGAGAGTCATACGGATGTTGGGTCTTCTTAGTCTGACACACGATGACTCATTGAAATAGTGTATATTGATAGTCGATCGTAAGTATTTCATTGTCACTTATCCAATACTTATCTTATAAATTGTGTATATCGATAGTCGATTGTTAATGTGTACCAATTCATATATAGTGCGAGGTTCGAGCCGCAAGAAGTGATTCAAGAAATTAGAAAATCACTAGTTTAGCATCTTCTAGGATCGATTATTCAATGGAAAGAGTACCCGAAGGAGATGTTAGACAGATTATGATTCTCATTCATGGTATACAATCATTTATCATAGCTAATGCGTTTCATATTTAATTTTTTGTTATAGTTATGTGTACTAACTTTCTAAAATTATTTGTAGGTTTCGAATCGCTTCTCGACTGCAAAGGAGGAGCATAACGCAGGGCTAGTGTGGTAGAAGGTGGCTTTAGTCGATTTGCCCACATGCTTCACAATATTAAGACTGTAACAATAAAAACAGTTGATGGGATAGATGATCCACTGCAGTGGAAGGGCCATGATCCTTTTACTATCAGGACAGATTATTGGGATGCAATGTGCGACAAGTGGGCGAGCTATGAATTTCAAAATCGCTCAACAAAGGCTGCATAGAACCGAGCAAAATTGCTCGATGCCCATCTACACAAAGGTAGTTCTAGGACTTTTGGGAGCCACCAGAAAAAATGGTAATTCATCAATATATATATATATAATCAAATTTATAAGTATTTCTGCATACTTTCTAATTAATTTTTTTAGCATTTAACCTTGCAGGAAGCCGAAAAAGGAGACCTTGTGCCTTAGAAGGATGTGTTTGTTGAAACACATAAATGTAAGAGCATGAGAGAGTTCGTATTAGAGAAGGTGAGAACAACAATGGTATGTATTTATTGTATTAATAACCATTATAATATACAAGTTATCATAAATATTGTAATTCTTAATTATTAATTCAGACTGTAATCATTACTTTATAGGAGTCATACGAGCAGCAGATGGTAGAGCGATATGGTGGTGACTCCACGCATCATCCGCCTTTTGATCCTGCAGCATAGGTGACTGCAACCGGTGAACCCAAAAAAGGTTGTGTGTTCGGGTTTGGGAGTAATATGAACACCACAACAGTCGTTGCCTCCTCCAGTCAGGGCTCTCAGAGTTCTCTCGCTAGCATCAACTCTTAGCGTTCGATTGACCCTACTATTTCTTGGGATGGTGTCCATCAGCTTCTTTAGGACACAATGTGTAACTTTTTACATGAAGTCATTCTCAACCTTGTTCATAATGAGTTGTGCAACTTTTTTCAGGACAGAAAAACTTTGTCTGCCTTCAACATGAGCTCTGGTGCCCGTCAGGTACGTATAACATTTATTTCAATACATATCTAAAGTTTCATGTCATTAGTTTTATGTCGTTAGATTTCAATATGTATATGCCTATAATATTTCATTATGATTATATTAGATGAATTTGACTATTCTTTAATATGTGACATTGACATAACCTCGACTCAGAATCTCATGGCCATTTGGCAATGGCTATCAACTCAGAACCTCAACTAATATTTTTAGGGACTCTACATGTATTGTTTGTTGGCCTCTGAATTATGTTAATGTCCTTCACTTTATTGTTAGTCTATGTGTCATTCAACCATGTTACTTTGATTGCCTTAAATTAGGTGCATTGCATATAATTTATTTCATTATATTTTGTTTATCAATACTAACATTTTGGTTCTCTTGTAGGATGCTGGAGATGATCAGCGTAGAGGGGCTAATGGAGGCATGGATGGAGGGGCAGGTCAAGACAATAAAGAGGATGATGCTCTAAATCTTGGCGAGGAGTAGCTTCATGTGTTGAATTTGTTTCACGTACTTGTTGTTTTAAACAAAACTCTTTGTATATGTTCACTTATAACTAATTAGAACTTGGCGAGGATTATACTGGGTTGTTAAATTTGTTTCACTTATAACTTATGTTAAATTTGTTTTACCTACTTTGTATATGTATTTTTTATGTGTACTTTGTCTTTTATACACAACTTATATAAATTATATAACGAGAAATTTTTTCTCGATATTTATATTTCAAACAAAATTGTTTTATTTTTTTTAAATTTTGTGACGGATTAGCAACGGATATTATCCATCGCTAATATTCAGCGATGAATTTTCGAGATGGATACGTATTTGTCGTTAAATTTTTGTGATAGATTAGCGACATATATGTATCTGTCGCAAACCAAATCAGTGCTTATTTAGCGTTAGACTCGCGACAGATCATGGCATTCGCTAATCTGTCGCAAATTAGCAATGGAAGTAGCGACAAATCAGTTCTATCGTTAATTAGCGACCAAGGAATTGCGACAGACGTTATCCATCGCTAAGTCATCTTCAACAGTTCAGCGACGGATTAGCGTCAAATAGCGTCCATCTTTAATTCGCAGAATTCTTGTAGTGTGGCTAGCCAAGCCACGATCAACTCATTTAGCTTAAACGAGTCAAGCCCGAACACAGGGTGTCTAGCTCAGCTTGGCTTGAGAGAGCACTTGTAAATAAAATATATGTGTTTTGTGTATAATATATATTTTAAATATAACATATAAAAACTACATAGTATATATATAAAGAAAGCTGAATAAAAAATATATACATAATATATAAATAATCAAATGTAATATATATATATCATGTATAAATAACATGTAATGTTTTTGCATGAGCCAGCTCATGTTCGACTCATCTCATTCAGGGCCGAGCTTGACTAATTAGCTAAACATGAGTAGAACCTCGAGCTCAATCTACTGGTAAACTAGTCGAGCCCGATCATACCTTGTGTAGACACCAAAATTTTATGATGCATAATCGAGATAAGTGTTTATAGGTACTCAACAAGAATTGGACGGCAAAGTTTATCGTCGTCTGTTACTGAACAACAGAACATAACGTCGTCCATTATGGGATGATAGAATAGAGTGTCGTTCATTATGGGATGGCAGAGTAGAACATCGTCCGCTATACTGAATGTGTGGATAAGTCATGGCTTATCCCAATCTCATCTAGCTGCCTGTGCATCTTCTATGGCGAGAGGACTCTTCTTGGATCAGTCTTCCTTTTGAGGGAAGACTCTCCTAGAACTCTATAAATAGGGATTCACCCCTATACCTTGAGGATATCTAAAAATCCCATACCTAAGTGCTGGCCCTAGAAAACGCTCATAGCTATGTGAAGGTGCTAATGGACAAAAGAAAACTTTAACAATAAAATGGACCCCGAGTATGAAAAACGTATTTCCCATATCCTTATTCTATTTATTCCTATTTCATTTATTCTTTGGATTATGTGATTATACACGCTTCTATTCTTACTTACATATCAAAATCTGTGATGGTGCAATTCAAGCTACAGAGATTGATAAAACTTGTCCTAACGTTACCTTTTCTTCGAACAAAGGATGATCAGAGCTTGCAATGGTTCCCCCTACGATTTCAAAGAGAATTTCATAGAATTTGGGTAAGTCTTATCTTTCTTAAACGTTCAAATATTTTTATCAACAGTTTTTTGCGATCGTGATGGGATGTCATACTTTTTCTTAATTTTTATAACTAGAATTGCATTACAATTTTTTTTTTTTAAACTTTGTCTTCTTTTCAACACCTTGTAATGCCCCAATTTTTTAAATCAAAATTTTAGGTTTTTTCTTTAAATCTCTAAATACGATTTTCTAAAAAACATGAAAAGTCTTTTTAAGTATGGTTCAAGTCTTGGGCGAGTTACAATTTGCAACACATATATAACACTAGAATAACCAAATTAAACCATCCTTTGCATTAAAATAAATCAATACTAGTCTCACAAATATCAGAGTTTACAGGACTTAATAAAATAATCAAACAATAAAATATATCCAGTCCTCTCAACAACCTTAAAAAAGTGTGACCCTCTTGGCACCACCCTGAGCCTCCCATCATCATCCTCCAACCTACTCGTTACCTAAAATATTAAATTTAGAGGCATAAGTTTATAACCTCAGTAGGATACACCAAAATACATAAATACATATATAACCCAATAACAAAAGATAAGCATTGACACATTTTTAAATAGACATCTAAATCATACAATACAACTTAACAAAATAAGCATAATTTATAATTTCACAATCAATCATGCTTGCATTCATATTTTTAGTATAAATTTTCTACACTGCATCTTGTCAATATAATAACAATTTATGCACAAACTGAAATAATGTAATGATTTCATTCTTGATCTTTTGTTCATTTTTTTCTACCTTGAAGGTACACTCTCAGGTTGCTAACTCTGATTCAATCAATCCAATAAGGTATTTGTTATGCCTTGTAATTTCTTAGCCTCATCGATTAGAAGAATCTACAAACTCCCATGAAGTTTTCACTGGAGTGGTCCACAACCAAGAGAATCCTCTAATAGTCCAGCACAAAATCGATTCCTACTTGACAGAGATTTCGAGACATACCACTTAGGACACGAGGTAGTCCAGCACCCTACGACCGGAGACTGGGGACCAAAGGAGACGCCGCGCTATCTAAAAACCAACAATGGTCAACCGGTTGTATATATCACCACTATCTCTAAAGTGATCTCGGGTTTGAGTGGGTTATGGGTGTTATTTGATTATTAAGCTTGTCAATTAATTCTATGTGCTCACGACACACACAGACTCACAAGCCCAATCTTCACATTAGAGATTCCATAACACAAGGTTGTTCAAACCCATTTAAACAACTCACAGTCCACACCCCATCACTAGATGGCCTTGAGCACGGCCTCCACGAGGCAATTATGTGATTATGTGCATGGATATTCAATCTTTTCTATCTTTGGTGTACTATAAACACCCATAGGTTCTACCGAACCCAGGCTCACTCCTAAGCCACACCCATACTCATATCATACATCTTTATTTACCATATCATATGCCCACATGCTACATAAGGCTGCACACACATGCAATATTTTTCACTGATCATGCCTTATGATGCATAATGCTCATTAAGATACTTGTCATATGAATAGTTATCAATCAAGAATAATATAGAATGTGTTCAGTTAACATGCATATCAGACCAAATTTCAATTTAAGCATCAATAAATATGTTGTATAAAGTAGAACACAACTAGGCACCAATACATGTCAGACTATATAGTTCAGATCTCTGTTAACCCGATTTTGTAAAACCCACCAAAAATCACATGTACCGAATAACAATCTCAAAATTTAGCTAGACCTGCCCTAATATCTCAGAAATACAATCCAAGAAACATAATTGAAAAACAGTTGTAATAAAATCATAAAAATTTTGGGATTGAACATTTTTTGAGAAACATATAAGACAGATCATGTCAACTACAGAAATTCATCTGGGATTGGAGAATTTTCCAAGATTTACAGAGACATCCTTTGACAAAAACATTTTTACAAGATTTTTTTATGTGTTAGCTTTCACCTAGTTCTTTCATAATTTATTTTGATTAGATTTTTATGATTTTCAAAATCTCTTGTTTGAATAGCCTTGCTGATAGGGTAAAAAACCTGTGCTCTTTAGCAATGGATGTTTCATCATTAAAACTGACTCAAATAGAACAAAATAAGATTTTAAAATCAAGCGCCAGATGTGTGGAATAGTCTAGTATTTTTTTTATTTATTGACTTTATTTTCATAAAGATATTGATTTTTTTCTGAAATTGGTCAAAACAAAAAACAAAAATAAAATAAATAAGATTTCAAAATCATGTAATATTCATTAAGCAAGATTAAGAATCATGTTATAATACATTCAATCATGATTTTCAATGCTCTAAATATATTTACAGCATCATACAATACATCTTTAAACATATTTATGCTAAACTTTATAAAACATTAACATCTGTACTTTAAAAATCACAATACCTTTATGAAATATCTTAAATAAAATTTTATCTATCCAAGAATCACAAGAAACCTTAAACCATATTAAATCATGATTTATTTATGTAATAATATGTTTAATCATACTAAACATGAACTAAACTACCATGCATGCTCATATTAATTTTCTTTATCATAAAGTATCAAAACCCTAAAACATTTTTGCCAAATCTTTCTTAAAAAATGATTTTGCCTACAAGAATATGGATTCAAGCATATATCAAAGTTTCAGAATTTTTAGAACTTATATTTCATCAATATAATCTAATATTAATGTTTAATCATGCTAGAACAAATAAGATCTATCAAATAACAATAAAACAAACATTCTCAAATCGTTTTTCATATTGGAAGCCCGAAAATGATCTTATTTGGAAAACTATTTTTCTCTTTGATTCTATGGTGACATGGATCCACCAAAAATGTGTTTTCTAAATTGAAAATCAATATTAGAAAGGTGTTTCTAGGTCTGATCTCCATTGGTTTAGATCTCAAAATTGTCTCTACGCATATCTCATGTGTTTGGATAGATCTATGTCTAAGTGATTGATGTATCTACCTTAATCGGGCTTTCAAATGAACTACGACCTTCGTCTCTCGTCTTCAAACTTTAGAGTAACTTCAATAGCTGCTGAAAAATCTCCATGAAGAAAGAAAGAAGAGGATGAAACAATAAAGAAGAGGAAGAAGAAGTGTAGAAGAATTGGAAAAGAGATGCTTAAAAAGCCACCATAAGGAGGGCGTCCCCTCCTGAGTCTCTCTAAAGTCTAATTGAGATAAAATTCTACCTCAACCAACCTCTATGTGGGCCCAACTAGGTGAGATGTCCCACCTAGAAGTCTCTCCTAAAGCCTTCTAAATCTAAACAACTTTCTCCTATAATAGACTTCCAACTACTTCAGGACTTTTAAGAGTCCTGAAAATAATACTCTAGCTAACTAACATGGGGTTCACTAGGGAGGCCGTCTCACCCTCTCTAGAACCCTCTATTATTAGGTTAATTAAATAAATTAATTAGTTAGGGGTCCTTTAGAAAAGCAAAGTGGGTCTCACCTAGGTGGCGGCCTACTTGGGTCCAGATCCAAGTGCTCTAGATCCATAAATCTTGATCCGTATCCAAACTCAATTGGGTTGGATCCAAGAACTAAATAAGAATCCAAATTCAAAACTTAAATTAAAGATCCATATCCATACATGAAATCCAAATCAACATTGGATCCAAAACTTAGGTTTGGATCAGAATATGACTCATTCAGGATCCATAAAACCCTGAGTCACTCCTAAACTCCTGTGGGCCACCATAGCAGCACCTGGCACCCCAATGGGCTGGGTTTGACCCCCTGTGACTCACCCGGAACCTGGTTTCAGTCTAAAACACAGCCCGGTCAATTTAGAACAAATACATTTAGAACCTTATCTAAGTTAAAAAACTTAAAATAGAGTCTGATCAATTTTAAAAAATATATTTTTTGAACAAACAAAGATCTAAAATCGCTGAATCGGATCTCCTACAAGGTCTATGACTCGTAATGAATTCACCTTAATTTAACCTGATTTTAAACTTAATTTTATTTAAATTTAAAAGTTAAACTACATCAAAATCGCAGGTGTTACACACCTTGCTCAATTACCAGCCCTAAGCAAGACGATAGAGATGATTTTCAGGATTAGTATATCCATCTCCCTTGGTCTTCCTGTTCGTGTGTACCAATGAAAGGTGCATGACTTCTAGGGTATGTTTGTGTGTCACAAAAAAATGGTGCTTTTTGAGGAAACGCATCGACAAGCATGTGTTTTAGGCCCATAGTGATGACATAAACAACAGAAACCATCGTTTCCATGAAAAACCCTCGATGGGCATGCCAAAATACATGTTGCCTCTGGGTTTTCTGCAAAAATTATGGTTGTCATGAGAGGAGGGTCTGATTTTGTTTCCGCAACAAGTGTTTCCACAAAAGGTGGTGTCATAACACCCCCTTCCGTGACATGCACCCCCCCCCCCCCCAAGGTCGCATCATCATTTGGGATTTGGGAGTTAGAACTCCATGATCTTTATATGTATACAAGGGAGGGAAGGAGTTTGTGTGTTGCACTTAGAACACATCACTCATAGCTTTTTTGAGCCTTGAGTTTAGGCTTAGGCTTGGTTCAAACTGGGCTCAGGCCCAAAAAATTGGCGTTGAATAGACTAATTTGGGTTGAGCTTCATCACAAAAAAAATTCACATAGGAATAAGGGTGTCAACGGGTCGGGTTTACCCAAACCCAAACCAAAACCCTATAGGGTCCAAGTATGATGATAAATAAGAAGACTCGATTAAGACCCAGGTTCCGACCCAAAGATCTGATTAATACATGGACCTGGGTATAGCTTGTGAAATTTTTATACCAGACCCAGGCCTGACCCTTATGACCCGTAATTTTTTATTATAAAAATGATTAAAAAATATTGTTTTACCAATTATGATCTGGGTCTGGTTCAGTGGCAGAGCCAGAATTCTAAACTAGAGAAAAAAATACAAAATAAACTAAAATCTAATTAAATATTCATGCTATTTAAAAAAATAAATATAAAACCTAAATCCTGGCAAACATCATTCATATATATAATAATTGAAAAATCCTAAAGTTCTAAGTATAACTAAAATCAAGCATGTGAAATCAAGTTTAATATTGATTGAAAAGAAAAAACAAAGAAGTACCTAAATGTTAATTGGAAAAAATGCAAAAAACCCTTAAACCTAATGAAATATCATGGTTCATGCTATTTAAAAAAAAACTAAATGAAACCCCTAAATCCTAAACAAACATTATTCATATGTATATTCTAATTGAAAAAAAAACTAAAATGTTAGGTTTCTAACTAAAATTAAGCATGTAGAATCAAGCTTAATGTTGATTAAAAATTAAAACAAAAAATACCTAACTAAATATTCATCTCCTTTAAAAAACCAAAATTAAACACCTAAATGCTAATTGAAAAAGAAAACACAAAAACCTTAAAACCTAACTAAATATTCATGCCATTTCAAAAAAATAAATATAAAACCTAAATCCTAACAAACATCATTCATATGTGTAATAATTAAAAAAAATAAAACTCTTAAAATTTTAAGTTTATAACTAAAACCAAATATGTGAAATCAAGTTTAATGTTGATTGAAATGAAAAAGCACAACACAAAAAACTCTAAAACCTAATAAAATATTCTTGGTTCATGTTATTTAAAAAATAAAAAACCTAAATCCTAAATACACATATATATGCTAATTGAAAAATTAAATCCTAAAACATAATTAGATATTCATGCTATTAAAAAAAAACTAAATAAAAACCCTCAATCCGAACAAATAGCATTTATAGTTTCATACATATGCTAATTGAAACAAAAAAAATAATAAAACCCCAAAAATAACAAATATCATTTTTCATGTCTAATGTTGATCGAAGAAAAATATAGAAATAACTAATAAATATCTATATTATTAAAAAAACATAAATGCTAATTAAAAAAATACAAAAAACCTTAAAACCTAATTATTGATATGCAACTATTTAAAAAAAAGTAAATAAAAAACCTAAATCCTTCTTAACAAACATCATTATTAATCTTATATGCTAATTGAAAAAAATAAAACAAAAAACCTAATTAAACGCTAATTGAAAAAAATCTCAAAAATCCCTAACCCTAAAGAAGGCATAATAAAAAGAAGTTTGACCGTTCACCGTGCCGGAGAGATCGTCATATGGCAGACGTCCAACCCAACACAACCATGCACGCAGCCCACCGGCATAGTCTGCACGTCTGACCATGGCCTGAGCAAAAATTTAGAGAGAGAGGACCTGTGTAGTGGTGCATCCGGACGGCAAATGGCCTGAGCCGTCATCTTTTCTGGTGGCATGTCGAGAAAAGGTGGGATTTGGGTCGAGAGGGGTGCAGAGAGAGAGGGAGGGGGGGGGGGGTTCAAGAGGGGTAAGTCACAATACAATAGAGAGTGAGAGGTGAAGGCGGGGGCCATGCACACATCGCGCCTTGGCCTTTGGTCGTGCCCGAGTGGTGCCCACCCTGACCCAGGGCACCTCTAATGTGTGCTCCGGGTCAGGCTGCACACAGGCCACCCAATACTTCTCTTGGGGGACTTTTTCTGGTCAGGGTGGGCAATCGCGCACCCTGGCCATAACCTTGCTCCGCCATTGGTCTGTTTCATGTAGTTTTTATTGGTGGTTTCTCTTATGATGGATTTGATTGGACTCAGGTCCAAACCCGATACCATACCCAAAAATCGGGGCCAGGTCTGGTTTCACCTGAAAAAGAACCAAACTCAACCCATTGGCATCCCTGCATTAGAACAAGCATAAGCCAGTTATCAATCTGGCGACACCTAGACCTCGGTTTCAGCTTCAGCGCATAATACGGGTACAAACCTATGCTTTCACTGGAGAAATGTCATAAAAATCATTATCGGGATATTGTCAATAGGAGAAAATCTTGTGATACAATTTTTTGTTGTTGAGAACATCTTAAGCAAATATTGGCATATAAAATTGGCCACAAGGACTCCACTCATTTGATAGGAGCGATTTATGAGTTGTGAATGTCACCAACTTGGCAGAACCTCAAAGAGTTGGAAACCCAAAAGAGGTGTCCCTTGCCGCAAGGTCCAAGCTGATGGTGCTCCCTAACGGGCAGGAGGAACCTCAAACATTTTACCAACAGGAGGCCTGTCAAAGTGTGGTCGATCGATCGGTGAGAAGAGAGTTCTCCCTTTGCCTAGCTAAATAATATTGAAATATAAAATTTAAAATTTATTAGAGAAAACATAATGGGCAAAAACATCAGAAACTTAAAAAATAAAAAAAAAATTACTATATCATGAAGAAATTAAACATGGATGTCAACATATTGGATTGGATATCTGACTGAACCCGAAACTGTTTAGTTAGAATCAATAAAGTAAATAGTATTTGATTAACAACAGCCATCAGATTCAGTAGGTAGTTTGCATCAAAATCGGAATCCGATGGACAAATTGACCCCATTACATATAAAATATATCTGATTAGTTAATGGGATATGGATTTGGTAGTACCTTTTTCATCTGAATTTGAATCCAAATATGATTAGGTTAGATCTGACCTTTTCCTTTTTTATATTTACACGAAGAAACCGCCTCCTGGATCCGAGACCTAGCAGCGCTGGCTCTGCCTGCCATACTTACCATCACTGTTTTGGCAGAGTAAAACTCCCTGGGCTTTCCCCTTGCCTAGATCCGAACCGTGTCCAACCCATTTACATCCTAAAATTAAACATAAGGCAGGTCAATTGAAAGCATCACAGTTTCAACTGTTCCCTGTTGCTCCGCAGCTCCGGCCTGACCACCACCACGGTAGGTGGTTGTTTGGATTTTGTGGGCCCTATTGCCACATCTCCACTTGGTATGAAAGTTGATTGGCAACCTTTTCTAGCAAAGACCGCCTCCTGCGGCGGTCGTGCCCGCAAAATTTGAACCATTCTCCCATGGGAAAATTGATTCTCTGGCTGGCTTGCTAGAAACCTACTCATGGAACTGTTTGTTTTCCTGTCTAAGAAAACGTTTCACAAGGTTTGCGAACATGATGCCAGACCGGATTCCAACTGGTGTAAGAATTACGAGGAGTTCACACATCAAACTCACGGCCAGATTTTTCTCAACCCAACTTAAGTGATTTAGATTCAAACCCGTTTCTCAATTTATTGTGACATAGGAAAAGTAAGATTTTCTTAGAGGAAAAAAAAAAGTAGAGAAACATCCAAAGCAAGTGTATCTGTTACTTTTGGTGAGAAACTCACAACATTACCTTCATCGTAGAGGGAAAAAAATGTAATTACCAAAAAAAATTCGTGCTTTTGGTGAGCATCGGTTACTTCTTTTTCTCTATTCAAGATTGTCATCCTAATTTTCCAATGTAAATAAGTAAAAGAATAAAAAATTTAGTCTCAGGATAAGAAACTCCAATACAATTGGATGTTGAGTTAGAAAATACAGTCTTTTTTGGAGAGTGAATTGGTCAATACTGTTCGACAACTCATAACAAGTAATTGATGAATCTATAAGGAAGAATATCTCAGCAAACTCCTCTTTGAATGTCGAAAATTCGATTTTATAGGTAGGTTTGTTCCAAGTCAAAATGCTGAAAAAATTCAGAGCAATAAGATGGGATTCAAGACTTTTGATGGATGTGGATGCAAAGACCCCAACAACTCCCCCGAGTTCTAAATGGCTATCATACAGAAAGGTGGCCGATTGTTTAGACCAAACTTGTTGGATTGGGAAGCGTCAAACCTTATTCCGTCTGTACCACAAGAAGAAAGTTGGCTCACGACGTTGAGTTCTCGGCTTTATAAAATCTTTTTGGGGAATGAATTGTCCAAGGTTTGAAATTTGACACACAATTTGCCAAGGGTTAATGTATGCTTTGTATGTACTTGTTTTGGTGTAAAAATATTTCCCTTCTCTTGTGAGCTTTTGGTACATTGTGGGCTGCTCTTTAAAGTTTTGGTATATCGTGAACAGTTGATTTTTAGACTTCTTAAGGACCTCTCTCTCTCTCTCTCTCTCTCTCTCTATATATATATATATATATATATATATATATATATATAGAGAGAGAGAGAGAGAGAGAGAGAGAGAGAGAGAGAGAGAAGGAGGACCATCCAACCAAAGGAAGGTACAACATCTAAGCGATAATGGTCGATGGAGTTTCTTTTCTAAGATGGAGTTTTTTTATTGGATTTTACGTATTGATTTTTATCGCTTATTTAGTAAGCAACATGTTTTAGACTATAAATTCTGGATATTCAGATGCATTTTTGAAAGTCCTAAAAACCAAGAGGCTACAATACTTTGTATTATAAAGTTTTAAATGCATTCTGTGGCGCCATTGATATTTCACGTTCCAAAAAACATGTCTAGATGTAGTGAAGTCTTAGTGCAAAGCATATTTCTTATTAAATAAATTGTAAAAGATAAATATATAAGGTCCTATCACTCAAACATTGAAGAAGGGGAGCCGTCTAGATTTTGAAACTTTCTTTCATTGGACAGTCTTTCTTTCTACTATATATATATATATATATATATATATATAAGCGAGAGAGAGAGAGAACAGTAGACGCTCTGTTTTTTGAAAGGGCGAGCTGGGTGTCCACGCTCTTTTTCGTTCCGTTTATGATTTTTCATATAAGAATTATGAAACGGCACACAATCTCATTCCTGGTGGATTTGCGTGACGTGGACGGTTCCTGAATCTGCTAACTGTGACGTTTATACCTTTCAGTCAACCAATGTTTTCTTAATCTGCATTGAACCCAAATTGCCGAACCTTCGCTATGCAATCCCATGCACAAACACCTATACTTAGGGTACGTTTGAATGACGTGGAAGAGGAAGCCACTGCACCTGTTCTGCGGTTTTCTCTTACGCAGAAAGAGAATCGGACCCCCACCCCTCCCCTTCATGGGAACGCTTTCTGCAAAAAAGGGAGGTCCAGCGTTGAATATGGGGCCCCTTTCTGCAAGGAAAGAGAAGCTTCAGTTTGTTTTGCCACTACGAGCTCCGCAGAAACGCACGCCCGTTGATGTGTTTCCGCAGAAATAACCTATTTTCCGTGACATGCAAACGGGCCCTTAGTGAATTTGAGTTTAGCAATACAAACTCTTTCCATGTGAGGAAGCAGTGGAACAGCTTGACTTGGTTAAAAAGGGGCAGCTACCGCACACACAAGTGTCACACGCATCTTTGGAGCAACACTTTTCGTGGGAAGCATGCATTTTCAAAGGACCAAAGAAAGTCAATGGTCCATTGGTCATAATCAATGAAGAGCTCCCCAAGGTTTACCAGTCAGTTCAAATATTTGCGGTATGAGTTTCTCCTCGATTTCCACTGTACGAATTTTATAGAATTTTTTTTCCTTCAAAGCCGTCCTGGTCTTCCTAACAGTCAGATGGTATTTCTTTGGCACGCCAACATAATCATATCCATGGACCAGAGAGAGAGAGATTTTAGTTGTTGGTAAAGTAGAGAGTAGAAAACTACCCTTAAAAAAAAGTAGATTAGAAAGAGTATTTACGACAAAAAGCAAAAGATCAACACCAACCTAACCTCTCATTGAAAACAATTAACACCAAGTCCTTGACCTTGAAGAGTTTCAAGTTCCAATACGAGGGAATGAAAATTAAAAAGAAAAAACATGGGAATGAACGTCTCTCTCTCTCTCTCTCTCTCTCTCTCTCTCTCTCGAAAATTCAAAAGTCAAGGCCTCCTTCGCTTACTGCTGCTTCACGCATTCAACCACGATGAAAACGACGCAGCTGCTCCTCCATCTCACGGAAAACCAAGTCAAGGTCTCCCTTTCCTGGACACCATTTAAACCCCCCACCACCCCTTTCCTTCTCATATTCATCAACCCTCCCAAGCCTGCTATCATCGTCTCTGCATCACCATCATCCTCTCTGCCTGAGAAAAAGCTAGAAAAGAAAGAAAATGAAGAATCAGAAACTTGTTTTCTCTCTCAACATCATCTTTCTCCTTCTCATTGTTATAATCATCTTCGTTTCGGATTCGATGGTAGCGGAGTGCGGCAGGCCTCTCGACCAACTGTCGAGTAATAATTTCACCAGGAGGATTGCTTACGAGGGCCCTAGTCGTGGAGGCGCAGGCCACTAGATGACCAAATTCTTTGTTCCTTTTCTTCTTAATTCCTTGTTTCCATTTTTTTTTTCTTTCCTTTTTGAAACATCAGTTCTGTGGATCTCACAGTATATATATGTTTACAGAAAGATACCGACTAGATAGATTTGAACCATAGGAATGTGCATAGGTTTTTGAATTATACAAGAAATACATCTATTTGATTCATTATTGGCAATTGATCGATACAAGAGATACGTTTGCTTGAATATTAAGGTTGGTATTCATCCTTTTGTTAGAAACATATTCTTGAACAGTACGAAAAATATCATTTGCTTGCCACGAAAACAAACATTTAGCTTGTAGGATCGATGCACTGGACACGATGGGTTTAATGACTTATTTTAAATCAAGTGATTTCAAATGTATGTACGATGGCGAAAAGTTCCAAATCATGGACCAAATTGCGCCAATATGGTTCAGTCAAAAGTAGCTCTAAAGCATACAAATGTCATACAGATGTGAAGAATAGAGACACAAATGGATCATAACAATCGTATCCTGCCGAGTACACGTCCGCTTTTGGTTAGCTCTTTGCCCTACGGACGGCATCTCATCGAGTATAAGTATAAGGTACATGGTGGAATACCATATCTCTTCTCTTATATAGGTCATTTGGCTAACTCTCTGTTTGGAATCTGTAGCTGGGATAGGCGTTTATGGAGTTTATGCATTTGAAGAAGTGGCAAATCCATGATTTAGTGTAAATACACAAGAGAAAGGGTCTCACTTCCCATCCCAAATGCATAAACGCCCATTCCAGTGCTGAGATTCCAAACAGGACCACCAAGGTAGTTTGACCAAGATTTTACCTCGAAACCACCAATTGCATAAACGCCCATGAATGTGGTCAAAATACTTGGAATGGGCCTATTTTTTCATGTAAAAGTACAATTTTTTCATGATAGAAAAATTGGTATATTGCACGCATATTATTTTTCAACCCTCTGAAAATCTTCCATACAAGTGAACAAAACATGATCCAACGGCTGAAGGAGATCACATCTGGAAGGCCAGATGTTCTAAAAGTAAAAAACATGAAATAAGAACTTTTTACTAGAGAGTTTGAAACCCGGGAGGACAACAAACATTTTCCATATATATATATATATATATATATATATATATATATATATATATGGGAAACTAGCGTATGTATACCAACTTACTGTGTTTGCTGGTTTGAACCAGCATGAACCATCTGACGGCTCCAGTGTTTCCTCTCTCTCTCTCTCTCTGGAGGACCACCATCAGGAGGCAATAGGACCAATTCACTCATCTCCGGTGCTCCCCCGCCCGAAGACGAGTCATCATCATCTTCTCCTGAGGAGCACCGACGGTGGCGGAGGATGGGGTTGTGATCCTGCCGGTCCTAGAGCACCTTTGTGGCCTTGAGCAGGGCCTTCGGGATGCACGTCTCTTGGCTGCAGACGAGCTGATCGATGACCTGATGGGCAGTATGCTGCCCCTGGGTGGTCATCCGATGGAGGGCAACAAAACAACCACGGTTGGATGTAAGCAGAGAAGAGTATATTAATTCAAAGAAGAAAGCAATTTTGGGACCACTCCTTTATGGGGTTCTTTTTGGACTTTGATGATGTGGAATACTCCCATATTGAAGAATCTCAAAAAGGTTGTGGGTTTTATAATCTACATGGAGATTCTATCACTTATTTCAAAGAACAAGGGGATGTGATGGCTACCACACACACATGTGCACGTGCACGCCCGCCCGCCACGCCATGTCAAGCCGAGTCAGGCTGGGCACGAGCTTGGGCTTAAATTTGGGTTCGGGTTCGGGTTTGGGTTCGGGAATTAGCCCTTTAGGGTCATATCCATTCAAAGTTCATTGTTCTTTTTGTCCCACATTAACTGTTTTATTTTTTGGATTAAATATAGGAGATCGTTCTGTTACAGAGTCGCGTATGTTTGGAATGGGTGACTCATTAGAGTCCAGTTACTGGATTACGTCTTTTTATGATGGGTAACTCCTCTAGAGTCATGTCTGTTCGAACGATTCTCTTCCACGTCTTTTCAGAGACTATAAAACATGGTTAGAGGGGTTCAAAGAGACAATCAATCCTATAGTGGATGTTCTCTTTTCTTCCCTCTTCTCCTTGCTTTTCTATAAACGATAGTTCTGCATTGTTTGTTCATGGAGGTTGTTTTTGAAGGGTGATCTACTATCAGAGTGCACCGATCTAGATCGCCGAGGCTACTGTATCCTGAAGGATGGATGTCGGACCTTTTTGCATCGTATGTGGGGGTGAATCTTCTCTAAGGGGAGTATTTTATACGCATTAGCCTGTTACAGAATATTAACATGATTTTGTTGTTGTTCTTATTCTGTTTTGTGCATATGTTTGATTTATTGCCTTCATTTGAATTTTGGTTTAAAACCGAACATGACATGCTTGGACTTTGTTACGATTTCAATCAATTGTATTACATGTATATCATGTTGTATTATAATCTGATTTACATCATAATACTGTTTTTTATTTCAACAGTCTTAGAGAAGATTCTAAGCATGTCGATAGCATCGAGTTTTATACCGAAAGTAGACATGCCTAGTATGCCTAAAAAAATTGTCGGTCAGAATTTCAAGTGCTGGCAACAACGCATGAAAAATCTGGTTCACGACTATAGGCTTGTTATCTGTTCTAGAGTTTGAATGTTCTTCAGTTTTTTAGACTGATACTGATCTCGTCGCTGTTACTACGACTGTAGAGTGGAAAAAGAATGATGGTATATGTCATGATTGCATTCTGTTGACTATGTCCAACACCTTGTTCGTCGTATACAGTTTCTCATCTACCACCGCTAAAGCCTTATGAGATCAACTTGACAAAAAGTATAATACCGAAGACCAAGGTCTTGAGAAGTACTCGGTTGTCAAGTTTTTGAAATATTAGATGGTTGAGGTCAAGTCAGTCACTGAACAAGCACATGAGTTTCTGCTATTGCTTCATAATTTGGTTGAGGCTGATATGAAACTTCCTGAGAAGTTTCAAGTGATGACCATCGTGAAAAAATTTCCTAAGTATTGGGTAGACTTTGGCATGTCTCTCAAGCACCGTAGAGGAAAGATCTCCCTTGATAATCTAATGGTAGCCATAGCCATTGAGGAAGAACATAGGAGTCAGAAACAGGTTGTGATGCCAATTAAACATCCTAAAGTGAATATGATGACTGGATCTTTTAAAGGCAAGAGCCAAAAAGTGAAACCTGCAATAAAAAACCAATTCAAATCTAAGGCTAAAATCCAGAAAAAGGCAAAGAACAAACCTTGCTGGAACTGTAGACATGTTGGGCATTGAGCCAAGGAATATCTTTCCAAGAAGGCCAAAACTCATGCGACCATAGATGATACTCCTCAAGTAAATATGGTGACTGAGGTCATTGGGACCAGTGCTTAGTATGTTTCTGTTAACCTTCAAATCTATCATGTTTATGAGCCAACTGAGTGGCTGGTTGACACTGGGGCTAATGTGCATGTTTGTGCTGATAAGTTTTCCTTTGTCTCCTACCAGGCTACTGAAGGTAGATCTGTGACTATGGGCAACTCTACGGTTGCAAAGGTGTTGGGGATTGAATGCGTGGACTTGAAGTTCTTCAGGATGAGTTCTATCTCTACACAGAGTGCACCATGTGCCTGTAGTTAGAAGGAATATTTAAGTGGTTCATGTCTAGTTAAAGAGGGTTATGAATTTAACTTTAAATATAATAAAGTTATTATTTTGCATTTTGAAACATTTATTGGCAAGGGATATTTACATGATGGTTTGTTTAAACTTCGTGGTGAATATGTTTGCAGTAATAAATTAGAGAATAATATTTCTTTTGATTCATTGTCTAATGTTTCTTACAATATAGAATCATCTAATTTGTGGCATAACAGATTGAGTCATGTGAATTTCAATTCTGTAAAATGCATGATGAACTTGAAGATGATTCTTGAACATTTTATAGATAAAACTAAAAAATGTGGAATTTTTGTGCAAGCAAAATAATATAGGAAATCATTTCATATGATTATTGGAGATTCTGAAATATTGAATTTGGTGCACACAGATATCTGTGAGTTTAATGGAATGTTAACTAGAAATCATAAAAAGTATTTTATCACTTTTATAGATGATGGTATTAAATAGTGTTATGTGTATTTGCTAAAATCAAAAGATGAAGCTTTTAATAAGTTTCTTATTTTTAAGAATAAAGTAGAAACACAAACTAATAGAAAACTTAAAAAATTGAGGTCTGATAGAAGATGAGAATATATATTTAACAAACTTGATGAATATTGCAAATTCGTTGGCATAGTTCATAAGTTTACCGCTCTATATTCTCCTCAATCTAATGAGATTGCAGAAAGAAATAATAGAACCCTAACTGATATGATAAATGCTCTACTTGGAAGTTTTGGATTACCTACCTATATGTGGGAGGATGCTCTGAATACTGCTTGCCATATTCTGAATAGAATTCCCTAGAAGCATAAATATAGTAGCTTATTTGAACTATGGAGAAATAGGAAATCTACCTTAAAATACCTCAAAGTGTGGGGGTGCCTTGCTAAGGTACTTGTCCCAGAGTACAATAGGAAGAAGCTGGGTCCTAAAACTGTAGATGTTGTCTTTTTGGGTTATATAGAGAACAACTATGCCTATAAGTTTTTAGTAATTAAGTCTGAGATATCTGGCATAGATGTAAACTCTATTGTTGAGCTTCAAGAAGCTACATTCTTTGAGGATGTATTTCCCATAAAAGTTAGTGTTCCTCAGAATCTTTCTTTTTTAGATGTACCTTTAACTTCTGGTTTCATTCCCAAACATGTGGAAAGGATGACAAATATGGGAGTTGATCCATCTTGTTTCCACTCTAGAACAAATGAGTTCGAGAAAGTGGTTAAACTAAGAAGGAGCAAAAGATCACGGATTACCAAGGATTTGGGAAGTGATTATATTACTTACTTTATCGAGGATGATCCTCCCACTTTCCAAGATGCAATAGCTTCACCTGAAGCAAGGCATTGAAAAGAAGTCATAAAGAGTTAAATGGACTCCATTGTCTCTAATGACACTTGGGAACTGGTTGACCTCCCTTGTGGTAGTTCTACTATTGGGTACACATAGATCTTTAAGAAGAAGTTAAAATCAGATGGATCCATTGATAAGTATATGGCTATACTGGTTGTCAAGGGGTTCAAACAAAAGGAAGGGATAGATTATTTTGACACTTATTCTCTGGTTACTCAGATGACCACAATTAGGGTGCTTATTGCACTAGCCTCCATTTATGATCTCTCAGTCTATCAAATGGATGTGAAGACTGCCTTTTTGCATGACGATCTTAAAGAAGAGATCCATATGGATCAACCTGAGGGTTTTGTGGCTCCTGATAATGGAAATAAAGTTTGTAGACTTGTTAAGTCATTATATGGACTAAAATAAGCCTCTAAACAATGACATGCGAAATTTGATAAAGTTATTTTATCATTTAGCTTTATTGTCAATGAATCTGATAATTGTGTTTATTGCAAAGTTAAAAGTGATGCATGTGTCATTTTATGCCTGTATATAGATAACATTCTATTGTTTGGTTCCAATATGGGAATTGTGAATGAGACAAAGTTGTTTCTTAGTAGTAAATTTGATATGAAGGATATGGGTATTGCAAATGTGATCTTAGGCTTAAAGCTGACTCGTTCAGCTGATAGAATAGATATTTCTCAATCTCACTTTGTTGAGAAAGTACTTGTGAAATTTGGCTATAATAGAGGAAGATCTGTAGCAACTCCATATGACCCTTCTACTCTTCTTTATAAGAATACGACTGGTGTTCCTGTGTCTCAATTAAGGTATTCTCAGATTATTGAAAGTTTGATATATCTTGCAAATTGCACGAGACCAGATATTTCATTTTCTGTGAAAAGATTAAGTAGATACACAGGTTATCCAAATCACACTCATTGGAAGGCATTGGGCAGAGTACTTAGGTACCTAAAAGGAACTATTTCCTTGAGTTTGCATTACAAGAGATTCTTTGTCGTTCTTGAGGGATATAGTGATGTAAGCTGGATAGCCATGAACTTTGGGAGTTATGACATAACAAGATATATATTTACCTTAGGTGACGGCGCAGTCGTCTGGAGATCAATAAAGCATATTATCTTGTCACAGTTTACTTTTGAGGCTGAGCTCTATGCTTTAGATATCACAGGATTAGAAGCTGAATGGTTAAAGGGACTTCTAGAGGAACTTTCTTTAATGAGCAAACCAATTTCTGCAATATCTGTGCATTGTGATAATATGGCCATAATTGCAAAGATCAAAAGCACAAAATATAATAAAAAACAGAAAAGACACATCCAAGTCAGAATAAAATCTGTAAGAGAACTGGTGTCTCAGTTAGTAGTTGTTGTGGACTATGTTGGATCCAAAGAAAACACAACTGATCCATTAACGAGAGGACTAGATAAGTCATTAGTGTTGAAATTAAGAGAGGGGATGGGACTGAAACCCATCAATAGTTCATCTACAGTGGCAACCCAACCTATCTAAGTGAAGATCTCACAAAGTAGGTTCAATGAGGTAATAACAAGTTATAGGGTGAACTGGATAGCATCTTCTTAATGTGATATTATATATATGTTTTCCTGATTACTCTGGAAAGGTGTTGTAGCTGTAAGTAAAGGAAGAGTTAAAACTTTGAATAAGTTCAAAGCCTTCTAGGTGAGATGTTAGCAGTGCATCTCTAGAGAAGCTCACCTATGTGAGTGTGATTGTATGGCCACAGTTTAAGGAATTGGGTTATTCCTGAAGTCACTCATGAAACAGAATTCAGACCCATGGCCTTTAATGTGTCGCCCCTAAAGATTACAACCAGAACCTTTATCATGTTGTTGTTAATGAATACTCCTACACCAAAAGTTCAAGTTCAAGACTTTAGTTCACTTCATTCCTGTGGGGGTAAAGTTAGCCAACTAAGGTAGTGGTTCAAACCAGAAGGTACCATTACTGAAAGCATGATATGTCCTGCTGCAGATTACTCCATCTTGCATCTTTGTTTTCTCTTATTTATTTCTTTGAATTTGTGGGAGAATGTTGGATGTAAAAAGAGAAGAGTATATTAATTCAAAGAAGAAAGCAATTGAGGGACCACTCCTTTATGGAGTTCTTTTTGGACTTTAATGATGTGAAATACTCCCATATTGAAGAATCTCAAAAAGGTTGTGGGTTTTATAATCTACATGGAGATTCTATCACTTGTTCCAAAGAACAAGGGGATAGGATGGCTACCACACACACATGCGCACGTGCATACGTGCATGCGCGCGTGCTCACCCACCGCACCGAGTCAGGTCAGGCTCAGGCTTGGGCTCGAGTTTGGGTTTAGGTTCAGGTTTGGGTAATTGGCCCTTTAGGGCCATATCCATTCTAAGTTCAATGTTCTTTTTGTCCCACATTAACTGTTTTATTTTTTGGATTAAATATAGGAGATCGTTCTGTTACAGAGTCATGTATGTTCGGAATGGGTGACTCATTAGAGTCCAGTTAATGGATTACGTCTTTTCATAACAGGTAACTCCTCTAGAGTCATGTCTGTTCGAACAATTCTCTTCCACGTCTTTTCAGAGACTATAAAACATGGTTAGAAGGGTTCAAAGAGACAATCAATCCTACAGTGGATGTTCTCCTTTCTTTCCTATTCTCTCTACTTTTCTATAAACGGGAGTTCTGCATTGTTTGTTCACGAAGGTTGTTTTGAAGGGCGATATACTATCGGAGTGCACCGATCTAGATCGCCGAGGCTACTGTATCCTAAGGGAAGGATGCTGGACCTTTTTGCATCGTATGTGGGGGTGAATCTTCTCTGAGGGGAGTATTTTATACGCCTTAGCCTGTTACAAAATATTAACATGATTTTGTTGTTGTTCTTATTCTGTTCTGTGCATATGTTTGATTTATTGTCTTCATTTGGATTTTGGTTTAAAACCAAACATGACATGCTTGGACCCTGTTACGATTTGAATCAATTGTATTACATGTATATCATGTTGTATTGTAATCTGATTTACATCATAATACTATTTTTTATTCCAGCAACCACTTGGAGGAGGAGAAGGCGATGTTGGCGGCAACGCCCAGGTTGGGTTGGGCATGGTGGTGCCCGACTGGGAGCCACTGCATCTTTTCAGAGAAGACAAGTAGGCAGAGGAAGGGGTGGCCGAGAGTCAGAGGAAGGGGCGGTGGTGGAGGAGGAAACGTATTGAAGATAATCACATTTCTTTTTAAGAAATTTCTTGTGTGATACTTGTCTAATTTTTTATATCATCCAACCCTAATTAATTCTTTAAATTGACTATTTCCATCTTTTTTATTTTAAAGTGGTTGAGTGTCACTTTTAATTTGTAGCTCTTCCTATTTGTGGCAACAATTAGGCTCTGTTTGAGAGACAAAGGCTAAAGGTGAGATGATATTTAATGAGGAGATAATAAATATCAACCCCGGCAAGTGCTTAAGGACCCTATTTTGAGAGAAGTGAATGGTGTTTGAATTGGATATGAGTCATTTTTAACTACATCATCTTTACAAGGATGTTGTTAACAAGGAGGGAGGGAGACATGCCGTCAATGGGGAAAGGGAGAGGAGAAAATGACCGTACTTACGAAAAAATGATACATTTTTTTGAAATGGCTTACAATTTTAAAATATGCCTGATGTTTAAATTCACAAATTTTTTTACTGTAAAAAGAGTTTTTTTACCCATTGTACAATAGAATTTTCTCCATATAAACGGACTTCCTCCTAAATATCCAAATATGTGAATTTCATCTCAAATGTGTGAATTTTTATCTAAATATGAGAATATATGATTTTTCTTTCAAATATGCAAATTTTCTCCTAAAAACTTTAGCGACACTTTTACAAATACTAGACATAAGGCTATTTGCCTTACATGTCCTGACATTCACAAATATAATGGGATATTTGCAACCATGAGTTGCAAAGGTCCCAAAAATGTGCAAACTCCCTTTATTAAAATTGCATAAGGGGCACAGGCCAGGAGGATGTACGTTCGAAAATATGTGAGGACATTCACGTGCAAAGATCAGGACATTCACAAATATGAGAGTATTTTGCTAAAAATATGCATGCATTTTGAGGACATTTGCAACCCATGATTGCAAAATACCTCCAAAATATGCTTGCCTCTTTTTAATAAAATTGCATAAGAAGCACAGGTAGGAGGACATTCACAAATGTAGGAGAAAATACACATATTTGAAAAAAAACTCTCATATTTAGATATTTGGGAGGAAGTTCACATATCTGAAAAAAAATCACTTGTGTGAAGGGTAAAAAAGTTATTTTATAGTAAAAAGTTTATGAATGTAGACATCAGGTATATTTTGAAAATTATAGGGCATTTTAAAAAATATCATTTTTGTCATACAATACAATCATTTTTCGAAAGACAGAGAGGACAGAGGGGGCTATGCAATTGCCAGCCCTAGATGGAGGAAGATTTGTTGTCACCGATGCCGGAGGGAGGGAGGCACGACCATCACTGGAGTGTGAGGGACGAAGAGAGAGGGAGAGAAGGGTGACAAGAAAGAGGGGATAAAGCATCATATTTTAAGTATATATTATATTAATCTGGATGAGATGGTTCAGATGTGGTATATATTTGACATGTTTTGTAGTGAGTAGGTTTTCATCTCTCTCTATATATAGTAACATTAGATGGATTTAACCTTATTAAAACAACTAAAACACCCTTTAAATAATAATATTTTTTAAAATACATGATTACTTTTTGAGGTAAAAATTATAATTTTGATAGCTTCATAAAGTTACTTTTTTTTTTGTAAAAGGTGTTTTACTTTTCAATTTTCTTCAAGTTCAAAAGACCTATAGGGCACTTTTGGAAGCAAGAAAAACTCTCATAGGAAAAACATATTTTTCCTATGAGAAGTTTTGATATGATATTTTTTCTAAAATAAAAAAATTTCACTTGTTTGAATAGCATGAGAAAAATAAAATAAAAAATCTTAAAAAATGAGAGAGGACGAGGGGGTAGTGGTGGTGGTGGAGCTTTTTCGGCAAGGTTTTTCGGGAGGTGAGTGGTGGTGAGATGAATAATGGTGATGGATGGCAGCAAATCATTGTGGGGAGCGTGGTTTTCTAAGAGGTAGGTGGTGGTGAGGTGGATGGTAGTGGTGATGGTGAGATGGTATGGTGGTGGTGAGATGGGTGGTGAGGAGCATAAATCACAAATTTTTCTTCATAGGAAACATTTCTCCACCTCCCCTCATGACAAAAAGTTTTCTATCAAAAAGTATACTTTTTAGAAAAACTCTTTCAGAGATAAATTTTCTCTCGTTTGAAAGGGTCGAAAAAGATTTTTCACCTTGTATCACTTTTCCTACATTTTTTTTTCAATTCCAAATGTGCCCATAATGTCCAAAAAAGTAACCATTCATTTTTTTTTTTTAAATACAAATTTTTCAAGAGTATTTTAATCATTTTAATAAGGTTGAATCAATCTAACCTTAAACACTGTCATATGAGGTCGTCAACTTAGGCTTCTGCCCGGTAGGCAATAGCTGGCAACGATAAAGCTGCGCTGCCGAACCCACATACTCTAATCAAGGTGTCTTACGACAGGTAATAATGTAACAAGTGGGCTTGAGTGAGTTCTTGGTGTTGAGTATGCACGTCTTTGGTAGCAATAGTCTTGGAATATCACCAACGGGGCTCTGCTTGTCTGGTAGGAGCAGCTAGTGAACGTCACTTTGTGTTGGGACGTTGCAGGTTCAAAACCCAATGTATAGTTGTTTAACTGGTAGGGGTCGGACTAACCAGCTTGCCTTTCAAAAAAAAGTCTTGGAATCACTGTGCCAACGCAACAGAGAACCATCACCCAAGTCACCTTTTGACTTTGTTCCCATATATCTTGAATCTTTTATCTTAAGCCAAATACCGCTATGCGGTTGGAGTAGGTATTCTTCGTAATCAAATAATGAGAAGAGACTTTTGTTGTGCCAAATGGGGGAGGATTAGACCCTCGCTTTGACCTTGAGAAATGGTGTGGTATATGATACTGTAGATGACCCCAGTTTGGATGGGAATTTGCTCATCGTGAGTCCAAGTGAATTGTCCACTTCAAGTAGTGTTTCATCCACCTACAATAGTATGCTCATGATCTGTTTCCTTCTATTCAAAAACCAAACAAGAAGTTGTAAGATTCTTATGCAAGTTGCCCACAAGGCTAACACTAATGATCTTTTTCTTTCGTTTTTTTTTTTTTAAATGACATACTTGAATTCTTTTTCAAAAAATTTTTTATGTTAGAAAATATAGTCACAAATATCACCAATATTTTGAAATTCACACGACTTTTTAATATGATATTTTCAAAACCCATATAATGACCGAACAAAAAAGTTGATACTTTCAACCTAACTTTGTTCCTCTTCATATTTGTACCATTCAAGGGCAGGATTTCTGTTCCATCTGAAACCACCCAATTGATTGATGAAAACCTTTTCTTCTTTTACATTTGTCAAGGTAGATTAATGAGTTTTTTCCTGCAGTGTCTTTTATCACCAGAATTTCCTTGGGCAGGCGATTGTTGATCGAACCGTTTTTTAAAATATCACATTTTAATCCTGATATTAACATACTTTTGCTGCGTTTTTTCTTTATGGTAATCAAAATTATGTTCATATCTTACATATACTTTATACTTATTTTTCTGAGACTAAAAAAAAAGCTACTTCTCTTCACAATCCCACAAGGTTTTTCTTGTGATATTTTCTCGAGAACGAGATTTGTGACTATGCTAGAACAAATACTTCCCAACCTATTAACCACCTACTCACCCAGTTAATTAATCTTCGAGACAGACCTTCTTCTAGCAGTAAAGAAACAATGACATGCATGACTTGAGCATAAAACAACTTAAAACCTTGACCAAGTAAATAAACCTTCTTTAGCTCCGTTTGGAATTGACACATCTATTTTTTGTTAGGCAACTTGGGGTTAGGCAGACCTCCACCAGTTATACAACCATACCATTGGGTTTTGAACTTGCAACGTCCCAACACAAGGTGACGTGCACTAACTGCTCCTGCTCCTACCAGACAAGCTGAGCCCCCGTTGGTAGAAATTAATGGCACATCTTCTAGCCATTCCTTTTCAAACACTACTGAAAAGCCATACATGAGGTCATACAATTGGGCTTTGAATGTTTGGCACAACATATCAAATACTGTCCAGCATGACCTTCCCCAAATTCCATATGGGGCCACACTTATGTGTACACAAATAAACTACCTATGATATCATGCATGCACATGGTTTTGTGAAACCTTCTTCCCAAAAAATATGCATGAGACCGCAATCTAAAAATGGCAATAGTCCTCACAGGACATTGGTTTGTAATAGTTTAATACCACACGTTATCATAAATTCTTTAAGATAACGGTCAACATGTTGCCTCTCGATCCATATTCCAGATGTCCCAATCATAATGGTGGCTTCTCTTAAAATAATAAGAAGACACTTATCATACTTTATTACTATATATAAGACGAAATAGTTTTATCATAAGTTCATATGTTTGCTTAAGAAAGAGCCCAAAATCTCTCTCTTCAACTTAAAAGTTGACTTTGATAATAGACAACAGAAGGTGCATGTCACGTTTCCTGTGTTGTCCATGTTGTGTTATTATTGGATAATAAGTTAGTCCAGCTTTGTCTGTTGATTTATGTGGAGGTTGGCCGGAAACAGAGCTTGGTAAAAGATAACACATAGAACATGTTTGCTTTGGTTATAGTTGGTAATGAACAATCACAGTTGAGAAAGTGAAAGCTGTGATTCTCGCAAAGTCAATTTTGTGACCAACTTTCACACGATTCAAGGTAAGAACTATCAAATGACAATTACAATCACAACTTATACTTTTTTCATGTTTCACTAACCTTGAAAAAGTATTGTCATTGTGATTTACAATCACGACATCAAGTGAACCTGATATTTGGAACCAAAGTGTATGCATAGTTTCGGTGTGGACGAACGTGTTGTGAGGCAAGGCAGCATCATTGACACAACCAGTCGTGCGAGTAATAGAAGGAACTCGACACTCATGTAGACGATGAGCATGTTTGGTAAGAGATTTGTGTGCATTATCACGATGTTGCAAAAGTCAGAATGTGGCAAGGGCAATGTAAAGTATCATTGAGTGAAAAATGCATCGAGCGTAGTGTTTGGCAATATGAGTTGGGTTATGATGATAACATGGCATGGCAATGGGCAACCGTACTGACGTTGATACAACAATGTCAGTACAAACTTTGTGTTTTTTCTGCATTGTGTTGGATCGGTAGACTAGAGGATGTTGTTGGATTAGTTGTTGGCTCAGAAGGGGTGTAAGCATCATTAATTCCCTCTTTGAAACTCGAATGATAACTATTTCCGCACATTCGTGAAGAGTATTCTGGCATCGTGAAGAGGAAGGTGTGAAAAGTTGTGGCTGTTCCATCACAAGAGGGATAAAAGATTTTAAAGGAATTGGGTTTCAATTCCACCTAATTCCCATTAATCTAAACACTTATTAAGGGGCAAAGGATGCTATTTTTTAAGCGCCATTGGGGTTGCGTATTGAAAGCTATGGAATTCCTGTACATGCAAGTTCCATTCTCATGTTTGAATTATTCGATGTATAATTAGAATTGAAACACCATGGAATTCCAAGCAACAATCAATAGATATTGACAACATATCTAAGACTTTAAACAAGTGTACTCTCCGAATGAAATTAGGGATGGCAGTGGGGCGGGGCGGGGCGGGGCGGGGCGGGGGACAAGGTTTCCACCCCCGCCCCGCCTCAAAATTTTATCCTCCACCCCCGCCCCGCCTCCGCGGCGGGGATGGATTTTATCCTCCACCCCCGCCTTCATCCCCGTTTCATGTCCTCCACCCCCGCCCCGTCCCCGTCCCCGTCCCCGCCCCGTCCCCGTCCCCGCCCCGCCCCCGCCCCGTCCCCGTCCCGACCCCGCCCCCGTCCCCGACCCCGCGGGATGAGCGTGCTCGTCACCGGCGCCGCTGGCTTTGTCGGCACCCACGTCTCGCTCGCCCTCCGGAAGCGCGGTGACGGTGTCGTCGGCCTCGACAACTTCAACGACTACTACGACCCCTCGCTCAAGAAGGCCCGCCGTCGAATCCTCGGCGACCACGGCGTCTTCGTCATCGCCGGCGACATCAACGACGCCCGGCTCCTGGCCAAGCTCTTCGACCTCGTCGCCTTCACCCACGTGATGCACCTCGCCGCCCAGGCCGGAGTCCGGTACGCTATCGAGAACCCGGCGTCCTACGTGCACAGTAACGTCGCCCGGCTCCAGGGTTAGGAAATTAGGGAAGGGAGTTAGGGTTAGTAAACAGTTCATCTGAGTTGGGGGCGGGGATGGGGCGGGGCCGGGACGGGGATGGGCCGGGGGCGGGGCGGGGATGGGCCGGGGCGGGGCCGGGGCGGGGATGGGGCGGGGCGGGGGAACGTGCCAGTCCATCCCCGCCTCCACCCCCGGACGGGGATGGATTTTAACCTTCATCCCCGCCTCCATCCCCGTTTCATACCCTTCATCCCCGGTCCAAACGGGGCGAGGCGGGGCGGGGCCCCGCTTTCCCCCGGTCCACTGCCATCCCTAAATGAAATATAAACACCAGTGTGTTTCAACATATTGACAACATATCATGTTGGTGAATGCACAACACAGGGCATAATTAAACGAAGCAGGTTATATGCCTCCCCCGAACAGGGCAGTTAGCTACATCTCATGTTCGGGGGTCCCAAAGAGCACCACGTATGTAAGCATGTGTGTCTCGTATCCCCATGTTTGTCAGCATTAATTAGCATTGGAGTTTGATGCGATTGCAAAGACTTAAGTACCCTCTCCTCCATTGGTGCAAAAAAAAATGATGATTCTTGAAAATGAGTGGTTGTAAAGACTTAAGTGCCCCGAAGATGATTATTTAAGACCCGGTCTCTGCATTGCAGGATTATCTGAGAAAGAAATATCCCCTGGAGGAGGCCATGAACATCAACCCTCTCACTCTCTCTCTCCCTTCTATTTCTGCTTCTATGCACATCCAACAGAAGATCTTACATTGCTCCATCAAGCACCGGCTGACCTGCATATTGACTATTGTGGAGCCTGATTCAGAGTTTTTACCCTTACAGGAGCAGGGTTTGGGGGCTCATCCCAGCGTGGGTAGCATCATTCAACTAAATGAGTTGTAGATCCTGATTCAGAGTTTTTACCCTTACAGGAGAGGGGTCTGGGGGCTCCTCCCAACGTGGGTAGCATCATTCAACTTGAAGAGTTGTAGAGTCTGATTCAAAGTTTTTACCCTTACAGAAAATGGGGGTCTGAGGGCTCCTCCCAACGTGGGTAGCATCATTCAACTTGAAGAGTTGTGGAGTCTGATTCAGAGTTTTTACCCTTACAGAAGGGGGGTCTGAGGGCTCCTCTCAACATGGGTAGCATCATTCAACTTGATGAGTTGTGGAGTCTGATTCAGAGTTTTTACCCTTATAGGAGGAGGGTTTGGGGGCTCCTCCCAACGTGGATAGCATCGTTCAACTTGATTTGTTGTGGAGCCTGATTCAGAGTTTTTGCCCTTACAGGAGAAGGGTTTGGGGGCTCCTCCCAGCGTGGGTAGCATCGTTCAACTTGATTCGTTGTGGAGCCTGATTTAGAGTTTTTGCCCTTATAAAAGGGGGGTTCGGGGGCTCCCCCCGGCACGGGTCCCGGGTGTCGTGGTCAAAAAATGCACAGGGTGTCGTGGTGAGAAAGACATATGTTTGTTTCAAGCAAGGTTGGAAGAAATCAATGGAAAATCCAACAGGGAGCATGCCAGAATCAAGATGTGGATGTCAAGCGAGAATGGTGTTGTACAACTCAAATAACACAAAATAATAAGGGCCTGGTTTTTAGTTAAAATGGGAAATGAAATGACAATAGAAATTGCTTAAAATTTAAAGGAATAAACTAGACTCAATAACGAAGACACATTTTTTACGAATTTGGAATATGACCTTCGGTTAAGGAGATATGGCCCTGACAAGTTGGTCCTAATTCGGGTAGCAATTTACAGCGGCTTGCTTACTGAATAACACTATAAATCACTATAGCGATTTGCGGAAGACACTACAAATTGCTATAGTGAGATTCAAAAACACTATAAATCGCTATAGCGATTTGCGGAAGACACTACAAATCGCTATAGTGAGATTCAAAAACACTATAAATCGCTATAGCAATTTGCGAAATACACTACAAATCGCTATAGTGAGATCCAAAAACACTATAAATCGCTATAGCGATTTGCGAAAGACACTACAAATCGCTATAGTGAGATCCAAAAATACTATAAATCGCTATAGCGATTTGCGGAAGGCACTACAAATCGTTGTTGAAAAGCCGGATAACACTATAAATCGTTGTAGGGCTCGTTGGAGACTCGAAAATACTACAAATCGCTGTAGGAAAGCCCGATAACACTACAAATCGTTGTTGGAAGGCCCCAAAAAAAATTGGTCCGGAGGGCGCTGCCCCCTGAGCCCCCCCCCCCGTCGCCAGGGGCGGCCCCCCCTGGACCCCGCTCACTGACCGCGCAGCGGGATCCGCGCCAGGGGGGAGCCCCCGGACCCCCCTTCTGTAAGGGCAAGAACTCTAAATCAGGCTCCACAACAAATCAAGTTGAACGATGCTACCCACGCTGGGAGGAGCCCCCAAACCCTTCTCCTGTAAGGGCAAAAACTCTGAATCGGACTCCACGACTCTTCAAGTTGAACGATGCTACAGTCAGTGTGCAGGTCAGTCGGTGTTTGATGGAGCAATGTAGGATCGTCTGTTGAATGTGCACAGAAGTAGAGAGAAGGGAGAGAGAGTGAGAGGGTTGATGTTCATGGCCTTATCCAGGGAGAACTCTTTGCCTCCCTTGATTTCTTCTCTAGAGAGAGAGAGGGTTTTATAGTGTTTTACGGAGAAAGAAGAAGAAGACTTTGAAGAGAAAACACCATCCTCGACTTTCTGGATGGAGGACATGTTTGTCCTTTTTTTGAACGGAGAAAGAAGAAGAAGACTTTGAAGAGTCAACATCATCCTCGACTTTCTGGATGGAGGACATGTTTGTCCTTTTTTTGAACTGTTTGTTTTTTCTTTTTTGAATGAAGGGCATTTTTGTTATTTTCTCAAACCATCACTTTATGAGAAGAATAGCAAGAAAGGGTACTTAAGTCTTTGCAACAACACCAGAGTCTGATGTAAAGTTATGTCAACATACACGGGAATACGAGCCCCATGTGCTTGTATACGTGGTGCTCATTCAAAGCCCCGAACACAGACGTGGGATTCAGTGAATCATCCGGGGGGAACATACACCACCCTCTCATAATTAAAAGCTATAACACAGCATAACACAGATCCACATACATACTCATATTATTTATCTATTTACTTATTTATTTGGTTAATTCTCATAAGGTAGGGACGGCAGAGGACCCAGAAAGGGCAGGAGACAATGTCTTTATACCCATCCCATCTCAAAATAGTGACCATAATCCTCATGACGGGAAACTTTGGACCTTCATCCCTGACCTGTCTCAAATTTATCATTCTCGTCTTTATCTCTATCCTCATCCTGTTCCTACGTCTCACCAAATTTATCGTCCTGTTTTCTACCGCTATGTTTGTTAGGAGGAGAAGGAGAGACCGACTCGTTGACACTACAAGAAAAACATGGATTAGCAACGGATGCTATCCATCGTTAATCTGTCATTAATCTGTTGCTAAATAGTTTAGTGGTGTATAGCGTCTGTCGCATAATCTTGGTTGCTAATTAGCGATAGAACTTATCTGTTGCTAATTTATGACGGATTAGTGACGGACATGATCCGTCGAGAGTCAGACGCTAAATAAACACTGATTTGGGTTTGCGACGGTTTATATTTCATCGCTAATTTCATAGCTAAAATAGCAACAAAATATAATCTGTCGCAAAACATCAAAAATTCATTGTTGAATATTAGCGACAGATATTATCCATCGCTAATCCATCACAAAAAAAACCATGGTGTGATCCTCATACGCCTTGAGGCACACGCCTCGAGGCGAGGTGCACCTCAAGCCGAGGCGTACACGCCTTGAATTTTTTTATCAAATGAGGGTCAAAGACGAGCTGAAATCTCTCATGAGGAACCGCATCGAGAAAGAGCCCCTGGACCCCCTTACTGCAAGGGCAAAAACTCTGAATCAGGCTCCACAACTCATCAGTTGGACCTAAGTTAAAATGAGTGGGTCCTCAGAGGGATTCCAACTCGACTCGAATCCTAAGTTGCAACAAGTATAAGACCTCTATTTTTCTCAAATCTGAGAAGAGAGCCAAGCTACAACATTAAAATAGAAAATGCATACTGAAAAGATTTTTGTCACTTCTTTTCTTTTCTTTTCTTTTCTTAATGATTTCGTAGTGTTTTCTTGGGGTAATCAAATGTAGAAAAGGTTCATAGATATCAAAATCAGTAAAGATGCATCTATCGACGCAAAATTTTAAAAAATATATATAAGGAGAAAAACTTTGAATCAGGCTCCACAACTCATCAAGTGTCCCCTAATGGGCACAACTTTGACTGAGTCTTATTATTGTTATATATATATATATATATATATATATATATATATATATATATATATATATATATATATATATATTTTAAAATCCAGTTGGTTAACTGGTGTGACATGTCAATTTTGTGGTGTCTAAGTAAGGTGTTTCTCCACGAGCATAGGGTCTAATATACTAAGTTTAGTGTTTTATTTCTCACTATTTTTTTCACCTACAGATGTTCAATGGAAAATTCTATTCGAATTCTGAATGGAGAAAACTAACTACTATTTGATTGTTGTAAATTTCAATGGAAATTTCTGAATTGTGTTTACAGATCACATACCCACAAAAAGATTAGTTAATGGCACACAGACCAAACAAATTTAGTGAATGTTTAATTTTTATAAGCTACATCAACCACATTCACCATAAAGACAACGCTTTGATATACAGGACAAAGACTTCTTAAAGTACCATTTTGAGAAACCGACATTTATGTTTTTAATGGAAATTAATAAATTGATAAAATATTTTTGGTCATTTTTTGAAAGGATTTCATATATTCAAGAAGTAAAAGCTAAGGATTTTTTTTCACCAGAAATATAGTTCAATACAGTTGGCAGAGTTTCCCCAACAGACTGATAGCAATGATGTCATTAAAGATTCTCCAAAATAATGTACATTCTCATCTTCAAACAGAACTCATTATAAAAAACTGTTATTCCAAAGATTTTGGTTCATTCCTTAAATTGATTGGACCCATTACAGATATTTTTAATTTCCTAAAGATTCATCAATCATCTTACAGAATTATTGAGAATGAGAAAGTACTAGGAAAGATTATTCATTTTATAAATTTAAACAATCACCTTAGTGCTCGTAACTTGAAAAGATACCTTAGTGGTTGGTGGACTTGATAGTTTCATGGTTGTCAGTGGAGGTTGTCAACTGAAACCAGATG
The DNA here is from genome assembly GCF_984573655.1 of Nuphar pumila. Classification (NCBI taxonomy): domain Eukaryota; kingdom Viridiplantae; phylum Streptophyta; class Magnoliopsida; order Nymphaeales; family Nymphaeaceae; genus Nuphar; species Nuphar pumila. The sequence continues at coordinate 82,103,247 of NC_143254.1, read as the reverse complement.
CATTAGCTTAAGGGATTGGATCATCTTGGTGGAATCTTTGACCATGTTGCCTTTCTCAAAGAATTGCAATGTTAACAAATCTTTTAAAGCATTTGGTATGGTGTTTGAACGGATACCTTGTACCGTGAGGCGTCTTACTATGAAACAAGTAACATTGCATTCAGCAATAGGACTACTCTGCGTGCCAATAATGAAAAGCCTTCCATTTGTGTTCAAGCTCTCCAGATTCCGCTGGAAGTAAGAACCACCCACATTGTTCAGTATGAAATCAACACCTGCATAAAATTCAAAGGAAAAATCAATGATCTAGCAATGGGTAGAGAAACTTTACTCCACTATGAAATAAACTTTTTTTTATCTGGTTCTCTACAAGTCCATGACCAAGAACATCCAACTATTGTTTATCTCAAACAATAGCATTGTCCAATGCAGAAAATGGTTTTACACAAGTTGTAAGATACATACAACGACTGAAGCTCCCAACCTATGTCACATGTTGCCCCCATATTGTATCCCCTTACATAGTGGTCATATTGAAAACTTCATAAAAATAGTTGTATCCCTGTATCCACAGCCATATACATGTGACATAGCACCCAACACATTTTAAGCATGTCTTTGGGCCTCACTAGGTGCATCCCTGATATAAGCAATTTTATAAAGCATTTCTTCATGTAATGGAACCAACCTTTCCCTTTTGTTTCTTCCTTAATGCGAGCAACAAAATCTTCAGTTTTGTAGTTTATGCACACATCTGCCCTAAGATCCTTGCAAAATTTGAGCTTCTCGTCATTTCCTTAATAAAAATTTTTAATATCACAAACATGTCACATCACATTCAAGGTTTAATTAACAATGCAAAGTGCGGATCATTCACCTGCAGTGACAAAAACTCTTGGCCCAATATGTTTAGCTATTTGAATGGCAAATGTTTCAATTTCGCTTGAACCTATGACAAAAATAACTGACCATCTTTGCAGATCCCTTTAAGAGACATAAACATTGCTCAAAACCAGAAATCATAGGAAGCATTCTAATTAAAAATCAACATTATTTATAAACAAGATCATTTTCCAAAGACTTGGAAGTTGTCACTTGAGGTGCTACTTTCCATAAACAGTGGTTGCAGGTTCTAGGAAGATTGAGAAATCATTGGACATAGTCATGAGTTTAGAAGAAGCATAGATTAGAGATATACTTGCAAGGTTACAACTTCATTATAGTAATTTTCTATATGTTCCAAACTCATGATAACCGATGAGCAATACAAAACCAACGGACTAAGTTTACATTCAAATGACACCAATGGTTTGGAACATCATTGGTAAACTATTTTGAAAGCAATAATCATCATATAAGAAAAGGAACTGCTAGCATAAAAGGAAAAAACTCACACTCAACCGTTGTTGTTCACAAAGGGGTCCTGTTCCGATGGCATCATAATATAAGTAAGAAATTTAAAATAAAAAATATTCTCATTCTCACTAAAGAGAAACTGCAACCCTCCAGAACAATGACAATTGGACATCAAAAAATGTCACTTAAAAAGACCCTTCCATTTTTTTTCTTTCAGCATGGTGAGAAGCTAAAATTTCCTCAGAAATAGGAAATACGAATGGTCAGCCGCAACATCTCAATGTGTCACAAGCACAAAAATTAAAAGCAGTACAACAGGAAAACAAACAATCTCAATCTTGGAACTGTTTGTAAGCACTACCATGACAATTCCAGCATCTAGTAAAATAGTTGAACCGGCCAAAACATCAATTTCCAACTTTAATGGCTGGCCTGCCTCAATAAAAAAAACCATGCATGTGAACGATGATTATATATCGCTAATAAACAATTTGAGGTTTTATAAACAATACTGAGCTACAAAGGAGAAATTGGGGTAAAGGAACAATGTGATCTGCTGAGGAATGAGAGAGAATGAAATTTATACAGGTAAGTCAAAGCCCACAGAGATCACCAAAGATGAGATTACCTCAATAGAACAATTCCACATTATATGTAAAATTCAACATATGGGATTGAACTTTTCTGCGTGTACAGTGATATCATAAGCTTATACTATCATTGGTACAAAAGATGCAGAGTTTCTAACCATAAACAAGCTTCCATACACACAGCTTTTCCTACCCATATGCCTCACAAGTTGCACTAAAAATTCTTAGTTTTGGACCATAAAAGAAAAACATAGCCACAGAAATCTATTAATTGTTCCACTAAAACTCGTAAAATAGCAACAGGTAAATGACACCCAAGCCACCAACAGCAGCAGCAGGTAAATGATTAACCAAAGAACCCTTGCAAAATGAACCTCTTGACCTTCTTCTGATCAAAATCGACAAGGGGATAAGAATCCCTGCAAAAGAACAGGAGGATTAAAAAAAATATATTAAGAAGAGAAGTTGAGAGAGAAAGAGAACTAAAAAATGAAAACCGATTTCTTGGCGTCAAAGGATTTTTACTGAGGCCATTCCTTTTGAAAAATATTTAGTGGCAAATAAAAATGCTCTGAATAGGTCTCTCTGCGCCTGCACCAGGTTCGCCGGTAGCCTTGCCCTCCGGTAGGTATCGAAATACGCTAGGCTCGCGCTCATTTCGGATGTGCTGATCCCTGCCTCGATCACCAGCCCACGACTTTCCTCCAAGCTACCTGATGCTAAACCATCTTCCTCACGAAGTTTGGATCAACCACCAAGCTCGCGAGCCGCGGGTTCCGCTCATACGCCCTCTTGATCCGGTCGAGGAACACGGCTTCGATCGGCTGCGGATGGGGAAGGGATGATCTTCCATGGACGATGATAGACAACGACGTTGCAAGCTGCCCTCTTTCCCATTGGGAAGCCGATTTGGGGGTAATGAGAGAGAGAGGGAGAATTTTTCCCTCTAGATGGGTCGATTTAAATTAAAAATTAGCGATGGACCAATTCTGTTGCTAATTAGCGACGAAAAAATTTTGTCGCTTATCCGTCGTGAAGTTGCGACAGAGTTTGAGACAGACTTTTTCTGTCGCTAATTAGCGATGGATTTTGCGACAGAATTGGTTCGTTGCTAATTCCATCATTAATTCTAATTTTAGCGACAGCTAGTTTTCTCTAGCTAATCCGTCACAAATTTGTGATGAAAAAAATCCGTCGCAAATTTCTATTGCTAATTAACGTTTTTCTTGTAGTGTGAGAGGGTCGAGTTGTCATGAAGAGCGGCATGAGAAGCCTTGAGAGGAGGTTGAAAGGGTCAATCACGGTGATCGGAAGAAGGAGACGAAGAACTAAAGAAGCCGAAAGGGTCGTTTTAGGCTTTAGGGTTAGAAATTTAGTATTAAAAATATATATGAGTTATATGTAATTTTATTGAATAACTAAGAGTATTTTAGTTATTTTACTAATGGAGATCGAGGATGGGGTGGGCAGAGCAGGAGTAAAGTGCAAGTCCATCCCCGCCTCGACCCCTGCACAAGTTTTTATTTTCACCTTCATCCCCGGTCAATTCCCTGTTTATGTCTTCCATCCTAGCCTCAAACGGGAAGGATTCAAATGGATCCCCGCTTCTCTCAGGTCCATTGCCATCCCTACTCTTTGCCTCTCACACACACATACATTGGCTTGGCAAAATTTTTGTCTTGTTGTCATGGCAATTCTTCAAATGACAAACATTAAGGGCGTGTTTGAATCATGGGATGCACCCAAGCAGGGACTGATTGGTCCCTGCTCGAGTGCTATCCCATGTTAGACTGCCCCGAGAGTGGAGACCTAGTTGCACTGAATTTAGCCTACCGTATGTACGATCATGATCATCAACTCAATAGCATAAAACTTTGTGGCCCACCTTGTATAAGACTTTAAACAAGTGTACTCTCTAAATTGAATATAAACACCAAGTCTGTGAGTCATGGGCATAGCACGAGTTAGGCAAACAACATAATTTTTCGTATTTGACATACCTCAAACTCCCATGATTCTGCTAGGCAACCGAACCTATCACCAAGATGGGTTTCCTCGAACACGTGTCAAACACACAGTGAACCATGTCATCATATAGTGGATCATCACTTAAGAGCATCGTCGTTCCATACCAACAAGCATTGTGCCTCTGCAGCACTATGAACTTCCAATGTCGAACATGGGTCTTAGGGAGCTCAACACATCACTTAAGCATTGTCGATGCACACAACGCTCCTAAGTTCTATTCCAATTAGCCTCACATGCCATGGAGCATATAGAAATCCCATCAGCACTGCCCTCATAGAACCCCACCCATCAAAGAGAAAGGTCTTTTGACCCCCAGTCCGAAGACCAGTTGATGATTGGTGTCTTAGCGATGAGCATCACCCAAACTCATTTACCGACACCGTGCATACACTTGCACGACCTCATGCACCTCGCATGGTTAGGACAACAACTCTGCGCCATGAGTACCTTTCACGTACACACGACCTTTGCTCACATCCTTTGGAGGAATTGTACTACACACAGACACCCTCATGCACTCCCAGTGTCATCCGTGCAACATAGGGAAAGCCCATGCCAAACCGGTGCCAAGACAGTCAAACTGGCTCAACAGGAGGTCCCCGATATAGGTGTTGTGGGTGCTGACCCCCGTTGGTATAAGGAACTTAAATAACGCTTGGGAAACCATAAATTTTATACCTTCTGAATTTTTTGCATCTGACTTCACCAACGCATTCCCCATAGTCCATTTACACGATGCATTTTTTATCTTAGCCTCAAACAACTCAAAATGCATGCTGGAATTTTGCCATCAAGTTTCGTGCACGCAGACATGCATGTGTCACGCACGCTACTGCATGTGCCATGCTCGTGCTGCTCACCATATATTTATTTAAAATAATTATAGTAATGAGAGAAGTCATACACTTTTATACATGATTTATATGATGTATCAATTTAAATATACAAATAAAATCCCTAAACCAAATCAATGTTTTAAATTAATATATAAGATTATAAAGAATCAATTAAAATATTTAAGCACATCAAGATGAATCAAATTGCAAATAATCTATATATGCAATTAAAAACAAACATGTAATTATATTTAACATTCATCAACATGATTTTATTTAAGATATGAAATACAATCAAGCTTATTTAAATAAGCAACTGAATATTCCAAAACATAAACCATTTGATTGTTAGGAAATTGGATGTGAAAGAGGAATTTATTTTTGGCTTAAAAGAAAAAAAAAAGTAACAAATTAAATAAGTTTTCCAACATATCAAAAATTACTGAATTTTGATATATGATTACGAAGTTGTGGATTTTGCAAGCTAACTATGCCAAGTGATATCCAATTCCGAGTATAATCTAACCCAAATATATGTATAGGATTCAAGCACAAATTTAAATTAGTAATAACATAAAAAGGGAGGAAAAATAATTATACCTTTAGCATTTAAAGCTCTTAAATCTATGTTGATTAAAAAATAAAAAGACACAAGGCTATATCAATTTACTTTAACTTGAACCACCATCAAAAGAGAATCAGGGTCAAGCTTTTATGTCCACCTTGGGTTTGGGAGCACACCGAATGGGGCAGACTGTGATCATCGCAAAAAAAAAAATTCTATTCTCTTGTTGGCTTCTCTCTCTTCCTTCTCTTTTCCTTTTCTAACCTCTTATTTTTCTCTCTTTTGAAGGGAGAAGAATAAGAGAAAGAAAAGAAAGGGAGAAGAGAAAAGAAAGAAAGAGAGAGAGAAGATGAACTATTTTGCGCGGTCTCACTTGACCTTGATTTGAAAATATTTAGAAAATTACTCGCCTCTATTTTGAAAATATTGCGGGAAAAATGGAGAGACGGGATTCGCTCGTCGGTACGAGGTTCGACCGTTCCTGACGCCTTTACCAGGGGTAATCAAACCAAGGATCGAATCTATGCCTTTTGCTTTGCCTAAATATAATCTAAGAATTTATCCTAAAAGATCTAAATGCACAAAGAATCACGCTTGTGCAATGCAATAATGTATGCTCTTTTTGAAAGATATTTTGAAAATCTCCAAGTTATTCTGAGATGAACTTGATAAGGAAGTGAAGAAAATGATTGAATCTAACTTAGAACTTGAGATAGATCAGAGCATTTCTAAGTCTTTGAAGTAAATCAGAGTTGAAAGAGTAAATCTTTGACTTAGGGAAAGAATGGTTTAAAGCTTTGAAAATGAAAGGAGATGAAGTTTCAAAGTCAAAAGTGAACTTTGAATTTAATCATGGATTTAGGAGAAAATATAAGATTTGAAAATGGAATTGATTTTAAGATTTGAAATTTGGAATGAATCTGAGAAATACCAACGATATAGAAATGAATTTAAGAAAAACATGATCTGTAAATGGATCTAGCTTTGAGATCTGGAATATAATTGGCTTTGAATTTGAAAAATAGAACTTGATTTGAAACATGGATTTCAAGATAGAATTTGAATCCAAAGTCTAGATGGGATCCGAGATTTGAGATGGATTTTGGATCTGAGATCCAAGACGGATTTGAATTCTGAATCCTAAAATGGGTTTGGATCTGAAGTCTGAGATCCAAAGTGGAGAATGGATTCCGGATCCTAAAACGGATTTGGATCTGAAGTCTGAGATCCAAGATGGAAGTTGAGTTTTGGATCCTAAGATGGATTTGGATCTGAAGTCTGAGATCCAAAGTGAAACTGGACTATGGACCCTAAGATAGATTGTGGATCTGAAGTCTGAAATCCGATGTAGACTTGGGTTCTGGATCCTAAGATGGAATTGAATCTGTAATTTTGAGATCCAAGGTGAAATTGGATTCTGGATCCTATAAGGAAATTGGATCTGAAGTCTAAGATCCAAAGTGAAATTGGAGTCTGGATCTTAAGGAGGAATTGGATCTGAAGTCTGAGATCCAATATGAGTGTTGAATTCTGGATCCTAAAATGGATTTGGAGTTAAATTCAGAAGATGAATCAAGAATCTCAAAGTTAAATTGAACTTTGATTTTGATTGGAGTTTTGAAGATAAAATGAATTTGAAATTTCAAAGTCAATTTGAACTTCAAAATCTGATTTGAATTTGAAAAAAATGACTTTGGAATCTCAAAGTTAAATTGAACTTTGAGATTGAAAATGAAATTGAATTTGAAGATGAAAAAGGATGAATTGGTTTTCATAAGAATTGAAGATAGATTGAGGAAGATATTTACATCACTTGGAGTTTTTGAAGAAGGAATTTTGAAAATATGATGCAGTTCTATCTAAATGATGAATGAATTTAAATTTTTGAAATTGGATTTTGAAAAGCTATTCCATTCTTTAAATGAATTAAAATAAGATTGAAGATATAATACATCCTTGACTATGGTCATCGAATGTATTATATAATAATCTATATTTAAATTCAGGTGAAGAATGAAATATATTTGGTGCTTTTATAGAATTTAAAATGAAATTAACTCTCAATATACCCTGACTATGGCCATTGGTATATATTTTGAATTAATTTTAAGTTAAATTCTGATAAAAGAAGAAAATATTTAAGGAAAATATGATGAATTTTGAAAACGGATCCAGTATAGATCCAGTGATATTTCGTAAAAGATAAAAATCCTAAGTCTTGTTTACATCCCGACTATGGCCGTCGGTGTAAATCATCAACTTAGGATTAATTTACCTCTTACGAAATGGTGCACGCGCCATTCGTGTTGCCATTTGTGAGAATTTGAGAAATAGAGACAAAGATGCATGAAAACAAGCAATTCATGATATTTACAATGCTCATTCATTCTATTTGAAATAGGAAATGTAAATTCTCATTACATCTAGCTATTATAATACATGAAATCAAATATACAACTCTAAATAATGATATTTTCCACCCATTTCCTGCAAAATCTAAGTTAATGCAAAATGGAAGATGCATAGAGAAAGCAATTTACCAAAGACATTATACTAAACTTAACAGGCAATTTGATGAAATGTTCATGCCTATATTTTACCCTAATGAAAAATGTAATGTAAATGACAAATTTCATACTGGAACCATGTATGAAATGAGTATTGGAATATACATGTAGTATCTTAGACATAATATCCTAGAATGATGAACCTAAAGTGAGTTTGTTTTGAAAATCATGAATGACATAGTTAGAATACATATGAATACTCTCTAAATGTAAATGTAATGCTTAAATGATGTTCCTGGGCTAACGAAAGAATTTATACCTAATGGGTGGTGTGTATTAATGGCCTTTATACATAAATGATGTGTTGTTTGATATATACAGCAGGGAGCACACAGATTGCATCTTGAGGTTGCAACAGTGAATGCATGATGGTGATCATGTGCTACAAATGAGAGTGTGAAGGAGGATATGGGAAATGGGAAATGTAATGGTGGCTATGGTGGAGATTTAGGCTGCAGTGGTGTCGACAGGTAATAGGGAAAAAGCTTCAGTAGTGTTGTGAAAAGTTAATGTGGATTTTGACCTAAGGTGATGGGCAATGAATGACATTATGTTGTAAAACACAGGCAAATTATAACACAGATGGAAATGGATGCAGCTAGTGGTGGTTGATGCCTAAATGTAGAGTGCCGAAATGCCTTATATAAATGGAATGCTGAAGGGATATATAAGTGACATTAAGTATATCACAGAAAGATGGATACATATAAAAAAAATGATGAATGCTAAAAGGGCAATATAGAAACCATAAATGTAAGACAATCGACAAACTGCTTTCAATAATAATAATATAAAAAAAAAAAAGAACGACTCCTTGTACCTTGGCCTCTGCAGGTGCAACTTCTATAACGTTATGAGAATGTTGGTGCAGATATTACAAAGAGACCAGCAGGTGCGTGTTCACACGGTCGGCTGATACATTTTTCAGGATCAAGCTATAATACATATGGGGAATTTGCGTATACCTTTGCAAAAAAAAGGCAAATATATGTAAAACACGCATATCAAAAGAAAGTACAGTTTAGAAATTTTGATCCCATAATGCAAAAGGCCAATATACAGGTGGACACGCACATATATAGCTGAAAAGACTTAAAGGAATTTTGTACCTTAGCAAAATCAAGCACTAACATATGATTAATGGAGGTAAGCAATATGCTTTCAGCGCTCTGTACACCCCTTTTACTGAACTTACCTTCCTAATGGTGATGAAAAATGGCGATTAAACAAGAGAATGTCTGGCTTTGAGGGCCTCTTTTGCTAATTTCAGAAACGGAGCTGTGAAACCGAACTCGCGCTGGATGTTCTCTGCATCACATTTGCTTCTCTAGAATACTTCCCTTCAGAACCTGTAGTGAGCAACAAATGCATTTGCTGGTGTATGACAGATATAGGGTGCTGGGCAGCTGTAGGCCTTGCCATAGGTGTTGCAGCAGATGGTAATTGACAGACATGAATCCTCTGATTTTGCAGGAATAATCATCTTCGAATCAAAAGGCAATGTTCATTCCCTGCCTCCATATCTGATGTGTCAACCCTTCCTTAGTTGAGTGTAAGGCTTGTTAATGCTCCAGAAATTACTTACGTAGCTACAACTCTTACAGTAAAATAGAGCTTCAGATCCGGTCATGGTCATCAATAGCTTGGGATGAGCTATTGATCATATGCTGGTGCTGTGACAAAGTTGCAGAGATAATGAACTTATCAGAAATTTGACAGATACAATCAGAGACTTACTCAGATAGTCTTTCCTTTTTCTCATACTTTCCTCCTCATAACATTGTCTGATGACTTACAAACTTTCATCAACGACAACAAGTGCCCTTATCCCACATCACTGCGATTATATCATGTTAAACATTAATGGTCTCTTGAGGCCATAATGTCTAAAATCTTGTAATTTTGAAAAGGCCTTTCAGCGATGGCCCTGCAATGGATCTACAGGGAGAGGCTGTAGATTGCGTGATGCAAAGGGACACAACCAGATTGAGAAGAGGATTGCTGATAATCAGAGAGGAACCAAAGTTACAAAAAAAAAAATAGTGAACATAAATTCAGAAGACTAACCTTCGTATACCAAATGTAGCAATGCTAATTTGAATGAACATATGAGCTTACGCCAGGTCAAACCAGATGTCCATTACTCATTGGCTCAGGACTTCAGTGCACTTGATAATTCGGTCATGGCTTGCCAAGTTTTAATGATTGGTAAGATGTGCCATGTCAAGGAGAGGAGCTACAAAGAATATAATCTAAATATATCTTTCATAGAGGATTGACTGTACAAAGGGACTGATTAAATCTTTATTACAAAATAACTAAATGCTCTAACAAGGTAAATAACTATCAGTTTAGCTAATTACTCAACTAGCTGGCTAATGATTCATTTGACTAAAGGCTACCAATTAACAACTAACGATATCCATTTAACTATCAATAAAGGCTAAAAGAAATAGTACAAATCGTAAGGAAAAATCAGTTTAATAATCAGTAAAAAAAAAAAGAAGAATCCTGTTAAATTCAGTGATGACCACAAATCTAACTAACAATATTCATTTAAGGATGCTCAACAACAGATGAATGACATACCTTATAATTTGATCCTCACTTGATCTTAGGTGACTGTTTGCAGGGATTTGTGAATCCAACTGAACTTACAGATGTAAGTGGTGCTGGAAATTATTCAGGGATATATTTTAGCAGCAGATCATTCCATGATGACAGCTGAATACCCTTTCATTATGATGTATCTCTCCAGGGGTCACTGGGTTACAAAAGAGATATTCGGCTAATGATACAAGAGCTTTCTGTGAATGCTGTTCATATGAGATTTTGGCCAGGCGAGTCTATCATGAAAAGATCTATATGATGACCGATTATATAACCTAAACAGAAACTATCAGAATGATCTCAATCAGAAATTTCTGCCCCTCAAGCTGATTATACATGTTTATATGCCCAATAATAAGAAAAAAAAAAACAATGCAAGTGTAATGAGCATAAATATTCCAGCATTAACAATGGGCCGACTATGCAGCAACCTTGCTGATCCATCCATACTGGGGGGGGGCATAGTCTCCTTGATCCACTTAATGACTCAGCTAAAGCAAGATGAAGAAGAAATAACAAACACCAAACATCCTCTCCATGCCATCATGAGCTCCGAAAATCATGAAAGTTTTAATACCCTTAGTTCATATCAATTTGCCTCTGAAACACTTTGTATGATAAATGTCGAATGGTCATATGGAGTTCTTAAACACTTCCAAGTTAAACCATAATGCAATCATCGGATGGTAATGATTCAACCAAGCAACAAAACATATAAAAAAAAATCGGTGAAGAAACATACTGGATTTAACGCATAATAGCATCAACAGATATTGGAAATAATAAATTCAGAAACAAATTATAAAAGGGGAATGAAAAGATGTAGGAATATATATATTCCTTTGATTTTGCACACAGATGGGTCGGTTCTGGCACATGCAGACCGATTCCACCCCTTTGCTTTGTAAGAAGATGGGATTTTAAAATGTTATGAAGGAAAAACGAGTTTCTATGAAGAATTAGAGAAAAAAAAAAGGGGGAAAGAAAGAGGAAAAAAAAAGAAAGGGGCGATTACTTACCTACGACTGCAGGGATGACCGATCGACTTCTGTTAGAAGATGGAGATGAGGACCTGAGAAAGAAGAAGGCTCGGTTGTAGGGTTTTCTTCAGAACCCAAAACAAAGGACAAAAGTCTTTGGGATCCTCTGTACGAGATGAGATTTCTTCAAAAAAAAAAAACTAGAAAAGGAAGAAAATCAAGGGAAAAGAGAAAGAAGAAGAAGTGTGAAATCAATGGGCAAAGACGGATGATGGAGGAGAAAGAAGAAGATGTGGGGGTGAAACGCGGCCCGGGAAGAAGAAATGGGGAGGTGAAGAAGCGGTCCCGTGGGGTTTGCCTCTACCGATCTTTTAAAGGAGAGGAAGAAGGTTCGGGAATGGGCCGACGGTTGAAGATGAACGAAGGAGGGGGATTTCGATGGTGAAGGGTTTCCCCATGGAGAGAATCGGGAGAGAGAGAAAGTGAAGAGCGAAAAGAGTGAAAAAGAGGGGGGCGATTAGGGTTTGTTTTTGTGAAAAATTTTTGGTTTATTCCAAAAAGAGGCTCCCTAAAAGAAAATTTCATAAACATGGTTTAAAACTGATTTTTTTTAGCAAAATCGATTTTAAAAAGCTTAAATTTATTCATTTTTCTTGAAATTTTCCATTTTTTTTATTTTTGTAATAGAAAAACTAAGATTTAAAGTGTAAACACTAAATTTCTGTATTTTTCTAAGAAATATTAAAAAAATGTTTTCTCGGGAATTTCGGGCCATCTTGGGGAAAATTTCTTCAGAAAAAAGGGTTTGGACCCAGGTTTTGAGGAAATGTTCGAGTTTTGACACTCGAATCGAGAAATACAATGTGATAGATCCAAACGAATGTCAGATGGACTGTTTGAGCTATTTAAAAACTATCTTTGGTATTTTCTATAATTTTAATTTAAAATTTGAGCAAGGAGATTTAGATTTGGATCTGGGCAATGGATCCAGATCCAAAATCAATTTAAACATATAAAATAAATTTAATTTCAATAAAACTTGAGAAATGAACTGGAATTTAGATTAAAAATGACTTATTTACTCAAAAAATGAATTTAGGGGCAAAAGGGGAATATTTAAAAGATTTTGAAAAATTTGGGGTGTTCACACAGACATAGGCTTGCCTCTTGGCTACATGACACAAGGTGATCATGCATAATATTCGCATTTTATTTATCTTATTTTATGCATGATCCAGTGAAAAATTGTTTTAAAACCCCATTTTTATCATTAGTTTCAAAAAAACGCATTGAAATTGAAAATATCAAAAAATCATGTATTTCAAAGTTTGCCCTACGTTTTTCAGTATTTTATTTAGTTTAGAAATTTTTAATTAGTGTTTCAATTAGTTTAGAAGTTATTAAATAGGACTTGAGTTGGTTTAGGAATTTTTTTTATTAAACACATTTTTTTAAGAAGTGCCCTTTTTAGAAATTATTAAAAATCCATAGACTTTTTTTTGAAAATTTGTTTTAACCGAATTGTGTATTATAAATAGGACACTTACAGCAAGAGAAAAATATTTTTTTCAGCAGCCTCAAGCCCTCCTCTCTCTTTCCCCTTCTCTTCTCTTCTTCTTACTCCCTTCCTTTCTCTCCTTGTTGATTCCTCTGCTTCTTTTTCTTCCTCTTATTCTTTTTGCTTCTAGCCCATCTCATCGTCGGCAATACAATCTTTTCGTTGAAGAGGTACTTGTTTGCAGTTGAGATTAGCCATCTTCTCTTCTCATCTAATCCGTCGGAAGCAAATCATCAGGTTTGCTTCTTTCTCTACTGTTTCATCGTAGTTTAGGTTTTGCATAACATAAAGCATAGCACTGCATGTAGTCTTGTTAGATCATTGATGATGTATGAATTACTCATAGCGATAACATATTATTCATGCATAAACGCATCATTTATGGGTTTAGAACCCACATTTAGATGCAATTAGGTTTGATTGAGCTATAGTTTGAATTTCATTCGAATCGGACTTAAAATGAGAGAGATATAGCATTTACAGTGCATCGGGTCAAACCTCAGGGCAAACCAGGTCAAAAGCGGATCCAAACGGCCATTATGGGCCGTGGATCTGTACAAAACATGCAAGATCCAACCCAGCACAGTCCCAAACCTTTTTTAGAAAATAATTGCTAAATACCCCCTCAGAAAAAGGCGCCTAGCTAAAAAGTATTTTTAATCTCTTTTCTGGAATTTCCAGAAAAGAGTGTTTGGCTTTAAAAATGCATGCTAAACCCTAGAAAATCATCTTGGCCTTGGGAAATGTGGCCCTCTCCCTAATTCTTGTTCCTCCCTCTTCCTCCCTCAGCCACCACGGATTCCACCTTCATTCTATCTCGGTTTTTTTGCTTGGATTTGCTTGCAAATGCCAGGAATCACCCATTCTTCCCCTCCAATTTCTTCTTCTCAGCAGCCATGTCTTCTCCTTCTTCACACGCTTGCTGGTGCTGATGTTTTTGTTATATATTGCAGGTACTCCAGCAGGGTGCAGCAAAGGAAGCACACCTCCAGCATCACCGAAGGCAGCTGGGCCCATTTCTTGGGTTGATTTCACTCACCGTCTACCTCACCCCTCGTCAGACGGCCTTGCAAGGTTCGTTTTCTCATCTTTCTCTCTTTTAGTGTAAAACCTTGTGTGATTGTGTTAATTTTCTATTGTTTGTTGTGTTTTTCATGTGTTTCAACCTTAATGAGTAATGGTGTGTCAAATAGCACCATAGATTGAGTCTAGCATGTTTCGTTTAATAGCATTTCTATTTTTTTGTGTGTGTGTGTTTTTAAATGGTGAAATTCTCTAGCCTGTTACGGTTAATGCATTGGTAGGTATTGTTCTAGTTATTTGATGCATATTAGCTTTATTTTGAGTAATTTAGATCTCTGCATTCGTTTAGAATTTCCTGTTTTTATTATAGATGCTCACTTGCTCAAATGAGCAAGATCGGGTAGAGTGCTTCTACCCGATCTATGCATTTGGCTAAAACAAGGTTATCATCATTTAGAGTCATTGATTTCTATGTTTTAGCAGTAGATTCAGTGATCTATCTCCTAATTCATGGAATTAATTCAGAGTAGCGTGGTTACTTGTTGATTTTTGTTTAGATGTTAGATTAGTTTTAGTCTTTGTATTATATTAGAGGTGTCTCTACTTTACTCGGTCTAGGCGATTAGAAATAGTTTATATTTTGTTAATATTAATTAGATCTCTATTTTAACAGCATTTTAGCAGTAGTTTCATTGTTGATTAATGAATTAATTTAGCTTAGGGTAATGCTATGTTTGCTGAGTTTAATCTAGGAGCTTAGTGAAGCTCTAGTGTTAATAGTACTTCAGTTGAATTCCTTTTATTCGATTTAACTGTTGTGGGATGATTAGGTAGATGAGATAATATACTAACTTCGGTTTCAACAATAGTTTTGTTAGTGCATTTGATAATTCATGAATGGATTCAGCATTAGCTTTGGGTCAATTGTTGAATGATGTTTATGAATGAGTTTAATTGTGATGTTAGCATTGATTAGGTTTGTATTTTTTATTAGTCGATGCACGTATTGTGTAAGTAGATTAGTTGTTGTTAGTACTCTGTTTTCAACAAGTAATTAGATGTTAATTAGCTAGGATATGTTGTGATGTTGAGTGTAGATGAGTTAAATCAGTTATTCTTAGTCGTTGTTAATGTTTTTAAGAATTGTTTTGCCCAAAAGCCCCAAATTGACTAGAATTATTCTAGTCGATTAGGGTGTTTTATAAGTAGGGTAGTCTGATCATTATTTCACTATTTCAGCATGGTTTTAAGTATTAGTTAGTAAGTATTTAGTCTCTTACAGAGTGTAGTTAGGTTGAAATCATTTTCCCTTAGGTTTTAGATTTTTGTCGCAACGGTTCTTGATTCCTGCGCCAAAACCGGCTAGAACCGCGTAGCTAGCCAGATTTGTCGAGTCGCGAGCCAAGAATCCATAGTTAATTTGCTAGTTTCTATAGATTTACAACATAAGTATGTTAGTAATCAGAAGATACATGTATTAGTTCGATAATTAGCATTTTAGGGTTTATTTTCTCATAGTTTTGCCCTTTGCGATTTTAGATTTTCTAGATAGGCCTATCTTGTATTTTTCATTGAAGTTGTGATGCCTATATCCGGAGCTCCTAGAGTGATATTTGGGATCCGAAAGCTTCTCTGAATTTTTTATTCTGTCAGAAATCCAACGCAACAAAAATCATTCCAATCGGACTCCGTTTAAGCTATCTATGGTTCGTTTTTTGATCGCCTATCAGAAATTAGGGTTTCACGTAGTACGGGGGCAAAATAGTCATTTTTCATTTTTCATTTTTCATTTTTCATTTTTCATTTTTCATTTTTCATTTTTCATTTTTCATTTTTCATTTTTCATTTTTCATTTTTTATTTTTTATTTTTCATAGTTTTTCTAATTTCATTTTTAAGTGTTTTATTAGATTTCTAGTATTAGAGTTAATTTAGCATTAGGTTAGTTTAGTTTAGCGAATTAATTCTGGTTATTTCTCGCTTTACGTAGAAACTAGGTTAGCAATTAATTTTAGAATTAATCTAGAAATAGTTGTTTTGATTTATTTAAATAGTTTTATTAACTCTGTTTATGTGTCGTGCAGGTGATATTAAGTTGCAGATTAAGAGAAATTCATCCCAGTTGTCTATTGTTGCATCAGTGAAATGATGAAAATGCCCTTGCATTTACTGGCTTAAAGTCACTGCATAGTTCTTTATCATTCTTATTCAATTTTGATTTCATTTTAATATTCTGTGTAATTGAACAAGTACAATATCAATAAAGTGCAAATGTTAGTTTTAATTTAAGTATATCTTGTTTCCTGTGGATCTATCTGACTCACCACTTACGTGGAAGATCAGTATTATTACTTGGTTGAAGATTTTCTAAATGATTTCAATGATAAAATAATGTTTTAAAAATACCATTACAAAAACCACACCAGGTTTTTGGCACCGTTGTCGGGGAACGACATATATACTATTTTAATTTTAACTTTGTAATTTATTGATATTTACTTAGTTAGTTAATTGTGTTTTAGTTAGTAGGATTAGTAAGTCAATATAGGATTAACGTAGTAAGTACATATAGGATTCACGTTTTGTTTCTTTAGGATTCATATTTTTTCATGATTATGCTGCGCTTAGACAGGTGACTTCTAGATAACATAGCTTGAATTCCTACCTCTATACTTAAGCATACTTAGAGTAGATTTAATTTTGTATTTGAATTTTTTTTTAAGCATGATTAGCATAGTTTAAGTGTATTTAGTCGTAATTTTTGTTTTTGTTCGTTGTTTATTGTTTACTATTTTTTTTTCATTTACGTAGTTAGAGCACTAGATAGTTTAGGTTAGGTTGCACACATCTAGACTGTGCGAGTGTATGCAAGGGCGCAGGAATTTGGGTGTCCCACTTCAACCTTTCGTTGAGGATCCAAAGAGAATTATACATTCTTCTTGAAACCGACCCGAAATGGGGAACCTAAAACCCGAAGCTCCGATGCGCCCTCTCAGGGAGTACTTCCTACCCACGGAGTACACCCAGGCGTCGTGCATTCAAATGTCAGCTATTGGGGCGCCACATTATGAGATTAAGGCTAGTGTGATCCAGATGCTCCCATCTTTCTACGACCTTAGTCACAAAGATCCCTACCGGCATTTAGACGAGTTTCTCAAAATATGATCAACAGTCAAAATTCGAAATTTTGAGGATGACACGCTGAAGTTGACCCTCTTTCCTTTCTCGTTGAAGGATAAAGCCAAGTACTAGCTTAAATCCTTAGATATCATCGTCATAGGGGCGTGGGATCAATTACAACAAGAATTCCTAAAAAGTATTTTCCCATAGGTCGCACAAACCAATTCAGGCGAGCCATCACCAGTTTCTCAGAACTAGAAGGCGAGCAATTTTACGAGACATAGGAGAGGATAAAGGATCTCCTCAGGAAATGTCCTCACTACCAGGTGCCCAGATAGCAACTCGTGTAATGCTTTTACGATGGATTATCTAACAGAAATTGTCAAATGATCAACGCTTCTTGCGAGGGGACATTCATGTTAAAAAGCGAGGATGAGGCTTGGCATTTGTTTGACACTCTTGCCGAAAATTCATTACACCATGCCTCCACCTCACGCATTTAGAGAGTTACACCCAACGGATCAAAGCAGGGTAGTGTTCTTGAAGTTGCATCCACTACCGAGCTGCAAAGCAAGGTAGACATGCTCTCTCAGAAGCTGGACCAACTTTTCTTAGGACCACCTCAACCCCAATCTTATCTGGTGCGCATGTTGTGTGTCAGTCTGGTACACATTGTTACTGAGTGCCCTTCGGCAGCTCAGTACCCTGAATTTGTGCAAGAGCAAGTTAAGGATGCTCAGGGTTACGTCAGGCCCCCAAACAACCCATTTTCATCCACATACAACCTGAGGTGGCGTAATTACCCTAACTTCTCATGGAAGAGTCCCCAGACTTCCATCCAGATTCTTCTCTAACAGCCCGCTTGGCCACCTCAATTCACTTAGATATTTTAGAGGCCAAGTTTTCCTCATGCCACTCCATATCCTCCTCAGCCTTCACAAGAGTCTGCCTCGCAGACTTCTTTCAAGAAGAGACTTCTCCAAACATTTCAGGAGGTGAAAACCTCTAATTAGAATGCTTTCGAGAAGTGTAGTCAGATCTTGAGTTCCCATACTCAGTCCATAGCAAAATTAGAGTCACAGATAAGACAATTAGCGGAAGTGCTAAGTAGGAGGCCTAAGGGTAGCTTGTTGAGTTAGGCTGTTGTGAACCCTAAGGGCAAGGAGTCGAGTTCTAGTGGCATGTACATGACAGATTCACAGCAACAGACCAAAGTTGTGATGGCCCTTAAGAGCGGATGTGAGTATCACATCTAGAGCAGATTGAGGACAGAAGAGCCATAACCGATTAGACCATCCCTTGCGGCTCAATCCTCAACCCCAGTTCAGGTTCAGGATAGAGGTGAGTCTTATCATAAAGAGGAGGACCCCTCGATGTATATTCCCAAGTCACCCTATCCCAAAGCTTTAGAATCTTCCATTGGCAGAGGAAAGCAAGGCACAAAGGTCTAGGATATGCTTGAGATCTTCGAACATGTACAGATCAACCTGTCATTGCTTGATGTCATTCAATAGGTGTCGGCATATGCTAAATTTCTCAAGGAACTCTGTACTTAGAAGAGGGAATCTAGAGGAAAAGTTTCTATCAAGGTCCATCTTACTGAGCATGTGAGTTCGGTGCTTCAGCACCAGACCCCACCAAAGCTCAAGGACCCTGGAGCCCCAATCATTTCATACATCATAGAAAACATCCGGATAGAACGTGCTCTGCTTAATCTTGGTGCAAGCGTGAACATTCTGTCTGGATACTTCTATGATTCATTTGGGCTAGGAGAAATGAAACTGACCCCTATTACGCTTCAGCTAGCAAATCGATCAGTCAAGGTGTCGAGCGGTATCTTAGAAGACGTGCTAGTGAAAGTGAATAATTTCTACTTTTCGGTCGATTTCATCATTCTCGACATAGAGGGAATTGACAGCCAGCACCAGACTCTAATTATTCTTGGCAGACCCATTTTGGCGATTGCCAACATGTGCATTAACTGCAGAACCGAAGCCATAGATTTATCGTTCGGCAATCGAAAGGTTAGGTTGAACATTTTCAACGCCGCAATGGGTCCAGTGGGAGACATGGAGTGCTTCTATATAGATATTGTTTAGGAGTTAGTGGAAGCACAACCCGAGTTGTACGTGACAGATGACTCTGTTGATTTGTATTATAGTGTAGAGGATAGCTATAGTGATAGTGTAGATGTGTCTTCGATAGCATCAGGTGCCTGACCATGGAGAGCAAGTGTTAAGCCTCTCCCACCACTTGCAGAGACCCCAGCTAGGTCGTCGATAGAGTCTCCCCTGCAACTTGATTTGAAACCCTTACCGAATTCACTCAAGTATGCGTATCTGAGAGATGAAGAGACCCTGCCTGTGATCATCTCTTCGCAGCTCACTAAGGAGCAGGAGCGTAGATTGATCGATATCTTGCGAGAGTATAAGGCAGCGATCGGCTGGGGGGTAACGGATTTGAAAGGGATAGACCCTCCATTCTGCATGCACCAGATTCATTGTGATGAAGAATATATACCGGTGTGAGATATGCAGAGAAGGTTAAATCCCAACATGAGAGAAGTGGTGAAGAATGAGGTGGTCAAATGGTTGGATGAGGGAATCATATACCTCATTTCTGATAGTCAGTGGGCCAGCCCGATTTAGGTAGTGCCTAAGAAATCAGGACTCACTGATGTGGACAACAAGAAGGGAAAAAGTATCCCGATGAGAACCACCACAAGGTGGCGAGTCTGTATAGATTACAGGAAGTTGAATGCTGCAACCCGAAAGGATCACTTCCCATTGACATTCATTGATCAGATTTTAGAGTGACTCGCTGGACAGAACTACTATTGCTTTTTGGATGGTTATTCTAGATATAATCAAGTAGATGTCCACCCTGATGACCAGAAGAAGACTACATTTACATGTCTGTATGGCACCTTCGCGTTTAGGCGTATGCCGTTTGGGCTCTAAAATGCTCTGATAACTTTTCAGAGTTGTATGATAGTTATCTTCTCTGACATGGTGGACGATGTCATGGAAGTTTTCATGGACGATTTCTCTGTTTATGGCTCTTACTTTGAGGATTGCCTCCAGAAACTTACTCGAGAATTGAGTAGGTGTATGGAGACAAACCTGGTATTGAGTTCGGAAAAGAGTCACTTCATAGTCCAAGAGGGGATAGTGCTCGGACACATTGTGTCCAAAAGAGGGATAGAAGTCGATTGAGCAAAGGTGGGGTTGATTTTCTGATTGACTTCGTCTACCACTATTAGGCAGATGCATTCATTCTTAGGGCATGCTGGATTTTACAGGCGGTTCATCAAATATTTTAGCAAAATCTCTCGACCACTCTGCTCTTTATTGGCAAAGGATCAGCCCTTTGAATTTGATGAGGATTGCACGAAGGCCTTTGAGACACTCAAAGAGGCCTTAACCGTTGTGCCCATTCTGAGATCTCCTAATTGGACGCTGCTTTTTGAGATCATGTGTGATGCTTTCGATTATGCGACAGGAGCCATTTTAGGGCAGAGGATTGATAAGAATCCCTATGTGATCTACTATGCGAGCAGAACTTTGGTCGATGCTCAGATGAACTATACTACGATAGAGAAGGAACTGCTCGTAGTAGTGTTCGCATTGGACAAGTTTAGGTCCTATCTTCTCGTTTTGAAGGTGGTTGTCTATTCTAATAACGTTGCATTGAGGTACCTTCTCAGCAATAAAGACACCAAACCGAGACTCATCTGATGGGTCCTGCTACTACAGGAGTTTGATCTCGAGATTCGAGATAAGAAGGGAAGCAAGAACGTAGTGGCAGACCATCTCTCTAGACTGATCATGAATTTCACTCAGGATCAAAGACCGATCAGTGATTCTTTTTCCAATGAGCAGATTATGGTCGACGAAACATCGCATTTGCCCTGGTTCGCAGATATTATGAACTACCTGGTTTCGAGACAGATACCTGCACATTGGACTAAGAATGAGCGAGAGCAATTCTTAGCACAAGTCAGGTAGTATTATTGGGATGAACCAGAGTTATTCAGATATTGCGCAGACCAGGTCATCAGAAGGTGCATCACAAAGGAAGAGTACGAGTTCATCCTGAGTTTTTGTCATTCGCTAGCCTGTGGAGGGCACTTTAGTAGTAGGAAGACAACTGCAAAGGTTTTGCAGTCTGGATTTTTTTGGCCCACACTCCGCAGAGAAGCTCATGAGTTTTGCAGGAAATGTCTTTGTTGTCAGCAGACAGGGAACATGTCCAAGAGGGACATGATGCCCTTGATCTCGATTCACGTTGTAAAAATTTTTTATATTTGGGGCATAGATTTTATGGGCCCATTCTCGCCATCGTGCAGAAATTTATATATCTTAGTGGCGGTCAATTACATGTCCAAATGGGTCAAGGCTATGGCAACCAAGACCAACGATCACAGAGTTGTGCTTAAGTTCATTAAGGACAATATTTTCAGTCGATTTGGTGTGCCATGCGCAATGATAAGTGCTCAAGGCAAACATTTTAGGAATGTACAGGTAGCTTCCCTTTTGAGAAAATACTTTGTCAATCATCGTTTCACCACTCCTTATCATCCGCAGACTAGTAGACAGTGTAAACACCCCAAATTTTCACTCGCTTCTTGACATTGCCCTTAATCGGCACATTTCAGTTCTCCAGAAGCAATAAAGGGCAAAATGGTCATTTTCTAAGATTGAACCTTGCAGAAAGTCCTAAATTTCACTCTTGAGGCTCAAAATTTCTAGATTTAGGTTCAAAGACATCTTCAAATTGCAAAATTTCAAAATCCTCTTTCTGGACAAAAAGTTAGAATTTTCAAGTCTAAGCTCAGAGTGACATTTCACTGAAACATGTCTTTGCATCGCATTGCATGAACACTTTGCATCATTTCACTGCACAGCATGTCATTTCGAGATCCAGAACTTCTGATTTTCAAAATTGTCAATCCAGATTTGATTTTTAAACTTTTCAAAATTGATTTTTAAAACCCTGGGATTTCAAAATTACCAATCTTTCCGATTTTACCCCAGGACTTTGAATTACAAATTTTTTTTTTAAGAAAAACAAATCTGGATATTTGATATTGATTTTAAAGATTTTATCTCAAAACTTTTTGCAAAAAGGATTTTAAATCTCTTTACAAATTTTTTTTTTTTACTTTATCCATATTTTTGCCCTGAAAAACAATTTTTTTTCAAATACTTGAAAACAAATAATGTTTTATCTCGTATTTTCAAATAAATGGAACGGGACCCGCCTTTGAACTAGCATCATATTCAGGCTCCCAGGAGCTTCTCTGCCGTGGAGGGTGCCCTCATTGGAAATTTTGTCTTGGGCGTCCCGATTGAAGAGCTCCAGAAGCCCATCTACTGCTGCCCATCCTTCTTCAATCCCAGCAGCAAAGAACGACTTCTTCCTGCCCATCCTTCTTCAACGGTTTCTGCATCTTCCTCAACCATCCAGCAAGAGAGTGATTGATGTCCATCCCCACGTCTGCCTAGCCCTTCTTCAGCCACCCGCAGCTGCTGCCCCTTTATCGTTGGCTACACTACTCCAACCATCATCAGCTCCTTCACATTTACCTTCAAACAGCAGACCGTCTCCTTCTTCAGTACATCAGCCGCAGAGGATCCAGCAGATCCATGAGTGTAAAAATCCCCAAAACGCTGGCTGCAAGCACACCATCCAGAAGGAGCGTTCCTTTCTTCCAGCCTCTATCAAATCAAGGTGTGGATAACATGAAACATTGAATTTACCCATGATATAATCTCTGTAAAAGTCAGTAAATGAGACCCCATTTAAAATTTTTTATTCACGTATGACATTTTTGGTGTCATGACTTTTCTGTGAGCTTATCGTTTTCATGACTTTTACTTGTTGTCTACATGATTTCTGTTGATATCATCATAATTCAACCCTCCTATATATTCAATATCTGCAATTTGAATCCATGGTTGTGCATCATCCGACATTAGCATCTCTTGACCCTTCCCCTTTCCTGCATCTTATGTTAGCTTTACTATGTTACATTTTTTTCTTTTGTTTTTGCATCTTATATTAACATAAGTTAGTTTTTTTTCTTTTTTTTTTTTGCATCCAATCCGCGGGTTTTTCAGCATAACAAAGATTGTTGAGATGGCGCATTACAATATGAATCATATCAAGCTTGTTTGGTCAAACATTTGGCATGTGTTTGGTGATTTCTTTGTGAATATTGGTTGTTCTGAAAATCTCTCCATTATAATTTTGCTATGGATACCTTCAGGCAGCTGGCAATGGAAGGCCTTTGGTTATAATGCATAATGCTGCAAGTGGAGTCTTTGCTGGAAGCACAAAACTTCCCTATTAGCAAGCTATAGATGGATATAGTTGATTGCTCTGTTCAAATGACAAAAGATGGTATGCCCATTTGCTTGAACAAAGTGGATCTTATGGTTGATACACAAGCAGTGAATGTCACGTGCCAAAGGGGTTCCAGAGGTTCAAGAGAACAATGGCATTCTCTCTTCCGATCTCACAGGGGATGAGATTTAAAGCTTGTCACCTGAGTTGACTAGCCAAATTGAATCATAGATAGGGTTAAAGAGAAACCCAACGTATAAGAACCAAGGGGAGTTTATGACACTAGCTGATTTTCTTGCTTTTGCAAAAGCAAAGTCAGTTTTTGGTGTCTTGGTTGACATTCAGATTGCCTTTTACCTTGCCTCCAAGGGACTTAGCATAACAAACTGCAAACAAGACTGCATGTTCAATTTGCTGTTTTTTTTTAAAACACAATGTATATGGTTTACTATTATATATCTGTTGTCTTTGTGACTTTTCCCTATCATTCCCCTTTATAGGCGTGTCATCCATGCGTTCCTCATCCCCTGTCATTACTCCCTGTTGTCATTGCTTTAGTTGAGAAACAATGTATAGAGGGAAAGTCATGTTTATAAAATGAACTTGTTATTTCTTTTACAGCAAGACACATATGTGCTGGAACCTTCAGTAGGATAAAATGCCTCTAGTTTGTTAATCATATCAACATAGTTTACAAAGGTTCATTTTACAACTGGTAATTCATTTAGCCCATAATGCTCCCACAGTGCATTTCCTGCACATATCCATTTTCTGCATATGTGCAGTCTTGATAATCGGTCATGTTCACGGATGGATATTTTTATATCCATTCATGATCTATAAACCATCTTTTGTATGCTTTGTTATTGATATATAGGGAAGCTCCATACCCAGTTTTATCGAAAATTATCTTGTAATTTGAAAATTACATCCTTGTGAAATCCCCTACAAAAACTGTATATACCTGTATTTTCTGATTTTACCCATTATATGGAATTTTCCTTTATATGTATATTTTCTTATTATAGGTATATATATATCGATATCCAATGTATGTCTACCTATATATATATATGTATATATATATATGTATATATATATATATTTATATATATATATATATCCCTTCATGAGTATTTGCTGTTACATATATTTTTCTTTTCTCTTACTTTTGTAAATACATCATCATTATCATATATCATTCATCATAAATTCAAGTATTTCTATATTTACATGTATATCTTCATTGTATATAGTATATATACCCATTTTCTTGGTTGTCTTGTACTAATTCTCATTTTTGCAGGAAAATCTAGAAGATGTTGATTCCTTGGATCCATTTCAATTTTTTCTTTTACTTTATGTTATGCAATGTAACAATCCAATGTAAACCTTGGAATAAAATTTACTTTTACTGCTTAGATTAGGCCGCATCTCATATAGTTTGATTTCAGCAATATCCTGATTATATAATACATACATCTCAATCTTTCAAAATTCACCGTGGATGAACACGAATGGCACGTTCACCAACTCTTAGAGAGTTGATGAACTCGGTGGAATCCATATTTACGGCCCTAGTCGGAATATGGATGAGACCCAGATCCATCATCTCTCTACCAGTCACATTTAGCCTACACTCTTAGGCTATCTTGAAAATGCACCTCATATTTCCAATGTTTTCAAAATATCGTGAATTAACTCAAATAAACCCTGAATATATTCATGGCCACAGTCAGAATATGTGAAGGATTTACTTTGGCTTCATCCACATTTTTTCAACAAATTTTTCAAAAAGTTTTTCAAAGTGCATTCATTCATTCAAATCATCTGCATCATTCTTTTTTCTCATGCTTTTCTCAAAAGATTTTCATTTCATAGAGTCGATTTCTCAAGAAACTATGATGATATTCGGAGTTGGATTTTCCAAATCAAAGTTTTTCTATGATTTTCCTTGGAAATGTTATTTTCTTAAGATTCTTTTCAAAAGGAATTTCTCATCTTTCTTAAGAATAAAAAGCTGATTTGCAGACATTTCAAAGACAAGATTCTCAGGAATTCAATTTCTTAAGTTCTAAATCTCCTTCTCCAATGAGTTTTCCTACAAAATTTTCTATCATTTTCCTAAGAAAATTCTCAAAATCCGAGTTTTCCTGATAAGTGTTCTTCTTTTCAAATGTTCATCTTTTCTCAAGAATTCCTCCCATTTTTCCCGAAATTCTCATCTCTTCATGGTTTTCCAAGTCTTTATTAATTTTCTCAAAATGTTCCTGAAATTCTCATTTCTTCATGGTTTTCTAAGTCTTTATAAACTTTCTCAAGATTTTCTTGAGATTCTCATCTCTTCAAGATTTTCAAAATCTTTATAAACTTTCTCGAGATTTCAAACCTTCTTCGTCTGAGATTCCTAAGAGATTGATTTCCATCTTTTCATGAGAAATGCTTTTCAACTCCAAATATTTTCTAAGCATACATCATAGTTTTTCAACTTATATTTTACTAAATCTCATAGCACATGCTTGAATTCTCTGTGCATTTAGGATAGAACACGATTTTGGTAATTTCACTAAGTCAAGCACAATTTTGGTCCTTGGTTCGATTACCCCTGTTAAAGGCGGCAGAAACGGTCGAACCTCGTACCGACAGGTCGAGCCCCATCCCACGAATTTTCCCGCAAATTTTCAAAACGGAGGCGAGTATTTCAAAACAATTTCTAAAATCCGATCAAGTTTGAATCGCGAAAGCATTTCCCTCTCTCTTCCGCAAGGAAGGGAAGACGGGGAAAATTTTGCGACGATAACAGGTTTGGCGACCGTGATGGGACCTGTCCTTGTCTGACTTAAATTGTGCTTGACTTAGTTCAATTATCGAAATTATGTTCACAAAATGTCAGCTTTTACTTTCAATATCATGTGAGCCTAGGAGCCTAGATTCTGACCTAGCTGACATTTACTGCATATAGCTTAGGCATGGTTTGGTAGGACTATATTGAGGAGATATTTTCATGCTCACATAGACTTAGATCTAAACACAACTCTCCTCAATTTAGGATATGAATGCAAACAATGTATGCTTCTTCAAAGATTTTCAAAAGTCTATCTCTCTAGGATTTAGAGCCATCTATTTCTTGCATGTGATCATTTTTCAAAACCTCAATTACCTATCATTACCCGGTCTTCACGTTGCTGGGCTCTCTTCCAGAACCCTAGTTCGGGACAGAGCCTCACAACTGGGCCAATTATTTGGGTTAACACCCCCCTACCACGTACCGCGGGCCACAGTCCGAAGTATATCGGTAGGCGCTCAAGGATGTTGGAAAACCTTACCTTAGAACCGGAGTTGAAATTATATGCCACGTACCTCGAATTTCGGTTCGGGTATATCGGCATAACTGGATTGGACAAAGATGATCTGAACTTAGATTTAGGATTAGGGTCCTACAGCTGTTTTCAAAATGATGCATCTAGAGTCAGCCTTTTAGGGAGTGTTGTATGTGCATAAATGTTTGTGCAGGATGTGATTGATTGCATGTTACCTCTATTTTCTTATATTTTTCCTAAAATATTTTCAAATATCCATATTTCTCATCTTTTCCCTTTATTTTCTCAAACCCTGGAAGATTTTCCCAAATATCCAATTTCTTTCAAAACTCCAGGTGATTTTTTATTCTCCCGTTCTACTGGATCTCGAATTTTCAGCTGCATTTTATCCTGCCTGCAATTTTTCAAAATCATATGTTTTCTCTCATTGAATTTTCAATCATTTTGTCTATTTGCAAAATTCTTCATCTTATTTTCCTCGTACATACCTTGATTACTGCGGTGGAAATTGTTTACCCACTTGCCTTCTCCTTATTCTAAATCCGTTTGCGGATTATTTTACAAAAGATATCTCTTTCCTTCAAAATGGTGTTTTTCCTCGTGGTTGACGACCTCGCCTAGGTAACAAGGCACATTTTTTGTTGTTATTTCTCTTACAAAGAATGACAACACAATTGTCATGATTTCAGCGGCAACCCCATCCCTAGTAATGGGATATTCTTCCAATTGTCTACCACATCATCAATAATCATTTTTTTTCCCAATCCAAAATTTCCTCAGAGTCTAATCAAGACTTCATCCTGCAGAGAGCATCCACAACATTTGATGGTTCGAACAAGGTCAGGAAAAAGAACCACATCACCACAGTACTCCTCAGCCTCAGAAGAAGAGATGGGCTCCCCGCGATTCGAGGGGAGTCAAGAACAGCAGCAAGGGGAGGATGGCATAGACCCACAGATGTATGCCATGTTCCAGAAAATGATGACCAAAATGATGAGTGAACAGGCTGGGACCGGTTTAGAGAAGAACCCATTCAGAGAGAAGTTCCATGGACACAAGGATAAGAAGAACTCCAAGAAGCAAGTTCAGCCAGAGGAAATTTCAGATGAATCAGAATCAGAGGAAGACATCGATGAAGAATATGAGGTGCCTCCGGCATTTCGGAAACAGGGCCGAGAACAAAGGAGGAGTCGCAAATCAAAGAATCAAGTTGCAGAAGAGCCCCTGCAGTCACAGTTCAAAGAAATGGCCAAAGTTGTTAAAGACCTGCAAGCTCGCGACAAGGGCAAGAAAGTCTTCACTAGCGAAGATTTCTATGATGGCCTAGAAGGAGACGAAGATCTGGAGAACCTTCCCCGTAAATTCATCAAGTTCGATGGTTCTGGCGACCCGAAAGCCCATCTCGCCATGTTTTTCGCCGAATGTTCCAAATTCAAGAGAGACAATAGGGCCCTATTTCTCTGTTTTCCTCGTAGCTTAGAAGGCACTGCCGCCAAGTGGTACTCCGAGCATATCAATCCAATCGAGCTGCGAGAATTTGATAAGGTGGTCAACCTATTTATTGAGCGATTTCTGTTCAATACTGAAGCGCTCCCAACATTGAGCCATCTCTGCAATCTAAGGCAGAATGAAAATGAAAAGGCAAGGGACTTCATTCGCAGATGGAGAGAGACCTGCAACAAAATGAGAGATCCTATATCAGAGAGGCATGCTTTATCGCTGATCCTGAACAACTTCTCACAACCTTTGAGAAGTCTTATCTCCACCTCGCCTTCCAAGTCTTTCATAGAGCTTACTGAATGAGCCGAGTGGATCGAGATGGGGTTGGAGAACGGTGTCTACGATGGTATCACCCTCGTCAGGAACAATCTAGATCCAAAGAAAAAGGCAAATTTCACCTCCTCCGCCAACATCAACCGCAATGATAACAAAAGTAGTAAGGGCAACTATGCGGATCGAGAGGAAAGACAGAATAGCAAGCTATCTCAGCCCAACTTTCCACAAAAGGAAAAGATAAAGCGTGAAAGTTGGAGTAGTGATCGAGTGTTCACTCCTCTCAAACAAACACTCGAAGAAGCCCTTGAATTCATGCTGACTAAGGGATTAGTGAAGCTCCCAAAGGCCACAACTCCTCCCACCATCATGGGAAGGTTCAAGAATCAGTTTTGCAAGTTCCACGGGCAGTGGGGCATGACATTGATCATTGTTTTGTCTTCAAAAATATTGTTCAGGATTGCATTGACAAGAGCCTCCTTGCTGAAGAAGAAGAAGGAGAAGATCTGGCCATCTTGACCAAGCCTTTCCCAGATCATTCAGAAAATTGACGATGCTAAAGTTTTCTGCTTTCTTTTTTTCGTTTTGCCAGTCACCTCATAAGGGAAAGTCTGCCCAGTTTTTGCAACCTTTTGGTCGAGTGCTTATAAATAGGCTGTTTTTTTGTTATCGGTTTTGCTTATCAATAAAATGTCAATTTTCTTCATCAAATACTTCTTTATTTTGCCCCATTAGGGCACCTGTTTTGTTTTGAAGAATCTTCTTTGCCCATTCTTTTCAAGACGAGGGGCAATTTATGAGAGAAATGAAATTACCTATGAGGGTTTTTCAAAAATCGTGAAATTTTTGAAAATTTTCTACAAACATCTTTGTTATGATCACCCAAAAGGTTAATATTTCGGTCCAATCTTTTTCAAAAATCAACCATCGCGGTGATCTTCTTTTCTTAAATTGGTTTCGAACCATTATCTTTAAAATCAACCCTGGTGTTGATTTTCTTTTCCAAAATTACTGTTAAACCAATTCATTTTCAAAATCAACCCTCGTGTTGATCTTAACTTCCAAAATTCAATTTTGAATCATTATCTTTAAAAATCAACCCTTGTGTTGATTTTCTTTTCCAAAATTATTGTTAAACCAATTCATTTTCAAAATTAACCCTCATGATGATCTCTCTTCAAAATCAACCCTCGTGTTGATTCCTCTTTTCAAATATCAGCTCTCACGCTGATCATTCTTCAAAATCAACCTTGCAGTTGATTTTTCTTCCCAAAATGATTTCTCACTTTCAAAATAACATTCTCCTTTTACTTTAAAGATCCCATGTTCTAGCACTTTCTTCATGTCAAAGGGATAATATAATTTTGTTTTCTTTCCTCGATTTTTAAGCATCAATAAAATTCGCCAATAATTTGGCACCATTTTATTTTCGTCTCTTTCCTTTTCACAAATATGTCTCTTGTAAGGAATGATCTTGAGGACGTCCCTCAATCAAGAAGCATGTCACCTTATTCCTCGATTATCCTTCTTTGTATTCAAAATCTTCCTCCCTAGTTACACTGGGCATGTTTTTGAAAAATCTATCTTTACCTCAAAACATCCTGTATGCAGGCAGGATAAACCAATCTCTCATTTTGCATGTATATGCACCCACTTGCATTAGTTTACATTTCATGTGCATTTGCATTAAATCTGCATCCATTTTTTTTATCCCTTTCAGGTTAAGGGATAAACCTGAATCATTTTCTATGATTTTCCAATTTCTATTCATATCCCCATTCAGGATAAGGGGTTAATCCTGAAAATCAAACCACATACATATGATGGTCTTTTTCATTGCAAATCAAGTAATCCAGTCCTCGAACTGGCCATTCTCAAAACTTTCAATCCCAGCTCTCGCACTATCGATTTTCAAAAATTCAATCTTCTGATTAAAGATTTTCCTTTGAGATTCGAGCCTTGACTCGAACTTTCCTGCTTTCCTTCGAAGATTTGAGTTTTAACTCAAGTTTTCTTTCCTTCAAAATCTGAACTTCCCAGTTTTTCTCTGAGATTCGAGCCCCGACTCGAACTTTCCAACTTTCCTCTGAATATTTGAGTTTCGACTCAAAAATCTAAATTGGCCTAGTTTTTCCTTTGAAGATTTGGGTTTCGACCCAAACTTTATCTCCTTAGAAACCAAACTTCCTAGCTTTCCTTCGAAGGCTCGAGTTTCGACTCGAATCTTCCAGCTTCTTGTAAAACCTGAGTCCTGATTCGGATGGTCTTTCAAAACCAACTTTTAAGTTAGGCTTACCTTCAAAATCCAGTATTTTGCCAGGACTTACCTTCAAAATTCCAACTTCGTATTGGATTTACCTTTGAAATTGAGTATCATCGTCATGGATGTGTCAACTCGGATGTCAAGCGATCTCTTTTACTAAGGATTTCAAGAACACTTTGTCACTTTGTCAATTTGTCAATCAATTACCTGTTGATTTCAGAATTTTATTGCACAAACTTTTACCTCAGTTTACCTTCAGTATCACTTCCAAAAAGGCAAAGCTTTTGTGAAGAAGGATTCAAAATCCAAATTCTTTCTATTGGCCAACCAAAAGGATGAAGGATAAATCCTCGATATGGTCAGAAAAGAAGATTCAATGTTTTTGCAAAGCCATAGATGATTGATATTGATCGCAGTCAATGGCACATTTTAAAGACCATTCTTGTGAAAATAAGGCAGTGGAAATATCCTGAGCGCTAGAAAAAGAGAGAATTCATCCAAGCCCTGTCTCCTTAAAATCACCTAAGCTGCAATTAAATATCCGCAAAAGGGATCTCTCACTTGTCGTCAAGATGAAGGCGAATTAAGCGAGTAGACCCCCGGGGCCAAAGAAGATTTAAAACATCTCCAAGATGACGGAGTTTGCGACGGATCCTTCCACGGAAGGTCTAAAGCACTGTCGAGATGAAGGCAGATGCGATGAACCTCCCGACAATC
This sequence comes from Nuphar pumila, assembly GCF_984573655.1. Taxonomy (NCBI): domain Eukaryota; kingdom Viridiplantae; phylum Streptophyta; class Magnoliopsida; order Nymphaeales; family Nymphaeaceae; genus Nuphar; species Nuphar pumila. The sequence continues at coordinate 82,071,594 of NC_143254.1, read as the reverse complement.
CCTAAAAGATATTTAATTTCAGCTATCATCCAAAGATCTCTAAACCTAAGAGCCAATATCGTCAAAGAAGGATCAAAACATCTCCAAGTTGAAGGAGTTTGTGATGTACCCTTCCAAAAGAGAGAAAGAGAGGAAAAAGAAAGAAAGAAAAAGTCAGAACATCTCCAAAATGAAGGAGACTGTAGCAAAAACCCAAAAGAGCCAAAAGAGTGCAGCAAGATTATCATGAGAGAAGCTCCCAGGATATCAAACTGCCAAATCTATCAAGAATCCTCTTTAAATTTGTGAAATTCTATCAATATCCTTTCATAGATTGCTTTCATGATATCAAATTCTCTTTCCTGTTCATATCAAGGAAATTGATAACTTCTTTGAAGAAGGTCAATCGCAAGCAATTTAGATTCCAAATCTTGATTCTATCCTGTTTAGAGGTAATACTTCAGGTAGAAAAGAAGGAATATTTTCACAACAATGAGCATCATTTTCAATTACTTTGAATCAACAAAATTTTCAACATTTTGACAATATTTTCTAGCTATCCTGACGTTAAGTGAGAGCTTGATGTCTATATTGATGTATCTTGACCCCTTCGAGAGATTTTCCTTTATCATCTTTCACGTTGTTGAAAGATTAGCCTTCTCTCCGAAAGGATTACCTTTGTCATCTTTCGCGGTGTCGAAAGAAGCGCCTTGTTCCTTTGGATTGCCTTTGTCATCTTTCGCGGTGTCGAAAGAATTGCCTTGTTCCCTTTGGATTGCCTTATCATCTTCCGCATTGTCGAAAAACTCGCCTTGTTCCTTTGGATTACCTTTATCATCTTTCGCGTTGTCGAAAGAAGCGCCTTGTTCCTTTGGATTGCCTTTGTCATCTTTCGCGTTGTCGAAAGAATCGCCTTAGTCCTTTGGATTGCCTTATCATCTTTCGTGTTGTTGAAAGAATCGCCCTATTCCTTTGGATTGCCTTTGTCATCTGAAGCATTGTCGAGAGAATCGCCTTATTCCTTTGGATTGCCTTTATCATCTTTCACGTTGTTGAAAGATTAGCCTTCTCTCCGAAAGGATTACCTTTGTCATCTTTCGTGGTGTCGAAAGAATTTCCTTGTTCCTTCGGATCGCCTTATCATCTTTCGCGTTGTCGAAAAACTCGCCTTGTTCCTTTGGATTACCTTTATCATCTTTCGCGTTGTCGAAAGACTCACCTTGTTCCTTTGGATTGCCTTTGTCATCTTTCGCGTTGTTGAAAGAATCTCCTTGTTCCTTTGGATCACCTTTATCATCTTTCGCGTTGTCAAAAGAATCGCCTTATTCCTTTGGATTGCCTTTGACATCTTTCGTGTTGACGAAAGAATCGCCTTGTTCCTTTGGATCGCTCTCATTCATCTTTCGCATTGCCGAAAGAGTTGCCTTATTCTTCGTTGGAAAATTTGCCTTATTCATCTTTTGCGTTGTCAAAAGAGTTGCCTTACTCTTCTCTGAAAGAGTTTGCCTTGTTTGTCTTTCGCGTTGCCGAAAGAGTTACCTTATTCTCGTCAAAAGATTGCCATATCGATCTTTCGCGTTGTCGAAAGAGTCATCTTACTCCTTACCTTATTCATATTTCACAATGATGAAAAGTTCACCGGATTGTCTTGATCATTTTTCAAAATTGTCTCTTACAATTTCATTTCCGTCGTCTTGTTCATCTTCAAGAAAAGTTGTCTTATTCACCTTCCAATATTCCATTTTTTTTCCTTTTGCAAAACCCCTGTCGGATTTATTGTGCAAAATTCGAAGGTTCCATCATGTCTCTTCTTTCGAAGATTCCACTCCATTCTCCGCCCAATCAGGATAAGGGTACAAACCTAAACCTCATTCAAAGAGGTATTCCGCCCAATCAGGATAAGGGTACAAACCTGAGCCTCCGTTGATGAGGTATTCCATTTTCCGCCCAATCAGGATAAGGGTACAAACCTGAGCCTCCTGCGATGAGGTATTCCATTTTCCGCCCGATCAGGATAAGGGTACAAACCTGAGTCTCATTTCTATGAGATATTTCAATCCCCAATCAGGTTAAGGGTCAAACCTGAGCTTCGTTCCATGCGAGGTATTTCTGTCCCATCCAGGTTAAGGGCAAAAACCTGAACTTCGCTCTCACTGAGCAAATCTATTTTCTCTTTATTCTCCATTTCATATCTACCATCTTCCTCGGGCTAATTTCTTCATACCCAGTCAGATCCTTCTAACTGGGGCATTTTTATATAGCCCAAATTTGGAGTGTTTTTCTTTGCCACTAAGCTCGACCATAAGCCGCCTTAGTAGCAAAGAGGGGCATCTGTAAACACCCCAAATTTTCACTCACTTCTTGACATTGCCCTTAATCGGCACATTTCAGTTCTCCAGAAGCAATAAAGGGCAAAATGGTCATTTTTCCAAGATTGAACCTTGCAAAAAGTCCTAAATTTCACTCTTGAGGCTCAAAATTTCTAGATTTAGGTTCAAAGACATCTTCAAATTGCAAAATTTCAAAATCCTCTTTCTGGACAAAAAGTTAGAATTTTCAAGTCTAAGCTCAGAGTGACATTTCACTGAAACATGTCTTTGCATCGCATTGCATGAACACTTTGCATCATTTCACTGCACAGCATGTCATTTCGAGATCTTGAACTCCTGATTTTCAAAATTGTCAATCCAGATTTGATTTTTAAACTTTTCAAAATTGATTTTTAAACTTTTCAAAATTGATTTTTAAAACCCTGGGATTTCAAAATTGCCAATCTTTCTGATTTTACCCCAGGACTTTGAATTACAAATTTTTTTTTTAAGAAAAACAAATCTGGATATTTGATATTGATTTTAAAGATTTTATCTCAAAACTTTTTGCAAAAAGGATTTTAAATCTCTTTACAAAAATTTTTTTTTTTACTTTATCCATATTTTTGCCCTAAAAACAATTTTTTTTCAAATTCTTGAAAACAAATAATGTTTTATCTCGTATTTTCAAATAAATGGAACGGGACCCGCCTTTGAACTAGCATCATATTCAGGCTCCCAGGAGCTTCTCTGCCGTGGAGGGTGCCCTCATTGGAAATTTTGTCTTGGGCGTCCCGATTGAAGAGCTCCAGAAGCCCAACTACTGCTGCCCATCCTTCTTCAATCCCAGCAGCAAAGAACGACTTCTTCCTGCCCATCCTTCTTCAATGGTTTCTGCATCTTCCTCAACCATCCAGCAAGAGAGTGATTGATGTCCATCCCCACGTCTGCCTAGCCCTTCTTCAGCCACTCGCAGCTGCTGCCCCTTTATCGTTGGCTACACTACTCCAACCATCATCAGCTCCTTCACATTTACCTTCAAACAGCAGACCGTCTCCTTCTTCAGTACATCAGCCGCAGAGGATCCAGCAGATCCATGAGTGTAAAAATCCCCAAAACGCTGGCTGCAAGCACACCATCCAGAAGGAGCGTTCCTTTCTTCCAGCCTCTATCAAATCAAGGTGTGGATAACATGAAACATTGAATTTACCCATGATATAATCTCTGTAAAAGTCAGTAAATGAGACCCCATTTGAAATTTTTTATTCACGTATGACATTTCTGGTGTCATGACTTTTCTGTGAGCTTATCGTTTTCATGACTTTTACTTGTTGTCTACATGATTTCTGTTGATATCATCATAATTCAACCCTCCTGTATATTCAATATCTGCAATTTGAATCCTTGGTTGTGCATCATCCGACATTAGCATCTCTTGACCCTTCCCCTTTCCTGCATCTTATGTTAGCTTTACTATGTTACATTTTTTTTCTTTTGTTTTTGCATCTTATATTAACATAACTTAGTTTTTTTTCTTTTTTTTTTGCATCCAATCCGCGGGTTTTTCAGCATAACAAAGATTGTTAAGATGGTGCATTACAATATGAATCATATCAAGCTTGTTTGGTCAAACATTTGGCATGTGTTTGGTGATTTCTTTGTGAATATTGGTTGTTCTGAAATCTCTCCATTATAATTTTGCTATGGATACCTTCAGGCAGCTGGCAATGGAAGGCCTTTGGTTATAATGCATAATGCTGCAAGTGGAGTCTTTGCTGGAAGCACAGAACTTGCCTATTAGCAAGCTATAGATGGATATAGTTGATTGCTCTGTTCAAATGACAAAAGATGGTATGCCCATTTGCTTGAACAAAGTGGATCTTATGGTTGATACACAAGCAGTGAATGTCACGTGCCAAAGGGGTTCCAGAGATTCAAGAGAACAATGGCATTCTCTCTTTCGATCTCACAGGGGATGAGATTTAAAGCTTGTCACCTGAGTTGACTAGCCAAATTGAATCATAGACAGGGTTAAAGAGAAACCCAACTTATAAGAACCAAGGGGAGTTTATGACACTAGCTGATTTTCTTGCTTTTGCAAAAGCAAAGTCAGTTTTGGGTGTCTTGGTTGACATTCAGATTGCCTTTTACCTTGCCTCCAAGGGACTTAGCATAACAAACTGCAAACAAGACTGCATGTTCAATTTGCTGTTTTTTTTTAAAACACAATGTATATGGTTTACTATTATATATCTATTGTCTTTGTGACTTTTCCCTATCATTCCCCTTTATAGGCGTGTCATCCATGCGTTCCTCATCCCCTGTCATTACTCTCTGTTGTCATTGCTTTAGTTGAGAAACAATGTATAGAGGGAAAGTCATGTTTATAAAATGAACTTGTTATTTCTTTTACAGCAAGACACATATGTGCTGGAACCTTCAGTAGGATAAAATGCCTCTAGTTTGTTAATCATATCAACATAGTTTACAAAGGTTCATTTTACAGCTGGTAATTCATTTAGCCCATAATGCTCCCACAGTGCATTTCCTGCACATATCCATTTTCTGCAGATGTGCAGTCTTGATAATCGGTGATGTTCACAGATGGATATTTTTATATTCATTCATGATCTATAAACCATCTTTTGTATGCTTTGTTATTGATATATAGGGAAGCTCCATACCCAGTTTTATCGAAAATTACCTTGTAATTTGAAAATTACAGCCTTGTGAAATCCCCTATAGAAACTGTATATACCTGTATTTTCTGATTTTACCCATTATATGGAATTTTCCTTTATATGTATATTTTCTTATTATAGGTATATATATATATATCGATATCCATTGTATGTCTACCTATATATATATATATATACGTATATATGTATATATATGTATATATATATATATGTATATATATATATATATTTATATATATATATATATATATATCCCTTCATGAGTATTTGCTGTTACATATATTTTTCTTTTCTCTTACTTTTGTAAATACATCATCATTATCATATATCATTCATCATAAATTCAAGTATTTCTATATTTACATGTATATCTTCATTGTATATAGTATATATACCCATTTTCTTGGTTGTCTTGTACTAATTCTCATTTTTGCAGGAAAATCTAGAAGATGCTGATTCCTTGGCTCCATTTCAATTTTTTCTTTTACTTTATGTTATGCAATGTAACAATCCAATGTAAACCTTGGAATAAGATTTACTTTTACTGCTTAGATTAGGCCGCATCTCATATAATTTGATTTCAGCAATATCCTGATTATATAATGCATACATCTCAATCTTTCAAAATTCACCGTGGATGAACATGAATGGCACGTTCACCAACTCTTAGAGAGTTGATGAACTCGATGGAATCCATATTTACGGCCCTAGTCGGAATATGGATGAGACCCAGATCCATCATCTCTCTACCAGTCACATTTAGCCTACACTCTTAGGCTATCTTGAAAATACACCTCATATTTCCAATGTGTTCAAAATATCGTGAATTAACTCAGATAAACCCTGAATATATTCATGGCCACAGTCAGAATATGTGAAGGATTTACTTTGGCTTAATCCACATTTTTTCAACAAATTTTTCAAAAAGTTTTTCAAAGTGCATTCATGCATTCAAATCATCTGCATCATTCATTTTTCTCATGCTTTTCTCAAAAGATTTTCATTTCATGGAGTCGATTTTTCAAGAAACTATGATGATATTCGGAGTTGGATTTTCCAAATCAAAGTTTTTCTATGATTTTCCTTGGAAATGTTATTTTCTTAAGATTCTTTTCAAAAGGAATTTCTCATCTTTCTTAAGAATAAAAAGCTGATTTGCAGACATTTCAAAGACAAGATTCTCAGAAATTCAATTTCTTAAGTTCTAAATCTCCTTCTCTAATGAGTTTTCCTACAAAATTTTCTATCATTTTCCTAAGAAAATTCTCAAAATCCGAGTTTTCCTGATAAGTGTTCTTTTCAAATGTTCATCTTTTCTCAAGAATTCCTCCCATTTTTCCCGAAATTATCATCTCTTCATGGTTTTCCAAGTCTTTATTAACTTTCTCAAAATGTTCCTCAAATTCTCATTTCTTCATGGTTTTCTAAGTCTTTATAAACTTTCTCAAGATTTTCTTGAGATTCTCATCTCTTCAAGATTTTCCAAATCTTTATAAACTTTCTCGAGATTTCAAACCTTCTTCGTCTGAGATTCCTGAGAGATTGATTTCCATCTTTTCCTAAGAAATGCTTTTCAACTCCAAATATTTTCTAAGCATACATCATAGTTTTTCAACTTATATTTTACTAAATCTCATAGCACATGCTTGAATTCTCTGTGCATTTAGGATAGAACACGATTTTGGTAATTTCACTAAGTCAAGCACAATTTTGGTCCTTGGTTCGATTACCCCTGTTAAAGGCGGCAGGAACGGTCGAACCTCGTACCGACAGGTCAAGCCCCATCCCACGGATTTTCCCGCAAATTTTCAAAACGTAGGCGAGTATTTCAAAACAATTTCCAAAATCCGGTCAAGTCTGAATCGCGAAAGCATTTCCCTCTCTCTTCCGCAATGAAGGGAAGACGGAAAAAATTTTGCGACGATAACAGACAGGTGAAGGTTTCTAATAGGGAAATCATGCGGATCTTAGAGAAGATAGTCCGCCCGAACCGCAAGGATTGTTCCCAGCGCTTAGACGATGCTCTTTGGGCATATAGGACTGCGTTCAAAACCCCTATTGGCATGTCCCCATATCGTCTTATTTTTGAAAAAGTGTGCCACCTCCCTGTCGAATTGAAACATCGGGCTTACTAGGCAATCAAAAAGTTTAACTTCGATATCACTCAGGCTAGCAAAGAGCGATCATTGCAGCTCACTGAGCTAGAAGAGCTCAGGAATGATGCATACGAGAACGCCAAGTTGTATAAAGCTTGCACTAAGGCCTTTCATGATAAGCACATTATCAGAAAAGTGTTTGAGCTGGAGCAGAAAGTGTGGTGGTTCAATTCTCGCTTGCATCTATTCCCAAGTAAGTTAAGGTCACGATGGATGGACCTTACATAGTGAAAGAAGTGTTTTCGCTTGGGGCAGTAACTTTATTTGACCCACGTACCAAAGGCACGTTCAAGGTTAATGGGCAAAGACTGAAGCCCTACATTTCAGATGCCTTACAGGCCGGTGAGTGAGAGGTCTGGGATCTCGCAAAAGAATAGGGTTTGAGCAAGAAAAAAGGTATTATATGTATGTAGTAGAATTAGGATTTTCAGTTTTAGCATTTACTTTGTTTAGTTATTTGATTTTCTACGAGATCACATTCGCGATGATTCATGCAGGCTTAGTTGATGTTTAGTGTATGAGTACAGGTTACTAGATTCAGGATATGGCTTTCAGAGCAGACAATTGGTAAGGTCAGCTGAAAACTAAGCATTTGCATATGCTTAGTGGGGGAGCATGATCAGGTCAAGAATCAGCTCAAGAGGCCCCGCATATTAGGTTGTATCTATCCTTTCTCCCGTCTTGATTTCGAAGTCTTTAGTGTGCATCTATATTTCATTCTTATATTCTGCATGCTACTAGGGACAGTGTCATTCAAGCATGGGGAGGGGGGGTCAGTAGACACACTATTTTATTCTGTTTATTCTGTTTAAGTAGTTAAAACTCATAAATTAGGCATTTCAAAAAAAAAATAGCATATATGAATGTTTTTGACATAATCTGACATATTAGAAATTTTTAAAAGCCCCTTGAGGAAAAAAATTTCTGAACAAAGCTAAAAAGAGTGAGTATTTATGTGAAGTTCAAAGAAAAAACTATATTTGAATGTGAAAAGATAATTTTAAATCACAAAGTATAAGTATGCACAGTTCGAAATAAGCTACTAAGTAAGTGAAAAATATAAAGAAAAAGCTCAAGCTCAAAATAAAAGAGCCTGTGTTAGGTTGTTTAGATAAGTTCACAATCCCGAGTAAGATGAGTTTAGATGCAAGTTGAAGCGTTTGAATTCCTTTCAAAAAGGAAAGTGAGAACTTTGTGAGCCTTAGAAACTGAGATCAGACATAAATTGAAGTGTTTGGACCTCATGTTGAAGGGGTAATTGAAGGAAGTCACTTTTGTGCCTAGTTAATGCCCTTGACATACAAATAGTGGTATAAGAAGGCATTAACATTGCACAGGGCACAAAAGCAGACTGCACTCAAGCCATTAAAAGAAAAGAAAAGTAAAGAATTGAAGAATTGGAAAAATTGAAAATCCAATGAAAAAAAATGAGAGCTTAATGTAAAAAAAAAAAATCATTGCTTAGAAGTAGAATGAAAGACTATGCAGAAAAAAATACAAGTGATGAAAAATGAACAATAGCATGACAATACATGATTTTTTGAGAAACAATCATAGATAAATGCAATTTTTAGAAGAGTGAAAGGAAAATTTTTATCGTAGAGGCATAGAATCTCTAATTGTGTTCTGAGAGTAAAAATTACATGAAATGTTTGCTAAAATTGATTTCATGAATTGCCTAGCATTTTAGAAGAAAAATTAGAATTTTTGCTTGATTTCTGATGTTTGTGGGTAGCATCTCTGCAAACCCTCACGAGACCTTGCTTGTCCACTGAAGTAACCCAGGGGTTCAAAAGGGGCTTGTTGCATAAGATGAATGCAATCGTGATTCCTACAAAAGTGAGTTAGTTAGTTTAATGAAAATTTTCATTTTATTGGGTTAGTCTATATCTTCATTGTCAGGGTAGTGTAAATTGCTAGGGACTAGCAATCATTTTAGCATGGGGATATTTGATGATGCATGAATTACTCATAGAGATAACATATTATTTATGCATAAATGCATTATTTATAGGTTTAAAACCCACATTTAGATGCAATTAGGTTTGATTGAGTTACGGTTTGAATTTTGTTCGAATCAAACTTAAAATGAGAGAGATATCATATTTACAGTGCATCGGGTCGAACCTCAGGGAAAACCTAGTCAAAAGCGGATCCAAACGGCTATTCTGGGCCGTGGATCGGTACAAAACATGCAAGATACAACCCAACACAGTCCCAAACCCGTTTTAGAAAATAATTGCTAAATACCCCCTCAGGAAAAAGGCGCCTAGCTAAAAAGTATTTTTAATCTCTTTTCCAAAATTTCCAAAAAAGAGTGTTTGGCTTTAAAAACGCATGTTAAACCCTAGAAAATTGTCTTGGCCTTGAGAAATGCACCCCTTTCTCTGATTCTTGTTCCTCCTTCTTCCTTCCTTAGCCACCACGCATTCCACCTTCATTCCATCTTAGTTTTTTTGCTTGGAGTTGCTTGCAAACACGAGGAATAGCCCATTCTTCCCCTCCAATTTCTTCTTCTCGACAGTCATGACTTCCCCTTCTTCACATGCTTGCTGGTGTTGATGTTTTTGTTGTATTTTGCAGGTACTCCAGCAGAGTGCAGCAAAGGAAACACACCTCCAGCATCACCGAAGGCAGTTGAGCACATTTCTTGGGTTAATTTCACTCACTGTCTACATCACCCCTCATTGAACAGCCTCACGAGGTTCGTTTTCTCATCTTCCTCTCTTTTAGCGTAAAACCTTGTGTGATTGTGTTAATTTTCTGTTGTTTGTTGCGTTTTTGATGTGTTTCAACCTTAATGAGTAATGGTGTGTCAAACAACACCGTAGATTGAGTCTAGCATGTTTCTTTTAATAGCATTTCTATTTTTTTTGTGTTTTTGAATGGTGAAATTCTCTATCCTGTTACGGTTAATGCATTGGTAGGTATTGTTCTAGTTATTTGACACATATTAGTTTTATTTTGAGTAGTTTAAATTTCTGCATTCGTTTAGAATTTTCTATTTTCATTATAGATGCTCACTTGCCCAAATGAGCAAGATCGGGTAGAGTGCTTCTAGCTGATCTATGCATTTGGCTAAAACAAGGTTATCATCATTTAGAGTCATTGATTTCTATGTTTTAGTAGTAGATTTAGTGATCTATCTGCTAATTCATGGAATTAATTCAGAGTAGCGTGGTTACTTGCTGATTTTTGTTTAGATGATAGATTAGTTTTAGTCTTTGTATTATATTAGAGGTGTTTCTACTTTACTCAGTCTAGGTGATTAGAAATAGTTTATATTCTGTTAATGTTGATTAGATCTCTATTTTAACAGCATTTTAGCAGTAGTTCTAGTGTTGATTAGTGAATTAATTTAGCTTAGGGTAATGCTATGTTTGTTGAGTTTAGTTTAGGAACTTAGTGAAGCTCTAGTGTTAATAGTACTTCGGTTTAATTCCTTTTAGTCGATTTAAGTGTTGTGAGATGATTAGGTAGATGAGATAATATACTAACTTCGGTTTCAGCAGTAGTTTTGTTAGTGAATTTGCTAATTCATGAATGGATTCAGCATTAGCTTAGGGTCAATTGCTGAATGATGTTTATGAATGAGTTTAATTGTGATGTTAGCACTGATTAGGTTTGTATTTTTTATTAGTTGATGCCCGTATTGTGTAAGTAGATTAGTTGTTGTTAGTACTCTGTTTCCAGCAAGTAATTAGATGTTAATTAGCTAGGATATGATGTGTTGTTGAGTGTAGATGAGTTAAATCAGTTATTCTTAGTCATTGTTAATGTTTTTAAGAATTGTTTTGCCCAAAAGCCCCAAATCAACTAGAATTATTTCACTGTTCCAGAATGGTTTTAAGTATTAGTTAGTAAGTATTTAGTCTCTTACAGAGTGTAGTTAGGTTAAATTCATTTTTCCTTAGGTTTTAGATCTTCGTCGCAATGGTTCTTGATTCCTACGGCAAAACTGGTTAGAACCGCGTATCTAGCCGGATTTGTCAAGTCGTGAGCCAAGAATCTATAGTTAATTTGCAAATTTCTGTAGATTTACAGCATAAGTATGTTAGTAATCAGGAGGTACATGTATTAGTTCAATAATTAGCAATTTACGGTTTATTTTCTCGTAGTTTTGCCCTTTAAGATTTTAGATTTTCTAGATAGACTTATCTCATATTTTTCATTGAATTTATGATGCCTATATCCGGATCTCTCGAAGTGATATTCAGGCTCCGAAAGCTTCACTGAATTTCTAATTATGTTAGAAATCCAACGCAACAAAAGTCACTCCAATCAAATTCCATTTAGGTCATCTATGATTCATTTTTCAACCGCCTATCAGAAATTAGGGTTTTGTGTAGCGTGGGGGCAAGATAGTTATTTTCTATTTTTCATAGTTTTTCTAATTTTATTTTTAAGTATTTTATTAGATTTCTAGTATTTGTATAGAGTTAATTTAGCATTAGGTTAGTTTAGTTTAGCGAATTAATTTTGGTTATTTCTCGGTTTACGTAGAAATTAGGTTAGCAATTAATTTTAGAATTAATCTAGAAATAGTCATTTTGATTTCTTTAAATAGTTTTACTAACTTTGTTTTTTTGTCATACAGGTGATATTAAGTTGTAGATTAAGAGAAATTTGTCCCAGTGGTCGATTGTCGCATCAGTAAAATGATGAAAATGCCCTTGCATTTGCGGGCTTAAAGTCACTGCGTAGTTCTTTATCGTTCTTGTTCAATTTTGATTTCATTTTAATATTTTGTGTAATTGAACAAGTTCAATATCAATAAAGTGTAAATATTAGTTTTAATTTGAGTATATCATGTTCATTGTGGATCGATCTGACTCACCACTTACGTAAAAGATCGATATTATTACTTGGTTGGCGATTTTCTAAATGATTTCAAGGATAAAATAATGTTTTAAAAATACCATTACAAAAACCACACCAATCATTGCATCATCCGTATATTTAGATTAGATTAACTTATTTCTTGCATCTAAAAGAAATAAAAAAGAAAAAAAAAGAATTTATTTTAATCTAGTTTAGCCTTTTCTTGATTTTTTGCATAGGATAACATTCTTTTAACCAAATCGATATCTTAGGCATAGGGTTTTCTGTTATTTCCTCGAATTTTACTCCAGTTTAGGTTCAGATTTAAGTTAGATTTAGGTAGATTAAGTTTTCTTTTAAGTCTGGCATTAATTAGATTTAGTTTAGTCATATTCTTGAAATAGCCGATTTAGGAATAGTGTTTTATTTTATTTATTTCTAACATTATGTTCACGTCAAGGTCATTCAACGGAGTGTTCTGGTATCTAGTTCATTCATTAGGTCACATTAGTTTAGTTGGTAAAAATTAATTGAGTTAGAATAATTTAGTATGATTGTCATCATCTTCAGCATTTTTTTATTTATTGTTTTTTTTTTTACACAATCGGTCAATAGCTAAGTACATAGGCATAGCTATTGTTAATTAATTGATTTTTTTTGTTTCATTCACGTCAATGTTGCTTTCTATTTTTAGCTGATTAGATCAGTCATATTTGATTCAATAGTTTGAGTTAATTAAAATCCCAGCTAAATTCCTTCTTTTAGCCTAATTATCGATTTTCCATGTTTTTATATCAGAGTTAGGATACAGTTTCTTTTTATTGTATTAGTTGTGGATACTGTTAGTTTTATTTCTTTAGGTTGGACTCAGCTTGAGTTAATTCACATTAGTTTAGTTTAGATTTTTTCCAGCCTTGCATTTAGACCTAGGTTAATTTGACAAATAATAGTTGTCGATTTCATGTTTCTATATTTTTATGCACGAATAAATTACTTAGAGTAAATAGCTTTGAATAGTTTTGAATTCAGTCCAGATTTGTTATTTATTCCAGAGTGCGTTATTTAGAGCATCCTTGCATTTAGTTTAGATTGGTTGCATAATGGTTAATTAGTTATCGATTTTCTTGATTTCGATATTCTTGATATAGATTAGTATCTCTATTTCCAGATTTGTTAGATTAGATTAGATTTTTATTATTCAGTTAGAATATGCATGTTGGTTAATTGCTTTCTGGATATTTTAGTTAGTCAACTAATTTCTTTTAGTTTCTTGATTTGTTAGTTAGGTTGTTTTGTTATTTTGCCTTTTAGTGTTAGGTTGTTATTTGTTTGTTCATAGTTAGTTCATGTTATTAGTTTAGTTTTAGTTAGTTTAATTCGTGTTCGTACTGGTTTATTTTGTTCATTAGTCATTAGATTTCTTGTTTAGTTTTTGTCGTATTGTTTTGTTTTGTGTTTTTTATTTTTGCAAGAAAGCATTCGGACATGCGGTGAGCCCCTTTTCGTGTTCTCGAAGTGCCCTCTGAGGTCTCCTTAAGCCCTCAAAAGTGCCCTCAGAGAGCCCTCAGTGCAATACTCTCCCTTTGGTTTATCAAACCATAAAAAAGTGTACAAAGAGGGAAGGATAAATGAATGAAAATCAATTCAAATGGACAAAAAGACTCGAAGCACTGAAGACTTTTTTTTATTTTTAGCTTAGGTTTTATTTTAAATTAATTGGGTTTGTAATAAGGTTGTTAATTATTGTTTAAAGTCCTCCGCAGAGGGCTACACTATTTCCTTATTAACTCGATTAATTGAATATTTTTTTTTGGAATAAAGAGTAGTTTAGATTGTGTGCATGAATACAAAGTATTTCCCGTTCTCTGAGATCGACCCAGACTCCACCGCTAGTGTGAACTGGTTTTTATTATTTGATGTACAGTTTGCATAGACATTTTTATTGAAAGTATATTTTTAAAATATTTTATTGAAAAAGTTGCATCACAAGGCTACCCAAAAGGGTTTTTTTTATTGCTTCTTTCTGGGGTGATACCTTGTATGTATATAATATGATTAGGGGTGTCAACAAGTCAGGTTTACCCAAACTCAACCCAAACCAAACCCTATAGGTTCCGAGTATAGTGATAAATAAGAAGATCCGATTAAGACTCGGGTTCAGACGCTGATTAATACATGGACCCGGGTATAGTTTGTGAAATTTTATATCAAACTTGGACCCGACCTGAGTTTTGATTAAGACCCACAAGTTTTCAATGTAAAAATGATAAAAAAAAATATGGTTTTACTGGGTATGGTTCATGTAGTTTTTATCGGGTCCGAGTATGATTTTTCTTATAGTGGACCCGATTAGACTTGGGTTTGGACCCAATACCATACCCAAAAATCTGGTTCAAGTCTGGTTACACATGAGTTCGAGCCAAACCCGACACCCCTAAGTATGATTACTCAAGTTGATGTCAACCTCCAATCTCACTTTCTTAATTAACAAGGTCATCTATCGTTATGTAATATTTTTAATTAAAACAAGACACTAAAAGTTGTAGAGATTTTTAAAATATAAAAAGCAGAATTTAACAAACATAATAATTACAAACAAGTTTCAAAACAAGATTTACAAAAAACATGTTTACAAATCACGACTTTAAGTCTATATATGCATATTTACTAGTATATTACTTGAGACCACATTAAAAGATGTACTATGGGTATGGTCTTAATATAATACACTTAAGCTAGTTACCATTACGAGTATCAAAAAAACTTTGCTCACTTAGTAGTCAATCCTATTTTGAAGGGCTACTAACAAGTATCGTTATTGACCATTTCCTCTTAATAGGGCTACCTATCTCCGCATATATCAAATGCTTAACTAACAGAGAAACAATATCGAGTCTACTGCAAGCATGTGTGCTTCATACTTCACGATCTTTGTTGGGTCCTCGTGTGATTTTTTTGTATTGACATTGTAAGTAGGTCTATCTCTTAAAAGCCTCATTTTCAAGAGACCCTACTACTGGAAAAAAAAAAAAGATATGATACGCTGCATCACTCCAACTCACTTAAACTTATACTCCTAACCTGATTTGTGAGACATCAAATATAGTGTATTTAAAGTTTTGAGGATGAAGTTTTTTCTTGTGTCCAAATTGACATAAATTATATAAGTTTCTGACAAAAACTGATAAAATCATGATAATATCTTCAATAAGTCATAGTTGCATGCAATATTGAACAATAATTCATTAACATAATCATGACCATATTTAAATATTTATGAATTTCATTAAAATTTTATACAAGGCTATATAAAATATCCAGCATACTGGGCCTTAAGCCTCACATAGTCAGCCTCGCCCTCTAACACCCACGAGGGTGCTGGGCTTCCCTGGTCCTTCCTGTGTCCCGCCTAATATCACCCTTGTATTGTTTCATATATCATGCACTTGTGCTCATCTGATTGTCGAACGTGAATGCAATCTCATCCATGTTGATGACAAACAGGCTCACCAAACTCGTCGGTTTCCGGTCAGCTGCATCATGGCTGAAAATCAGACAGGTGAAGTTGTTTGCAGCCGAGAGGATCTGCAGGATGTACTGTATGCTGATCACGTGAACCACATGTCTCCTGGCATGCTGGGTGCATCGTCGGTGGCCCTTAGTTGCACCTGGGTCTGGGTCTTGTCAGCTGAGAACATAAGAAGTGTGGAAATGATGAGTAAGGAGGCGAGCTCCATTTTGTTTGTGGTTCTTGGTGGTCGATGGTGTATGTATCTGAGTGTGTTTTGGTTGCATGGTGAGTTTATGATCTCAATGTTTATATAGTGAAAGTTGGAAGCGGAAAAAAGATAGTCAAGGAAAGACTTGGACGATGGACTCCAGTTTTAGGATTTTGCATGGGTCATTCCTGGAAAAGGCCAACGTGCATGTCATGTGGCCAACTTTGCAAACGGCATTTTTCTCGTTAGCTTGCAGTTGAGATCTGTCGATACAGATAAACTTAGTCCTACCAACATTTAAAAAATTTAATAAGTTTTTAGATGACCAAGCTGCCCCTATATGGTCTTACTGAGGTTCATATGTTAAAGCTTAAAAGAGTTCGGGCCAACTAGGGCTGGTAAACAAGCCCAACAAGTCGAGCTTGGGTTGTTTAGGCTCGGCTCGTGAAGGGTACTCCAGCTCGAGCTCCCGAGCCGATCAGAAGCTGGTTCATTTTCTTTAAAAAATATTTTTAAGTGTTTTCTAAGCTTGATAATATATAAAATATATATTATATATAATAAATGTATAAAACACATATAATATGTGTATTATATATAATATATGTATAAAATATAAGCATATAAAATATAAATCGATCTTATACGAGCCGAACATCGAACTGCTAGTCTCGTTCTCAGCCCTACCAATGTCAGCCTAGACATGTTTGCCATACATATGGTTACAGTGGCCGATCTTTGGATTTTACTTAAAGGGGGGCAAAAAAAACTTTTATAATAAAATAAAATAAAATAGTCCAAAATGAAGTTATGTATAGGTCTCAGTACCCCATAGAAATACATCAAATTGGAACACCCAACATCAGAGATTCTGAAATAAAGATAAAAAAAAGACCAGATTAATGAAATACTAAAAGAATAGGTGAAATGGGCAAGCACAAAATTTCAAATATATAAACTGATAAACCAAGCTATCAAGCATATTGCTAACCTGATTTTTGCTCTTGTCGCATGGAGAAAATAGATGCGCACAAAGAGAGACCAAGACAATCATCGATTCAAGAGAGAGGCCCAAGGAAATAGGGCAGCTTGCATCGAAGCAGGTTCCCCCTCGAAACACGTAGGTGCATGTTCTCGGGTCTGAATAAGCACCACGTATGTAAGCACGTGGGGCTCATTTCCCCGTGTGTGTCAGCATCACTTAGCATTGGAGTTTGGTGTGTTTGCAAAGACTTAAGTACCCTTTCTCGCATTAGCACCATAAAATGATGTTTCAAGTAAAGGACAAAAATGTCCTCCCGCCAGAAAGGGTTAAAATCATCATTGGTTTTGCCCTAAGGAGTAAACTCCTCTGTTTTAACAGGAGCGCCTTGCAATATGTCATCCTAAATGTTTTGGATCACCCTTTGGCGATGCACCATCTATTGTAACATGAGCTTTGATTGATGATGCACCCTTTGTTGCCATTTGCTATCATCAGAGCACCCTTTGCCGTCGTTTGTTGCCGTCAGAGCACCCTTTGTTGTCATCGTCATCTATTATCGTTGGAGCCAGAGGCGGAGTTGGGGGGGGGGGGGCAGAACTGGGCTGTAGCCCAGTCTTGCCTCCCGAAACAATTAAAAAAAAAATTAAAAGCCCAGTCCTAGCCCAGCCCTGATTCCATATGAAATAGATTTTTATCCATTTTTTTAGCCCAGTTCAGTCCTAGCCTAGCCCTGACTGCATCAAATAGTTTGATTTGTCCATATGAAATAGATTTTTATTAATAATTGTAGCTATTTTTTATTTTATCTCAAAAAACTTGTTTTCAGGGGCGCTGCCCCCGAACGCCCGACTATCACACCAAATTTTTTTTTTTGCTACACCCCAGTTTGCCCCCTCACATGAATCCTAGCTACGCCACTGGCTGGAGCACCCTTTGTCGTCGTCTGTTCGTAAGAAATAGTTGAACTACTAGAAAAATCAGCATTTTGTCTATTGTTCATCATGATACGAGGGTGCAAACGTTGAACTGAGTAGACAAAGAATAGCAATTTGTAATAGAGATAATGATGACAATGTCAAACTGAGTACAGTAGTGATTTATAATAGAAATCAGATAAGAGAGTAACGATTTACAGTAGAAATCAAATCAAAGAGTAGCGATTTATAATAGAAAACAGATAAGAGAGTAACGATTTAAAGTAGAAATCAAATCAGAGAATAGTGATTTATAATAAAAATCAGATAAGAGAGTAGTGATTTACAGTAGAAATCAGATAAGAGGGTAGCGATTTACAGCATAAATCAAATCAGAGAGTAGCGATTTACAGTAAAAATCAGATCAAAGAGTAGCGATTTACAGTAGAAATCAAATCAGAGTAGCGATTTACAATAAAAATCAGATATAAGAGTAGCGATTTACAGTAAAAATCAGATCAGAGAGTAGCGATTTACAGTAGAAATCAAATCAGAGAGTAGCGATTTACAGTAGAAATCAGATCAAAGAGTAGCGATTTACAATAGAAATCAAATCAGAGAATAGCTATTTACAGTACAAATTTTTACTGTAAATCGCTACTCTCTGATTTGATTTCTACTGTAAATCGCTACTCTCTGAACTGATTTTTACTGTAAATCGCTACTCTTATATCTGATTTTTATTGTAAATCGCTACTCTGATTTGATTTCTACTGTAAATCATTTTTTTTCAACAGAGAGAGAATAAAAAAAACCACAACCGCTTAGAGAGAAATCTTATTGATCTTTTCAACAGTTACAAAAGAGAAAGAAAAAAAGAATTTATACAAAGCAAGGGCGACAACACTAAACCTAAACAAGCTGGGTCTGATTCATAAGGCAAGGACCCGCACTGGGAGGAGCCCCCGAACCCCCCTTCTTGCAAGAGCAAAAACTTTGAATCAGGCTCCACAACTCATCAGGCAGGAATGAGAAGGCGGTCATGTGTCGTAACACAAGCTAAAAACAAAGGCGAAATATGCAAATCTATTTATGGGGAGCGGAAGGACATTTTCATCCAATACATATCTATCTTATCGGAGGACATTTCCGTCAAAAGCATATCTCCCTTTTTTATATGTTATTTTATAATAAAGTCATCGTGGGCAACATTGGCATATGAATTATCGCGGGTCCCAAAATATTCCTTCGTACACACAGGAACACGTGAATTTGTGTTTTGGGGAGAACACACACCACCCTCCCAGCTTGCATAGGATTAGAGAGAGAGAGAGAACCCAAAAAATAGGTGCAGAAAACTTGAGAAACCCTAGAAAATAGCATTTTTTTTGCTATTTTACTAAAGATTGTTTTGCTTTTTCCATATTTTGTCCCATTTATTTATCACTTTTGACAAAAATAACTATTTTTTTACTAGAATGACCAACATACTTTGGGGGTGTGTTACTGTTGTGATTTCTGCCAGATGGATTATCAAAAGAAATTGTTTTATATCGAGTAAAAAAACAAATTCAGCAATCGAAAAATTACTCAAAAAGAGAGACCTAAGGCAAAGAAAATTGATCCAGTCGAGATTTCTAGCATCCACCAAAGGTCTTCCGATGGACAAAAAGTTCAAAATTCGGTGTTGTCTGGCATCTGGTGTTTCATCTGAGTGTTGTGACAAGCACCCATATAAAAGAAAACCAAGAGTTTGAGCAATGCAGTCGTGTAATGCAGAAGATTTCATGTAGGTTTCAGAAGGTCTTTCGTTGATCAGCAATAGCCAAACACTCCAATCCAGTATAATTTCAAAGAAAACACTACTTTGGAGTTATTGGTGCCGCAAAACTTACCGAAAAATGAGTTTTCTGAACTAACTAGGACTCCCCAACCGGCTTTTCGGAAAAGGGCTTTCTGCCACCAAAGAAACTTAGTTCTTTTGGTACTCGAGAACACAAAAAACATGTTTTCAGGAACTCAGGAGCCCCATGTATCTTGTTTTTGTTGACTACCCATTGGAGAGAGAGAGAGTACCAGAAGACATGGTTTGGGCACAACCTTTATGAACCTAGATTGAGTTGGTTGCATTACCCATTTCTAGGCAAATATTACGATTCAGGACATGTAACACATGAATTTTGCATGAGTATGTGCCTCTTCTACGCCATGAAAATGCCATTTTTTAACCTGTGTTTTGCGTTTGCAGCCTTGGAATTTATTTTTATTCAAAATTATAAAGTTTAGTAGCCATTGTCAAATGTTTTGAACATTCAAGCCATGTTTTATTCATGTCAATTTAGCCTTGTCCAAAACAATGGTTTTAGACTAACCTGGCTTGTAGTAGGCTCAAAGTTTGTGAGAGAGAGAGAGACGACTGCTCTAAGTTTGAAACAATTGGGACTTTTTCAGAGATATTTTCCATGGTATCATGTTTTTTTTTCTAATAACCAAGTAAAACTACTTCATTCACTCGTGAGCTGGGTGGTACAAAAACCCAAGGTCCCCCCTTGCTCACCAGGGAATACACCTAGTTGCGGCCTCATAGCAAAGGACAAACACTCGTGGGCTTCAAACTTATAAGGTCCCCTCAGATTAGTGATTTCATGAGCTGCCCCTACTAGGTGAGCAATGTGGCACCATATGCATGGTAAGTGGTGCATCACGACCAAAGTTATACTAGTTACTACGAAATGCGGATCTCATCATTTGACATAGGATGGGTTCCATCGTACATTCAATCCTAGCCATCCAACAAACAGTGATGATTGATTCACATTCTAACATGGATGTGGGCTTAACTTAGCCATCCAGATGCATCAGTTTGACAACTAGGATTAGGATACTTTGTACCCTACATCAAAGGATGGGATCCTTTTTAAGACCCTTACATGGCCCTTTCTAAACCCTTTTCTCTGCTTGCTCAGACATTCGGTGCTTCATGAGACAATATGTAATATCTGACCAAGGCGGCTGGGAGGCTAACCAGCCTGGCTCGGCTGGGTCGATAAGGGGCAAGCGGGGTGCCTTTTCCTCTCCTCACTACTAGTTACGTGGGAGAGGAAAGGCCCCCAAAGTTTTAAATATTATAAAGATGAGACCTTTCCCTCACCCTATGCATGGAGTAGTGGGGGAGAGGGAGAGGTCTCTCATTATTGGGAGTTAATGGGGAAATGAAACCTCATTCTTCCATGAGCCTATAAAAGCCTATGGGTCCCTCTCTATCACCCATTTTGGGTAAGAAAGAGAGAGAGGGAGATTGAGAAAAGAGAGAAGTGAGAGAGAAGAGAGATTGAGAGGAAGAGAGTTTGAAAGAAGAACAATTCGGGAGATCGCGTTCCGGCAACTGGTAAGTCATTTTTCTCCTCTCTATTTCTTCTTCTTTTTAGTTAAAGAGATGGGAGACAGAGAACAACCATGGTGTTTGCATCCTAATCAGGTTCGCCAGTTTTGGGCAAGCCACTAGGCTGACTCGATCTGGGCAAGCCCAGACTGAGCTCGGTCCAGGCAGGGGCGAGACAAAGAGTTGCTCCTCTCTAGCTCGGTCGACTATGAGCTGGACACCAGGCCGGCCATTTTGGGTGACCAAATTTTGTCTAGTGAGGGTTGAGACAGAGAGACGAGGCTTTCTGACATCATAGTTTCATAATCACAAGTCTTCTCAGGCTACATCATTCACACATATAAAGAGTTCAATAAAATAAAATTATAAATAAAAGACTCATCTCGATATAGTTGCCTAAGGACACCGACTGGAATAGTGATGACTCTGATCAGTCTCTAGTCAATCACTTGGAACCTACAGTTTAATTATTAAAAAAAAGGCGAGTCTACAACTCGGTAAGAAATATTTATAAACAACTGAAGACTTTGACTTAGTGGGCTCTAAGCTTCTAGTCTTGGTTTAGTTTTACACCACATAATACACATGTTTATTTCTTTTAAAATTCTCTTATTAATCTTCTCAAAACTCATAGCTAACATCTACTCTATGCTAACTACTCTACTAAATTGGCTATATCGTCATTACCCCAATTCAACAGTGTTGGCCAAACTATGAATCACGCTTTGTGATCCCATGAGAGTCATGAGGTACTGCAATGAAAATGGACACGTCGGTAGCGAGCCGGAGAGTCAGACTATAGAGTGATACTTTCTCCCTAAGGTTTATGGTTCATGCTATTGATGTGTGAAGCATAATCCCTAAGATATATTAAGCAACACATTGTTTTCCCACGTGAACTACCTCGAGTTCACTATTTTATATGTAACTTAGATAAGTTTTCTCAAGTTCTTCCTAGGGTTCTAATATTCACCAAAAGATTTAAGCATGTCGACGATATAGTAACACTACATTAATAAATTACCAGTGGCCCACGCTTATGGCGACTCTCACTCTGACAGCCATCAGGTAAATCTAGCATGCTAAGTTGAGATAAACTTTCAATAACCAAACTAAAAGAAGAGACTATAAGAACTTTACTTAAATACTCAATTCTCTTTTCATGCATGTAGTTTTACATTCTCTATATGTATTTTTGTCTAAAATATGATAGATCTTTAACATGCGATTTATATTGAAAAACTTATAAATACATGAAATCATTCTTGACATTAAATCAAACTCATATGCATTTATTTTATCTCTCATGTAACATGAAACGCATTCTACAATGCAATTGTATCAAATATAAGATACAATTATGTTCTCAAACATATATTATTTCATGTAATCTAACTCATACAATTAACAAACAAACTATGTATTATTAACTAAATATGTTTATAATATCCCTTACCTCAGATGTAAGTACTTAACTTCTAGCCTGTAGTCAAGTCAGTCGTTGAAGTATTGGAATTTGTTCAGCATATAAAACTTAATTGTTAAACTGAAATTTCTCATACTTTATAAAATTACCAAACTACCCTTCTCAAGAATGGTCTACTGATACTATTTTTTTGTAGTGTGTGGTTGACTATGGAAACATGACAGTTAGATTCCTCTCTGTGTGCCAAATCTAACACAAAATTTCATTCAATTTAGAGTGAAGGGTTATCCTCGTTTTACCAAAGTAAGTAGAACAATGGCAAAATAGTCATTTTACTCTTGGGATGGGTTTGGATCCTTCAAATCTAAACTTCTCACTGACCTAACCCATCACTAGTCTGGTCTAGGTTTAATCCAAACTGAACCTTTCTGAATTCAGTTCTGGATTCCTAAACTTAGATCCAAATCCACTGTAGGATCCCAAATTAGATAGAGATTCAGTCTTTGTTTTGTATATTATATCCAAATCTATTATGACCAATTTGAATCCTGGTTCACTCAAGATTTGGTACAAAAATAGAACAAGACCGATCTAGTCTGGGTTTGGATCTGGACTTGATCCAAACCTGCTCCATTCTGATTTGTTTTTGCTGGATCCAAATCTGATAATTAGATCCAAACCTAACCCTGTCTTTGTTTGGTCCTACTGGATCTAGTCTATGGTGGGAAATCGAGACACTCTTTGTCTCAATTTCCTTTATAACTGTGTACATAAATATATATATATATATATATATATATATATATACACACACACACTCTAATACTTAAATTTCAATTGGTTTGAAACTCATCTGACCCTGTTTGGTTGCAGCCAAGTCGGTTCCTTGTTGACTCAGTCTGGTCAAACTCGATCGAGTTGGTCCTAAGTCTAAAAAACTGAGACATAGCCAAGCTCTGTCTCATACATTTCGTTGACCAGACTCGGTTTGGGTTACACTCAGACTGAGTCAGTTTGTTCAGCTACCCAAGACAGAGAGCTTAGCTCTCTGTTTTGTCTCTCATGACCAGACTTGGTCTGGGTGAACTCAGACCGAGTAAGTCTGCATCAGGCCAAGACAGTGAGCCCAAAGCTCATTGTCTAGCCTCTTCCTTGACCTGACTCGTTCCAGGTGATCTCGAATTGAGTTGGTTCTACAAACAAATCGGGACAGAGAGTTTTCACTCTCTGTCTCATTTTTCCACAGACCTGACTCATATTGATCAAACCGAGTCGGTTTGTGCCTTACCAACATCGTTCGATCATGTCCCCCCGTCAAAACCAGTCTCGATATGGTTTTATCCAGACCAAGTGAGTTTGGAGTGGATCGAACCCTTTGTCTCACATCACCAATGACCGAACATGAGTCGTTCTGTACTGTATACTGAGACAAAGAATTTTTACTCTCTGGGAACCTTGACTAGACTCAGTCTGGGTTACACCCAAACCGAGTCCGTCCATTATGTCGTCGGAGACAGAGAAGTTAGCTTCTTTGTCTCGCCCCATGACAGTGGTCGGGCTTGGTCTGGACATTTATAGAAGGGCCAAGATAGAGAAAAAAAAAATCTCTTTGTCCCAGCCCTCTAGACTTGGCTCGGTATGGTTTACCCATACCAAGTTGGTCTGAATCTAATGGGCATAATGAGACAGAGAGCTTAGCTCTCTATCCTGTTTTTCCTCATCCCCAGCCAGGCTGGGTTCGGGTTCACCCAGGCTGAGTCGGCTGGGTGATGTCTATCCGGACTGTTAGAAAAAAAATTATGCCAAGGTTTTTCTGTACTCACTTTGAATTCTTCCTTCTGAGGAGAAGTAATACCTATGAACCTAGCTAGACTCAAGAAGTTCTAAATCGGGGTGTTACACAAACATGACTTTTTTCTTAAGGATTAAGATAAATATGTTGACGATTACATACTTTTAATTACACTACGACCTTGTCTCTTATGTAGAATTCAAGTCACATTTTTTTTATGACGAAAGAACCTTCACAAAGAATCAGGTCACTTAATGGGTCTGCCTCCCTGTGAGGAAAAACTCCGGGTTAAGGATACGAGCACCCTGCCTTATGTGCCCCCCCCCCCCCCCAACCATGATAAAGCAACAGCAGCTTGGACCCTTCTGACCACATGGAAAACCACCCCGATGGTAATTCAAGCCACATTTCAATGCACCAACAGGCTCTCTTCTCTTTGGCAGGTTCAGTACAAGCAAGTAACCGTGTGCTGTTTGAACCCACTGGTATGGGTGGTTGAATAATTGCCTGATTGTATAGCCACCGGTTGGGCTTGTCTACTGGAAAGGAGTTGGGGCCTTAAACCACGTGAAAACTGGTAGCACAAGTGTTGGGTCCATGCTGAGACACACCACCGCTAATATATGGGCATGCATGGTACCGGCCTTATGTACGCATTTAAGTGGGAATATATATTTCCTACAATCAATTCTACTTACAATTGAGTTGGAATCACATGATACTAGTTGTTTAGAATCAATCTAAACTCAGATGTGTTCAACATTATAGATTTAGTAGGAATCAACTTTTGGATCTTTTTTTTTGACGAAAAAACATGCTTTTATGATTTGAAAAAAACCCGATGCATTGGTAATTCTTGATTTTTAGACCAACGGAAAACTCATATACAGGTCGGATTCTGGGGATAGAAAACCTTGTTTCCCACTGATTAAAACATGTAAATCTTTGACCCACTCAGTTGAACGTTTCTGCTGCCTCGAGATCCAACAGGTCCTACCTAACCTTACTGTGGATCTGAAGTGGCCCACCTATGGGTTCGAGGCTCAATACTGGACCATGTGATCCCTCGTTTAAAAATAACCCCTAGTTTCAGAATAAAACAGCAGAAAAGGAGATCATTTTAAAAAATGCTGCTGCTGCTGCACGTCAATCACTCACCATCTGCTGTTGGGACCAACTGTGCAATCACATTGTACCCAATGATGCGATGACATATCGGATGATTTAACAAATCACGTTGTACCCAATTTTTATATTATGAGATCACCACTGTTCATCACTTCATTCACCACCATTCATTGTAAAATGATGACATCAGTACCTTTTGGTTGGGCAATGAATGGTGGTGATTGAAGTGATGGACAGTGGTGATCTCAAAACACAAAAATATTGTGTTTTGTCAAATCTCTTGATCGACACTACACCTGATCCTCCCTCTCTTGAGCAGTGTTGATGGTAATAATTTATGTCACAAAGACACAGACACGAGGAAGCGTGACAAGAACTCAAAAATCTATTATTTTTTGAAAAATTAGGACACAGAATTTCTATGTTTTTAGTTCATAAAACGATTTTTGTTATTTTATATTATAAATAAATTTTTTATTAAAAAAATAACATAAAATTATTAAAAAATATTATTAAAATATTGGCCATACCTGTCAGTGTCTGCGTCCGCATCGCATATCCCCCCTTGAGACTTGAGACTTGAGACAGGGGTAGTAAATATTGAGGCCGAATCAGGTGGAATCACACTGCACAAACTCAATGTATCACTGCACCTGATTTCCCTTCATCTGTTGTTAGGCTCCACAGTTCACAGGCTGTACCGGTCAGATGGAGGGCACTCAGTTGCACCTGCACGTTGCATTTGTGCAACGCGATTGCACATATGATCCCAATTCATAACAATCTGATCCCTGTGAAGCTGCAATCAAGCATCGACTGTTGAAAAAGGTTTCAGTAAGCACTCAGATACATTATCCTAACCGTGTCCATATCCGTATCTATGTGACAGCGCTACGCTTGAACAAAAGAAACAATTCTTTGGATGGACAATTCTTGAAAATCAATGGACGGTGAAAGGTATTTTAGTAAATTACAGAAAGCTATCCATTACCAACTACAACCTTACAAGAGATTACAGATGATTGACCAACAAATTAAGACCACACATTCACATCGATTCGGATTTCCGACCCAGTGAGACAATCTCATCCACAAACTCCTGGATATTCCAGTCCGAAGAACCGCCGTCGGCATCCGCCGTTCTCATCACACCCTTCCATCTCAGTGCACTCTGCCTTATCTCCGGGGCACTGTCCCCAGTCATCAGCTCCTCGATGCACCTCTGCACTTCCTCTCGGGGTGCAACCCCATTTGGACCCACCTGGATCCGGACCCCGACCCGGTATATGTCAACCAGGAACTTGGCGTTCGTCGGCTGGTCAGTCCACTGCGGGAATGCTATGACCGGCACTCCGGCAGATAGCGTCTCCAACGTAGAGTTCCAGCCGCAGTGGGTCAGAAATCCGGCGATCGCCCGATTTTTAAGGACATCGGTTTGTGGACACCATGAGACGACCCGACCCTGATCCGAAGTCTCCTCGACAAAGCCCTTTGGGAGACCTACATCCGAGTCGTCTCGTTTCGGTTTTGCTACCCATAGAAACCGGGTCTTGCTGTTCTTCAAACCCCATGCCAACTCTACCATCTGCTCGGCCGGGAGATCAAACATGCTGCCCAGCGAGACGTAGATGACGGAGTTGTCTGGCTGGCCGTCGAGCCAGTCTAGGCAATCCGGTACGACTGCCCACATATCGACTCGGGTATCACACGTTTCAGGCCGGTCAAGAAGAGCGAATGGTACGAGCGGGCCAACCGTTTTTATGGGTTGGAGTTCGCCCATGGACTCGATCGCCTCGAATTCGAGTTCTTTAACTGAGTTCGTGAACACCCACTTTAGGCTTTTCATCTTCTCGAAATGATCCGCGAGGAGTCTAAAGAAGATCGGGTGCAGGTTATTGTGGATCAGGGAGGGGAGATCTTCGGATTTGAAAAGTGGCAGACCCCGGATTAGAAGATCCAAATCGGTTTCAGAGAACCGGGTCAGGTTTTGGTCGTGACGGTAATAGATAACGAGCGTTGCACATGACTGGATCCACAGGGTGGCGCATGGGATCATGAGCCGGGCGCCGACGTCGAGGACCCACGGCATGAAAGCATTGTTGACCAGGCACGAGACCGGGCGGCCTTGACCAGCTAGGTGCAGGATGAGCTCAGTCAGGCTCTGTTGGCCGACATTCTCGAGCCGTTCCATGTACGTGTTCACGTCGACGTCTCGGTCGGACCCGGCATCCACCCCGCCGGAGAACGACTCGAAGTTGACCTTGACTTGCTCAGCAGCAGCCATGGAGGTGGAGAGGTGAAGGTCCTTCTGGGCGCTCAGCATCCGCTGGCTAGCATCTTGGGTCGTTGCTAGCGTGACATAGAGACCCTTTGCAGCCAGGCGCGCACCGAATTGAAGCATGGGGTTGAGGTGTCCTTGCGATGCGAACGCCACCACCATAACGTGTGTGCTCACCATTTTGCTGCTGCTGCTGCTGCTTCTTCTTTGGGGACGTAGGACTACTTCATTGAGGCCAACCAGTTTTATGGTGTATGGTCAGAACGTGTCCACCTAATCGTACGTAATGGATGACGGGCCAACTTTCATGAGATGCCCCCATTCTCACGGTGCTCAAGTGAGATGTGCGGTGGAGATTCAATAAAACCGACCATTGGTTTATATCCAATGTGAGATTTAGCTATCCTCCTTACGCATATGAGAACAGTTACATGTATATGAGGTTAATTATATTCCATGATTTCCATTACCACTGCACATTTCACTTGACAGCGATCATGTGCGTGGACCTGCTCTCACATATCTCACGGTTACTGTCATGGTTTTAAAACCCGATGACTCCTCAATCAACTCATCCTTTGAGTGACTGGGTCAACTGGGTGACTCGGCCGTTAAGTTTATATTTTATATAAAATATTTAAATATATATATAGCATATATATTTTATAGTATGTTATCAATATATTATATATAATGTGCATTATATGATATTTTTTTAATATTTTAATATATAATATTATTAATAATGTATAATTATATTTTTATATGTAATATACATACTATTATATTTCATATAATATATGTAATTATATATATATATATATATATATATATATATATATATATATATATATATATGCATGACTCCGCTGAATCATATATGGGCAAACTCAGTTGTGTCATGCTAAAACTTGGCTGACTCGGCCATGACATGGGCGAGTTTTATACATGGACGAGTTGTATTGGTTTTTGACCCGGTACATGAACGATCTGGGCCAAGTCACCAAGTTGACCCGATGAGTTTTCAAACTATGGTTACAGTCATATTGTATATGACGATTTTATTCCATCTTCACCATACATCTCACTTGATGGGAATGTACATGCATCTAAGAGTGTCAACAGGTGAGGTTTACCCAGACCCGACCCGGACCAAATCCTACAGGGACCAGGTATGGTGATAAATAAGAAGATCCGATTAAGACCCAGACCCCAGTCTGGATTTGAAAGTCCAATTAGTACATGGATCCGAGTATAGTTTGTGAAGTTTTATACCAGAATCAGTCCCGACCAGAGTTCTAATTAAGACCCGCAATTTTTCAATGTAAAAATGATAAAAAATATTATTTTACCTTATATGGTCCGGGTCTGGATCATGTAGTTCTTATCAGGACTGGGTATGATTTCTCTTATAGCAGACTCTATTAATTAGACTCGGATTCGGACCCAATTTGATCATACCCAAAAATTGGGTCCAAGCCTGGTTCCACCTGGGTCCGAACCAAACCCGACCCGTTGACACACCTCCATGCATCCCATTCTCACATATCTTAATGTCACTATTACCGTCATATTGTATATGACGTTATATTCCAACACCATTGCACATCTCACTTGATAGCTATGCTCTTAAAATTTGATAGTATGTTAATATCTAATTAATATATATAGAAGTTTGTGCCTGATTTTCTATCCTTGAATACATATCAATTAAATGTCACAAATTCAGTACGTTGAAACTACGATAGTAAAGTTGCTGAATTTACTAAATTTATAGAGAAGATGTGCTCTCCCTCATTCAAAAAGTGGTTAGTTTATTATCCAAATATTAAATCAATATCACCTTAAAGAGGTGAACGTATAAATATAGTTTTTAAAATTATATGTATTCTTAGAATAATCGGTAAGTGCTAAACCGCGAGCTAAATAGGTTTTTCAGGCTTTTTTCATTTTATTTTTAAATTCTGATGTGATCTGTGTACTTGATTTTATAGGGATTAGTTCTTGAAGTGTTTGATTCCAACACATGGCTGGGCTTTTATAAAGTTCGAAATTTCAACTGTCCAAAATCTGTGTAAATTTTTGAGGCTTTAAACATCATTTTTTTCATGGAAAACACACGATCCAGAACCGCATAAAAAGCGTGGGAGAAGCTGAAAACCCCATTCCATATGTGATTTAGCACCGAATGGGTTTAGCACGGACCCATTACTCTGTATTCTTAATAATATCATGTTTTATTGATACATTTTAGAATCCTTTGACTTTCTTTATTAGCATTGACTTTAGTGTTATGTCATAAGTAATCAATTTTTATAATAATTTTTAAAATACATAACAATAAAAAGTTAAATGTCAATAAAACCTTGTGACAATCTATCTCGCTCATCCGTCATTGACGGAGCAACTGAATGGACGTCTTGTTGGGTTTTTGAGGGTTAGTACCTACTTTTTTTTTCTTACATTTCCCCCCTAAGTGGTTCATTTCTTCTTAAAAGTTTAGTCAACATGGAAGAGTGTGAGAGCTTCTCTTAACTTTGAACTTTAGATTTGGATTTGGCTTTAAACATGAGTTTTGATTTGGTCTTGATCATGGTCATGCTTTTGGATTTTGACAATTCTTTTTTGTACTTGGGATAGTTTTATCCCAAAGTCTTTAACAAACCTCTAATAAACTTTTGAATGATCGTTTTTTATTTTGGCCGGGTTTTATGGACTGTTTGAGCCACTTATAACTTCAACATAAACCTGCCCCACATTCTTGCATGGCTCATTGGATGATCCAAAGTCCCTTAGGCACCTTCATTCAGATCTATTGATCGTTGATTTCGCACTTTATTCTGGATTTTTTTGGACCTGATAGGGTCATTCGCAACCCTTTGACTGCTCTTTTTAGCCTTGAACTTAGCCCAACTTGTAACTCTTCTACTGGTTATTTCTCTATTAAGGGTTATTCATTATTAGTTATTAAGCTTCCTTTATGACTTTGGTGGAGACAGAGCCTCTATATGTCAGAGTCCTCTCTCATTCTTCTCAATATGCTCTCAAGCTCTCTCCTCTCTTCCCTCTCACGATCTTCATGCTTTCTCCTCTCTCCCATGAGCTCCCTACTTTCCTTTTCTCTCTAACTCATACGAGATCTCTCTTCCTAGTGCTCTATCTAGTGGGTTTAGACCCTGACTTAGTCAAGGTTCTGGCTAAGTTGAGCATAGGTTTATCTAATCGAGTCAAAAGGCAATTCAAGGTGGTTTATGTTGAGTTACTCTGTCTCACCCAATGTAAGGCGTAGGTTGACCTTCACAAGTAGGCGAAAGCTCAGTTGTATTCTTAGAGCAGAGTTGAACAAATAACCATAGCACCAAGGACTTGGTCCTAAGTGGGTCAACTATTACTTTAAAGATAGTGCATCTAATCTATGCCTCCAAGCATACCTTTTTTTAGCACAGTTGCCATACCCACTCAAATAATTTGTCAACAATTTTAAAGCTATAGTTTTGCAACATGGTGACAACATCCAAGGTTAAAATGAATGGTTTGAGGTACGCTTTTAATTTTATATTAAATTGGTACATTAGCTAGATGCCTGAATATATGCCTTGTGTTTTTGAGTGATTGTATGCCTAGTCTACCTTTTCTAATCATTGAAATTATGCTTACATATTTTCAAAGCTAGAAAATAATTAAATACATATTCTTTTATTTGGGCCCTACTATGGATCTGAATTTTATGGTTTGGTCTTACCTTGGATTTAAATCCATATTTATATCCACTTGAAGGTTTTTTATCTTCTTGAAATTAGAGTTAATTTTTTATCATTAATAATGATGAGAACTATTTTTTTCTAAAAAGTTGTGTATTCTCTTGAGGTCATTATTATTTTTTTTTTGTTTTTGGATCCTATCTTCAATTTGGATCCAATTGTTTTTTGGATCCATTTGAGATTATAATTCATCTAGCCTTTATTTTTAGTAAGGCATATAAAATATGCATTGTATTTATGGCATTCACCGGATCTTAGATTTAGTTCATTTCATTGTTAACCGTTCTTTGATTGTTATCAGCATTTTATCATTTTTGTGACCTCTGGACCCTTTCTAAGGCTCCCACAAAGCAAACTTTCATGTATTTTCTCATCTTAGACCTTTCATACATTGCATGCATCCACGTATTGCATTCTCCTAACATGTTCTCTTGAAAATACTCATAACCCTTAGAAAAGCCTACTCAATCTCAATTTTAGGATCATCAATGGGTTCTTAGGATATCCCACAAATTGATGGAGCAATTTGAAACTCTGGAAAAATGTATGATTTTAAATAAAAGTCCATATTCTATGCTTCTTGAGAATATAGAATTACATGCATATGAACAAAATTGAGTATTTAAGTGATTTTATTGAGTTTTTTTTAATTATATTTACTACAATTTGAGTTATCTTAATATGTTAGACTTAGTCTCATAAATTCTGGAAGATGAGATGAATGAAAATGGCTACCTGATGACAGTCAAAGTAAGAGCCGCCATAAGCATGGGCCACCGATGATTTATTGATACAGAGACACTACATCTTTTACATGCTTAGATTTTTGTGAATATCAGAACCTTAAGAATACCCTGAGAAACTTACTTAAGATAAAGAGAAAATGAACTTGAGAGAGTTCATGTGAGAAAACCAAGAGTTGCATAATGTATCCTAGGGGTTATGTTTCACACAGGGATTTGGGACACTAGGCAAACCAAGATGTAGCATGAGCTATGAACCTTAAGGGCAGGTATAGCTCATCAGTCTTACCCTCTGGTTAGCTACCGGTGAGTCTTCTTTCATTGCACTACCTAATGATTCCAGTCAAGATCACTCAGAGTGATTAATAGTTTGGCCAACATCGTATAATTGAGATATTCTACAAGGGTTGCTACGCTCATAGTAGGCTATTTTCAGTATAACCAATTTAGATAAATAGTTATTATTGAGTAAGTGTTAACTTATGAGTTTGGAGAAGGCTAATGAGAGTTAAAAGAGACAAACATATGTGTTATGTGATGAAAAACTAAACTAAGAATAAATACTTAAATCCCACTACAGTTGTAAATTAGAGTTCTATATTGCTTATAATTGTTTCTTATTGAGTTGTAGACTCACTCCCTTTAATAATTATAACTCTAGGTTGCAAGAGGTCTTTCAGAGACAAGTCGACATAGTCGTAACTTCAGCAAGTGTTAGATGAAGGTGGGACTTTCATCTGATTTATGTTTTTATTTTGTTGAACTCATATATGTTGGGTTTCCCTCCTTATGGGATCCAACTATCTTGAAAATGGATCGTCTGATAACTGATCATTTATGGCATCTTCTCAAAGATGTTTTGGCGTATTCGCTGGATAGCAATTTGTAGAAGTCCTCACAGCTTAATGACGATTCAGCTGTTTAGAGTTTTGAGGATCAGCGATTTATCGATGGTGATTTGTGGTTAGTGCTTTAAGCTCTATAGCGATTTGTTTTAGTATTCGCTGGATAGCGATTTATAGAAGTCCTCACAGCTGAATGACGATTCAGTTGTTCAGAGTTTTGAGGATTAACGATTTATCGATAGCGATTTGCAGTATTCGTTGGATAGTGATTTGTTTCAGTACTCGCTGTATAGCAATTTGTAGTACTCGATGGATAACGATTTGTGATAAGGCGTTTCAGGCGCATTGTAAGTTATGCAAGACGTTTAGTCTTCCGCATTAAATGCAGGTCTCATCCTCTATTTAAGGGATGAATGAGAGAGAGAAAGTGAGAGCTGCAAAAGCAGGAAGGAAGTGTAAGAAACATTTTTAGGGCACCGAAAGGGTGTGTTGTGAACAAAAGCAAGAAGTGTTGTTACACTTCTTTCAGGACAGCTTCGTGAGGTTGGTTCTTCAGAGCATTCGTTCTTTGTTTTTCAGTGAGGTATATCCTCTTTGTTTATTTCGTTACACCTTCGTGTGTTTGTAAAGACTTATGCCTTTTAGCCACTTTGTAATCTCTGTTTGAAAATAGTGAAAGGTGTCGACCTATTGGTTGTCGTAGACATACCTCAGTTTGAGAGAGAACCACATAAATCTTTGTGTGCTGCTTCTTTTGTTTTCGTTGTTGGTTTACCTTTCTTCCACTGTCATCGTTGTATTGCCTCCATCGATTCACACTTGTGGGAAAGCCAGTTTTTTCCAACATCTGGTATTGGAGCCTTGGTTCCTCTAGTCTCAGCTCGTTATATTTGTGTGTGAAGTCATGGAGAACAATGTCGGTCGTATGATCAGTTTGAATGGCACAAACTGGATGACCTGAAAAACAAAAATGAAGACCTCTTAGTCTGTAAAGATTTGGATGAACCAATAGAGGGTGATAGCGGCAAACAAGAAGATATGAAAGATGTCGAATGGAGAAAGTTAAACAGGAAAGCTCTCGGTTTCATTCGACAATGGATCAATGATAGTGTTTTTTATCATGTATCCATAGAAACTTCTGCGCATAGTCTTTGGACCAAATTGAAAAGTCTTTATGATAGAAAGACGATAGTGAATAAGGCCTTTCTATTTTGAAAGCTTGTGAACCTCAAATATAAAGAGGGCAACTCTATTGCAGAGCATCTAAATGAGATAAAAAGCATTGTAAATCAGTTTGCTACAATGAAAATCACTTTTGATGATGAGTTGCAAGCCTTGTTGCTCCTTAGTTCCCTTCCTGAGAGTTGGAAAACCTTGGTGGTCACAGTTAGTAACTCCACACCTGATGGAACGGTAACGATGAGCCAAGTTACCAGCAGTCTGTTGAATGAAGAAACTAGGAGAAAATCATCAGGTCCTTCCCTCTTCGAGACACTTATGATTGAAAATTGAGGAAGAAGAAGGAGTAAGAGCAAGACTTCGCACTATCGTGACAAATCCAGCGGTCACTCACACTCGAGTTCAAAGAAAGATGTCGAGTGTTATTATTGCCATAAGAAATAGCACATGAATTGGGAGTGTAGAAAGCTCAAATTCAAGGAGCAGAACAAAGAGAAAAGCTTAGAAGAAAAGCAAAGTGTCACAACAGCAGTCACATATGAAGAGCTCATGGTTATCTGTGATGGTACTAGCATCAATTTGATCGGTCAAGAGACTGATTGGGTAATTGATTATGAAGCTTCATTTCATGTTACCTCGTGGGCTGATTTCTTCACTTCCTATTCGCAAGGTGATTTTGAAAATGTCTGAATAAGAAATGAAGATGTGTCAAAGATTGTTGGCATAGGCGACATTTGCTTGAAAACAAACGTTGGTTGTAAATTGTTGCTCAAAGATGTTAGGCGTGTACCAGACATTCGATTGAATCTAATCTCTGTCAAAAATTTGGATGATGAAGGCTACAACAACACCTTCAGTGACAGAAGGTGGAAGCTAACCAAAGGCTCATTGGTGGTAGCAAGAGGAACGAAGACTTGCTCCCTCTACACTTTGCAAGCGAAGATCTGCAAGAGTGTTGTAAATGCTGTGGAGAATGACTCATCCACAGAGTTATGGCATAAAAGGCTAGGGCATATAAGCGAGAAGGGGCTGCAAGTCTTGGTCAAGAAAGAGCTCCTAGCAGGGGCAGAAGGTACATCTTTGGAACCATGTGTCCATTGCTTCTATGATAAACAGAATATGGTTTCTTTCCATAGAAGTATTGATGTGTGTGGACCTTTAAAGGTCAAGATACCTGGTGGTGCATTATAGTTTGTGACTTTCATTGATGATCACTCTAGGAAAGTTTGGGCTTATACTCTGAGAACTAAAGACCAAGTTCTAGATGTATTCAAGTATTTTCAGGCCATGACTGAAAGAGAAACTGACAGACAGTTGAAATGTGTTTGCTCGGATAATGATGGTGAATACATTGGGTCATTTGATCAGTATTGCATCAATCATGGCATCAAACATGAAAAGACCGTGAGGATGACGCCTCAATAGAATGGGGTTGCTGAGAGAATGAATCATATCATTCTTGAGAGAGTCAGATGTTTGCTGTCACACTCTAAATTGCCAAGATCTTTCTAGGATGAGGCAATGAGGATAACAGTTATCTTATCAACTTGTCTCTTTCTATTCCCTTGAAGGGAGATGTTCAAGAGAAAGCTTGAATTGGGAAAGAAGCTTCTTATGATCACTTAAGAGTGTTCAACTGGAGAGCATTTATTATGTTTCAAAGGAAGAGAGGTCTAAGCTTGATCCAAAAGTCAAGCAGTGCATATTTCTTGGCTATGGCCATGAAGAATTTGGCTACAGACTGTATGACCCTGCTGATAAGAAAATGGTCAGAAGTAGAGATGTTGTCTTCTTGGAAGATCAAACCATTGAAGACATTAGTAAGTCTGAGCCATCAGAGTCCAGTAAAGGTGATCTTGTTGATTTAGATCCCCTTGATGCACCAGATGTTTATGATTTCGTGGAAGAGATGCTACCTCCTCATAATGATGCAGCGGAAGAAAGTGCTGAGACAGAAATTAAGGGGGAGCCAACACCCCAAGAGTCACTTCCTCAGACTCCGGTAAGGAGGTCCACTAGAGAGAAACAACCATCTAGAAAATACTCATCAAATGAGTATGTGATGATTACAGATCAAGGAGAGCCAGAAACTTTTGAAGAAGTTTTGGAGAATGAAAATAAGTCTGAGTGGCTAAAGACAATGAAAGATGAAATGAATTCATTGCATGAGAATCATGAAATTCCACTAGAGGGGGGTGAATAGTGAAATACGATGCAGTTCGATAAAATAAAGAATAAGGCAATAATGCACAATACAATAAACACAAGATTTATACTGGTTCGGCCGAGTTACTGACCTACATCCAGTCCTCAAGTAAAACACTTGAGCCTTCTACTATAACATCCGAGTCACCGGATAAATAGTACAACACCCTCTTCCTCAGAAGTCTACTTCTCTCAACAGAGAAGGGAAACACCCTCTTCCTCAGAGGTCTACTTCTCTCAACAGAGAAGGAAAAACACCATCTTTCACAGAGGTCTACTTCTCTCAACAGAGAAGGAAAAACACCCTCTTTCACAGAGGTCTACTTCTCTCAACAGAGAAGGGATACATCAGAGATCAGAAAGTTACAACACTTTCCTATAGAACCTTCAGAATGATATGCAGAGTATGAATGCACGTATGAAGATTCTCAGAATGATCTTTTTCTTTTCTTACACACTCTTGTATTTTTCTGAGAGCTTTTCTTGACTTTTTCTCTTTCTTTTTCTCTTTCTTTATCTAAGCTCTTTTCTCAGAGTGTCAAGCAGGAATTTTTCTCGTTGAAAGCTTGCTTGTCTATTCACATTGTTGTGTTTGTATATATATAGTCTTTAGAAAACTAGTCGTTGTCTTTTTGAAATGATTGTCCTTTTGGGATATGAGAAGTCAGGTCATTTTAAAAACAACCTAGTGTGAAAAAGATAAGTGTACTATATTGCTTTTTCAAAAAGTCTTCTTTCCATACGAAGCATTTTTTGAGTACACTATTTGTTTGTGTATTTTAAATGAGTCATTCTTTGTATTAGGTCTTTTCTCATAATAAATGTTCTGTAGTATTTTTGAACGTTGAAGTGTAGTTTATATAGCTTTAAAAAAACTAGTCGTTGCCTTTTTGAAATCGTAGCCTTTTTTGACATGTGAAATGTCAAGTCATTTCAAAAACCAAATTCGTGGATGTTTGAAAAAGTCTTCATTCCATAAAAGTAAAATACAGGGTTCATTAGTCGTTGTAAAATTTTAGGTAATATATATTTTATGTAAAAAGTCTATTTCTTACAATAGTACATTGAACGTTGGGTTGTAGGCTGTCATGTAGTTTTGTCTTTATCCTAATTAATGATTTATGGTACATAAGTACTTCTTTACTTTAAATGAGTGTAAGTACAATAAATGCTTTGAGATATTTATTTGTACATAGTCATATCAAGAGTTTTCTTTATGATGTGTTTTTCAATGTCTACAAAGAGAATGAAGACTTTAAACAAGTCGACATTCTTGAGATGGATATTAACAAAGATTTCTTACATGAGGTATTTAATGCTATACAAAGAGAATGATGACTTCAAGTAAGTCGACATTCTATGGTTTTGTAAAAAGGTAACTAGAGTCTTTTCAAAATATATTATATATGTATTTTATGTTTATGAGTAAGTCGACATTCTTGAGTGTGGGTTTTATTTATAAATAAATAGTCATTTCTCAAATGCTTTTTGAGGTGACATTTAATGCTTACAGAAAGAATGATGACTTTAAGTAAGTCGACATTCTTGAGTGTGGGTTTTATTTATAAATAAATAAAGTCTTTTTCAAACACAATTGTCTTGTATATAAAATAATATTTGTTTTCTCAAATTGTCAATTCAAGATGAATGGTTGTGAAGTACACTAAATGCTTGAGTAATACTTACATAACAAATAGTCATTTCTCAAATAAATGTTTGTGTATTATCTTTTCATAATTTGTCTTTTCTTATATAAATGTTTATGTATTATGAACCAAAATTTCTTACGTAAATATTTGTGTATTATGAACTAATGCATTTTGTCTTTTCTTACATAAATGCTTATGTATTATGAACCAATACATCTTTTCACATTTTGTCTTTTCTTACATAAATGCTTATGTATTATGAACCAAAATTTCTTACGTAAATGTTTGTGTATTATGAATTAATTCATTTTGTCATTTTCTTTCATATTTGAAATCATTAGCTTTTATATCTTGTCAAAATGTCTTTTTCATAAATGCTTGTAAGAAAGTACAATTAATGCTTTTGAAATCATGAGCTATTATATCATGTCAAAATGTCTTTTTCATAAATGCTTGTAAGAAAGTACAATTAATGCTTTTGAAATCATGAACTATTATATCTTGTCAAAATGTCTTTTTCATAAATGCTTGTAGGAAGTACAATGATTTGTTTCAAAAAGGTGTTTTTGAAATGCTACAATATACATAACGTATCTTTTTATAAAAGCTTAACTTTTTGTAAATAAATGGCTTGTATGATTTCAAAGCATATAGTCTAATATGAAATATGCATGCTTCTGAAGGCTCTGTTACATATGACTCTAAAGAAGAAAAAATCTTCATCTTGAGGTAGCCAATCTTCTTGGATAATCTTTATGAATGTATGGCCCATCAAGCTTTTTCTTCAAAGTAGTATGATTGCATCAAATAGTTGTCTTCACTCTTCTTAAGTGAAATAACCTTGCATCAAATACTCGTTAAATACATAGCACATCATATCCAGTCATAATATAACATATTCAGTTTCACATATGAAAGCATATCATATCTCATGAAAGCATATCATGTATTTATCATGTATCATATATATGCATCATGAAAGCATATCATATTTATCATGTATCATCAAAACATAGTTTCTCAACATTCTCCCCCTTTTTGATGATGACAATATATGCTCCCCCTGTCACTAAGCCATATATATTATGATGATTTAAATATGATATCAGAAATAAAAAATGCATAGAAATAGTAATCATAAAAAAACACCATAATTAACATAAAAAAGTTTGTGTATACTTCATGTGTATGAGATAAAGTGTTAAACGTTTTTCTCCTACATAGGAGAGGTAAGTTTTCTCTCCCCTTTTGTCATTGACAAAAAGGAGGGATCAGAGTCGAAGAGTTAATATTATAGACCAGGTTGAAGTAAGTTGAAGACAACAAGTCAAGAAATGGATTTCAAATAATACATGGGGTGATCCATTGTTTTGAGACAGAGTAAAGAAGGAAGTGAGCTCAATTCATGTGAGAGAGATGAATAGAGATAAAGTCAAGCTGAAAAGACATAATGAGAAATTTTAAGTTGGGCGTATGAAGAAAGTGATGACAGACATGGATTTTCAAATAAGACATGGATAGGGACAAAAATAATTAATGAGTGATATGAGATGAAAGAGATAAAGAAATGTCATGATTGCTTATTTAATATAGAAATAGTTTTTATGGAAATAGGTCATAGGGTGATCATGTGGTGTGTACTTTGAAAGATATGACATTTTTGAAAGAAATGAATGACTTAAAAAAATGTGTCATGATTAATGTGTTTTCATATTTATAATTTTTATGAGTATACGTAAATATGAGAATAACACACTTTGACTTTGAATAGTGGTAAGAGAGATGATGAGACAAAAAGATATTCATGAGTGAAGAGTAATAATTGCTTATATAAGAAGTGTTTTTATGGATATACGTGGAAGGAGTAAAAGTAGACATAAAGAAGGGTGATACGAATTTGTAGAGAGATAAGAGTGGTCATAAAGGACAACAGACACTTGATGTATGACATAAAGTAAAGTTATGATTGATAGGAATTGATGTTTTGCTTGAAGGACATAGTTTTTGAAAAAGATAAATTGTAAGAGGTCAAAGATCACATATGGAGTCTCACTTCGTATGAGATAGAGAGAGAAAAAAAGTGGTACTAATAGTACTTAAAAAAAATGAAGGACAAGTTTTTCGAATAATTTTTCATAAAAGGTGTGAAGGATGAAAGGACGATAATAGATTGTACTGAGGATATGATATAACAGATGATGTAGTAAGATTTTACGTGAAATATGACAACTTGATTTTGAAAAAGGTGGTGAAGAAAATAAGAAGGATGAACACTCGATTTATTTAACATAAAGTTTAGTGAAGTGTCTTAATAGGAGGAAAGGAAGTCATGAAAAGGGATATATCACTTGAAAAAATAACATAAGTGAGGAACACAATATCATGTTGAATCTCGGATAGCTTATTGTAAGAGAGGTTTTCACAAGAAGACAAAAGAGATAAAAGATGTTATGAGATGAGTGATGTGAACAAAGTCATGATAGCTTTACTTAATATTAATTTTTCTTATGAATATGAGTGAAAAGGAAATAGGACAAGGAGTTATTATTGATGTGTACTTGAAAGATGACAAGTTGAAAGACATAAATAATGTGTCATGATGAATGTGTTTTTATGAGTATTTAGAGTATACGTGAATATAGTTTGACTTTGAATAGTAAAAAAAATACAAAAAAAAACATTGATGAGAAGAAAAATAAGATTTTAATAGAACTCATAAGAAGTTTTAGTCTTAATAAATGTGATTAATTATAAGTCACTTAGTTTGCATATTCCTAATTCTCTTCTAATTCGTGTAAAGTCTTCATGTTTCAAAGGTTTAGTGAAGATGTCTGCTAATTGTTGATTAGTGGGTATGAATTCGAGTTTAATTATGTTGTTTAAGACTTGTTCTCTTAAAAAGTGGTGTCTAATTTGAATGTGTTTAGTTCGAATGTAAAATAGAAAACTTTTAAGTCTCGTACCACGCACGAGGTGCTTGTTTTAATCCATATAAAGCACATTTTTTTTTAAAAATATGATCAGGAAATTGTTCATTTTTAAAACCTGGAGGTTGTTTTATATAAACTTGTTCATTTATAAAACCATTTAGAAAAGTACTTTTAACATTCATTTGATATAGTTTAAAATCCATATAACTTGCATATGCTAAAAACATTCTTATAGATTCAAGTCTAGCAACAGGAGCAAATGTTTTATCAAAGTCAATACCTTCCTCCTGATTGTATCCTTGAGCCACTAGCCTTGCCTTGTTTCTTACAACATTACCTGATTCATCCAGCTTATTTCTGAATATCCATCTTGTCCCAATGATTTGATGATCTTTTGGTTTTGGTACAAGATCTCACGCATCATTTCTTTGGAACTGGTTAAGTTCTTCAGTCATTGCTAGCATCCAGAACTCGTCTATAATGGCTTCATCAATCTTTTTAGGTTCAAGTTGAGAAATGAAGGCCATATTTGCAATATGTTCCAACTGAGCTCTTGTTTGAACCCCCTTGGTCAGGTCTCCCAAAATCTGCTTTTTAGGATGATCTCTGATTTCAGCAAATGTTCTTTGATGATCATCTTCATTAGATTCAGCTGTGTTATCTAAAAGAAAATCTGTACTTTCAAGATCATCATCATTAGTCTTATTATGAACAGATTGACCAATAGATTCATTAAAACTGACATGCATAGATTCTTCAATAGTATTAGTACTCTTATTGAAATATAGCATGCAGTATTAACAGCTTCAGCCAAAAAAAATTTAGCAAAATTGTTATGTTGAAGCATAGTTCTGGCAGATTTTTGAGGGATTCTATTCTTTCTTTCTACTACACCATTTTGAGGTGCAGCTCTAGGAAAGGCAAAGTTATGTGAAATACCATGAAAGTTACAAAAAAAGATCATTATCAAATTCTCCTCCATGGTCACTACGAATTTTAACAATTGAAGAGGATTTTTCATATTGTAATTTTTTCATAAAATTTCAATTTCACAAAACGTATTACTTTTGTTTTTCAAAAATATTACCCAAGTGAATCTTGAGTGATCATCAATAATGACAAAAGGATATTTATTATGATTAAGACAAGCTACCCTAGAAGGACAAAAAGATCCAGGTGGAGAACCTCTAAAGGTCTTTTACTTGACACAACATTCTTTGATTTGACAATTTTCCTAATTGACAAGCATCACAAAAAATAGTCTCTTTTAAATGGTATTTTAGGTAACCCACGAACCAAGTTATTTTTAGCCATTTTAGAGATATATTTAAAGATAACATGTCCCATGCCATAAATTTTGAGAGCCATTATTTGCTAATGAGACAATGTTCAGTAATATTATCTAAGTATAATTCATATACATTATTTTTCTTTATACCTTTTAAAACAATATTTTCGTTTGTGTCCACTATGAGGCATGCATCATGTTTAAAACTGACATTATATCCTATGTCACACATTTGACTGATGCTTAAGAGATTGTGTTTTAAACCTTTAACAAGGAGAACGTCTTTGATAAGATGTTTATCGATATTACCAATATTGCCAATACCAATTATCAAACCTTTGTTGTTATCTTCAAAGGTGACGGTTCCTCCTTTATGATGAAGAACAACAAAAAGATCTAGATGTCCTGTCATATGTTTTGAACATCCATTGTCTGATATCCATCTGTTCTTCTTTTTCAATGCCTGCAATAGATCAAGTAGAAACTCTTTTTGGTACCCGATCGGGTCCCTTTTTGTTAGATTTTGGAACCCATATCCATTTTGATTTGGGTTTATCTATAATCTTAGAGGAGTACAAGGAATTAAAATTAAGATTATAATACTCCTTTTCAGGTTCAGAAGAACCTTTGACAAAAGTGGTCTTTTGATTCATACAAGAAGGTTTGCTGAAATGAGAGTAACCAATACCATTTTTGTAAAAAGAGAATTTTTGAGAGGATAGGAGTTTATCCAAGTTCTCTTTTCCCTTGGTAAACTTGAAAACCGTTTTCATAAGGTTTTCAGTTTTACTTTTTAATTCTGAAATTTCTACTTGAAGATTTTTAGTCTTGGAACTAGTAGAAGAGATTTCAGAAGTAAGCATAAAATTTTTCTTTTTCAACTCAAAAATTTCAATACTGAGTTTTTCATTTTTCTGGGAAAGCTCTAAATTTTCATATTTTAAAACTTTATTTTTGAGACTCATTTTTCTAGATTCTTCAAATAGTTCTTGAAAAGCATCTAGAAGTTCTTCAAAGGAAAAGTCAGAAATTTCACTTACAGAGCTTTCATTTGCCATGAAGCACATGTTTGCAGTTTCGGCTTCATCATCACTTGATTCTTCACTGGTGGATGGTTCTGAATCATCCCATTGAGCATGGAGGGCCTTCTTCTTGAAGAACCTTTTCTTTTCTTCCTCGACTTTAGATCTTCTCATTAGTAGAGGACAGTCACGTTTTACGTGACCTAGCTTATTGCATTGATAGCACATGGTGTCTTCTTTAGAATCCTGCTTTTCTTTGAGCATTTTGGAAAACCTGTCCTTTCTCATGAAGCGTTGGAAACTTCGGGTAAGAAGAGCAATTTCAGAATCTTTTTCTAAATCATCATCCTCTGAGAGAGTTGGGAAGGCAAGATTTTTCTGTGTAGGTTGTTCTTCTTCCCTTCTTTCCTTCATATGAACTTCATAGGTCATAAGATTGCCTATTAAGTCATCCAGAGTAAGCTTGGAAAGATCTTGGGCTTCTTCTATAGCTGTAGTCTTTTTCTCCCAGTCAGTTGTGAGAGATCTCAAGATCTTTTTTACTTTATCAGTCTGGGAATGAGTTTCTCCCAGAGATTTAAGATCATTGGTGATATTGGTGAATCTAGTGAACATTTCAGTAATGGTTTCATCTTTGATCATCTTGAAAAGTTCGTATTTTCGAACCAATGATGATATCTTAGCTTCTTTTACTCTGTTTGTTCCCTCATGAATAACTTCCAGAGAATGCCAAATATCATGAGCAGAATCACAAATGGATATTCTGTTAAATTCATTTTGGTCTATGGCACAGTATAGAGCATTCATGACTTTTGCATTTAAGTTTGCCATTTTTCTTTCTTCATCAGTCCATGAAGAGTAGTCTGATGTAGGAGAAGAATATGGACATTTTACGATATTCCATACAGCAAAATCTACAGACTTGAGAAATATGATCATTCTACATTTCCAGTAGCTATAGTTAGTGCCATTAAAAAAAGGAGGGTGAGATGAGTGTTGACCTTCGATGTCACGAGCATAAGAGGTTGATGCCATTTTTGTGCCGGAAGACTTGTTATGTCGAAACCAGCAGAACCTGCTCTGATACTAAATGAAATTCCATTAGAGGGGGGTGAATAGTGAAATATGATGCAGATCGATAAAATAAAGAATAAGGCAATAAGGCACAACACAATAAACACAAGATTTATACTGGTTCGGCCGAGTTACTGACCTACATCCAGTCCCCAAGTAAAACACTTGAGCCTTCTACTATAACATCCGAGTCACCGGATAAATAGTACAACACCCTCTTCCTCAGAAGTCTACTTCTCTCAACAGAGAAGGGAAACACCCTCTTCCTTAGAGGTCTACTTCTCTCAACAGAGAAGGAAAAACACCCTCTTTCACAGAGGTCTACTTCTCTCAACAGAGAAGGAAAAACACCCTCTTTTACAGAGGTCTACTTCTCTCAACAGAGAAGGGATACATCAGAGATCAGAAAGTTACAACACTTTCCTATAGAACCTTCAGAATGATATGCAGAGTATGAATGCACGTATGA
Organism: Nuphar pumila; assembly: GCF_984573655.1. Lineage (NCBI taxonomy): Eukaryota > Viridiplantae > Streptophyta > Magnoliopsida > Nymphaeales > Nymphaeaceae > Nuphar > Nuphar pumila. The sequence continues at coordinate 82,026,838 of NC_143254.1, read as the reverse complement.
AGATTCTCAGAATGATCTTTTTCTTTTCTTACACACTCTTGTATTTTTCTGAGAGCTTTTCTTGACTTTTTCTCTTTCTTTATCTAAGCTCTTTTCTCAGAGTGTCAAGCAGGAATTTTTCTCGTTGAAATCTTGCTTGTCTATTCACATTGTTGTGTTTGTATATATATAGTCTTTAGAAAACTAGTCGTTGTCTTTTTGAAATGATTGTTCTTTTGGGATATGAGAAGTCAGGTCATTTTAAAAACAACCTAGTGTGAAAAAGATAAGTGTACTATATTGCTTTTTTAAAAAGTCTTCTTTCCATACGAAGCATTTTTTGAGTACACTATTTGTTTGTGTATTTTAAATGAGTCATTCTTTGTATTAGGTCTTTTCTCATAATAAATGTTCTGTAGTATTTTTGAACGTTGAAGTGTAGTTTATATAGCTTTAAAAAAACTAGTCGTTGCCTTTTTGAAATCGTAGCCTTTTTTGACATGTGAAATGTCAAGTCATTTCAAAAACCAAATTCGTGGATGTTTGAAAAAGTCTTCATTCCATAAAAGTAAAATACAGGGTTCATTAGTCGTTGTAAAATTTTAGGTAATATATATTTTATGTAAAAAGTCTATTTCTTACAATAGTACATTGAACGTTGGGTTGTAGGCTGTCATGTAGTTTTGTCTTTATCCTAATTAATGATTTATGGTACATAAGTACTTCTTTACTTTAAATGAGTGTAAGTACAATAAATGCTTTGAGATATTTATTTGTACATAGTCATATCAAGAGTTTTCTTTATGATGTGTTTTTCAATGTCTACAAAGAGAATGAAGACTTTAAACAAGTCGACATTCTTGAGATGGATATTAACAAAGATTTCTTACATGAGGTATTTAATGCTATACAAAGAGAATGATGACTTCAAGTAAGTCGGCATTCTATGGTTTTGTAAAAAGGTAACTAGAGTCTTTTCAAAATATATTATATATGTATTTTATGTTTATGAGTAAGTCGACATTCTTGAGTGTGGGTTTTATTTATAAATAAATAGTCATTTCTTAAATGCTTTTTGAGGTGGCATTTAATGCTTACAGAAAGAATGATGACTTTAAGTAAGTCGACATTCTTGAGTGTGGGTTTTATTTATAAATAAATAAAGTCTTTTTCAAACACAATTGTCTTGTATATAAAATAATATTTGTTTTCTCAAATTGTCAATTCAAGATGAATGGTTGTGAAGTACACTAAATGCTTGAGTAATACTTACATAACAAATAGTCATTTCTCAAATAAATGTTTGTGTATTATCTTTTCATAATTTGTCTTTTCTTATATAAATGTTTATGTATTATGAACCAAAATTTCTTACGTAAATATTTGTGTATTATGAACTAATGCATTTTGTCTTTTCTTACATAAATGCTTATGTATTATGAACCAATACATCTTTTCACATTTTGTCTTTTCTTACATAAATGCTTATGTATTATGAACCAAAATTTCTTACGTAAATGTTTGTGTATTATGAATTAATTCATTTTGTCATTTTCTTTCATATTTGAAATCATTAGCTTTTATATCTTGTCAAAATGTCTTTTTCATAAATGCTTGTAAGAAAGTACAATTAATGCTTTTGAAATCATGAGCTATTATATCATGTCAAAATGTCTTTTTCATAAATGCTTGTAAGAAAGTACAATTAATGCTTTTGAAATCATGAACTATTATATCTTGTCAAAATGTCTTTTTCATAAATGCTTGTAGGAAGTACAATGATTTGTTTCAAAAAGGTGTTTTTGAAATGCTACAATATACATAACATATCTTTTTATGAAAGCTTAACTTTTTGTAAATAAATGGCTTGTATGATTTCAAAGCATATAGTCTAATATGAAATATGCATGCTTCTGAAGGCTCTGTTACATATGACTCTAAAGAAGAAAAAATCTTCATCTTGAGGTAGCCAATCTTCTTGGATAATCTTTATGAATGTATGGCCCATCAAGCTTTTTCTTCAAAGTAGTATGATTGCATCAAATAGTTGCACTTGATCAAGTTGTCTTCACTCTTTTTAAGTGAAATAACCTTGCATCAAATACTCGTTAAATACATAGCACATCATATCCAGTCATAATATAACATATTCAGTTTCACATATGAAAGCATATCATATTTATCATATCTCATGAAAGCATATCATGTATTTATCATGTATCATATATATGCATCATGAAAGCATATCATATTTATCATGTATCATCAAAACATGGTTTCTCAACAAATCACACCTTTGATCTGATAAAGCCACCTAAAGAGAAGAAGGTGTTGAAGAACAAGTGGGTCTTCAGGCAAAAAACTGATGAGAACACCTCTCAACCTAGATTCAAGGCACAGCTTATCATGAAAGGTTTTGGTCAGAAAAGGGAGTTGACTTTGATGAGATCTTCTCACCAGTTGTGAAGATGTCCTCCATCCGAACTGTGCTTGGTATAGCAGCAACAATGAACTTAAAAGTTGAGCAACTTGATGTAAAGACTGCATTTCTGCATGGTGACTTTGAAGAAGAAATTTATATGAAGCAACCTGAAGGCTTCATTGACAAGGGCAAAGAACACCTTGTCTGCAAGCTGAAGAAAAGCTTGTATGGATTGAAGCAAGCATCAAGGCAGTGGTATAAGAAGTTTGATTCTCTTATGACTGAGCATGGATATTCAAGAACCTCCACAGACCATTGTGTGTTTGTGAAGAAATTTTTAGATGGAAATTTTACCATTGTCTTGCTTTATGTGGATGATATGCTGATTATGGGCCAAGACATTAGCAAGATAAGCAAGCTAAAGTTGGAGCTGAGTGAGACCTTTGCCATGAAAGATTTAGGTCCAGCAAAGCAGATTCTTGGGATGAGAATTGTTCGTTACAGATCACACGGGTTGATTTGGTTATCTCAAGAGAATTATATCAAAAAGGTTCTTGAGAGGTTCAACATGGATAAAGCAAAGCATGTTAATTGTCCTCTTGCAGGGCATTTCAAACTTAGCTCAAGTCAATGTCCTGCAAATAATGAAGAAGAAATCGAGATGCAAAAAATTTCCTATGCTTCGGTAGTAGGTTCTTTGATGTATGTTATGGTCTGTACTCGACCAGACATAGCTTATGTTGTTGGAGTTGTTAATCGATTTCTGTCAAATCCTGGGAAAGAACACTGGGCAACAATGACATGGATTCTAAGGTATCTTTAGGGGACTTCGAAGATGAGTGTGTTTTAGAAATGATGAACCTATTCTTGATGGGTTCACAGATTCTGATATGGCTGGTGATGTCGATAGTAAAAAATCTACTTCTGGGTATTTGATTATTTTTGCAGGGGGAGCAGTTGCATGGCAGTCGAAATTACAGAAATGTGTAGCTCTCTCCACTACAGAAGATGAGTTCATCGCCATTACAGAAGCAAGTAAAGAATTATTGTGGTTGAAGAAATTCTTGCAAGAGTTGGGCTTGATGCAAGAAAGGTATGTTCTTCACTATGATAGCCAGAGTGCAATTCACTTAAGTAAGAATTCCTTATTTCATTCAAGATCAAAACATATTGATGTTCGATACCATTGGATTCGAGATGTCTTGAATGATAAATTGTTGCAACTTGATAAAGTTCACACTAATGATAATACATTAGATATGTTGACTAAGGCATTGTTCAAGGACAAGCTTGAGAAGTGTCGATTACTAGCAGGAATGGTAGAAGCCTCCTCATAAGTCGGGAAGGGGGAGAATTGTTGGGTTTTCCTCCTTATGGGACCCATCTATCTTAGAAATGGATCGCCGAATAACTGATCATTTATGGCATCATCAGTAGTTCGATGCATATTCATTATCGCGGCAGAATTCCCAGTCACGATGCTTGATCTTCTCGAGGACGTTTTGGAGTATTCGCTGGATAGCGATTTGTAGAAGTCCTCACAGCTGAATGACGATTTAGTTGTTCAAAGTTTTGAGGATCAGTGATTTATCAATGGTGATTTGTGGTTAGTGGTTTAAGCTGCATAGCGATTTGTTTCAGTATTCGCTGGATAGCGATTTGTAGAAGTCCTCACAGCTGAATGACGATTCAGTTGTTCTAAGTTTTGAGGATCAGTGATTTATCGATGGTGATTTGTGGTTAGTGGTTTAAGTTGCATAGCGATTTGTTTCAGTATTCGCTGGATAGCGATTTGTAGAAGTCCTCACAGCTGAATGACAATTCAGTTGTTCAGGGTTTTGAGGATCAGCGATTTGTCGATAGTGATTTGTTTCAGTACTCGTTGGATAGTGATTTGTAGTACTCGCTGGATAGCGATTTGTGATAAGGCGTTTCAGGCGCATTGTAAGTTGTGCAAGACATTTAGTGTTCCACATTAAATGCGGGTCTCGACCTCTATTTAAGGGATGGATGAGAGAGAAAAAGTGAGAGATGCAAAAGCAGGAAGAAAGTGTGAGAAACACTTTTAGGGCACCGAAAGGGTGTGTTGTGAACAAAGGCAAGAAGTGTTGTTACACTTCTTTTAGGACAGCTTCGTGAGGCTGGTTCTTCAGAGCATTCGTTCTTTGTTCTTCAATGAGATATATCCTCTTTGTTTATTTCATTATACCTTTGTGTGTTTGTAAAGGCTTATACTTTTTTGCCACTTTGTAATATCTTTTTGAAAATAGTAGAAGGTGCTGACCTATTGGTCGCCGTGGACATACCTCAGTTTGAGAGGGAACCACGTAAATCTTTGTGTGCAACTTCTTTTGTTTTCGTTGTTGGTTTACCTTTCTTCCACTGTCATCGCTGTATTGCCTCCATCGATTCACACTTGTGGGAAAGTCAATTTTTTTCGAACAATATATGTATGAATGATGTAGCCTGAGAGGGCTTTTGATTATGAAACTATGATGTTGTTTTAAGAAAAAAAAAATTATGCCATGGTTTCATTGTGTTCACTTTGGACTCTTCCCTCTATGAAGTAATACTTAAGAACCCGAACTCGAGAGGTCCCAGATAAGGGTGTTACTATTTTAGACGTTTTAATTGATGACATAGTGTTGTTTATGTAATATGATATTTGTGTTGCAGATCATTCTAATTTTTTGTTATTCTTGACTCCTATCATTTGACTCTCTTTTTTCCAATATTTTTTAAAACAAAAGAAAAAAAAACTTTTTTAAGGTTATAAGTCCTACTTGCTTCTGAATGGAGATGAAATTATATAGTGTCACGAGTGACTCTTTCAAATTTTTTTGTGCAAACACTTATTAGCTGCAATAAGTTTGTTTTGTGTGTGAATTGATTTTCTTATATGTAAAATGCATCATGTGATGAAGTTGGACATGCATGCACATTGTAACAGTGATTGAGAGTTCTGCATGTCCATTGTCTTTTGTGCTTTCGTGATTTTATTTGAGATTCAGACTAATGGTTCTTTATTTGACAGTGTGAAGGAAGGGAATGGTTCCATTATGCATGTGTTGGCCTACCTTGGAGTACCGTTTTTGCCCCAAAGTTGAGAATGTCATTGAGCAATTTATTTTGGTGATAATCTGATGCTGCTAACTTGGAGTACTCTTTTTTCGAGTCCTATAAAGAATTGTATTAGAGATTTAGAATTGTTTTAACCTTTTTATGAAAGTATGAACTAATTGTGAACTCTTTAGTTATGATTCTTCTCTCCTTGGGGGATGGGGTGCAGAAATGAAATCGGACCCCTTCACGATAACCGTTTTCGGGGAAAACCCACCTCCAACATGTAAAATGGCACACCCATCGAGGGCTTTCACAGAAATGTACGATTTTACTGTGGGCCCTGTAAAAACGCATGCCCGTAGATGAGTTTCTACTTTTGGTGACACACACAGGCCCCACCCTTGGTGTCTCATCCTCCATTGACATGACATATTTTCACACAAACCAAAATAAAAAATAAGAAACTCATGACTCAGAATGTTCATGTGACACATTCACAGGGACAATTTCACAGCATTCCAAGCTGCGACTAAGCGAACACGCCCCCAAGAATCACTTAATCAAACAAACCCATGGGTAAAAAATGCAAGGTAAAAAAACAAGGTTTCATGGATTTTGCTGATAATTAGTATGTTTTTTTTTTTTCGACAAATAGCTTCTCCTACCAGACAAGCGGAGCCCCCCATTGGTTAAGGCGCATATGAAATGAGAAACAAGAAATAACCAAGAAACTGATCATAAAACAAATCGCTAAACAACTTGGAAATGAATGGAAAACAATCAAGAAGAAGAAAAACCTTAATAGCATAATAAATGAATGAAAATAAACATGAAAAACATATATACCATGGATGGAAAACACTTGGACCAAGTATGGAAAATGTGTTTCCTAATAATGGAAATGCATATTCAATAGTATTAAAAAAGTGTGTGGCAGGAAAAAAAAGTGTTTCCCTTGGTAAGGAAAAAAAAAAGGCATGGCAAAAATGCTTAGAAGCTTATTTGTTGGCCTTATATATATATATATATATATATATATATATATATATATAATGCCTTGTTTAGTTGGATATATTAGAGTATAAACATAGGAAAACGGAGTTCAAGAAAGACGAAGCATTAACCTATTCCGCATCTCTTAAACCAATTATGAAAAAAAATAGATAAAATTGAAGTTGATCAAGTACTTTTAACTTTTATATTCATCAACTAATTTTTAATCACATTATAAATTCCTCTCTATTACAAATAACAAATAACGACAAATTCCCGAAAGAAATGGGATGATCCCCGAAAGGCAGCTGTTTTGTCGAGAACTTCAGTGGCATATCCGTAGTTTACTCAAATCCGACGTCTTAAACCTTAGGTAAAAAAATATAATTGGAATAAAAAAATTAAATTACACTAGCTAATAATCATCGTTTCCCACCAAACCCCGTAATGAAAAGATCTCCAACCCGGAAAAACTCATTCAGGTGACTCTAATTTGTTCCGAAAAGTCAAGCTCCTCTGCCAATCGTAAACTCATAGTCATTTCATTAAAGTAACAGACCAAGGTATTTTAGGGAGATAACTCAATAAACTACACACGTTGCAGAGAAATATGGGGGACTTGTTCTTTAAACGAAACATAGTGTCTTCCAGAAGAAGAAAAAACGTTGCGTCCCGCGTACTCATTTTATCTGGAAATTCTGTTTCAGAAATTTCTACGCAGAGGCATAGGGGTCGGTCGGAGATGGAGGAGGAGGAACGGCCGTCGCCGTCTTCCGGCCATCTCTTCCTCTCCTTCTTCTTCTTTTTCTTCTTCTGTCTATTGCCTGTCGACTTCGGCTGCCTCGTCTCTGCGGAGACGACGATCGGCGGGCCAGGCGCGCGGAACGACGGGCTCTGCGCCACCGTCATCAGGCCCCTCGGTTATCCCTGCACCGAGCACGCTGTGAGAAAATCCTTGCTCTCCATCTTTTTATGTTCGATCTTCGCCTCCTTTGATTCCCTTTCTTCATCTTCGAATTTCTTGTCCAAGTTTCTCGTCGCGCTCTCACCTTGTTTATCTTCGGTTTCCTTCGGACATCGGGCTCGAATTTCATCGTGGAATTGCTTTTCCGAGAATGCTGTTTGGCTTTTTTCTTCTTTGTGTTTTTGGCTTTCTGCTGATTTAGGGCTTTGCGATTAAGCGGGTCGTTTTCCGTCTTTGGTTTGTGGACGGAGTAGCAAACTATTGGACATATTGTCTATTCGGAGCCCTTTTTCCAGGAAAGATGATCATTTACTTGAGATAGGACAATCAATGACAATTTTCCAGGAAAGAAGATCATTTACTTGAGATAGGTCAATCAATTCGGTGTTAATTTAAGGCGGAGGTTTAAATTAATTAATAGACGCCCTTTGTGTGCGCTATGGAAGAAAGATGATAGTGCTTTTTTGCGACATATGTGGGCACGGGAATTATTATAGAATATGTTTTTCTTTTCCCCTTTCAAAAAAGTTCTGTGGATCCAGTGAAAGAGGTGTAGGCTTCTCACGCTAACAATCTCTGATAATCAATCGTTGAGGAAAACTAATGCTTTTGTTTTCCAAGCTTTGGCAGTTGATTGTTGGCTCTCTCTCTTCCGGTGATGGTATTCTGTTTTCTGTTGGTACCTTTGTCTATGATGGAACTGGAAGACTTTCTTGGAAACGGCTTTTTCTTGTTATTAGAATGACTCCATTCAAGAAATATTTGGTCAATTCTTCTTCTTTCCTTTTCTAACGTCTGGTCTCTTCATGTAGTTTAGTATTTTTGTGTTCCATGACCTAATGCCTAGCAGAACAGACTGGAATTCATATGTCATCCATTTGCTATTATGCAGTTTTTCCTTAGATGCAAATAGAATTGTTACAGAAAAGAAAAGTAGCTAATGGTGGTAGGTCAATCTTAGAATTCTACAAATACCTAAAATTAATAAAAATGAAATGTAAGGGGAAATATGGCTTGATCGATTGATCCTTCTTGAACCCAGGATAGGAGAAAGGCCCTAACTCAGCCTGAGCAAGATTGCTACACTAACATTTCATTTGTAAACAATAGAACAACATTGTTGAGATGAAAAGTGAGAAACTGCACATCTTTCTTTTGTCATATTCATTAGCAATGTGTGAATTCCACCCTATGTGGCAGCCATTGTACACTCTTGTAAGTTTACTGATTGAAGTGCTTATGCTATTCTGGATACTTGACTAGGTAGATTGAGTAACTTTGAGATCCAATGAATGCATCGTAGTCTGTTTATGCTTGGTCATTTGGTTGCTTTGGCTAACTGGAACTTAAGCAGTGCTTGGTTCCTCTGAAGAGATGTGAAACCATCATATGAAACAAATGGCAATGAAACTTGATCCAGAAATTCTTGAATTCTATTTTTGCTGCACTAATTGTCAATCAAGGCTAGGAATCTTGTTACATGTGAATGTTGTTCTTAATCCAATGATGTTGGGCTTCTTTTGCAGGTTGAGACAAAGGATGGTTACTTATTGGCCATCCAACACATTCCTAATGGACGAGAAGTGGTTAAATCTGACCCTGGCCCTGCTGTTTTTCTACAACATGGGCTCTTTCAGGTGATGCACCTACATGAACTCTTTGGAGTTATGTACTGTATGCATATGATTGTAACCCATCATAAGTACCATCATTTATGGATGCCATCTATGTTTAAAGTTTAAACCTATAGTTCATTAAGTATGATCCTCCGGGTCAAATCTGATTAAATGCCATGGAAAATGTCATGGATGCTCCATGTATATGAAGTCTGAGGAATTATGTACTGTATGTATATCATCATAACCACTCATAACCATCATTTAGGGATTCCTGATGTCTTTTTGTTTTATGAAATATTTTTCGAAAATATTTTTAAGTGAAAAGCAATGTGAAAACCAGACACCAAATATAAAACCGGTTCTCACAAGTGGTAGAGACCGGGTCGAACTCAGAGAACGGGCAATACTTTGTATTCAAACACACAATTAACTATTCTTTATTGCCAAAATTGAAAAGTACGAAAATGAACTACTTATTACAACAAATGATACCCTACGCAGAGGGTTTAAAATGGTTTTATTACAAACCCAAAAATTGAATTAAATTCCTAAATTCTAAAAGAAAAACAAAAAGAGTCTTCTGCACTCGCGCCTTGTGTCACCTGTCAAACACGCGCCAAAGAATATCTCTGGCTTGCTCCTGCTCCACGCCTTCCTGCACAACTCAAGCACACGAGCAGCACAAGAGGAACACTACTACCTATGCTCAAAAGAACGTAAATGCAAAAATGAACTAATTGCTAGAATATGCTATAACTAAGTAAAAGCACTACGTGAAATGCAAATGACTACGTAAGCGAAGAAAGTAAATGCCCTAAGTGAATGCAACTACGAAATTGTGAAATTGAAGATGGAATGACAAAATGTGAAATGGAATTTCAAAACATGAAATAACAAAATTCAAGGAATGCACACAATTGAAATGCACTATGAGCCTAAAAAGAACAATTACAAATATACATACTATATGAAATGGAATGGTGCAGAAGTAAGCTAAGAAATGCAATGCTGGCAACGAATTAGAGTGCAGCGAATAGTACACAATAAAAGCGCAAAACAGATTGCAAGAGTTAATACGAGAAGGAAATAACAGAACTCAGAAATGACTTTCAAGGAAAAGGAAAATTAGGGAATGCTAACACACCGAATTGTGGAAAACAAAATGCAAATGAAAAAATATGAAATTGCAGAAACTAAAAGAACAAATGTGATAAGATTAAAACCAATGATTTGCAGAAATGAACACACGGCAGATAATGAACTGAAATAAAAACAATGCAAGAAACCGCAAATATGAGATGCAGGTAAAAGGGAAAAATGCAGAGAAAAGGAAATGCTCTGATGCAGAATGAACAGATGATGCAGCAATGAGATTAAACAAAAAGCAGATAATGCAGGGATGATGCAGATGAAATTGAAATCAAAACATGTAGATGAATGCAAATGCAGAAGCAACATGCAATGAGATGATGCAGATGGAGAAGACGATGCAATGCAGCAGGCGATGGAGTTCACAACAGATCCAGATTTTCACGGCAGATCCATGAAATCTGTGAAATATGTGATGAAATACTGGACTGAAATGCTAATCTACGGCCGTGAAATAGAGAGATGCAATGAAATCACATGATGCAGATGAAAATGAAATCAAATGTATCTGCTATTCAATGCAGAGAAAAAGAACAAATGCTCAGACGATGCAGATGCTGCTATTGTGATGCTAAGTCTACACGAGATGCAGCAATGTGATTCAGAGAAAAGAATGATGAATGTGATGAACAGAAGATGAAGCTGCAATGAAAATGAAATGCAATAAAAAATGGAACAACGCTGGATTGGAAATGCCAGAAACTAAACTAAAAAAACATGAGTACATTGAATGAATAACATCAAACAATCAAAATGCAGAACAAACACAAATTAAAACGCTGATTGAAGATAAAACGCAGAATCAAAGCAATCAAGAATGTGAAATGTAAACATCCATTTTATCAACCAATTTTTATCTCTTTTTTTTTCGTTTTTAATCAAATCAAACTAATCCTAAAGCACAAACTTAAAGAGGAGAAGAGGGAAGAAGAAGAAGAAGAAGGAAAGAAACTTACCAAACCGTGAGGGGTTAGGAAAGAAGGGGTCCTCCCCCTTTGCGCTGCCGCCAGACTAGGTTTCTCCACTGGTGAGGAAGGAAAGAAGAAGGGGAAAGAGAGGGAAGGAAGAAAGAGACAAGGGGAAGAGGGGAAACATAGGGTTCTGGATGGGAAGGAAGGGGAAGGAGAGAGGAGCGACTTGCGTAATGAGAGGAGACCCCCTGCTTCTTCCCTCTTCGTGAAGGCTTTAAAGAAAGTTTGTTATTTGATTTTTTTCACAGAAGCCCCATTAGTTTCTGAAAATTTTAAAAACCACCCCTTCACAAAAAATATTATCTACAACCCTTTGCTACGGCTAAAACTAATTCAAAACATTTTTTATTATTTTTCTCACTCAATTAATTGCAAATACTAAACTACGACATAAATTGTAAAATAAACTTATTTTTCATTCATTTTCTATTTTTTTATTCTTTTTGCACATTTTCTCGAAACTAACAACAAACTTGGATTTTTAATACATTTTTCTAGGAAATCATGCATAGTTTAATATGAATTAAACTCTAAAATGTATGCATGATCAATTCCATTAATGCTTAAACCTATAGTTCATTACATGTGGGCCTTTGGATTGAATCTCATTAAATGACCTGGAAAATGTAATTGGTGCTCCATGTATAGTTTTTTTTTTTTTTTGTGTGTGTGTGTTCCAAAGCTCTTTCAAGGAAACTTATTTTTCTAAAGTACTCCTAAAAGGTACCTTTTTTTACCTTGCTATTGGCAAGGTACTTCTCAAGGGGAGTTTAGAAAAATTAGTTTCCTTGAAAGAGCTTAGGAATATTTAGGCAACTACCATAAATTAATAATAGAATTCAAAAGAATAAAAGAGAACGACATCCAACCACCTATCCATCCACAATCCACATTCTCTCATGTGTGCACAAACACGCATGCACATGCATACACATTCACAATCCACGTAGGCTGAACTATATATGAACATGATATCTCAGATTTTCCTCATTTTTTTAATGGCAAGAAATCATGAGAATCTACAATCATATATTGATATCTATATGTTTTTATATTTTATTGCATTAGATTGTTACGTAATATTTTGAACATTTCTATGTTAGGGTGGGGATACTTGGTTTGCAAATTCCGTTGAGGAGTCCTTGGGGTTTATCCTTGCTGATTCTGGTTTTGATGTGTGGGTTGGAAACGTACGTGGTACACGTTGGAGCCATGGTCATATTTCCCTTTCTGAAAGTAACAAGGTATACTTCCATTCTATTCAATGTAGTGTCATAATATTAACAATAGCTTTATGGCCATCATTTAGGGAAAACATTTTTAATCATTTGTGCAGATCTAGGGTCTACCTCACATGTATACTTTTTTTTATGAACAAAAACTCCGTAAAAGGTAGCTATACTGCATAATGCAGCCATGTCAGCATGACGTAGTGTTGGGTGGTTTTGGAGGTTTTTTATGGTCCTTGTACATATTCATCTTTTATGGAATCTACAGTTAGTTTACTGTTTCGTGTTCCAGGAGTTCTGGGATTGGAGTTGGGAGGAACTGGCTCTGTATGACCTTTCAACTATGATTGATTATGTTCATTCGATGACAAATTCTAAAGTTTTCTTTGTTGGGCATTCACAGGTTATTTCTTCATCTAAATTTCTGAGGTTGTTTTCCTTGTTTGGTTTGTTAAGCACAAAAGCTAAGCTTCTTCTTCTATTTATAGGGAACTATAATGGCTTTATCAGCCTTTACTCAGCCAGACATAGCAGAGATGGTTGCAGCTGCATCTCTTTTATGTCCTATATCATATCTGGATCATATCAGTTCCCACTTTGTTCTTAGAGCTGTTAGCATGCATCTTGATCAGGTATGTTCACCTGGGTAGCATGTTGGAGATGTTAGTCATTAGACATTTTCAATGATGTTTTATTTATTTATTTATTTATTTTTGCACCAGATGCTGTTGGCAATGGGCATGCATCGGCTTGACTTCCGGAGGTATGATTATGTTTTTTATGCAGAGTTATATCATCGAATTACTGATTTATCGTGCTTTAACTTGTGGATATTGGATATGTTATTCCAGTGATATAGGCATCCAAGTACTGGAATCTATATGTGATGGCCACATTAACTGTAGTGATTTATTGTCATCTATAACAGGTTTCTCTCTCTCTCTCTCTCTCTCTCTCTGTGTTTGTGTGTGTGTGTGTGTGTGTGGTGCAGGATCTTTTGTAATTGAAGATCCTGTCCAAAGTTATCCAAAACATATGATGTCTGGCTGTAATGGTGTCAAACATGTCAATGTGGATATTGACATCTATTCACACTATTTTCTGATGTTAGGTTTAGATCTTTGTTCTGGTTGTTAGATGGAACTTGGAAGTATGACTTTTATTGTTAAAGCACCTTGCTGATTTAATTATGAAATTATCAATGATAAGGTGAATACCCAGTTAGTTCAATGGTTGGCCTAATGAGTCTGATAGGGTCCTTAAATTACCTCCTTTCTTCCTATGAACTTTGAGTTAAATGAACCATAAAAAAAAATATTGCATTAGATATTTGCTATTTTGTTTACTATATCTCATGCACTAGCTTGCACCTATGACTTCTAGCTCAATAGTTCAGTGATCAGTGAGTTTGACGCTCTTCAACCATGTTTTATGCCAGCACTCCTGGTGCAGTACTGCTCTGTATAAGCAATGAAGTTGTTGCTTGTAGAATGGAAATGCCTGCCATGGCTTTGCTTTGTTAGACCTGTATTCTTACTTTTTTTAATTAAATTTACATGATTTCATTTTGTTTGTATAGTCAAAGATTGCAAGCGTCATAGTGACTTGGATTGAACATAATCTTTGTGGTTTTATTTGCTTCATCAAAGAAACAGTCAATAACATACTAGTGTTTTATTGATTTTTGGTCTTATAATCTTATTACATTGCATTATAGTCTGAGATCCCTTCTTTGAAGTTCAGGTATGTCTTTTTTGTGTGCATATGTGTACGTCTGTTTGTGTATGTCTAATTATCTAGTTTTTCAAAATTCAATGGTTCTGGCACTACACATGTTCAGCACTGATACTCATATCCTTGTCTAGGTTATGTTTATGTATTTATGTGCGTGCATGTGTGTGTGAAATCTTGTTATTCTTGTCTCTGGTGAGAACTAAAATGCATTTAATATGCATGGTTTATATTATAATTTGTCTGACAGAGATTGCTAATTTTTATTTCCTACATAAAATTTGTTTACCAGCTCATGAAAACTTCATGATAATTAATTCAGAGTACTTTTTGCAGGGAAAAATTGTTGCTTCAACAACACTCGTGTGGATCACTATCTTAAATATGAACCTCATCCTTCATCAACCAAAAACCTTAAGCATCTATTCCAAAGTATGCTCTTGGACCTGTTTGATAGATTCTTTCTCAAAATAATCTCTTCAATAGCTAGCTTTATGAGTTTATGGTTGTTGGATTATGAAAGGGGCCCTCTTCTGCAATCTTCATTTTCTCATAAAATGATCAGGCATGCTTCAGAAGCGGGAAAAAATTCTGTTAGTTTTATGAGTGTTAGGCATGTTTATGCTTGCATGCTTGCACAATCAATATCCTATAGTTGAAGACAACACCATTTTACTCCAATAAGCCTTCTTTGCTTTCATCAATACATGCATAATTATCACAGGATACTCAAAATAAAGTAACTGTTGTATATGCTAGAATTAATATATATATATATATATATATATATTAGAAGATCCTATAGTGTTGAGGTGCACACTTGGAATTTTGGGTAGCCCTATTTGACTTCTACTACCTTTCATGGATATCAACAAGTTCACCCAAATTTTTTACCCCTAGCAAAAATTTTAAAATGACAGGTGGTTCTGGTAATTTTAGTTATTCTGTGATTGTCACAATCGTGTTATTTTAGTATTTTATAAAGTGTCAGAGACAGATTAATTGTACTATGGAAATCCTTAACGTGATTTTTTTTTATAAAATTATTAAAATGGTGTTGACAATTAATGCATCAGGAGACCATGTCATTTTATATGGGTTAGGGGTTTAAATTTGTGTAAACTTGTTATTTTCCAAAAGCAGCCATGGAAGTTAACTTATGTATATAAAAAAGAGAGTGAGAAGGGGGATGCTGCAACTAGTTTTACATAGAGCATCTATGTCATCAGGTGGACCATGGTATTAATTTCAATGCTTAGATATAAATTTTAAAATTCTGACCTCATAAATATTGTCTATAAATGAGTTACCATTTAATGGGTAGCTCCAAATGATGTTAAAAATAGACTTTCATTTATGACGTTTGAATTTTAGAAGACTAATGAACCCTTGGTTTGAACATAGTTGAATAGTTCAGATGAAGTCGTCGATGGCCTGCAAACAGTTGGTTGTATATTCTTTCTTCTGTGCACGCTAGGTTTCTCAGGTTGGCAGGTTCTGATTACCAATTCGGAGCTTCTGGATGTCTAGTTTTACCCTTTAACCAGACGCTCATGTATTGGAAATCAAAACCTGTCAGCCTGAAGTGCCTAGGGGCATTTTACCCACAGGTGGCCATGTTGCTTGGGCAAAGAAATATTACTCATTTTGGGTAAGTCTCGAATTTTCATAAATTATGTCAGACTTGGATAATATGTGTAGCACAAACATTGGCAACACGCATGCATGTTATGAGGTAGACATCCAGTTGGCCCTGACGGGGCACCTGATGGGTCATCAAGTGTCAGCCTGGATAGATGGTTTCAGGCTGCATGTGCAAGTTGAGGGCTGATTAGACCCTGGACTTGCGTGTCCTGAAAAGTGATTCAGCTAGCTCTCATGTATCTGTTAAGAAAATGCTCTGATGGGCTCAATGTAATGAAGTTCCAAATGAAAGAGGCGAAGTCTCCAAGCGAAAGCACGGAAGCACACACATACACAAGAGGCCACAAATGGGCAAAATAAACCACAAAAAGTGGTTAAGCACACAAAGAGGTAAAAAAATATATTTCACTCATAGAATGCTTCACAAGAAGCTTGAGAAATACATGGGGCCATGCCCCTTATTTATACACAGCAAGGGACCCAAGGAGGGGCTCCCATAAAGTCGTTGGAGCCCCTCCAACGGTCATATTTATGACCGTTGGAGGGGTCCAACGACTCTATGTGGACCCCTCTCAAATGAATAAAAAGAAAAACTAAAAAGTAAAAAGAAAAAGAATAAAGAAAAAAGAAAGAAAAGAAAGAAAAGCATATCAATGATATGCGTGTATAGGTGAAATGACAGAATTACCCCTATCGGGTATTACAAAATAAATATATATATTTATATATATAGATAGACACATAGACATATATATATATATCATATATATTTGTATGTGTCGTAATCTATATATATATATATACATCATATTTTAACACCCCCCCTCAAACACACGGTGAAATCACCGAGAGTTTGCTAAGGAGGAAGTAGAAGCGAGGCGATGGCAAAGCTTTGGTGAAGAAGTCTGCCAACTGATATTCGGTAGGAACATATGGGAGTTGAATGGTGCCCCGTAAGAACTCATCACGAACATAATGACAGTCCATCTCAATATGCTTCGTTCGTTCATGAAAAGTGTGATTGTTGGCAATATAGATAGAGCTCTTGTTGTCACAACACAACTTTGAGGGAGTTGAGAATGAGACACCCATATCTTTAAGTAAGCTTCTTAGCCATATAATCTCAGTTGTGGTAGTGGCCATCGCACGATATTCTGCTTCGGTAGATGAGAGAGAAACTTTATGCTGCTTCTTACACCTCCAGGAGATAAGTGACTCACCAAGAAACACACAATAACCTGTGGTAGAAATACGATCATCGGGGTTACCCCCCCAATCGGAGTCAGTATACGCAAGTAAAGTAAGAGGTGATGAAGAGGATAAGAATACTCCCTTAGTTATGGAATTTTTTAAGTATCTGATAATCCTCATTAATGCTGCCATGTGAGTAGTAGTAGGAGCAGTCTGAAATTGGCTTGCACTATGAACTGCATGTGAAATGTCAGGTCTGGTGATAGATAAATATGTTAGAGATCCAATCAATTGACGGTAAGGCGTGGGGTCTGCTAAAGGAGTGCCATCACTGGCTCTCATCTTGACATTGATCACTTCTGGAGTCTCCACCCTTTTGTCATCTGTCAGCCCAGACTTAGCAATAATGTCAGAGGCAAGCTTCATTTGAGATAGGTCATACCCCTTGGGGGAGTATGCAACTTCAATTTCTAAGAAATACCTTAGAAAACCCAGATCAGACATATCAAAATTTTTCTTAAGAATATTTTTAATAAGGTCAATACCTTTCTTATCATTACCTGTGATAATCATGTCATCAACATATAACAACAAAATTGTTATGTATCCATTAGAAGATTTAACAAACAAAGCAGTATCTGTGTAACATGAGGAAAAACCATTATCAAGAACTACTTTGCTAAAAAGATCATACCAAGCTTTTGGTGCTTGTTTAAGACCATAGAGAGTTTTGTTTAATTTTAGAATATTGCCTTTCCCAATTTCAAGACCCGACGGAGGGTCCATAAGAACTTCTTCACACAGAGTTCCATTTAGGAACGCATTTTTAACATCAAGTTGATATATCGGCCATTGTTTGATGGATGCTAAAGCAATTAGGGTTCGTACACTAGTCATTTTGGCTACAGAAGCAAAGGTTTCTTAATAATCAATCTCATATTCTTGGGCGTAGCCTTTTGTAACCAAGCGAGCTTTGTATCTTTCAAGAGACCCATCACATTTGGTTTTGACTTTATATACCCATCTACACCCAATTGCCTTTTTTCCTAAAGGTTGAAGAATAATGCTCCAGGTTTGGGCTTTGTTCAGAGCCTCTAATTCGATTTTCATAGCCTCAATCCAATGTGGATGATCTTTAGCTTTCTTGAATGAGGTAGGCTCATGATACGAATGTATTAACATGAGACAAACCCTATAATTCGGAGAGAAAGATTCATAAGACACAAATTTTTGTGGTGGCCTACTAGTACGAGAAGATCTCCTAGGTGGATTGTTGTCCATAGATTCTTCTAAAGAGAAGTCTTGAGAGTATCTGTCAATAGCAGGTTGATGTTCATTTCCTAACCGTCGGGTATATACATTTATATCATTAAGGTTTTCATTTTGGGAAACATTATCATGTTGTGGTATATCATTATAATGTAAAGTGCCATCACAAGTAGTATCACAAATAATTGCCTCAGGGGACTCAATTCTAGGAGCTAAGTCGAATAAAAAAGAATAATCGATGTCTTCCTTAGATGTGTGGATATCAAAACCATTTTGTTCTTCAATGAAGTTTACATTTCTTGACACATACAGTTTATTGTTTCGAATATCATAGCATCTATAGCCTTTTTTATTCTCACCATAGCCAATGAACACACATTCAAGAGCTTTAGGTGACAACTTATCTTGTTCAACATTTGCATCCAAAGATTCTTAGTCTATTAAAATCTGGAGTAATTTTAAATAATTTTTCAAAGGGTGAAACATTTTTTAAAGAAGAAGAGGGCATACGATTTACAAGATATATTGCGGTAAGAAGAGCTTCGGCCCAAAAGTTTTTAGGAACATTTTTAGACACAAGAAGAGTTCTTGTGGTTTCAATTAAATGCCTATGTTTCCTTTCCGCAAGACCATTTTGTTGCGGAGTTTTAGGACAAGATCGTTGGTGCAAAATTCCATTTGTTTTAAAATAATTTTGAAAATCTTTAGACATGTACTCACCTCCCGAGTCAGATCTAAAAATGGTTATATTATGTTGGAATTGATTTTGAACAAGAGCGTGAAATTCTTTAAAATTAGTGAAGACATCGGATTTATTCTTGATAATGTAAACCCATGTCTACCTAGTAAAATCATCAATAAAAGAAACATAGTAAGAATAGCTCCCTTTGGACATAACGGGTACCGGTCCCCATACATCGGAATGCACAAGTTCAAAAGGCCTTTTTGATGCAAAATTACTATGTGAATAAGGAAGAGAGTGAATTTTCCCAAGAATACAATCATTACATGTAAATGTATTTGTATTACAAAATTTTTCCAAAAATGGAAAAAGGTACAACTTGGAAATACTAGGGTGTCCAAGTCTCTTATGCCAAGTCTCAATATCTTTGGATTGAACATGATTACAAAATGATTTGGATGACAAAGACAAAAAATCCATATAGTAAAGGTCCCCTCTTGTATGGCCTTGCCCAATCCGCTTCCCGGATCGGAGATCCTGCACATAGCAATGGGTTGGTGAAAATGAGATATTACATTCAAAATCGGTAATTTGAGAGACGGAAAAAAGATTTAGATTAAGTTTTGGAATAATTCGGATTTTGGGAACAAAAAATTCTTTGTTTTGGTCAGAAGTTTTCTCAAGATTTCCAATGCCTTCAACATTCAAAGATGTTCCATCGGCGGTGGATACATATGATTTGAATTTATTGAGACTTGGTTTTGACAAAAGTGATGCATTTGGAGTTATATGGAAAGAGGCACCCGAGTCAAGAATCCAAGAAGTCATACCTGGAAAGGAGGAGATGGCGGCACCGGAAGTGGAAGGTGAAGAGGATGATGTAGAGGCGTTCATCTTTATAAATTGTTGAAGAGTTTCGGTTAGATGAGCGATGGACTCCTTTATGTCACCATCCTTCTTTGAATCTTCATTGATGATTGGAGGAGTTTCCCCCACGGAAGCCACCTTTTTGAATTTAGGGCAATCGGGACGAATATGGCCCGGTTCATTACAATTATGACAAATGATTTTTCTTCCTCCACCACCATTATTCTTCAAAAAATGTGGTGGTTTATATGATCTTACATTGTTGCCGGGTCTAGACACGACATGCACTTCATCAACATCTCTTTTCAAGGCTAAACGGGTTTCTTCTTGACATAAGTCGGCCAAAATATCGCTTAGAGGAGTAGAGGCCCTATGAAGAAGAGATCCTCTAAGTTTGCTTAAATTCGGGACGAAGCCCATGAATAAATTGAAAGAACCTCTCTTTTTCCATTTGCTCTTGTCTCATGGCAATAGCACTTCCTTCCCATTGCGGTTCGAGAAGGACAAACTCATCCCATAAAGAGGATAAGGCACTATAGTAGTCCCTAATACTCATATCACCTTGCTTGGTAGCTCTTACCTTTTCTTGTAGAAAAAAATGCCTAGCAAGGTCTCTTTGGGTGTACATGCCTTTCATAAAAAACCATGCTTCATTAGCCTTTTTGAATTTTGCAAGATTTGCATAAATCTTCAATTCAACATTGTTCATGAACCATGCTAAGATTTTAGCATGCTTACTTTCCCAATCTTCTATTTTAGAAGAGTAATCAAGAATAACTTTTTCTTTTTCTTCTTCGTTCAATGCTTTTTCCTCATCTCCTTCAAACTTAGTTAACTTCAATTGTGGTTCCGGAATGGTTCCACATACGTAACCCCAAAGCTTTTTACCTTTGAGATTATTTTTCATAGCGGCCGCCCACATGCGGTAATTGGTCCCATCCAATTTGAATGAGAGATCGATTTTTGCATCTTTGTTGGCCATTTATAGAAAAAGAATTTTTAAGACAAGAGAGAGGAGAGGTATTACTTGTCAAGAGAGGATCCGATGAAGCCTTCTTAACCAAGGCTCTGATACCATGTAATGAAGTGCCAAATGAAAGAGGCGAAGTCTCCAAGCGAAAACACGGAAGCACGCACATACACAAGAGGCCACAAATGGGCAAAATAAACTACAAAAAGTGGTTAAGCACACAAAGAGGTAAAAAAATATATTTCACTCATAGAATGCTTCACAAGAAGCTTGAGAAATACATGGGGCCATGCCCCTTATTTATACACAGCAAGGGACCCAAGGAGGGGCTCCCATAGAGTCGTTGGAGCCCCTCCAACAGTCATATTTATGACCGTTGGAGGGGTCCAACGACTCTATGTGGACCCCTCTCAAATGAATAAAAAGAAAAACTAAAAAGTAAAAAGAAAAAGAATAAAGAAAAAAGAAAGAAAAGAAAGAAAAGCATATCAATGATATGCGTGTACAGGTGAAATGACAGAATTATCCCTATCGGGTATTACAAAATAAATATATATATTTATATATATAGATAGACACATAGACATATGTATATCATATATATTTGTATGTGTCGTAATCTATATATATATATATATATATAAATATACATCATATTTTAACACTCAAATGGTTCTGGCCTAAGCCCATCCTTGAACATATGTACAGGGTCTTGGGTCTTAGCCCGGTGATAAGATCCGTCCCTAGCCTGAGCACGATGAAAGCCAGACCAGTCTAGTTGCAGATTAGGCATTCTCTGCAGCCTGTTGGGCCTTAATCTTCCCACTTTATGGGTATTGTGGATTTCTCCAAAGGCGAGATATGCTTATGCATGTTGTGTGGAAAAATGGCATCCGTAGTTCATGCACCTTAGGATGTGGACAAACTTGTTCCCAAGATGAGTTACTTGTAGCAATATCTTCTTAGGGTCACTCTCTACATTTGCTGCTTGTAAGGTCTAGGATTTCACTTTCTTAATAGTTGTCATCAGTCTTGTCTTAAGATGGAAGGTAAAGTTCTTTCATAGTTGACATTGACAGAGCATTTTTCCATATTGTTTATTTTATTTTATTTTATTGGATTCAGCAAATTGTTGGATTTAATTTTTTGTTGGAAGCTTTTGCATATAATTGGCCATTATTCAGGATCATGAAGATCCAAACTGTCTCAGTAATTTGGTGCTTCTTCTATTTTGGAAGTCTTATTTTAGTAAAATTTCTCTCCTGGCAGTTATTCGAAAGGGTACTTTCTCAAGGTTTGATTACGGACTGTGGGGAAACCTGAAATCTTATGGCACTTTGAACCCTCCTGCCTTTGATCTTTCTCACATTCCAAATTCATTGCCGCTGTGGATAGCTTATGGTGGGCAGGATGCATTAGCAGACCTAACAGATATCAACCATACCCTCCAGGAGTTGCAATCTGAGCCAGAGTCGCTTTATGTAGACTCATATGGTCACATGGATTTCATTTTGAGCCCGTATGCTAAAAGTGATGTCTATGATAAGTTGATCGAGTTTTTCAGATCATGTGGAAGGAGGTCTAGTTATTGACTGATGGATCTCGTAATTGCTCTCCACAATGTACATGAGGTTGTATTGTAATTTGTCTGCTTATTCTGCAGCACTGGAACTTTGTGTATAATAGAGATATAACTCGAAGGTCTCATGTGGAAATAACTATCCTCTGACATCCTTTTAACTCTCAGGCATGAGGCATTTTGGGACTGTTGAAATGTTTAAATCTGAAAGGCACCTGTTTTTTCTCCATCAAGCTACAGCTCACTAATTATTAGAGGTATGGCCCGGGCTTTATTTATGATTATTCATCAAATTGGTTGGCGGATGGCTTTCAATCTTATTTTAGTTCTTGGAAGTACAGGGGTGTTATTGTCCGGGAAGCTCCGGTCAAGCCCGACAGGCGGACTAAAGGGCCCGGACCAAATCCCATTGTAACTGGGTTGGGCTGTCTCAGACCAGGAGATGGGTCGGGCCTGTCAGGCCCTTATTGGGGCCTAATTGAGCCAGGCTGGGCCGGCCCAATGGCATTCCTTATTAGCATGTGGGGTCTATGTAGTCAAAAGCCCCGACTAGGCACCGACTAGTCCGCCTAGTTGGTCAGTAAAATGCCTAGGCGTTGCAATTCCTAGGTGGGTACCTTAAAAGGTACCAATTTTGCCGACTAGTCACCGACTAAGGTGTCTAGTCGGCGACTAAGCTGCCTCCGCCTAGGCACAAGGGCAATTTAGGCATTTATTATTCTTATATATATACATATTATTATCTTTTGTATATATATATATATAATTATATATACTTGTGTGTGTTTGTGTGATTTGTCCTGCGAAATCATGAAAACATGCTTAGTTATTATATTTATATTTATATATTCTATATAAGTGTGTGTGTGTGTGTGTGTGTGTGTGTGTGTGTGTGTGATACTTTGCTTTTGGGATTTTTATGTGAAACATTGAAATCTTGCACAGTTAATTTGAATTGATTATGTTTTCTATATATGTGTGTGTTTGTTTCTGATGATTTTTTCTATAAAATTTTGAAAGCATGTTTAGTATTATCAATTATGTAATATGTTATTTTTATATGTATGTGTTATTGTGCTTCTGCGAAAGGTTGAAAGCATGTTTTGTTGATTATACTGAATGTTATGAATAATTGAAATATATATATATATATATATATATATATATTGTGTGTATACAATTATATATATGTATATTCTAGTTATGTATATTAATATATTTTGTGAAAGCATGCATAATTTTGTACTTGTGTAATGAAAACATATTATTAGTAAAAGAATTACAACAACAACAACAACTACGCCTTCATCCCAAAACAATTGGGGTCGGCGATATGAACCAACAAAGAAAATCATTCTGGGTCTTCCACATGAATCCTTCTCCTCCAATCATTTCTATCCAATGCCATGTCCTCAGTGAGGTTCAAAGCATTCATATCCTTTCCTATCATCTCCATCCAAGTCTTCCTAGGCCTACCCCGACCTCTTTTCACTAATATATTTTTCCATTTCTCCATCCTTCTAATTGGAGCATCATTAGACCTTCGTCGAATATGTCCAAACCACCGTAAATGATTCTCTCTCATCTTATTTTCAATGGGTGCAACGCCTACCTTCTTACATATCTCCTCGTTCTGAATCTTATCTTTTATTGTATTTCCACACATCCATCTAAGCATACGCATCTGAGCTACACTCATTTTTTGAATATGATGTCTCTTGGCAGCCCAACATTCCGTACCATATAGTAAAGTGGGCCTAATAGTCGTCCTATAAAACTTTCCCTTCAACCGCAATGAAATTCTACGATCGCACAACACTCCAGTTGCACTTTTCCATTTCATCCACCCAACCTTTATCCTATGATTTACATCTCCATCAATTTCTCCATACTTCTGAATGATAGATCTCAAATATTTGAAACAATCATCCACCGGTATTTCTTGCTCACCAAGCTTCACTACACTCCCATCACTACTTTGTTGCTTACTAAACCGACATTCCATATATTTTGTCTTACTCTTACTCAACTTAAAACCTCTTGCTTCCAATGTCTCCATAATTCTAACTTAGCTTTAACCCCAGCTCTAGACTCATCAATCAAAACAATATCATCAGCAAACAACATACACCATGGCACATTTTCTTGAATTGATCTCGTAAGCTCATCCATCATTATAGCAAATAGGAAAGGGCTTAAAGCAAATCCTTGATGTAACCCAACCGTTATAGGAAAATTGGTTGTCACCCCTCCACAAGTGCGGACATTGGTTACTGCTCCTTCATACATATCCTTAATTATACTAATGTACTTGAGAGAAATACCTTTCTTCATCATTGTCCACCAGAGAACGTCCCTAGGTACTCTATCGTATGCCTTCTCCAAATCAATAAAAATCATATGCAAATCTTTGTTCCTCTCTCTATTTCTCTCAATAAGTTGTCTAAGAAGATGTATAGCTTCCATAGTTGATCTTCCGGGCATAAAACCAAATTGATTCTCCGATATCATGACAACCTTCCTCAACCTAGACTCAATCACCCTCTCTTAAAGTTTCATAGTATGACTTATGAGTTTTATACCACGATAGTTTGTGCAATCTTGTATATCACCCTTATTCTTATATACAGGCACCAACGTACTCTTCCTCCACTTATTAGGCATCTTATTTGTCTGCCAAATCTTGTTAAAAAGATTTGTCAACCATTCTAAACCTTTCTCTCTCAAGCATTTCCAAGCCTCGATAGGTATACCATCTGGGCCAACTGCCCTTCTTGATTTCATTTTCTTCAAAAGCCTCTGCAATTTCTTTCTTTTGAATCTTGCGCATGAAATCACAATTCATCTCATGAAAAGGAATGGACAAGTCTCCAAGATCTTGAGCATGACTTCCATTAAATAGGTTATCAAAATAATCTTTTCATCTCTCCTTAATCTCCTCATCTTTGACTAAAACCCTTTGTGTTTCATCTTTGATACATCTAACCATACCCAGATCCCTCAATTTTTTATTTCTCATCTTTGCAAACCTATAAATATCCTTCTCGCCCTCTTTGGTATCCAACTTGTCATAAACCTCCTTATATACCTTATTCCTCGCGTTTCGAACTACTTTTTTAGCTTCCTTCTTTGCTATCATATACTTCTCCAAATTCTCAGTGTCACGACTCTTACTTAGATTTCTATAACACTCTCTTTTAACATTAATAGCTAATTTGACATCCTCGTTCCACCATGATGTATCCTTACCTAGCGATGCACCACCTTTAGACTCACCCAATACCTCCTTAGCCACCTTTCTCATGCCACTCACTATCTTATTCCACATTGATTCTGAATCCTCCTCGAGACACCAATCAGCTTTCTTAACTACCTGCTCTACAAGCATTCCTTGTTTAGCTCCTTTCAGTGCCCACCACTTAATTCTAGGATCTATCCTATGTCTATCCCTTTTGCGGCATTGTCTAATTCTAAGATCTAAAATTAAGACTCTATGTTGTGTAGTTACACTTTCTCCCGGTATAACTTTACAATCGATGCAACAACCCCTATATCTCTTTCTAAGTAGGAAAAAATTTATCTGACTCGTATTAACCCCACTTTTAAATGTTACTAGGTGAGACTCCCTCTTCCTAAACCAAGTGTTTGCTAAAATCATATCACAGGACAAACCAAAATCTAAAATTCTTTCTCCACTTTAGTTTCTTTCTCCTATACCATAGCCTCTATGGATACTCTCAAATCCATCCTTACTAATGCCTACAAGTCCATTAAGGTCACCGCCGATGAAAAGCTTTTCTCCATAAGATATCCCTTGTACTACTCCATCTAAATCTTCCCAAAATTGATGCTTAATGGAATCATCTAAACCTACTTGAGGTGCATAAACACTAATAATATTTATAATATCCATACCTAATACTAATTTAATAAGTAAAATCCTATCACCCTTCATACGGACCTCAACTACATTATTTATAAACTCACGACTCATAACAATCCCTACTCCATTCCTATTTCTATTTATTCATGTATACCAAATCTTATATCCCCAAGGTTCTATCACTTTTGCCTTCTCACCTACACATTTGGTCTCTTGTAGACATAAAATATCAATCTTTCTCCTACACATAACATCTACTAACTCTACCAACTTATCAGTTAAAGACCCTATGTTTCAAGTGGCTAACCTAATTTTATGGTCTTGAACTAACTTCTTTACCCCCACCCATCCAACAAAGTGAGAAAACCCTTGCCTATTTGACACCACACCCAGGCGTCGGTGTGACGCGTCACTTCCGGGCGACGACCTAGCAACCCTTTTCCATTTTGTTGAGAAACTCTGTTTTGATGTCACATAATATGATACACTGTCGTATTTGATATGATAATATGTCCTCTTGAAAAATGTTATATTATGACTGAATATGTTTTGCCATAAATCTAACGAGTATTTGATGCAAGGATATCTCACCCAAAAAGGATGGAGACTTTCTGTTCAAGTACAACTAGTGCAATCATACTCCTTGAAGAAAAAGCTTGATGAGCCATGCATTCCTAAAGATCAACTGAAGAGATCGGCTACCTCAAGATGAAGATTTTTTTCTTCTTTAGAGTCATATGTAACAGAACCTTCAGGAACATGCATATTGCATATTACATATTCATTCATAAAAGCTATATCATAAAAGTATACGATAGTTTCAAAAAGCTCCTTTTTGAAAACTAATAATTGTACCTTCTTATAACCCTTTATGAAAAAGGTATTTTGACATGAGTTCAAAATGTAATAATTGTACCTTACATTATATACAAGACAACATGAAAAGAAATCTAGGAAAAAGACAAAACATGAAATCGGCTACATAGAGAAAAACAAATATAATATGTTTTTGAAAAGACTCTAGTTACCTTCTTTAAAGAAATGATTTCAAATATGGGAAAAAGACAAAACATGAAAATCGGCTACACAAAGAAAACAAATATAATATGTTTTTGAAAAGACTCTAGTTACCTTCTTTAAAGAAATGATTTCAAATATGGGTAAAAGACAAAACATGAAAATCGGCTACACAAAGAAAACAAATATAATAAAGGTTTTTGAAAAGACTCTAGTTACCTTTTTACAAACCCATAGAATGTCGACTTACTTGAAGTCATCATTCTCTTTGTACAAGCATTAAATACCTCCTGTAAGAAATCCTTGTTAATATCCTTCTCAAAGAATGCCGACTTTCTTGTAGTCCTCATTCTCTCTGAAGACTTTGAAAACCACAACATAAAGAAAACACTTGACATGACTATATACAAATAAATATCTCAAAGCACTCATTGTACTTACACTCATTTAAAGTAAAGAAGTACTTATGTACCTCAAATCATTAATTAGAATAAAGACAAAACCACAATCCAACGTTCAATGTACTATTGTAAGAAATAGACTTTTTACATAAAATATGTATTACCTAAAAAATTACAACGACTAGTGTACCCTATATTTTACTTTTATGGAAAAAGACTTTTTCGAATTTCTCTAAAGATGTTTTTGAAATGACATATCATTTCACATCTCAAGAAGGCTACGATTTCAAAAATGTAACGACTACTTTTTTAAAGCTATATAAACACACTCAAATAAACTATTCACAAGGGAATGGACATGTGAGCTTACAACGAGAAAAAATCCTATTCGATATTTGAAAAGAGAGCCTTGAAAAAGAAAGAGAAAAAGAAAAGAAAGAAAAGAGAAAAAGTCAAGTCCAGCTCTTTGACAAAGAGTATCCTCTGAGTGACAAACAGAACATTCTGAGAATCCTTCATTCGTGCATTCATATCATTCTGAAGGTTCTATAGGAAGTATTGTAACACTGTTATTCACTGTTTTCCTTCTTTGTTGAAAGAAGTAGACCTCTGTGAAAGAGGGTGTTGCCCTTCTCTGTTGAGAGAAGAAGACCTCTGTGAAAGAGGGTGTTGTCCTTTTCTGTTGAGAGAAGAAGACCTCTGAGGAAGAGGGTGTTGTACTATTTATCCGGTGACTCGGATGTTATAGTGGAAAGCTCAAGTGGTTTGCTTGAGGACTGAATGTAGGTCTGGGTACTGACCGAACCAGTATAAATTCTGTGTTTTATGTGTTGTGCCTTATTGCCTGATTATTTTATTTTATCGATCTTTATCGCATTTCACTATTCACCCCTCTAGTGGAATTTCACATTTATCACTGCCTCCGGGCCTATAGAGTACAACGTGTCGCTTAGTAGGAAATGCCCCAACGAAATTCTCATATTGGTTCATATTCATAGGGTATGACTAAGTTTTTATGTTGGCTGTCACTAGCCTACCGCAACCCTCCTCCTTTATCCGGGCTTGGGACCGGCGGTGTATAACTAGGCGGAGTTTATTAGTAAAAGAATTAAATATATTTTTATGTATATTTTGTATACCTTTTTATATTTTAATTGGGGTACCAACTAGTCCGACTAATCCCGCCTAGTCCTAGACTAGTCTTTTTAAGGGTCTACCGACTAGGCACCGCCTGACACTTTTGACTATATAGTGTTTGGGTGCACATGCCCGTGTGTTCTGACTCTCCAACCAGTGTCTGGCTTCTGCCAAACTGCTGTATGATGTTTTTTCACGATTACTTGTGGTGAGCATTCAGATACAGTGGCACATTGTCAGTGGCTTGGAAATATATAAGGACATGAGAGATTGCCCAACATGCTTGGTGACCCAAACTATGTGCCCTGCGGGGAAAATATGATATATGCTTTAAATAAATCCTGTAACTTGTTGCCCCCCATAGTCTAGCCAAACTGGGGGCTCTAAGAGCCAATAGATTTTGCAAGGATAAACCTCCCTGAATGGCTACCCCAATCCCATTGATTTGTAATTTTCTGCGTGGTATTCTATTGGGGTTAGCCTAGCTCCAGCTAGCAAAAAAGAAAACTTGCAAGTTAAAGTTCTTCCTGCTATCTAGTTGCAGTTCATAATGCCCCTACTTTACTTCCCATGTACTGCTTGGTGTAATTAGCGGTACAATGAGAGTATATGGAAAGCAACCTGCAGAAAACCGTATTAAGGATATCTGTTGGGCATTTCAATTGCAGCCTCTTTATTCTGATGTTTCATATTTAAACTGAAGATTGCATGACCATTGATCATGGTCTTTGGTTGAGTCTTCTTTTCATAATGTGGAAGTTGCAAGTTGTAACCAAAGCCCCAAGGGGGTTGGCCTGGTGGGATGGGGCCTTTGCTGCTAGGCAGCAATCAAGGTTGGATTCCCAAAGGTGTCACCTCTCTGCACAAGCCAACACCCATCCTAGGCCCCGGGGGCTCGGGTTCTAGCCTCGGAGTTTTACACTGCCAGCACGATTACCATAGGTATGGCAGGCTGAGCCAGTGCGATCAGATCCGTGTGTGATTTCTTCAGGTTATAAATTGAAACAAAAAAACTACCTTCTAGGTGGGGTTATTATTTTTTTATTATATGGTTCTCTTTTGACTTTTAAATAAATTCAGATCGGGTGTTGATTGTGATGGTTGGATTGCTAAAGTTGCACGGTCTTGCAAGGGGTTTCTTCTCTAATAATCACATTAAGCAAAAAATTTCAGCATATCTTTGTTTTAATCTTATCAATTAAGTTATGAGTATAATTAGAATATTTATCATGTGAGTCATGGCTGCAGCGATCAGGTTCGTAGGAGCAAATCATATAATTAAGTTATGATGGAGAACATCAACTCATTAAGAGGCTTGTTTTTAAGTCTGATGTTCTTGCAAGGCATAATAAAAAAAGAGGTGTTTTGCTGCTCATTAGGAACTTTTTAGCCACCGTGATTCGAATCATTATTTGAGTCGGTTCGGATTTCTATTGAAATGATAGAAATGCTACCACTCGTTCCACCTCATATTTGTCTAGTTTCAATAAGTGGGACACGCTGAAATTAAATATAATTTTTTTTTTGTAGTGAAATTAAATATACTCGATTACGTTTTAAGTCAAGTGTACTTTTGTAAGGTGTAGGTTGGCTACTTGAGCACAAACTACTAATGTAATCCATGAATCTAGATCGTGGTGTGGACTTGATTCTCTGCTTCAACTGATAGGTTGGTTTTTTAATCACTGGAAAACATATTCTACCTAAATTTATGTTGAATTTCATTTTGCATATGTTTTTTAGGTTCTTGGACAAACCATGCTTGCACAACCATTGAATTACCTTATGAACGCTCTATTGCCATTTTCTTATTAAGATATATATGGTAGGCCACACTTATATTACTCACACAATCTACCTTGCAAGGAGCCCCTTTTTTTGTTTAGTTACACTGAGAAACCCATAGCCTGATAACAGGTAGATCATAGATCGATCCCCAGAGGAAAAATTTGTGGCTAGGACCCTCAGCTCCAGGGCCTATGCTGGGCGTTGGCTCATGTAAAGAGATGACACTCACAAGATTTGAATCTTGACCACCCTGATAGCCAAGGCCCAAGCCCACTACGCCAACCCCCTTTGGGGCTAAAAGGTACTCTGTTACACAAGGCTGCCTCTTTTAATGCATCCATACTCCTTTAGAAGGGCTTCAAATTTTATGAAAGCCTATGGAAAAGAAACATCATAAGATCATCAGAACCGAAAGAGCCAACCTTGATTTGGTGAATCTGTTCCGACTTTATGTGGGACAAACCTAACTTGCCTTGAGTAATCTTGGATCAAAGTGTCCAACCATATGGAGTCCACCTTGATCCAGTCAAAACAGCTCTTGACCTTAATTGAAAGGTCGGATGGTGCCTCATTACATGATAGAAACAAGGACCAGAAAACATGCTTTACATTTTTATCTAAAAAAAAAAAATTAGGGAAACATGGTTTTTGCATGGATGTTGGTCACCTGGCGACGTTGAGAGGCCAAATTTGTTTTTCGTCACACTCAAGGGGTCTCCTGTTACATCTTAGGCCTTTGGATGCTTCTGGGGTCACTTAACATAATCAATGGTCAAAATACTTTCACAATTTGTCCCCCAAAAAAATCAAGGCCTACCCTTTTACGTAGGAACGAACATGGGAGTTCTTCGTATGGAAAGGGTTGGACCCAAATTCTGAATCGGATATGATTGCGTTTGTTTACCCGATTTCAACCCGACTAGATCCAACCATAGTTATTCGGATCCCGAGCGATATTTGTGTACATACTACAAAAAATCTGACAGTATAAATTGGATCCTTTTCAGATTGGGGAAGTAACTGTGACTGATTTGCATCCCAACTTTTACAGTTTCATCGCTTTATGCTACAAATAATCGGATAAAGACCTCTTCCTCTTAAGTTGTGCTCGGTCCATTCTTCCCTGTAATCCGGGTCTGGAGTGGATTGATGGAAAGGTCATTCAACCAGGTTTGAGTCTAATCTGGACCAAGTATCTCTTCAATTAATGGTTCTGGTTCCAGTATGACCGGGTATAAGCTTTGTCCAATCTGCAAATCATGGGGTTTTCTGATAGATATAATAAATGTAAATGGGATGGTTCCAGAACCATATGGAAAGTATTCTAACCGGGTCAAAGCGGAGGATTAGCAAATTTCTCTAATTTGTTTGATGCTATGCTACAAGGCTGCAAATGGGTCGAATCTGTATTTGGATTATAACCTTATTTTGGATCTGCCTCATTTATATGTTGATCCTAGATTTCGGCCCAGATTTGGATCTGCCTCATTTATATGTTGGATCTGCCTAATTTGTATGACCCATACGTGTTCTCTTACAAGTAACTCGTCCGATAAGCCAGCAAGTCTATATTCATTGAGGGTGGGCTGGCTCGCTGAAAAGCCAACCGTTCCAATTTTCCAAACCCGACCCGTTGTCCTTCCACACCCTCTATTTTCGTCAATGTGATAAAGATTAGGGGTATTTCAGTCATTTTTGTGTCATACTGAGAAGCCCACCGTATTTTGTTTTTTTTTATTTGTTTTTGACACCCAATAAAATACTCAATAAAATCTGGAAATCCTCTCTCTCTCCTATAAAGAAGAGCGTAAAGCGGCCACTCTGCTGCTGTTTTGGAGTTTCTTCTCTGCATTCGCTGGTGCTGTTGCATTTGTAAAAAAAACCCAACCCTTCACCTCCCTCCCTCTCTCTCTCTCTCTCATTTCTAGATTTTGTGCTATGCATTTTTTCTTCTTTTCTACATTTCTTCCTCTTCCTTTTGTGGTGGGTTTTGGTTCTTTTGTTTGTTGGATGCTCTGTTGAATCTAAGCTTGAATTGAGGTTTTTTTCTCGAGGTTTGGCTTTGGGATTACTTCGGTTTGGTTTTTGAGGACTCTAGCGTGCAGACAAAAAAGATTCTCTGTATCGATCGATTCTGAAGTTTCGGGTCATGCGTGCGCGGAAGCTATGGATACTATAAGAAATGGTAGAAATGCAATGTGATGCAGGGAGTTGAAATTTCAGAACGGCAAGTTACTAGCTGCAAATAAACCTCTCATGGTTGTGTGTTTGTTGTAGAAGGGGGTTTCCCTGATTGAATCAGACTGGGGCTCACTTACTGTGTCATTGTTTAAAAAACCTTCGTCTGTTGAAATCTTGATTTTATGGTAGAAATGAAGGACTTCCTTGCACATGCTGCATGTGCACCATTCTGATACTGGTTGAATCCAAAGTACATCAAATTTAGTGAAAAGATTGCCATTTTTCTCCTATATTGAACTAAATAGGCACCTCTCTCCAGTCATTTGCTTCAATCACCATTCTGATACTGGTTGAATCCATAGGACATCAAATTTAGTGAATGACTGCCATTTTCCCCTAGATTGAACCAAATTGGTTCCTCTCTCCAATCATTTGCTTCATGTAACTTTATCCATTCATGACATGTACATGCCTCTGGATGTCTTTTCCTGGATAGATGGTTTTCTGTTCCTGAAGAAAATCATGCGCCTTCTAGTGATAACTTTTCATCAGCCCTATGAAAATTATGAATCTTCTGTGTCAACTCTCTATTCAAATAATAGAGTCTATTTGATGTTTAAGTGGAATATTACAAATTAAAATGGTTTTATCACTTGGTTTCCTATTTAGCTAGGCATGAAACCAGGAAGAAATGACCTAGACCTTTTAACTTCTTTTAGACGGTTGACTGGCTGAGGTGGACATGAATAAGACGGAGATAATATTCCAGTGGTGTTTTCGATGTTCTATTGTTACTAAGGTTGCGAGTTAGCTGACTTTCTGGAGAACGCCTAGGGGTATATGAACCATAATTTTTAAAGTTTCTTGGAACTTCCTTTGTGCTGTGGTAACCATGTGACTGTTCTATTTTATCAGCCAGGTGTTATTTGGTTGCTTCAAAATTCTAATCGATGTGGTTATCTGGGCTGAAATTTAATTCCTGTTTATGAGTATCTGTATTTTTTCTTCATCCTCGTGTGTACGCATTTTCCTTAAGTGACTTCCTGGTCTTTTAACAGTTAAAAAGTTTTTTTTTTATGAAGATGGGAAATGTGTATGTAGGGAAATCTTTCACAATATAGTACCAAAAAACATGCTTCTTTTTGGAATCACAAAAAACTTATGTTAAATTTACTATTATATACTTCCTTAAAAGTCATGGTTATGAAATATCACCGAGAGGGTTGGGAAAAATGTGTTGCAGTGATTTAAGCATCTTGACCAAGAATGTCTTTTCAAATAAGAAATACGATCCTACTTTCACTCACGCTTTGATTTCAGTGTTTTAGAATTGAAGACATAGACTTCCAGCAGCTATATATCATAAGATAAATGCCTTATGGGCGTAATTATGATTATTATGTACAGTACCTATGCACATGAGCTGAGCGGTGAGATCACCGTCCATATCAAAGAAGGTCTGTCCACCATTTATCTTTATGTCATGCTGAATCCTGTTCTTAGATCGACTTTTGAACATTGGTCTCAGGTTTATTCAAATGCAAGGCTCTTCGTTCATGACCTCATTTGCAAGATGGTCTCCTTCTTTCGCATCCATGCCCAATTTATAGCCTTCACGTTTTAAGCATCCATTTCCATCCAAGTTATCCTAAATCTCAGACTACCAGTATTGTGAAACTTGATCTATGCTCCTTTTTACACATTACTAATGAGAGGTCTTGCCCATTGTGGTGGCCATGGGTTTTTATATATTACCAAACTTGCACGGTGATTGCTTGCCCACATTGCATAATCTTTTGTGCTGGTAGTTGTAAATCTTACGTACAACTAATGTATTAAAATCTTTGAAGGAGAACCATTTATATCCATCTCTGAGTGACTTTCCGAACTACAGTTTGCTAATAGTGTTGGTCAAACTACCACCTATATGCAGTTGCACGCTGATGGATAGGTAGGAGCCTCGCCACATGTCAATCAAATGTATCAACCCAGTAAATCTTGAGTGAACTTTGTGGCACGGGTCTCTGATTTGCTGAATTCTTTAATATAAAGTCTTTCGCTGGTTATCTACCAAGAAACTCATATATATATATATATATATAGCTGGATAACATGAAAATTCTTACAAGTGCAAGTCTACATTTAGCCTTCTCAGGTGCTACCTTTTGGCATTTTCAGTTTTTTTTTTTTATTTGATAGGCAAGCAGTGGGAAAACCCCTTTGGGAACCTGTGACCTAAGAGTGCCTCAACCAGAATCCTTTTAGTGAACTATCACAACTATTCTGAGTGTTGCAAGCTAGTAAAGCTGTACCTGGGATACTGGTGATAGCCTGCTCCCATCACTGCTCAGATGTAGCATCCTGTAACTTTGAATTAAGTTGTTTGTTTGCCTGATTCATCATGTTAGCTAAAAAAAATCGCATGAGTA
Source organism: Nuphar pumila (assembly GCF_984573655.1). Lineage (NCBI taxonomy): Eukaryota > Viridiplantae > Streptophyta > Magnoliopsida > Nymphaeales > Nymphaeaceae > Nuphar > Nuphar pumila. The sequence goes on along the minus strand of NC_143254.1, from coordinate 81,991,680 downwards.
TGCTTTTCTGCTTGACCTCTCGTGTTTATTTCTAGTTTGATAGTAATTACCTGTTTTTGTCCAGCATTTTTTTCAATCTTCTCTTCATTGGCTTCTTCTCATATTCTCATGTCAGTGCTGTTGTGATTTTGTTTTGGTGGTTTTTGTTATTGCATTGGCCAGGTAGAGTTATGTCTACCATGGGACTTCCAAGCGCCTGCACATTCAGAAGTTCTGGCAAGAAATTATGTAGAAGCCCAAGATCCTTTGTGAAGAGCACTTCTGTGATTTTCAGAAAGAATGTATCAAGTGTTAGGTGTAAGAAGGAAGGTAGAGAGAATTCAAAGGAGAAACTGGGCTGTTTTGAAAGAGGTGGTCTTGATGAGGTGGAATAGTCCCACATTGCTTGTGCTTGAGTTTTCTGTGGGCTTTATAAGCCACTTGAGAACTCATACACTTGTTCTTGAGAACAAGAGAATGGGATGACCACCACACGCGCGCCCCCCCCCCCCCCCCCCCCCGCCGCGCCGTGTCGTGCCGAGCCGGGCTCGGGTTCGGGGCCCTTTAGGGTCATATCCAATCAAGACAAAGTACCTTTTTACCCAAAGTTTCTTTGGATTTGGATTTGGATTTGGATTCGGTAACGGGTTATGGGAATGGATAACGGGTCACGACTCCTCGGATTCCGTGCCCGTTATGGAACTTCGAATTCCGTAACGGATCTCGATCTTTCGAAGTCCGTTAACGGATCACGTCCCCTCGGATTCTGTAACGGGCTCCTTCCACGTTTCATAACCGTTCGTGGGTTATAAAAGCGTGGTCAGGGGTGGGGTTACAGAGATGCTGAGACAGGCGAATTTCTGAAGTAGAGTTCTGCGATTTTCCATCTTCCTTTTTACTCTCTCTCTCTTTCCTGTGAGTTATCCTGAAAGGGGTTGTTCTGCAACTATAGTTCGAAGAGGCTGTTTTCGAAAGACGATCCGCCGGAGTGCACTGTTCGGTTCGTCGTGGCTATTGTATCCTGGGGGAAGGATGCCGGACCCTGATCTGCACAGTATGTGGGGGCGAATCTTCTCTAAGGGGAGTACTTTCGTACGCCTTAGCCTATTACATAAACTAAACATGTTCTTGTTGTTTTCTTTATGTTCTGTGCATATGTTTGTTTATATGCTGCCGTCTGGATTTTGGACTGTTGCGGAAACCGACATGCCTACACCTTGCTTTTGTTTCTGTCGTTTGTTAATCATGCTATTTACACTGTTGTATTTCATGATTTATTTCGTGTTTTATATCATGATAACGAATGTGAAACTGTGTGATCCGAAATATGATCCAACATCAAGGGCATTTGGACTTGAAGCGTCAAGCTTCCATGTATCAGCAATGGCCACATACAAGGTGAAGCTGATCGGACCTGATGGTACAGAGACCGAATTTGATGCTCCAGATGATGTATACATTCTGGATTCTGCTGAGAACGCAGGCATGGAGCTCCCCTATTCATGCCGAGCAGGTGCATGCTCCACTTGTGCCGGCCAAATGGTCTCTGGTTCTGTTGATCAGTCCGATGAATCTTTCCTTGACGACCCGCAAATTGAGAAGGGGTATGTGCTGACATGTGTTTCGTATCCAACTTCCGATTGTGTGATTCACACTCATAAGGAAGGAGATCTTTACTGAACGGTAGAATCGGAATTTGAGAATGAAAAGTCTCCGATTGAGCTTTTCTTTTCGAGCGGTAACTGGCACCAGTTTCCTACCTTTCTCATGTTCTTATGTAGTCTGCTTCCATTGGATGTCTGCTTTGAGATGGTATTACTCTAGTTGTGCAACTGCTAAAAATGCATCTGAATTTGTATTGGACAATGATATGTAGTGAAGCTCTTGTTGGTGTTCTGCATATCTTAATATCTCTGCGTCATTATCTTGTGGTGTATATTGTTTCAGTTGCTGATATGGTTTGAAATCATCGTGTGGTGACTGAAGTTGAGTTCCTATCAGCAAACGCTTTGGGCAGATGGTACGAATGATGGGATAGGCGCGTGTTGGATTTAAAAATAAAGCGAGCTTTAGTGAGCTTAGGTTCGAACTCAAGTGCCGTTAATTTAACTAAAAGTTCGCGGATCGCTACCTTCACACGAATGCAAAGAATGAAGGAGAATTTTGGTATAAACCGCTCATAACATACGCGTTACAGTGGGGGATGGCTGAATCATTCTTTTCAAAATCAAATCGCTGAATTCAACCAACATTGTTAGGTCCCAAATTCCCCGAACAACTGAATCTTAGACCATTCCAGTTTCCATTATGCCTCTCTACGATATATCTGTCCAGAGAACTCGCTTTTCTTTAGTAATCCATTCTGCTTCTTTTTTCTGTGTTGCAAGGCTGCTTCACACAGGTGCACTTTGCTAGGCTCTATATGCCTTGTGTATCGAACCCAAGTTGGCTACTTGGCTTCCGTGAGGTTTGAATCATAGTCTTAGAATCAGGGTATAAACTTTCCAAAAAAAAAAAATCACTGCGAAGTGTCTTGAAAATTCAGTTTCTTCCTATTCCATTATTGTCAATCACTGAATTTGAGCACGTCCAGTCTTTCACTGTTAATAACCAGCCCGTCTGTGCCATGGTTACCAAGAAACAAAATGGATACGAGCAAAAGTGCAGAGTGTCGAAAAAATAGTATGAAGCAGCAAGCGGGATACAGTTATGAAATGATTATGCAAGTGAATGAAAAAAGAAAAGGAAACACATAGAAGGCAATACAAAAGCAAGTAAGAAGTGATATGAACACGTACAAAACCATATAAAACCAACATATAAGCATGTTATAAAAATATATTATTTTTAATATGAAAAAATTAAGTTAAGAAAAAGTGAGTGAAAAGTGACAAAAAAGTGAGGAAAATGTTAAAAAGCAAAAGGGAATCACAGAAACAAGAAAGAAGCAGGCTTCCCACTAAAGAGGATTGGGTTTCTCATATTTTGAATATGGATTTCCCAAAGCTTCTCCTCCGTTCGAGAAAGCTAGAAATTTTTCGCTTTCGAAGCAAGTTTTCGAAGAAGCAAGCTTTCCCATATAGCAAGAAGCTTGGGGATCTTTTATACCAAATTAACAATACACAAAGTCATAGCTCCATATCCCCTCCCCACAAGAACGCCCTAAACATCTTCTCAAGCGCATTGGTTATGGACTGGGGTAACTTAACACCAAAAGCCAGAACAGGGGAATACACTCAAGGATGTGCTTGACTAGGCAGTCTTCATACATAAGATAAAAAGTTAGCTTTACAACTTGCATGCAAGTTTGCTGCCTACCTTGATCAAAATACCCTGACAGTGAGAAGCCTTGAGTCTACCACAAAACAGAAGTAGACTTAAAAGCATAAAGACTTTGGCCTAACCATATAGACAGGGAATTCAATTGAAAGTAATTGGCCTGCACCATCCTAGCCCACAAGGATTATAGCTTCAGCATAGACCACCCAAGAAAGGCCATATCTACCTTGTTTCAAACTTGGAGTCTCCTTATGCCTACTCACTCTTTTCGTCAATAAAAGGCATACAATCTTCCCGTTGACTAGTTGAGAATCAACAATACATAAAGTCATAGAGAATCAATTTAACTTCACAAATGTAATCACATATAACCATAATGTATTGTCATACATTAGAAGGAATCAAACAGACCCATCCCTTTTACACGTTAAAAATGTAATCCTGGTGTTAGCCATTTAGTAAGAAAAATTGCAGTTATTTTCTTCGTATCGATTGTATCAATACATATTAAATTATTCTCAGTACTTTCTTTAACAAAGTACTTTTACTTCATGTGTCGACACAAAGTTGAGCTCTTGTTGTTATTTAAGAAGGGCATGACAACTTCATTATCATATAAGATCTTTAATAAACTCACAATAAAGTCCACTATATCAAGATTCATAATTAAGCTTTTAATCCATATGGCCTGAGATAAAATCTTGTATAAAATCAATAATTTTTGCCCCAATGAATTTTAGAAATTTCTTCACTGTTTTGCAATGAGAGATGGCATCTCGAATATTCTGAAACACTCGCGATTGCAAAATCACCATGCTAAGATTATTCGAGCACTCTCATTTCTCATAAACATTCTTTAAAGCACTTTCACTTCTCATAAACAACCTTCAGAGCAGTTGTTTTATTCTTCGTATGAGTGAGAAATTAATCACTCTATACGAGATTTATATTGAAAAGATAAATGTGAAACTCTTTATTATTCACCCTTCTGTGACAAGCATAATTGGGTCATTATTGTTCCGCTTTGATGAGAACGGTAATATTCATAATTACTTCGTCTCCTCAATTTACAAGAAATTGACTTTAATTAGTGAAACTAACATATCATGTAACCAGAGGCAATTCAGCACTGTACTTTTGAGTATGGACATGCTTCATGGGCTGGTATACACATCTACTATTGCACCCTGTGTGAATTTAAAACATAATGACCTATCTTTGGGTAGAATCATTGTTTCATAAAGTCACACGTAATCATAATATAGAATCTTAATACGGTCCAAAGAATCTTCAATGCACACAACACATATCACTTTGGTGATTGCATGAGTCAGTTAATAGAGATCTTTTACCACAAACATATTTGTATTATGGAGCATGTTCATGCACATATAATAATACATGTATATTCATGACGAAACATATATTCTATCATCAAAATATACAATTAATGCTTCAACTTATATGCACAAATAAATTTTGATGAAAACATATCACAAATGTCATGAATTTTAGTCATAATTCATACTTAAATATCATGCATAACTTAAATAATATCAAATGCATGTAAAAAGTTATGCTTTCGTGATAATAAACACATATAAATCATAAAAAAATGACAAGAACATACTCATATGGGTAAAAGTCAAGATTCTCGTGCTGGAACTGGTTCCAAACTGCTCTGAACCGGTTTAAAATGGCCTTGAACCGATCTTGAAACTTATGAATTGGTCTAAAATATGAACAAAAACTCATAAAATTCTAAAACCGAATGAGAAAATCCTTGTTCTTTCATTGATTCATGAGAATAGGGTCTCTACATCCCAGAACCGGTGAAAAACTGATAGGAACTAGTCAGAAATCACTCTGAACTGTTCTAAAATGCACTGTATCAGTCACAGAACTGGTTCGGTGTAAATAGTGCATGGACCCCTTTTCGGATCTAATCCGATCCCATCCAGATTCAGATATAGTCCCAATGGATCCTGGGTCGGATCCTTCAGTCTGGATCTAATCTAGATCCATACCCATAATGACTGGATCCTGAGTTGGATCCCATGATCCAAATTCAATCCAGATCTAGATCCTAACAAATCCAGGTCAGATCCGAATCCTAAAACATGTCCAGATCTGATCCCAGTCCAAATAGGACCCTAGTCGGATCTAGGAAGCTGACCCATTACAAACCTGGACCTGATCCAAATAGGACTCAGGTTGGATTTGGGCCTCAAACTGATCTGGATCCAAATCCAGTCCATAAAGGGACTTGGGTCGGATCAAGGAGCATGACCCAGTCTGACCCAGACCCGAAACCTCAAATGGGTCTAGGTTGGATCCGGATCAAAAGCCAGGTCTAGAGCCAGATCTGATGCGTAATGGATTCAGATCCGGTCGATTCGAATGAGACCCAGAACCAAAACCATAAATGGTCCAGGTCAGATCCAGTTCACCGGGTACGAGTTCGAACAGAACTCAGGTCGGATCTAAGAACCCGACCCGGTCCATCCCAGACCTAGAACCTTAAATGGGTCCGGGTTGGATTCGAATTCAAGTGCTTGTCCAGAAACGAACCCGATCTGCAATGGATCCGGGTTTGATCCAGATCCTGGGTCCAACAAAAATGAATCAGACCCAAATCTAGAACCCAAATGGGTCTGGGTCCGATCCAAGCAGCTGGTACAGGCCCAATCCACCCGGTCCGTAACAGATCAGGGACTGGATCGAGTCTGCCCAGGGAACAAATCCAATACTCGATCCACACGAATCGGGTAATCGGGCCAATCATTGGGTCAGGTTCGGGCCTGGACTCAACTCACATAGAACTGTAAACCCGATAAAATGAAAAACCGAATACATTCGGTTTCTGAGAAACCAAAAAACACCCTTCGGTTTCTCACGTCGCCCCGAATTTTGGGCGGCCACCAGCACCGGTGGTTTCGCCGGACGAAAGCCACCTCACAGTGACTCTGTGCCACTGGAGAGTCCTCCCCATCGACGCCGACAAAACGGTAGAGGGGGAATTGAAAGGGGCAAGTCGGCCTGGATGCCACACATCGCCGAACTGACGATGGCGCCCCGGCAAAGGTCACCCCCCGTCCCCCCCGACGACCCCACTGGCGAGTCCTCTCCACCGGCAAAAGGTAGGGTTGATCTGTATTTTTTTTTTGATATACAACCAACCACCGTCAGCCGCCGGCTGCTAAACGCCGCCCAGCTATGGGATCCTCCCCTCACCGACGCCTGGAAGATCAGGGCGTGATGCGCATGGAAGAGGATCAGGAGGGAAGGGTCCCAGATCCACCGGGTCTTCATCTCCCTTTTCCTTCGGTGCCTCCAGACGGTCGCGCTCTGCGTCGTTGATGATGAACCGACGTAGATCACCAGCCAGAATGCCGTCATCGATCTTCGGCGAACTCGATTTAGGGTAGGACCCATCAACGGCGGGTGGTGTATGTTCTCCACCCTATGGTTCACTGAATCCCACGTCGGGGGAGGGGGGGGGGGGGGGCGAATGAGCGCCACGTATTTATGCACATGGGGCTCGTATTCCGGCGTGGCTGTTTGAGGAAATGACAAAAATACCCTTCATTCAAGAGTGGAGAAACTACGGTATGAGAAAAGGACAAAAAAGTCCTTTATCCAGAAAGTTTGATTTTAACTATTTAAGGTGTAGACGTTCACTATTCATTAAATTATTGCGCCATCTGCTGTAACAATAGCTCCCATTGTCAACGCAAACTTTGCCTTCGCCTCCAGTCGAGGTTTCCGCCTTGTTTTGTATCTTGTTTTACAACACATTATTGTCATCTTGTGCCTGCCTTGTGTTACAAAACATTCTCGTGTCGTCGCTTCATTTTCGTTGTCGTTAGACATTATGGAAGAAATCAATGATGCACAAACATTCCAACCAGTGCCATTAAGGCGTCGTGAGTAGCTTTTTATCTCATCATGTTATCGATGAAGAACGCATGTCGTCTTGTGTGTCATTAAGGCATTGTTTTGGTTATGCAGGTAGATATTGTTCTTACGATGGTTGGAAACTTATCGATATTTGTAAGACACTAGGACCTGTTGACAAGAATGCTTGTTTACAAATGCTAGGAAGGGCCTCTACCCCATCAGGTATCCTACATTTACTCATTATATGCATTGTATCTCAAACCGTTGTATTAGTAACATACTACCGATTTGTGAGATATTGTTTTGTTAGTTAATATCGATTTGTTTGCTATTATGCTCAATTTCTTCCGTATCGATTGGTAATTTATTGTGTGATATATTTATCGACCTTTTAGATATTATGGTTTTGTATTGTCGATTTGTAAGTTATTATGCTGAACTGCTTTATCGATTTTCAATATATTATTCGATTTGTATATCGATTTGTAAGATATTATATGTTTTGTAATATATATTCATAAGATATTTGTACACAGACTTTGAAAACGTGTGTGTGCAGAAACACATCGTTATGCGCATTCAAATTGCTGCTCTGTCAGCGATTTGTATTGAACTCATTTCACAGCCTCCTGGATCTATTGACAACGTTATCGTCAACACACATGTATGACATTTCGTGTCTTTTATTGGCATGGTAAGTGACAACTCGATGCTCAGTATAAGCAAATATCAAACCGCACTTGTTTTTATATTGTCATTCATTAAATCGATTCTTTGACTTGCTAACCCTTATCGGTATCAGTTGTTATATGCATCCTGATTAAATCGTAGTAAACGTATGTGCTTGCTAACGCAACATGATATATTGCTTACAAAACATTCTAGTGTCTTCTCTTCTTTTGTGTTGTCGTAGGCATTATGGAAGAAAGCAATGACGCACAAACATTCCGACCAGTGTCATTAAAACGTCGTGAGTAGCTTTCCATTTCATCATGCTGTCGATGAAGAACACATGTCGTCTTGTGTGCCATTAAGGCATTGTTTTGTTACTGCAGGTAGATCTTGTTCTTACGATGGTTGGAAACTTATCGATATTTGTAAGACGCTGGGACCTGTTGACAAGAATGCTTGTTTACAAATGCTAGGAAGGGCTTCTACCCCACCAGGTATCCTACATTCAGTCATTATATGCATTGTATCTCAAACCGCTGTATTAGTAACATACTACCGATTTTTGAGATATTGTTTTTGTTAGTTAATATTGATTTGTTTGCTATTTTGCTGACAACACAAACTGATATATTGCTTATAACATTGTTGAGCTTATCATCAGGTTGTAATGAAGATGATCTAGCTCAATCAATTGAAAGTTATGGAGAATTGAACATCTATACTAATGACGCAACTGAAGAATTGAACATCTGCACTAATGATGCACATGATAAGAAGGGTGCAGGCATTAGACCCACTCTTGACTTGAATGTTCCAGTAGAACAAATGCAATTAAATAATGAGGTAGATTATCATGACAGTACACATAATAAAAGTGTAGGCACTGCGAATGAACATGGAAGTACACTTGACTATGTTCCGGTAGAATGAATGCAGTTTAATAATGAGGAAGCTGCATATAAATTTTACAATGATTATGCCTTAAAAGTTGGCTTCAGTGTGAGAAGATTTTCTTGGTCAAAAAATGCACAGGGTGTCGTGGTGAGAAAGACATATGTTTGTTCCAAGCAAAGTTGGAAGAAATCAATGAGAAATCCAACAAGGAGCATGTCAGAATCAAGATGTGGATGTCAAGCGAGAATGGTTTTGAGAAGACATCTGAATGGGAAATTTCTAGTTCGTACTTTAATCAGTGATCATAATCATGATTTATCTGCATCATTTATGACTCATATGTTAAGGTCACATCGTAAAGTAACTGTAGCGCATGCTGTAATGGCTGAAATAGCCGATAGCGCCGGCATTGCACCAAGGAAGACATACAATTTGTTTGCCCACATTGACGGTGGTCGCGATAATGTGTCATTCACACCTTTGGATCTAAGAAACCACTTGAGAAGGAAGAGGACAGATAACATGAAGAATGGAGAAATATGTTCTTTGGTTGATTACTTACAGAAGAAATCAAGCAATGACCCTGGTTTCTTTAGTGCAATGCAACTGGATGAAGATGGATATGCTGTGAATATGTTTTGGGCCGATTCAAAGTCAAGAGTAGATTATGAATGCTTCAATGATGTGCTTGTATTTGATACTACAGTAAAGATTAATATTGAACAATGGTCATTTGCGCAGTTTGTCAGAGTGAACCATCACTCACAGAGTTGTATATTAGGCGGCGCGTTTTTGTATGATCAGACCAAGGAAAGCTTTGAGTGGTTGTTTAAAGTATTTACACAGGCAATGAATGAGAAACAACCTGAAGTTGTACTTACAGATGGTGATCACGCAATTGCGGCTGTAGTGCTTCATGTGTGGCCAGATGCACATCATCAGCTATGTTTGTGGCATATCTTTCAAAATACAGCAAAGAACATAGGACACATATTTAATCAGAAGACAGGGTTTGATAAAAAGTTTACTAGGTGTGTACTTGAGAGCGTAGACGAGATCACCTTTATGTCTGATTGGGAGGAAATGATTCAGACATACGACCTTGAAGATTGTCTGTGGTTACAAAATTTATATGCAGAAAAAGAGAAGTGAGCATTGGTATATGGAAGACAATACTTTTGTGCAGGTATGATAAGCACACAAAGAGTTAAATCTATGCATGCCACGCTGAAGAAAACCTTGTATTCATGTTTAACAATATTTCGCTTTATGGAACAATATGAATTATTTATAGACGGTCTAAGATAGAATGAGCGACGCACTGTAATTTCTAGGCCCGGAGGCAGTGATAAATGGGCAAGGGTTGCTAGGTCGTCGCCCAGAAGCGACGCGTCACACCGACGCCCGGGTGTGGTGTCAAATAGGCAAGGGTTCCCTCACTTTGTTGGACGGGTGGGGGTAAAGAAGTTAGTCCAAGACCATAAAATTAGGTTAGCCACTTGGAACATAGGGTCTTTAACTGGTAAGTTGGTAGAGTTAGTAGATGTTATGTGTAGGAGAAAGATTGATATTTTATGTCTTCAAGAGACCAAATGGGTAGGTAGAAAGCAAAAGTGATAGAACCTTGGGGATATAAGATTTGGTATACAGGAATAAATAGGAATAGGAATAGGAATGGAGTAGGGATTGTTATGAGTCGTCAGTTTATAGATTATGTAGTTGAGGTCCGTAGGAAGGGTGATAGAATTTTACTTATTAAATTAGTATTAGGTACGGATATTATTAATATTATTAGTGTTTATGCACCTCAAGTAGGTTTAGATGATTCCATTAAGCATCAATTTTGGGAAGATTTAGATGAAGTAGTACAAGGGATATCTTATGGAGAAAAGCTTTTCATCGGCGGTGACCTTAATGGACATGTAGGCATTAGTAGGGATGGATTTGAGAGTATCCATGGAGGCTATGGTATAGGAGAAAGAAATGAAAGTGGAGAAAGGATTTTAGATTTTTGTTTGTCCTATGATATGATCTTAGCTAACACTTGGTTTAGGAAGAGAGAGTCTCACCTAGTAACATTTAAAAGTGGGGTTAATACGAGTCAGATAAATTTTTTCCTACTTACAAAGAGAGATAGGGGTTGTTGCATCGATTGTAAGGTTATACCGGAAGAAAGTGTAGCTACACAACATAGAGTCTTAATTTTAGATCTTAGAATTAGACAATGCCGCAAAAGGGATAGACATAGGATAGATCCTAGAATTAAGTGGTGGGCACTGAAAGGAGCTAAACAAGGAATGTTTGTAGAGCAGGTAGTTAAGGAAGCTGATTGGTGTCTCGAGGAGGATTCAGAATCAATGTGGAATAAGATAGCGGGTGGCATGAGAAAAGTGGCTAAGGAGGTATTGGGTGAGTCTAAAGGCGGTGCACCACTAGGTAAGGATACATCATGGTGGAACGAGGATGTCAAATTAGCTATTAAGGATAAAAGATAGTGTTATAGAAATCTAAGTAAGAGTCGTGATAATGAGAATTTGGAGAAGTATATGTTAGCAAAGAAGGAAGCTAAAAAAATTGTTCGAAACGCGAGGGCTAAGGTATATAAGGAGGTTTATGACAAGTTGAATACCAAAGAAGGCGAGAAGGATATTTATAGGCTTGCAAAGATGAGAGATGGAAAATCGAAGGATTTGGGTATGGTTAGATGTATCAAAGATGAAACGCAAAGGGTTTTAGTCAAAGATGAGGAGATTAAGGAGAGATGGAAAGATTATTTTGATAAGCTATTTAATGATAGTCATGCTCAAGATCTTGGAGACTTCTTCATTCCTTTTCATGAGATGAATCGTGACTTCATGCGCAAGATTCAAAAGAAAGAAATTGCAGAGGCTTTGAAGAAAATGAAATCAAGAAGGGCAGTTGACCCAGATGGTATACCTATCGAGGCTTGGAAATGCTTGGGAGAGAAAGGTTTAGAATGGTTGACAAATCTTTTTAACTTGATTTGGCGAACAAATAAGATGCCTAATGAGTGGAGGAAGAGTACTTTGATGCCTTTATATAAGAATAAGGGTGATATACAAGATTGCACAAACTATCGTGGTATAAAACTCATGAGTCATACTATGAAACTTTGGGAGAGGGTGATTGAGTCTAGGTTGAGGAAGGTTGTCATGATATCGGAGAATCAATTTGGTTTTATGTCTGGAAGATCAACTATGGAAGCTATACATCTTCTTAGACAACTTATTGAAAGATATAGAGAGAGGAACAAAGATTTGCATATGGTTTTTATTGATTTAGAGAAGGCATACAATAGAGTACCTAGGGACGTTCTCTGGTGGACAATGATGAAGAAAGGTGTTTCTCTCAAGTACATTAGTATAATTAAAGATATGTATGAAGGAGTAGTAACCAATGTCCGCACTTGTGGAGGAGTGACAACCAATTTTCCGATAACGGTTGGGTTACATCAAGGATCTGCTTTAAGCCCTTTCCTATTTGCGATAGTGATGGATGAGCTTACGAGATCAATTCAAGAAAATGTACCGTGGTGTATGTTGTTTGCTGATGATATTGTTTTGATTGATGAGTCTAGAGCTGGGGTTAATGCTAAGTTAGAAATATGGAGACAGACATTGGAAGCTAGAGGTTTTAAGTTGAGTAAGAGTAAGACTGAATATATGGAATGTCGGTTTAGTAAGCAACAAAGTAGTGATGGGAGTGTAGTGAAGCTTGGTGAGCAAGAAATACCGGTGAATGATTATTTCAAATATTTGGGATCCATCATTCATAAGTATGGAGAAATTGATGGAGATGTAAATCATAGGATAAAGGTTGGGTGGATGAAATGGAAAAGTGCAACTGGAGTGTTGTGCGATCGTAGAATGCCATTGCGGTTGAAGGGAAAGTTTTATAGGACGACTATTAGACCCGCTTTACTATATGATACAGAATGTTGGGCTGCCAAGAGACATCATATTCAAAAAATGAGTGTAGTTGAGATGCGGATGCTTAGATGGATGTGTGGAAATACAATAAAAGATAAGATTCGGAACGAGGAGATACGTAAGAAGGTAGGTGTTGCACCCATTGAAAATAAGATGCGAGAGAATCGTTTACGGTGGTTTGGACATATTCGGCGAAGGCCTAATGATGCTCCAGTTAGAAGGTTGGAGAAATGGGAAAATATATTAGTTAAAAGAGGTCGGGGTAGGCCTAGGAAGACTTGGATGGAGATAATAGGAAATGATATGAATGCTTTGAACCTCACCGAGGACATGGCATTGGATATAAATGATTGGAGGAAAAGGATTCATGTGGAAGACCCAAAATGAATTTCTTTTTTGGTTCATATCGCTGACCCCAATTGTTTTGGGATGAAGGCGTAGTTGTTGTTGTTGTTGGTCTAAGATAGAATGAGCTTGAACAAGACGTAAAATGCTTCAATACACGACCTCCAACTTTTGACATGAAAATATTGATGCGACCTGCAGATCTGTATACACTAACTGTATTTGAATGGATCAAAAAAGAGGTGTTTCATGTCATGAATTGCAATATAGAAGGACCCGTGCAAACCGAGAATATGCGCAAATACCATATTTTATGAGAGGGCGAAAAGCATCACAAAAGACAAGCATATGTCACGTACAATGTGGACAATGAAAGAGTTGAATGTTTGTGCAAAATGTATGAATTCAAAGGTATTTTATGCTGTCATGCATTAAAGACACTTAATCAAGAGAATATACAAGAAATACCAGAGTCTTATGTAATGCGAAGATGGAGAAGACAAGCAAATATTGAAATGCTTGGTATGGACAATGTGAGTAAATCTGGTGTCGACAAGAAGTGCCATATAGCCTCCCGTTACCAACAATTGTGTAGGTCATTTATGCATGTTGCTGATTTGGCATCGAGAAGTGAAGAAGGCTATGTATGCATGAGAAAAACGTCAAGGGAGTTACTTGAAAACGTGCGGTTAATTAACCTTCAGTCCGTTGCAGTGAATGAATATCAGTCGAAGATAATGGGATCGAACAACATAGGTGAAAATCATGCTTCGCTTGACACTCCTGAGAAGTTGCACTGTAGCCTAAACATCATCTTCAACAAGTCAGTAGTGAACGTTGTTGATTATGATGAACATATTCATGAAGCGAAGGGTATCAAAAGAAAACCTGTCTCTGATCGCAGTCGTTGGAGGACAAAGGGTACACTAGAATTGGTTGGCAAGAAAAGGTCTAAGAAACAATCAACCTCTAATCAAAAGCAACACAGCCCTTTTCATGAACCGGTATGTAAGACATTATATTGCTTCCCATTACGTGAAGGTTGTCAATATCTAACTCGTGTAATGTCCAACATGCAACAATACCCTAAAGATGTAATACCCAACGTGCTAACCTTCATTCCTCCCGACCAGATTTCTGGCAACGATAGCTTCAGTTTTACAAGTCTTTTGGTATGTAATCAATGTTGGGATGAGGTTTGCATTTCTTGTGAAACTTAAGGCTGTGTTTTATATTTTGTGTTTCATGGCAGTCTATAATGAATTCGCAAGAGAAAACTGGTACACAAGAATCTCGTTTGGGCTATTAATTAAGTTGTCATGCCTCTTTGCATGTAAAACCCATGTTTCAAAAAAAAAAATTTCGGACCCGGGCCCGCCATCGATAGGGTTTTAAGTTAACCCGACTCGAGAAGGGGATTTTAAGAAAACCCCTTCTTGAGCGCCGCAACACCTTCCCCCCCTCCACCTTCGTTTTCGGGGAGATTAGGGGAAACCTGTAACGCCCCAAAATCGTGGACTTGAAACCTTTTATGAAAAAGGTTGAAAGCTTTGAAATCAATCATTTATCAAAGTTTAAAACAGAAGTTCAGCGGAAGATCAGGTTCAAAACAACAAGTCCCTAGACCTTGGGTACATTACAACCAAAAGCAGATTCCCCCTTACAAACCGATTTGCAGTTCAAATATATATTTTATTGAAATGAAAAGAAGAACCACATTTTGGTAATACAGTTTTAGAAATGCAGAGTTATAATCAAAAGAGATGCTTTCAAAGAAACCTTATACCGCATCTATCAAAAGTATCCCCAAGAGCACAACGTCAGGAAAGGGCATTGCCTTGAATGCATCGCGTCATCATGCCATCGCAAGCTGTCTCAACCTGTTCACCACCTACCCATAGAAATGGGCCAGTCACACAACAGACTAGTAGGGGTGCAAAGGACAAGAAAGAGCAGAAGCTGCAATAAGTAAGATAAACGCTAGCTCAAGCAGAAACAAGCAAGACTAGCAGATCTAACCAAATGTGATGTGGAGTAAGCAAAGTTCTAGTAAAGCAAACAGCTACGTAAAAGAGCAGGAAGGATCAGAATGCTGAACAGACAACTAAAGCAATCTCACAAATATAATAGGTGAAGAGTAACTAACTCTATCCACCAGCCAAGCAAAAGCAATTGCATAAGACAGGTATTCGTAACAACATTCGTAATAAATACAAGTACCATTATATGGTTCAGCCTATCGGCCAGCAGCTACATTAATCGTGAGCCACAAGCTATTGCATCACAAGCAATTTGTAAGCTACACATGATAAGCAATCAACTAGTATGAGAAGCTAGTTATCACCAAGCAAAGAACTGCTTAAGCAGTATAACCAACAAGGGTAACGCCTCGACAGGCGTACCTAACTCAACGAGTAGCATACCTAACTACCGAGCTAACAAGCAAGCAAGCAATGCACGTCACAACATGCATATCTCATGATCATGTGTATAAGTTATATCTTGTCTCATTACTGAGCAAGCCGTTGTGGGTACGCACAAGGCAAAACGTAGAAACAACCGAGATCGATTGGGGGTCCATTATGCTATGTATTTTATTATACCCCGAATGACTGACTAAGTCCGCTTCCTAAGGAGACGGTCTATGACCAAGAGAGTAAATCCCCAAAGGCAAACAAAGGCCCAATGGATGCGCATCCGTACTTCTGCAGAAGTGGCCCAAAAGGATTTCTCCTAACCTCCGATGACTGGGGAAGGTCGGATCTTTGCCCGAGATTGCTACATATGGCTGTCCATCGGAGTTTTGTACCATCCATCCTCTCTCTTGATGAACCGTCCCGAATGAGCACGACGGAGGGTTTCTTAACCGTCGTCTCATTCTCATGCTCTGGTCTTTCAACCCAATCAAGCATCTTG
Organism: Nuphar pumila; assembly: GCF_984573655.1. Taxonomy (NCBI): domain Eukaryota; kingdom Viridiplantae; phylum Streptophyta; class Magnoliopsida; order Nymphaeales; family Nymphaeaceae; genus Nuphar; species Nuphar pumila. Next base: position 81,975,745 of record NC_143254.1, on the reverse strand, counting down.
CCTGTGAAGGCGCATGATTATTATTTAAGTGTGTTATACGCGCCATTGCGCGTTCAAGGCAACCAAACAATTCTCATCCTACTCACTGCAGTACGCATCGTAACTATTCAAATGCATAATCACGCTGAAAGGGGTCAATCCCTAGTGAGGGTAAAAACATCACTCTTGTGATCTCAAACACATGCCATTGCATGTTCGAGGCAGACATAGACCTCTCATCCTAATCATCGTAGTACGCAACGTACCTGTTCAAAAGTACAACCACGATGAGAGGGGTATGGATCTCTCGCAGGAAATCCCAATGCTTCTACTTTATAGAAGCCAACAGTGGACTCATTCCAGTTCCAACTGATCGTGCTCGGGTCCTTTAGACAATCGCGAGCAAACTGCCTATTAGGCGAAAGCAACATAACAGGATTAGCTTAATGTGTCAATACACGCTTAGAGGTTAATGTAGACCTCTCGTTCTGCTCTCGTAGCCCAAACATATCGTATGTGACTAAGGGTACAACTACAAGAGGAGGAACATGGATCTTTCGTAAGAGATCCGACAATACCTTCACAAAGGAAGGCACTACAATCTTGGTTGAACCAGAAAGCCTAGAAACTAGGTCTCGTATCAGAGATGAGGTAACGTCGATCTAGTGATGGCGCAAGTACCTCGATAGGATCCCCGCCCCTATTCGTGCACAGGATCCTAAACAAGGTTATCTAAGTCGCATCGAATGGGCAAACTAAGGTTGTAACACATCTATCCCAAATACATCAATTTGGGAGGTCCGACCCCTACCTCTGTTTTACAAGCTATACATCTTGAAAAATAGGTTTGCACCTAAGACGATGTCTTTTGAGAACTGAAGTGCATAAGGGTGTGTCGTGGCTTGTAAGCCAAGTGAGACGATATACACTATGCACTCAAAGTTGCACTCCGGGAGTGCAAGCTGACAAGAGGCAAACTCATGCACATACTAATACAAAGGCAAAACGAGGGACAAGACTCGGTGGGCGAAACCGCACTGCGAGGGTAGAACGCTAAAGCTCCACACAAGGTATGAGATCATACCTCGATCATCGTAACGCACAAGCAGGCAACTACACAAGCAACTCCTGAGGTATAAGATCCTATACGAACTATGCCAACGTAAAGGACGACTCACGAGACATGGGGTTGCACCTCGATAGATCAATGAGCGTAAGCAAGAAATGGAGCGTGCGACAAAGATAGGATACATGCACGAACAAGGCATATGCACGAAGCGTAGCAACAAGGTAAAGACGAATACATACAAAAGGTAAGTGCAAGAGCAAGCACGAGAACATAGGAAAGTAAAATACGGAGAGTAAAGCAGAAGCAAGGCCATGGCGCATAAAGTGCGGGGCAACAAGTAAATGCAGGAAGTAAAGTGCAAGAACGTAAAGAAGGACCAGGACTTGCATCCTGGAGAACAAAGCAGACATAAGCAAGTAAATGCCAAGGCGCAAAGCGCGGGGCAGCAGAAAAGTAAAGTGCGAGAAAGTAGGGAGGACAAGGATCGCGAAACCGCGTCCTTGAGTTAAGAGACATGAAATGTAAAGACAGGAATGAAAAGCCTAGGCACATATAGCGCGGTGGCGACAGAAAGGAAAGTGCAAGAAAGTAAAGAGGACAAGGATCGTGAAACCGCGTCCTTGAAGGTAAAGACATACATATATATATTATACGTATACATATATCATCCTCTTTTAGTTATCTTTCTTATTTTAGCATTTATCAGTTCATTGTCCTTTCACGTAAGAATCCCCTACCTTAAGGGGTTGCGGGTCCTCGTACGCATGCAGCGTAGGCAAGCAAGAGCTCGAGCCACAAAGGGCGAGCTGGATCCACCGTTCAACCTGGAGAGCTTAGATCATTAGCATATGCCGAAAGTAAACAAGAGGCAACAAGGCAACCAGGCCTCTTGCCTGCAGGAGGCAGAGGCAGAAGCTCTGCATCCTGCAGACAAGGGTGCCAGAGGCAGGGGCCTCAGCCCTGCTTGGCAACAACAGCAGAGGAAGGGAGCAGGAGCTCCCTGTCTGCTAGCACAAGGAAAAAGCAGGGGAGGGAGCAGAAGCTCCCTGCCACACCTGCCACAACAAGGCAGGGGGGAAAGCACCCCCTGTCAGGACACGAGACAGGGGCGCAGCCCCCCCGCCGGCAACAAGAACAAGGCAAGGGGGCAGAGCCCCTTGCCAGAGAACACGGAGATGCAGGGGGCAAGCCCTTGCTCGAAAACAGAAAAGCAGGGGGGGCTTCGCCCCCTGCTGGCACAACGCAGGAGGCAGGGGGGCCTCGCCCCCTGCCAGCATAATGCAAGAGGCAGGGGGACAGAGCCCCCTGCTGAGGAGCAACAGAATAGTGCAGGGGGGGCTCCGCCCCCTGCAGGGGAAACAATCGAAGGCAGGGTGCCTAGCCCCCTGCCGGCAAACAAAAGAAGACAGGGGGCTTCGCCCCCTGCCGAGAAGCAACATCAAAGCAGGGGGACCCCTCCCCCTACCGAGAACCAATAAAAGAGCAGGGGGGGCTCAGCCCCCCTGCTGATCCACTGCAAAAGGCAGGGGGGATGACCCCCTGCCGACAAGAGGCGACAGGGGGCTCAGCCCCCCCCCCCCCCCCCCCCCACCGTCGACCAAGAACGAAAAGGCAGGGGGGTTAACCCCCTGCCAAAACAAGAGGCAATAGGGGCTCAGCCCCCCTATCGCTCAACAGCAAAAAGAAAGGAATGACAGGGGGCGGAACCCCCTGCCAAGAAGAGCCAACGACAGGGGGCTCAGCCCCCTGTTGACCAACAACAAAGGGTGGCAGGGGAGTTTTAGCCCCCTGCCAACAAACGGTGACGACAGGGGGCTCAGCCCCCCTGTCGATCCACCCAGCACACAGGAGAAAAGAGAGGAGGGATTTATACCTCAGAAGACCGCAGCAAACGGGGGAGTCTGCAGGCTGAAGGGCCGAGGGCCACTATCGGATGAGGCCACCCAAACGGAGGGTGGTGGCCGCCTGCGAAGACTCAGAGGGAGCAGCGCGAATGCTGCTGTCGATCGCCAGCAGCTAAAGATGTCAGGTGGCCAGAGGCAAAAAAACGCAGGTGTCGACCAGGGGAAATGAGGGGAGCCAGAGAACAGGTGGTCGCCGGAGCTGAGAGGTCGTCGGTGGCCGGCGCAATCGACAGCAGAGAGGGGGAGACCTGGAGCGAAGCTCGGGGCCACTGGGTCGCCGGAACTCAGAGCGGAGGCGAAGAGGTGGCCGCAGGGAGGATCGTCGGCGGCAAAGGACGCCGGTTGCGAGTCACCGGCGACTGAAGGGGAGACAACACCTCCCGACAGCAGCCGCAGGGAGAAACAGCCGGGAGGAGGAAGAGGTCGGCGGCGGGTCACCGGTGCTCGGGGTCCCTGGCGCAGCCGCTAGACAAGCAGGGAGGTCGGCAACGAGGATCGTCGGGGAGGCGGCCTGACGGGAACGCTCGTCGGCATCTCCGATCGCCGGAGGCAGCGTGAGGGGGGAGATCGGAGTAGAGGAGAGAGAGAAGGGGCGAGGGTTTTGCCCCTCGCCCGAGACACCTCCGTCTTTTTAAAAGACGCAGGTTCTCGAGAGTTCGAGAACCCAGGTCCGGATCCAGCTCGGATCCGGGCCCGACAAAGCGGCCCAGACCGTGACACGTGTCTGACACGTGCAAGGCACGTGTCTGACACGAGTCAGACACATTTTTTTTTTCACGGTTGTTACAAAACCCATCGGGGTTTCCCCATTCATCGCCCCCCCTGATGCTTTTAAAAGCACTGCAGGGGGGCGGTGGAGGGCACACAGCCCTTCGCCCCCAGCACGCCGCCCTCGATCTCCTCGCGACGACCCCCTCCGCCTTCTCTGCGCTCGTCACCGCCGCCGTCGCTGCGCCCCACGCCGCCGCCGGCCACCGCCTCCCAGGTACGCCACTTCTCCTCCTCCCTCTTCTCTTCCTCACCCCCCTCTCCGTCACCTCGCCGGGAGGCCGACAGGCGGCTCACAGCCCCTGCCGCGGCCTCCCACCTTCCCTGTGCCCATCGGGGGCCCGACAGGTGGCCTATGGGCCCCTTGTCGTCCCCTCTTCCCTCTGGGGGTGCGCCGGAGTGCCGGCAGGGGACCAATGGCCCCTGCGACACCCCCTCACCCCTATGGGTGATAGGGAAACCGACGGGAGGTCGGTTTCCCTCCCTGTCACCCCCGCCCCGGTCTCTCTTTTTCTGGCAGGGGTCAGTCCCCCTGCCACCCCTAGATCACCTGTAGGCAGGGGGCAATGCCCCTGCCGCTTCATGTTTCCCGGCAGGCAAGGGCTCGCCCTGCTGCCTCTGGGGTTTTGGCGCGTAGGGGTAGTGCCCCTGCCGCCTTCCTATCTCGGCTGGCAGGGGCAATGCCCATGTCGCCCTTTGTTTTGTTGGGCTGGCAGGGACTCACCCCCCTGCCGCCTCTTGGCTTCTGGGAGGGCAGGGGATAACCCCCCCTGCTGCCCCTTGATTCTCTGCACGCAGGGGCTTGTCCCCCTGTCACCCCCCCCCGTCCCGAGCTCTCTCCCTCTCTCTGTCGGCAGGGGCTAGCCTTGCCGTCTCGTGGCTGTCGACAGGGGCTGCCTCCCCTGCCGCATCGTTGCTGCCGGCAGGGGCTGGTCCCCTGTCGTCTTGTGTTGTCAGCAGGGGCTGGCCCCCTTGCCGTTTCGTGGCTGTCGGCAGGGGCTCAACCCCTGCTGTTTCGTTGCGGTCGGCAGGGGCTCAGCCCCTGCCGCCTCACTGCTGTCGGCAGGGGCTCAGCCCCTGCCGCTTCGCTGTTGTCGGCAGGGGTAGGCCCCCTGCCGCCTCGTTGCTGTCGGCAGGGGCTGACCCCCTGCCGCCTCGCTGTTTTTGATAGTGGCTCATTCCCTGTCGCCCCGTTGTCGTTGGTGCCGCCTTCGCCTAATTCTACCCTTGCCCCGTTGCACCATTAATTATATTAACATAATTGAATATTTAACACTCTTGCATATTTACGCAACAGGTCCCGATCGTGCTTCGCTGCTCAACCCTCGTATTATCCTCACGCGTAGGCGTACGCAGCTGCATGACATCCCAAGGTAGGGTAAAGTCGCACAAAGGGCAATTGATGAACCTAATTAAGTTAAAATAATTAAGATGTCCATGGTGGATATACTTAGATTTATATTGCTTCTGCATTGCATATTTTCTTGTCTGCATAATTATGAGTTCGGGTACGGTTGTACTCTTCGAGTATTAATTTACGTATTTGCTTATGTGGTTGAAGGTGATTTCGTACTTTTTGCAATACTCATGCCCTTAATTGCTTGCATATATACTTGCCTGTACGTTCCTATGGGTCGATGTACAATTTTATTCTTCGATCATTATTTTGCATAGTTGCTTATGAGTTGAGGTGTGGTTTCGTATTTCTTGAAATACATATGCCCTTGTTTGTTTGCATACATTTTTGCCTGCACGTTTCCTTTGAGTAAGGTATGACTTCGTGTCTCATGTATTACTTATGACCTTATGTGTTTGCCTATCTAACTGGTCAAGGTATGGTTTTGGTACCTCGTGTGTTACTTATGTGTGTTTCGCTCGATGTGCGGCATTGCAAGTCGAGAGTTGCTTGTTGTCAGGTTATAACCTGCATATGCTCATATTTATGGTAAATATGTACTTACATAACCGTAGTCTTGTGCCTATCATGATATCACTTGTTTTTAAAACACTAGAAGTTGTGTTTGTGCGTTGTAGTTCTTTAAAAGCGAGTTTCCTTCTGTCAACCCAGTGCTCTTCAAATTGCACAGCTTTTGCAAAGTTAAGTTTTAGGTCTTGCAGGATTGCGAAGTCACATTTGGCCCCTCCCAAGTCCACACACTTGGGAGAAATGTTTTATAACCTTGATTCAAGTTGTGACTCATTTTGAATAACCCCGATCAGGGGCATGAGCATATGAATGAGTGGGGTTCTGTTGAAGGACCCATTCTTTATGTATCAATCTAGTGTCACATGTCGATACTAAGATAAATTTTGGATGTAAGATTGATAGTGTTGTGTCTTGTGTGAATGACTTAATGTGGCATTATGGCTTTTAAGGATGAAGCGTGCCAAATGAGCACTCCTATATTTTTTTGAATTGTTATGAAGTTGTGTGTTGGGTATTCCTTTTGAGAAGCCCACAGACCTCCCTGGTTCAGTATAGCGTACTTTTAGACATGCACAACATGTTAAGTACTTTGTTGATCGGACGAGAGATCCGAGATGACCTTGCATCATGAAATATGAAAAATGTTGTTGAAGTGAATTCAAAACTTATCTTGCCAGGCTGTGTTGTATTAATTCTTTTGCAGATAATATCTGTTGGGGTTTCTTTTATGGAACCATATCCCTTTCATCGTAGTCGTACTTATGACATGTACGACCGTACTTTTTGACAAGTACGTCTTCTTACGTTGCGATGATTGGATGAGTAGGTTGTGGCAACCTCGATGGGTGCAAATAACAAAATGTTGTGATAACCTAAATAAGTGATGTTTTCGCCTTCACCGGCAAGATACTCGAGTGAGTCGAAAGACCAGAGTATGTAGAATGGGTCTTCAGTTAACTACCCCTGATGTACTCATTCGAATCGCTGACTCCTGTCATGAGAGAGGACAGGAAGGTACAAAACTTCGATGGACAGGCCATTAATGGAAGTTACGAGCAAAAGTCTCGGCTTCCCCAGTCATCGGAGTTAGGGGAATGAGACTACCATAATTATCCTAGGTGGTAGCTCTCCATGTTTGGGATGCATCCATTGTTTATGCTGCTTCGGGGATTTCTCTCTTGGTCACCGACCGTCCCCTTAGGTGCAGACTCAGTCAGCTATCCGGGTTATCATAAAATACATAGCATAATAAACCCCCGGATCAGTTTAGGCTATTTCTAGAGTCGTGCCTTGTGCGTACCCGCGTGGCCAGTTAATATCGAAACATAATTTAAATCTGATCACACAATGTGTTCAGTTATGCACGTATGAAAGTTATAGGGTACAACAGGTTCAATACTTATGGAATTGTGTGTGTGGTTGATGAAGCATTGTATTTTGCTAGTTAACTTTCTTGTGCAGTGTTTTGCTTGTAATAGTTAGCTTACTTGTGCTAGTAAAATGCTAGTAATAATTTTAGCATTATGCTCATGATAGTTTGCTCTATGACTCTGCTGAAATTAAATTGCTATATAATTGCCTGTCTACTTGACATATTAAATTATTCTGCTTAATTATGTTCAATTATGTCATGTCTGTGCACCTACCAGTTTTTAGTGAAACTGACCCATTTTATGGGCAGGTTTTGGATAGGTAATACAGTCTGCGATGGCACGATGACGTGATGAGATCAAGATAGGGCTCTTTCCCTGACGTTTCGCTCCTGAGGACATGTTGGTAAATTTGGTATAAAGTGTGTTTCAAAATTTATCTTTTATTAAACCGTGAGTTAATAAAACTGTTTTAGTAAGCTTCTTCTTGGTTTCAACAAATGAATTCTCAATTATTGAAACTCTGTCTCTAAACCATTTGATTTCAATGGTTGTGCGGGATTTGACAAAAGGAAAGTTTACGCTGTAATGTGCTCAAGATCCATTGACTTGTGGTTTTGAAAATATCATTTTCCGCTGAAGTATTATTTAAACTCTGATTATTGTATGATTTCAAAGCTTTCTAAACTTTTCTAAAAAGTTACAAGTCCTGGATTTTTGGGGGGTTACATTGCATGACCCAATTTCCACATTGTCGAATTTGTTAAGAGTTTAGGGTTTCTAGCAGAGCTCATTTACTGAGACATTGTTGGGTTTTCCTTCTTATTTGGACTGCAGCAGAACTCCTAGGACGCCCATTGATCTTGTCGAGGAAGTCTTTCGTAGTCGCTGGATTTTGATTTGTCGGTGACGATTTGTGGTCCGTGCTTGGTGGTGCGTGAATCGATTTTGTATTCGCTGTATAGCGATTTGTGCAGGCATCCGGCTGCGATTTGTATAAGAAATCTATAACAGTCATTCGTATACGCTTAATACATATTTACAACGATTCGTAGTTCAAATACTGTGCATCGATTTTATGAGAAATGTATAACAAAGTAACGATTTCAATACAGAAATCGATGTACGTATAGCATAATACAATACAAATCGAGACGAAAATTGAACATGAATCCTCAACCCGATTGCATATAACATAAACACTACACCCTAAACTGAATGAACATCGGAGAACACATTGCGATTTATTCAGTCAACATAGGCATGTAATCGACGTTCGGAAATAATAAAAGTAAATATCAATAAGAAATTATTCACGTTCACAAATCATTGTAATTCTCTACCTCCTGTACTAAAAATCGCAAAATAAATTTGCATTGTATGCTGTAAAAAAAACATGGTAATGCTCTCCATTGAATGATAATAGTCAGCAGTGATAAGGTATGTTTGTCATTCAGAAATCGCAATTTTCGTCGTCGTCATTGAATGTAAATCGCAGGACACATATGTGATTCATACGGACAGCAAAGGATGTATCGACAAATTTTTCATTGATCGTACATTATTCATTGATCACGGTGGTTGAACAATAGATCTTTTAGCTCATAAATAGTCGCACAAGTACTGGACGGTGTGATTATCTTCTACCTCGTGAACCAGCAACAGTCAAACTGACGGTTCCTTTATAAACCTAGAGTTCGTCACTCAAACATGTAACCAACTACATAGAAATTTATGGTCGATGAGGTAGACGAAGACAGCTACACGACCAACGATGGCGAATCAGGCGTATATTGTCTGTAAAACCCGCAAAATTTCAATAATTATCAAACTAAATAAAGGATAAAATCCTTTGAAATAAATATACTAAAATGATATGGAGTCGATCGAAATGGATCTTGAATCCAAACTGGATAGAATGGATCCAGTATCTGGATTCAGGTAAGACAAACAGATTCGGATCCTGGACGGATCCAAAACCCAATTAGAATCCAATTTGATTTTAATGAATCCAAATATGGTCGAATTTCGATCAAGAGACAAAAATCTAGTTAGAAGATTCAGAAGATCTAAAATACAATTCGTAATTGGAAATTCGTCGAAAAATCAATTCGTATATAAAAGAATTAAACATGGCCAATAGTGCAACAAGATGAGAAGCAATGTAGTGGTGAAGTGTATTGCTAGTGATGAGGCAACCTGAGTTCAAATCCCCCAGGTAACATAACACTTTTTATATAGAAAACGTTTTTGGTTGGTAATATCGTTCAGCCACAATGAGATTAAATACATTAATGTTGCAAGGTATTGCAACGAAAAACATCATGGTGCACTGGTGGGAAATGTTTCCCCTTAAGGTGGAGACCTGAGTTTGATTCCCCTTGTGCGCCAACAAAGAGGGTTGTTTTTATAAAAATAAAATATATTTTTGGAATTTGAATTCCCATTTAAGACGGTTTTAAATGTGGAATGGGGTGGCACACGAAGTGGACTGGGCGTTTTTCCCAAAGGGGAAAGCCCCAACCCAATATATTAATAATAATAAAAAATTTATTCAATGATGAACTTGGGATGGGGAAGGAACGGTTGGAAAATCCCTTAATGAGGAAGGTGAAGAGGCAGCATCAAGAAAGGAAGATGGCCTGCCGTTTTGGGCAGGCTGTAATGAAAAAAAAAAAAACGCCCACCCTCTCTCAGCCCAGCCGTGAGGCATACATGGTTGCCTCCACCATTATTTCTCTCTTTTTCCAGTTTCAGCCTCTACTCGTCTTTTTCAAACTCTTCATCTCTCACGCCTACCCTATCCAGCCAGCCGCGTGATCCACCTTGGTCGGGCACTCCATTGATTCCAGCGAAAAAGTGTTGCGAGGCTGTCGGAAGTTCACGAAGAAGACAGATACCTTACCTTCGGGGTCATATTCTCACGAGGGGACTGCTCAAGGTGTAGCAGCAATAGTTTTGATGATGGTGGGCACAAAATCGATCCACCATCTGACCGGACGATTCCAGTTTTTTTTTTGGGTTTCTAACTCATCGAGAGGTAAGGGTATCCTCTCCTATGTTTGTGCATAGTGGCATGGGGTATAAAACTGGGTATGACTGTACGAGCATATGTATTTCAATGTCTACACTTTGCCCAGGCAACCAGAAAAAAAGAAGAAGAAATCCACACTCTCGGTTGGATCTATGTATTAGCATGAATCATGATATATATTGAGTTTTAGTTTCATTTAGATATGTACATAACGTTTTGTTCAGTTGGTGTTAGATTGTTCACATGATATACATATATACCTGAATCTTAAGACACACAGAACATATCAACTACACAGATTTTTGTTTTTAAACCATCTCCAAACTCCTATTGGATGAGGAGATAAGTTTTTGTCATACTATATTATCTATATATGTAAGGCTATGACCGGCTCGTTTGACCCCATAAACAAGCTTGGTTGGCCTTCAAGCTAATGGTGAACAACTCTTTAGCGTGCTACAGGTAGCTCTTGAAATAAGTTTTAATGCTACTAAAATGATGGAATTCCAACATTGGTGGAAAAAAATTTATTGCTCATCAAAATTGCATTTAACAGGTTACTTTCTTATTGAACCTTGATATTCATCCAGTTGGCCCAGATTTTCTCATAGATCCCACAAGATCAAACATTACATATTTCACTAGTTTTAGATCATCATCAATGAAAAATAGTATCATGTAGATGGTGACGTGAACTAATTATGAGGTACATGTGAAAACACACACACATATATATAGTCATAATATATATAGTAAAATCCTACAAAATGTACACAATGCAAAATAAACCAAGTTGTTGAAATTGCATTAATGTTGACAGTACATCTATGATCTATATGCATGTTATTTTTTTTTTATCAGTTGGTCTTTGACTGTACACATGAAAACTTAAAAGATTTTCCCTATGGTAGGCTGTATGTAACCTACTATTAATTTCTTGAGAGCATTTACAAATTTGCTACAGATGGGAATCAGACAAGAAATTCATGGCAACCTGTGCTTAACCGTGAGCATATAAACATGCCATTAGCGTCTGGACAGATTAGGTAAATTTCCTAAGAGCGCGACATGCAGCCAAATTCGTGACATGTGGGTCACGGTAGAGACAGAAGCAAACCTGTAAATTTTTACTCATCGACTGAAAAAGGGTTCTTTGTGGTCCTATTACAGTGAGTGTTAAACAACTACGCAAGTGTGACCGCTAGGGAAGGCGGATTTGTCAAGTTACAGTTGAAGGCTAAAATCCGTATGAACCACTATTACGATCATGGCCGGGGTGAAAAGCGGGCTGTGGGATGGGTCATTAAACCCAGTCATTTACATGACTGTGATTTAGGCGATCAAACCCGACCAGTTTGGGCTGGTCTGGTTCAACCTAATATCGGATGTCATGAATCCAACATGACATGCATGGCAGAGCGGACAATGAGTATTGTTCTTGCTTACATGATCTGCATACTCTGGGGTCAAACAAGGAGAAGGAAGGCAGTCTGGTTAGGCTAGATGTAATGTCATGTGCGGCTAATGTCCCATACAACGACTACTACTCATGTTTAGGTGCGGCATATGAGGTCAAATAAAATCAGTTGAGTAGGTTGGACATCAAGTGCTGTTGGTTCTTACGCGATCTGGCTACATATCGCTGAATACAATATGTATATATATAGTAATAATATATATAGATATATATATATACTTTCATAACTGCAAATAGTTTGCTTACGGGATGTGTAAAAATAGCGAATTTGAGAAGATGTAGTCCTGAATACACAACGTGCACATACATCTTCGAACCTGTCAAAAAAAAAATATATCCAGCATCTAGATACAAGAAAAAAAAATTCTTGTATCACATTTCTTTATGTAAGGTAAGAACTCAAACTTGTCATGGAATTCATGATAATTATATTGCAGTACAAGCGAATCCACTATGACCATGCGACTGTCATTGAATATACATAATTGTTATATGGCAACAGATGCAAATCTATTACGACATGAATCTGTCCTAGAAATCATGACAGTCACACTAAAGCTTATGGGGATATACAATGAAGACAAATCTACTATCTAAATTAGGACGATCATATTGTAAATTTACTATGAACCTGAAGTTGCCATAAGATTAGTTTATGAAATATGTGTTACATTTGGGATTCACTATTATGTACATGCTCAAAGTAGGCCTGAAATGCACTGATGCACCCATACATTGATTAGAGCAAAAGCTCGCTTTAGTGCACATGTTTAAATAGCTTGATGATTCTAGTATATGCTTACGAAAGTAATGTTATGTATATATGAATATGGCAAACGAATAAGGTATTCATGACGTATTCATGTTGCACATGGTTTTATATGAAGTTGATATACGAGTGTTGCGACCAATATTTCAATGCATATGTTCGCTATAACTGCACAAATAAGAGATATACTACAAAGGCACGATAATACAAATTGAACTGAGCATGAAAAATCTTTATGGTGCCAAATGGGCACATAAGATGCTAAGTGAATTGCATATAATTAAATTATGATTCCATGTAAATGTTAAGACATATTTTGTGCCGATTGATATATGCTTGTTCCGCAAATATTCGCTTAATAAAGAGCATTCGTTATGTCATGATCATCTGAAGGCCTAAGACTGAGCTTGCGGTCTTGCGAGACCATTACAGTGTCGTACAGGCACTTATGAAAAATTATACTTGAGATATGCCTTATAAATGCATGATCGGTGGAGTACGAAACGTACACCCGAGCTTAGAAATCAAACCTTAAGATGCTGAAAGTATAATTAAGTACCCGACACAGAGTTGAGCCAAAAATCTGAGAAATTTTGGTTGGTGCCTATTGGGCATTCGATGGGTAATGTGCATACACTGAGATCACCCAGAGTATGGGTTGAGATTTTGGAAATCCCCTGTGGTGCAATGACTCGCACCGAGAAATAAACAAAATACAAAATATGCATATAAAACAAGTGTGGGGTTCTGGGTACACCTGAAAGACGGTGTATGTTACTAGACCCAAACAAATAAGAATGAAAATATATGCACACATAAAATAAAATTGAGGGATTCTGGGTATACCTGAAAGACAGTATATGTTACTGGTTTCTCGGGATACTGGGTATACCTGACAACGGTATATGTTACTGGTTTTTCAGGGCTCTAGGTACACCTGAAAGATGGTGTATGTTACTTGACCCATGGTCTACCTTGGAGAGGGTAGATGGTACAAACTCCGTGGGATAATTTTTGTTTTGGTGAGAGCGAGGCGTCTCACCCGGTCCCCAGTCCTCGGAGTTAGGGGGCCAGAACTACCAATTCGTCCTAGGTGGTAGATCCAAGTCTTCTGCAGAAGTACAGGGTGCATCCTAATTCTAGTTCTAGCCTTTGGGGAGTACTCTCTCGGTCATGAACCGTCCCCTTTGGATATCCGTACGGCTAGTCATACGGGTTATCAAAGAATAAACCCCCGTGTGGTCTCGGTCCGCTACGATGTCGAATGCCTGTGCGTACCCACAGGGTAATTAACAAGATGAAATATAAAGTTAGTGCATTAAGAAAGATCTTCAAGTAGTTGCATATTGCTCGATGTTGAAATTGTTGGAGTAAATTGTGACTCCTGTAGAGCATGATTCAAATTAGTTTCCGTTATATGGAAATTGTGATAACTTATGAATGATGTGTTGAACGTTGATGTTTGTGCTTTATACACACTTTACATTAATTGCTTTAGTTAAGTCAGGTGTACATCCTCATTAGTTCCAAAGTTGTTATTACTTATATAAATATGGTTCATGCATATGATGTATCGTGCTTTGACGTTGATGGAGTATATCATGAAATACTTGACTTTGGTGACCTGTACATTTATCACTTGTTAAATGGTTATTAGTTCTATCTAAACATGTTGCACATATACTTGTACACATGACATTGTGCACATTCATATGGATATTATGCTTCTTACTCAGACGTGGTAGTCTGACCCTTTCTGAATTAATGTTTTTCAGGAAACTGAATGACGAGCAATTGCGGTCGTCGCTACGACAGTGCCATGTGACCATATCTTCTTCGGATGTCCTGAGGAATATGACTTGTAATAAATCATTAAGTTGTAAATAATAACTTGTAGTATTTAAATGCAAGAATTTATTTTACTTAATGCCTTGAGTTTGTGCTATTACTTGTAACCCGCCCAAATAATTTGACCAAGGATTTAATAAAGCTTTTCCGTTGTTGTTTAGAAAAAAAAATTATTCTAAAATTTTTAAGTTAAATATTTGGGGCGTTACATTGTCTACACATCATCTTCATTTTCATCAAAATCTGTCTCTTTCATGCCGTTTTTGCGATTTGTGTTGTGTACTGTATAATGTAATTTCAATATCGTTCATTGCAAATTCCTTATTCATTTCAGTAGAACATCCACCGACGAAGTTGGACGAAAACTCAGTCAATCACTCTAGGAGGATATCAAACGAATACACGATGAATTCACACAATGCAACATGATCAGTAATTTTGTTCGTATGAAACTAGTAGGAGTTATCTATATACTTAAGTCATGTGTACGTCCGTTAACAACATCATATTTGTTGTAAACAGACTATATCTGATTTCATCAGTTATATTAAAAGCAACGCAATAAGCAAAACTATAAGCATCGTCAGCCCTTATTTCATGGTATATCGGTTGTATTTTATGTTGTTTTTGGTTATTGATTTAGTTTATTTGATTCGTATTTTAACATTGTTGTTAACAATGTTTCGGTTTGCAGACTATCTTACGTTGTTTGCCATACTCCAGTGGATTTAAAGACAGCCTACCTTACTGGGTTAACGATAATCATTGTAGAGACCTTTTGTCAAGTGAAAAAGTAAGTAAACAAACCTAGAGTGCAAGGTTACAACATAACAGTGCTAACAACGTTTTTGCGATCCATTTGCAGATATTGATTCCTACACTGGCAATCTAAAAAGCATTGGGTCTTATACGTGATGGATTTACATGAAAAACAACTATGGTGTTACAATTCGTTGGATGTTGACAGTGGTTTACGGCTTGACATTTCTCATCTCGTAAGATTTCATCTATATGAGTATCGTGTCATGTACTGGGGTCATGAATTTACTTTCGGCCACATTATTCTCAGATCGGTTTCGTCAAAGGCATTTTGGGAGTCGATGTTAGCGAGTGGATCTATCGCACGCCATACCATGCTCCTTTACAAAATAATGGCGTTGATTGCGGCGTATTTATAATGAAGTACATTGAAGCGATATACAATGGTGCAAAACTCTGTTTCGACGTTGTATGTCATTTCTTGGCCTCTGTTATTGGGGATTAAATGCATGTCTATTGGTTCCACATTACAGTTTTTTTTACAGG